>NC_046314.1:86710921-87310921 GCF_009819535.1 Lacerta agilis | reverse complement strand
AGTGGGGGAAGAGTAATGCACCTGCAATTTATTTTAACTATGGTTTAATGTGACATGCAAAGCAGGTCTGTAACTATTCTGGTTTGGGCCCATTAAATCTTGGTTACCGCTCGGGCAACCTCTCTGAACCAGTCGGAAAGTCGTACTCCGCTGCAATACTAATTTGGAAAATTGAGCAGAGCCCACTGAAGGATATAAATGCTGTCCCATTAAAGCTTGCCTTGAATTAAATAATCAATAAACGCTCAATTGTGTATGTGTAATCCTTATTTATTTTTATGGCAGCAGTTTAAAATCATAAGTAACCAGCAAACAGGGCCCCGTACAACAGGAATCAGCCTCAATTGTGGTTAATTATTAAGTGGAAACTTCACAGCAGCAGAAAGGGTTCTCCCCCCCCCCCCCAGGTTGAGCAAAGGTAAACTGAGGCACAGAGCAATGCCAACCACGAAGATCTCCCCGTGAATATTTGGAGCAGTAAAATTCATGCCAATTCTATAAGCAACTTCCCTGTTTTGAGGACCTGGAACAAACTGTCCTTCCCCCAGTCTCCTCCTTTGCATACATAAGGCAATTCCCATGGGGAATATGATCAAGTGCCCTCTACAGAGCACGGGTGACTTGTCCCTATTACCAGGGCTGAATACCCTGTTAGACTGCAGAAAGCTAGAAAAGCAAGGTGGCCATTAGTTGTTCATGTCAGATTATAGGAAGTCACACCCTATACCACACTGGAGGAGAAGAAACAGCTCTACCTTGGTATGTATATGATCTTTCCAAAGCTACCATTTAGTAGCTAGCCTATTCTATCCAGCCTATTCAATCTATGGCATGAAAAGGGGCTTTTACATGGCTTGGAATGTACTCTGAAAGACATGTCCACAAAGCACCCAGCCAGCCATCACCAGCACTTGGTTTCCTCCTGTTTGCTGCCCCTTTTGGCACCTGCTTCAGTCATGTGCCTTTTTTTAAGAACAAGGATTCTTTGTGCTTGTGTTCCAGCTAATCAGAAATCACGCAGTCGGTGAGATGACCTCACGTGTCATGCAGCCAATTGGATTTGCTTATGACTATGGCAACAGCCATGAAGCCAACCCAGAGTGAGGGCAATGTTTCCTGTCTTCACTCTGAATGGGTGAACAGTTCAACCCTGTTGTGCAGCCTCTCCTCTTCCATGGAAGAGACAAAGTCCCAATCGTGTCCTCAGAGCCCATACCTCTCATGGGCTTTTTTCTGGTGTCCCTGTGATTACAAGTTACTTGCTTTTGCTTTCATAGAGGCTTTGGATGTCTCTGCTCTTGGTCAGGCAGAGGGTGGGTATTTGGAAGTTATAGCCCATCATCATTACATTGACTGAAACCATAGCCTGTATTATTCTTTTCATTCAGTACTGATTCAGGTCATTCAAAGGCTTTCAAAGATTTTGTTCTAATTTGAGTTTCGAACTAGGCTTTTAAATTGTGCTTGATTCCTCTATGTTAGGAGTCAGTGTTGGCTGAAACCTACATTTGATAGGGAGATTGTATTAATTTCAGGCTTTAATCTAGTTTTAATTAGAAGCATTGTGGGACCACCCCTTCCCATCTTCTCTCTCTTCCTTCCAACCTTTTAAAAACAGCACAGAGGCAGATAGAGGCAGATACCAGTATTTGAATGCACTAGTAAGAGGAGGAAAGTTGGCAGATCCATTTATTTCCTTCCAGCCCACTTGTCTTCTGGGCAAGAAGTGTGATTCAGACTAGGCTGTACCCATAAATGTTCTGATTTTCCCCATCCCATCAATTTCCTCCCAGACAAACCAAACTGGAAGGGAGGCCACCTATCAGAACTCCTGTTTTTCTGGTGGAATTGGATTTGTTGCATCAGTGTCTTTCCCATATCACCAGGAAACCTGTAAGGAGTCATTGCAGCACCACTCCTGAGATAACTACCATGGGTAACATGAAAGGAACCTACTGTATACAGCTGCCCCTCTATGTGACAACATTGGCCTTTAGAAAATTGAGTTAAATGCTGGCATAGAGTCTCCACATAGCTCCTCCCATGTGGTTCCAGTTTTGGAGCGGCATGAGCATCAGGCCCAAGAGGCTCCCATGAACAGGTTATCTTAGGGTGCCCATGTACCCTATTTTGCAGATTAGAGACCTTTGTTTGAAGAGTTCTCAAGGGATAGCCCGCTATTTGAAAAAAAAAAAAAGGTCAAGTTCTAGCCAGGTCTGAAGATAAAGAACCACGGCAACATCTCAGTTTCAGTCAGTGGTAGAGCAACAGCTTTTGCATGCAGAACATCCTGGTTTTAACCCCTGCATCTCCAGGTAGGACTGGGAAACTCTGGAGTGCTATTGCCACTTTCCACAGGCAATACTGAACTACAGGGAGCAATGTTCTGGCTCCGTGTAAGACAGTTTCCTATGTTCCTAAGAGACAGCACGCAGTGCAAATAGATAAATAGGTACCGCTCCGGCGGGAAGGTAAATGGCGTTTCCGTGCGCTGCTCTGGTTCGCCAGAAGCGGCTTAGTCATGCTGGCCACACGACCCGTAAGCTGTACACCGGCTCCCTCGGCCAGTAACGCGAGATGAGCGCCGCAACCCCAGAGTCGTTCGCGACTGGACCTAACCGTCAGGGGTCCCTTTACCTTTACCCTTTAAGAGACAGCAGGGACCTTGAAATTGCCCATCAGCACTTAGCACTTGGACAGCAAACTGAGCAGGCCCCTAGGTCACCAGATCAGAGTCTTTCCCGCTGTGGTGCGATTTCTTTTATTTCTCTTTAAATTATACTAATCATTTCTGAGTATGCATCTATACACATATATTAGCACATGGAAATATTGTGCAAATCCTCTTCTGGCCTCTTTTTTTGTTGATGCACCAGTGACCACCTTTGGTGATCTCCCTTTGCCCCATCCTGTTCTCTTCCATTGTGCTTTTGTAGAGCCCAGATGGGTAGGAGGACATGGGTTTTAATGAGATGAGCCATCTTCCTCTCATAGGTACAAATGTGGTCTTCTCTTCACCACTTTCCATCCTTCCTTCCCCATTTCAGCTAGTACAATGGTGAGGCAGCTGCTCTGATTGCTGAAAGGCCTGATTTCTGCTAAAAATTGTTGCCAGGCCTCTCATGACAGAGATTGTTTATTTTAAGGTGACTTTAAGAAAAAAAAGTAATTGTGTTATTAGTTAAGGGAAACTTAACACTGTAATAATTGGCTTTAATTTGCAAATTAATCAGCCCAAGAGTTAAATGAGTTTTCTATTTAAGGAAAACTTTTAATCTGTTGACATTCCTAGTTTTCACGCAGCATTTATTACTTTGCCTACCTGAAATTTCTATTACTGCTGCTGAAAATTCATTTTCGTAGGTTAGTGTACTGTGAAATCAACATTCACCAGTAACCAAATTCTGCCAATCTGGTCTACTTCCCATCAGGGGAAACTGAATGAAAAATGACTAAAACCTACCCAACACTGCCCCTTACAGACCATTTGGTGGTCTCATCATCAATACACATGTGACACCTTCGATCTTTGCACCATCCTCTATTCTTGGCACTCTCTAGGTATTACAGCTGGATCATTAACCTGTTGACTTGGCAGCGTGAAACAAATCATACTTTACATTTTGATCTTGGGTATGAAAAGGGGCCCACATTTAAATAGCAAAATACACAAATGGAATTGTCGATTGTGTGTGGTTACCATGGATTTGAATTGTTAGTTTTCCCTGCAGGAAACAGAAAAGTCAGTCAGGAAAGAATTAAGTCCACAGTTCCATGTTTATTGTAGGGGGAAAAACAACTGGTCATATAAATGTGCTTGAGCATGAGATATAAATATGTTGTTGTGTGGTACTTTATTGTATCTGATAATTGATGTAAGAACAGAAGATGAGTCTGCTGGATCAGGCCAATAGCCCAACTAGTCCAACATCCTGTTCTCACAGTGGCCAACCAGATGCCTATAGGTTTTTCCTGTACTATTATCTTTCTTATAAATGTGTTTGGATTCCAGTGCTCAATATGTGTATGTATTTTGTGTGTGTGTGTGAGTGAGTGAGTGAGAGAGAGAGAGAGAGAGCAACTGATCCACCCGTAATTCATTCAATGTGGCGCCATGATTTTGTAGTGGATCTGGACTTGGACTGAGGAATCTTTGAGTTCAATACATGCTCAGACATGGAGACTTCTTAATGGCCTTGGACCAAGTCGCTACTTAACCTGCCTCACAGGGTTTTTGTGAGGATAAGAACTCGTGGACCCAGGTTCCATGGACCAGCGTGCAATTAGCTGAGCTGAAAAGTTGGCATGCGAGTGACTGCTCTGCTGTGCCAGGATGCTTGAGTGCAGATTCACAAGGCCTACTAAACATGCTATATGTTATATGAATAGGTTCCAGTTCTCACAAGACTGGCGACTAGGCATTCAGATTGGCTCTAGAGAGTGAACGCTAGTTAAGATGTTCAAAAGGGGGTCAGAGCTTGAAATAGATCCGCCCCCCACCCCCTCTCATGTTTAAAGGGATTGCTCTATTAATACATCCAGGGAGTCTCAGCTGCAGCTTATTAGCCAGAAAATTAGAATAGGCAAAACAATGCCCGGGGTCTTCCTTTTAAAGCTGTTTGTTCTAAGGAAACAGATGAGATGGGCTCACGCGGCCTCTCTGGGATTTTTAAAAATACGTTTAATTAAATTGTATTTTAAAGATTAAGTAGATACATATAGAGGATGAATATTGCCACAGCAGGCTCTAGGGGCTATTACTGGAAACCTCTCTATGCACTTCCCCTCCAAAATCATAGTCTAAATTAATGCTTTCTAACCTTGGTTTGCAGAAATAATAACTACAAGTGAATCAGATGTGGGCTATGTAGATATTTGTAATTCTGCATTCTACGACAATTAGGTGGTTTGGTGTGTTTTTTTTAAAGTCAGATTCTGGCTCAGTTATACTAGGCCCTACTGTAAATCAGCAGTGCAATCCTATGTATGTTTAAAAGGAAGTATGTCCTACTGTATTCAGCGGATATTACTTCTATGGAAGTGTGCATAGGATTGCTGCTTTGGCATAAATGTGCTGAGATACCAGCTTCCAGTGCACTAATTGGACCTTCTGCTGCAGTTCTAATGCTGATAGTTGCGCCTTGCTCCACATGCACAGATTAATCCAGGGGGGAAAGGATGCAACAACTGCCTGCAATTCATTAACAAGTCCCACAGCAACAATGTAGAGTACCAGAACAGAACACTACTGGGAATATCATAGTAGAATGTGAGGTTTCAGAACCAGTGTGAATTATTGTACTGTGATTGTAAGAGCACTCGTTTTAGCTGACTTAGCAATTAAATGTCAATATGTTCATGTATTAGCAATTAGAACTCAAAAATTGTTCCCTTTTGAGAAACTGGGGGAATTATAATAAAATGCGTGATTACGTTAACCAAAGTTGTCACATGCTGTTAGAAGGAAAGGTCATCCCCCATCTCCCTTTTACAGTGACACACTGGCTTCAGAAAAGCCCTTAACTCTCATTCCAACTGATTATAATTTCTCCATACCAATTAAAATTTCTCCCCAGTGATTAATCCATTTAACCCATAGATGATTATTCTACCGATTCATATCTGTGTCACTGCCGCCCTGTTCTTCCAGCTTCTGCCATATGGTGTCAGTTGGCTCCAAAGAGGACTTTGGAGGGTTGGACTAGAGACCGTTGGATCCCTTCCAACTCTACTGACAGTGAGAGCTGTTCAGCAGTGGAATTTGCTACCAAGGAGTGTGGTGGAGTCTCCTTCTTTGGAGGTCTTTAAGCAGAGGCTTGGCAGCCATCTGTCAGGAATGCTTTGATGGTGTTTCCTGCTTGGCAGGGGGTTGGACTGGATGGCCCTTGTGGTCTCTTCCAACTCTATGATTCTATGATTCTACGATTCTATGACTTCAGCTCTCAGTAAATGGAGAAAAAGGCTGCTATGTCCCATAAACACATTGCCCAACTCTTTGAGAAGCGATTGCAGGCCGGATAGAGCAACGTACAGTTTTCTTTCTGCTTCCTCTTCAAGGACAACTGATGCTGCCTCATGCTGCTGCTGTGCTCATGTCTTACTTTCAGGCTTCCTGTAGGTCACCTGGTCGGCCACTATGAGACCAGGATGCTGGATTAGATAGGCCTTTGGTCTGATGCAGCAGGGATCTTCATGCATTCTCGTGGTTCCCCTTAAAAACCCTCGGAGGTGTCACTCAGGAAGAAATCCCCACATTTGTTTTAGGTGACATTTGGTTGGCAGCCTTTGGTGCCATCGCCCTTCAGAACTAACTGAAAATGTCCATGTAACTATCCTCAGTTCCTTCCCCAACAACAACCAAAAGAATTGTGCGAATTAGCCACAAATCGTTCCTTTTCAATCAGCTCTTTCATTTTTGGAGCTTGCAAAACCAAAAGGGGTTGTCATATGTCTCTAGAAGAAATAAGTGCTGGGCGCATAAGACGATCATGACTTCTCCTGATTATATGGAGCTGAGCATGAAAGTGGTAGAAGGGGAGAAGAGTGCTTTGGTGGATGCTGCCCCATTAGGGCAAATGGGACCCCGCCCTGCAAAAACCACTCTCCCCTCAGCTGTCCCCACCTGGTTGTCTTGTTACTTACAGGAGTTGGCACTGGCTATCAGCTTCTTCCTCCTTGGCCTCTGCATTGCCACGGTAGACCCCAGCAGGGAGGAGGGTGGGGGCAAGGCTAGAATGAGTTGGCTCTCCCCAACATTGTCTCTGGCGCCACCTACTGTTGGCTCCTCTACCTCCCCGCCCAATGGGCACCAGCCACCACTGCTTATGTGTGCATGCCTGGCTAGCAGCTTATTTCTTGCTTAGGGGTCCAAGGCTCTCGGACCGGCACTTGAGTTTGTGTGCATCTCGACAGGTTTGATCCGGTCCCGCATTCGAGGAGCAGATGTGGCACAGGCAGGCGTTCTGACCTTTCTAGACAGTCACTGTGAGGTGAACAAGGACTGGCTGCTGCCTCTTTTACAAAGGATCAAAGAGGTAAGTGTTCCCTGAGCAGCTCGGCGGGACTCGACCTTTGTCAGAAGTAGCAGTGGGCCTCGACTCTGTTTATGTGCAGCTTTTAGACCGAGGAGCCAATGGTGAGGGGGGGGGGAAAGCTATGGTGGGAGGTGGCTTTGAAATCCGAGCAATACAGTACTATATTTTTTATTTTTTAAGTATATCCCACTTCTGGGCCTCAAAGTGGTTTACAAAGCTTAAAACATGTGAAACGCCAAATTTAAAACATTGAAAAATAAATTGTTAACTGCATTTATGCTACAAGGGCCTCCTGAAACAAAGCCATGTTTAACCTGACAGCTGAAGCTTGGCAAGGATGGTGCCTGCCTTATTTCTAATGGGAAATTAGAAATAGTGTTGTGTTCACTTCGTTGAAGGCATGGCTCTGTGGTGACTTGAGTCTGGTCAATGGGAGACCACTAATAGCACTCCCCCAGATCTTAGCGATGGACCCAGGACATACGAGCTGAGGCGGTCCTTAAGGAAACCTGGGCCTCCATTGTCCAGGGCTTTGTACTCCAGTACAAAAACCCTGAACCTGGCCTAGCAGTGAATGGGAAGCCATCTTTTAACACTGGGATTGCGCCTTAGCAGTAGTCTGTTCCCATTACCAGCATTCTGCACTAGTTGAAGCTCCCAGGCCAGCCCTAAAGGCAGTCCCACACAGAGCATTTTGCAGTAATCCAGCCTTGAGGTAGAAATAAGCTCACCACTAGGATCATAGGAAGTTGCCTTAAACCAAGTCAGACTGTCCACCCACCTCTGCCCACCTATAGCTCGCTATTGGTCTCAGGCAAAGGAAATGCTACTCGACCCTTTTCTTTGGAGAGAACAAGGACCAAACCTGGGACCTTCTTCAGCCAGACGTGTCCTGCGCTACTGAGCTTAACATATGTCCCGAGTCCCGATTCCTGGACTGGTTTGTGGACTCAGATTCCAAAGCATCACAAGGGATCAAACAGCTGTACACTTAATCCAGGAAAAAAATAATCCAAAGCCAGCTATGTCAGGAAAAACAACAACCCCCATAGTTATTTTCTAAGACATTTTGGAATCTGCTCTGCAGATGTCCAATAACTTTTCCTCTTGTGGGTGTATTTCTGATGCCTTGGCAATAAATGTGCTCAGGTCCACTTCAAAATGATGACTGAGCAGAACCAATACCCTGTCCCAGTGATGCAATGAGTGATGTGTGTCAGATGATGCCCAGAAGTGAAGGCCCATACTGCAGAACAAGCAAAGAAGGGGCTGTCCCGGGTGTATGCAAATTCTGTCAGCAGAGCCCCAGGGCTCCTGTCAGGGTTGCTGAGTGGTACATAGGGAATAGGCAGGCATTGCTCCAGCCAAGTTTTTAATTAGGCCTATGTTCAATTCCCAGTAGTGAATGATTTAGGGGAGTGATGGCTCTTTGAATAGGGGCTGAATTTAATTTCATGCAAATTAAGCTTTAATAAATTGATTTAATGGGAATTAAATCCTGCTGGTTTTTTCACAGCAGACAATGGCATTCTCTTTCTGGTAAAGACGGGAACATGAGATTAAAGCTCCAATATTGTCCTTCTCGGAGAGATAAAGGCATTGCGGTTGTGTCCTCGTAGCCTCCTCATGTGGACAGGGAACCTCTCGGCATCTCTCTCTGACAATGTATCTTGCGGCTTCGGTGGGCTTCCTCTGCCTCTCTTGATTGGATAGTGCCATCTGTAAAATGGGAGCAATAAAGGTTGCTCTGAATAAGTGTACACAAGGAGCTGTGCTCAGAAATGACAGTGAAATGCTTGCTCAGTTTTACCAGTTAGCCATGGGCCATAGCACAAGGATGGGTAGCCGGTGGTCCTGATGTTGCAGAACTGATATTAAGCTCCCATCATCAGTGGCCATTGGATTGATGGGCGCTGGAGTTAAACAACACCAGGAAGGACACACGTTTCCCATCACTGCCATAGTAGCACATTGTGAAATGTTGCTTCCTTCACCCAAGTATATCCAAACCAATAAAAGCAGGCATTCAAAGACTACTGTATTTACGCAGATCTAATGCACCATCGAATCTAAGGCACACCTCAATTTTCAAAACCCTGCAGCCAAAAAAAAAAAAAAAAGTATTTGCTACGTCAGTGGTGTTTCTCAAGCTTGCAATCAAATCTAATGCGCATTCTAATTTTCACGACGATTTGGCCAGAAAAGTGTGTGTGACATTCGTGTAAATATGGCAAATACAGTAAATAAGTTATCATGAAAGGTATTTCATTTTTCAGGGTCTTCCACCCTTCAAAATACCTCCCATTTGTTGGTATCGATCTATCTATTACTTAGTATATCATGTTCTAGTATATGAAGCAAAACTATGTGTTTTTAAACATCACCCAGCAGTCCTGTGCAGACTAGTGACTTCTCCAGAGGCATCCAGGAAGCTGATCAGTGATTTAAACCCAGTACCATCCTTGCTCAAACATAACACTTGGTCCTCTTCTCCACAGGAGGAATGTTCATCCTATGGCATCTTGTGACAAGGCATTAATTATTTTGTCAGAACTGCTTTATGCGTCCACAGTTCTTATTTCCTGATGCTGAGCATGTTTTACTGGGGAGCAAATCCCACTGATGGCCTCTGAACTTTCTTCTGAGGGGTGTGTGTTTAGGAAATGGTGTGCAAGCGAAGTGGCTCTGCTTTGAACATGGCCCCTTTAATCTCCTTCGCTCCCCTTTTTGCACCCACCTGCTCACTCTCCCTCTTCCAAATCTCTCTATCAGAGTGGTTGACGGCGCCTTTCCCGCATCAGATGTTTGATGATTCTCAGCCAGCAGGATGGCAGCTCAAGCTGTATTTCCCTTGCAGCATTGGGGGAATGTAGCTCATGCTCAGAGCTGATGTGATGGATGAATGTGGATGCCATATGCAGCAGCGCCGTAGGAATTTCATTACATGGTTGCAGTGGCAGCAGCAGCAGCGGGGCCTGAATGAAGCGTAAAAGCAAAACGTCACCTCTGTTAACTTCTCTTATTTGTAATTTCTCTTTTCCTTTTCATTTCCCTCCCAATTTATTTTTTAAAAACAAAACCCACGCAATCAAAATTGAAGCCTGCATGAATGTTGGAAAGAGGGGCCAGCTCAGTGGTTTCTCATGTCACGGATTCCACACACGCACTCCCCCAAAAAGTGGTACAGGATTTGCGGGAAAATGAGTGCAGAAGTAAGTAATCTCAAGGTCCAGAGCACAGAACGCCTGACTCGTATAGGCAAAGAGAAAAGGAGTCTAAGGCAAACATGGAGCCTTTTAAAAAAAATCAGCCAGTCAGCGTGATGCGTGCTTGTGAAGTGAAAAAAAAAGGCCAGGCATGTGTGCCTCTCTTACAGCAGTTATATTGTTATGTGCTTTCCCAATTTCTCAGCAGTGAGAGACTCCAGAAGTTCCAAGCACTCTTCCCCAGGGTCCAGTTTCCTTGGAATGAAGGCCAGTGGAGACTTAAAGGATATAGGGTTTTATTTACACATACACAACCTGTGCATAGGATGGAGAGGCTCACAGCATTGCCACCTCTTGCTTCCTCGTTAGGTGTACAGGGGAGCCTCAAGTCCAGCACAGAGCAAACATGTCTCTGTGTCCCCAGCTTCCAGCATCAGCCCAGTTCACACACACAAATGGCACGCATGCCCAGCACTGCTGTTCTCCGTCCTAGGATGATGTGGCAGCCAGCCAGATTGGGGGTGCGGGGAGAGTGCCTGCTATTGCAACCTAGGTCATTTTATTTGAGATGCTGAGCGCTTAAGTGGCCATTATCTTACAAAGAAACTTGCATGGCCAGTTCAGTGGCCTCTTCGACTAGATTCCAACACTCACTAGATGCATAATCATAGCCTTGGCGCCCTCGAAACTCCTAACACTGTTATCAGGGCTGTTCTCAGTCCAAGGATGACGTGGCATCCAGACAGATGATAGGAATGGGGTGAATACCTGCCTCTCTTTCCTGAAGAGCACATCACTTAGTTAATAGCTTTTGCAACCCAGTTCATTTTATTTGAGATGCTGAGCGTTTAAGTAGCCATTATCTCACAAAGACACTCATCTGACTGGTTCAGTGGCTTCTTCTACTCAATTCTAAACCTCGCTAGATACAGAATCACATGCTTGGCCCCCTCAAAACTCGTAGCCCAATAGGTAAAGGGTAGGTCCAGTTGTGAATGACTCTGGGGTTGCGACACTCATCTCGCGTTACTGGCTGAGGGAGCCAGCGTACAGCTTCTGGGCCATGTGACCAGCATGACTAAGCCGCTTCTGGCTAACCAGAGCAGCACACAGAAACGCCATTTACCTTCCCGCTGGAGCGGTACCTATTTATCTACTTGCACTTTGACGTGCTTTCGAACTGCTAGGTGGGCAGGAGCTGGGACCGAGCAACTGGAGCTCACCCCGTCGTGGGGATTCGAACCGCCAGCCTTCTGATCGGCAAGCCCTAGGCTCTGTGGTTTAACCCACAGCGCCAACAGGGGGAGGAAAATGTCAGGCAAATTCTCATGGGTGGGCTGTGGTTTTCATTGTTACATTCCTTTACATTCCTTTCAAGGTGGCCAAGGAGTGTTTGTGAGTGGCCTTGCTGCCAATTTACAGATAATGGTCACCGGTAGATCTTGCCTTCTGTGGGTTCCCCAGCTGAGAATGAGGCATAAAAATGGAAGCCTCTTTCACTTTTGAGAATCTGGAGGGCTGCTTTTGACACAGTGCAGTATTCAGATTAATACTATTATTAATCATCCTAGGTCCCAGAGCAGGTTTCAACATAATATTCAGAAACAGTTTAAAACAACTGACAACCACAGAAATAAGGCGAGTCCTAAAAAATATACACCTCAGGGCAGGATTACAAGGTGTGTCTTCAGCATTCCCCAGAACCTGTATGATGAAGGTCCCAGGTGCATCTCTTAACACAGAGCTAAGGTGACTGTTCCATCAGCACAAGGATTGCTCTGTGTCCCTAACGCTGTTCTGGGCTTCCCCACCCCAAACCCTACAGAGCATATTTGGGAACAGTGTGGGAAACTTGGGGTAGGGGAGGAAGAGTATCCTATTGCACTAGCCCTAATCCTTGTGCTACTACAAGAGTTTAGTTGGATACTGCCCAAGGTTAGGGTTCCAGTGTGCCAGGACTTTATAAACTGCATGAACCATAGCAAGGCATTTTCAGCTTTCTTTTCCAACTTCTGCTCAATATTCCATGGCCTGATTAGTCCCAGTCCTGGACTAGGGTGTTGAGTTTGGGTGGGTTTCTGTTGTTTGTTTTTAAGGAGGGGGCCTCCCTTTCATTGTTTAGTAAAGATCTTTTTTTGTGTGTTGAAGCCAACTTTGGGATTTCCTTGAGCATGCTCATATTTCCCTTGCATTTCCTACTCTGACTCCAGTCTTCTTGGCATTCATCCCCCAAGTTTGCCATTAGAGGGAGTGTTTGGTGGCATCTGGCACTGATAGAGTCATTGAAAGTTTCCTTTAATTTAAGGTTACCAGATGCCCCCGTTTCCCGGGTTTACAAATCAGTCCCCTGACAAAATCCATCTATTTAGTAGGAAGTTGAAAAGTGTCCCTGGATTCATTGAAAAAAATATATCTGGTAACCTTACTTTAATTTCATTTCCAGTGTGCACTGGATGGGATAAACAGAGGGACCATCATGTGAGGAGATCAAGGGGCCATATGCCTTAGATGTACATTTGTAGCCTTTCAAAACTACTTTGTTCCACTTTGCCTTTTCCCCGGGTCATTGAGCTGAAGTAAAAGTTGATGGGACAGATGAACGGTTGCATGCATGTAAAATAGATGTTTCTTTTCTTTTCCTACGCCCACATTTCCCACCTTAAAGGTGGGGAAGTCTCACACCTGTGCTATCTTACTTCCGGGTGAAAATTACACCCCATCTTCTTTTCTTTTCTTTTCTTTTTTGGCCAGTGTCAAACAGTGTTTGTTCAACTGTATTAAATGTTAATGCTGCCACCTTCAGCCTGGTGCTGGAAAGGCGACTCATTTTTGCCTGCCACGCTCTTCTTCCTCCCATCCCAAAGATTAATGGTCTTCTCTTAATTTGTGGCTTGCAGGAAACAGTCCATTTCGGCTTAATAAACTTCTGCGCTTCAAAGAGATCGAGAACCCAGAATGCATCTGAATCAGCAACTGCCCCCCCCCCCTGCAACCTGCATGTCACTTTCCATTTTTCATTCAGCAAAACATCTGTTTAGCCAGATTTCTAACGCATGGCAAGCATCCAAGAAGCAAAGTGTACTCGTGTCTTTGTGTGTGTAAGCAAGGGAGGGAGGGTGTAATGGAATAGTAAATTAACGCTGGGCATCAAACCCCAAAGACACTTTAAAAGAAAAGTGTCTCTTGGGCAAAGTACACATGACAGATACATATTTCTCTGATGGATACGTGAGGTGACAGGGTCTCCTTGAGGTTTTGTTGATGCTTGTATTGCCAGGCTGCATCTGCATAGAGCTCTGCTGTTAGTGGAGCTGAATCCCGTATGGGAGAAGCTTGCAGTCTCCGTTCAGGACCTGGTAGAAGGGGGTCCTCTTCAGTGGAGTGCCAGTATTCATTCATTCATTTACTCATTCGTTGCATTTATATCCCACTTTTCCATCCAAGGAGGTCAAAGGGGCATGAATGATTATCCCCCTCCTCATCCCATTCTCACAACAACCCTGTGAGGTAGGTTAGACTGAGAGAGAGTGACTGGCCCAGTGGTCCAAGGTCAGCCAGTGAGCTTCTGGACCAAGTGGAGAATCGAGCCCTGGTCATCCATGCCCTACTCTAACCACTACAAAATGTGCTTTTGGTTTCTTTCCACATTTCACTTCAGTTTGCTCTTATAAAAAATAATAATAAGTTCCTCACAAAAGCTTGCCAGCCTTTTGAATGCACATACACACATTTTTGCATGCAGTTTTTCCTAATATACACATTTCCCCTAATACAATGCATTTATGCTATCTTCACTAATATTTATATTTTTAAGCACACTTTCCCCTAACATACACCTTTTTCAGATGGAGAACTGCACCACGACATTCAGAAACCTGTGAATTTTGCAGGATAGATTTGTTTGGGATTGCTAATAATAATAATAATAATAATAATAATAATAATAATAATAATAATTTATACCCCACCCATCTGGCTGAGTTTCCCCAGCCACTCTGGGCGGCTTCCAACAAAATATTAAAATACAATAATTAATCAAATACTAAAAGCTTCCCTAAACATATTGCTTGGGGAAGTGAGAATCATGATGAACTGAAACGACTTTCTCCCATGGCTGTGTCTCAGCTCTCCACTTCTACAGAGACCTTATTTTATGCAATTCAGCAGCAGCAATGGAAACACAGGAGAGCTCAGGAAAGGTGCCAATGTTATCCCCTTCCCCGGCATCTCTCTTGGCCTCTCTGCCATTAATAAAGGAGTCAGGAGCCACCATCCACCTGATGTATGGAAGGAGAGGCCTCATTCCCTCGTGACAGTTACTTCTGGTGCTGGAGGGGGGCAGCTAGGGGTGGATGTCAGGGCTGACGTCCTTCAGCCCAAGAGGGCTCAAAAGAACCACCCAGCAATGAATAGGTAATGGAGGCAGAAGCAGCACATTTGTTTGTGGAAATGAGTGGCTTTCACTAAATAAATTTGTGTCAGATGAGGGGGTGTCCATTATCTGTAACTGGGAGAGCACTACATAGCAGAAGTGTTAGCTTGCAGGGAAATTCCACTTTGTTTAGCGCAGGTACGGATTTGTGCCTCTGCAATGCTGTCTTGTTTTTACTTGGAGAGCTGATGTGTCTACCATTACCAATTTGTTTTAGCCAAATAACTTTCCCCTAAAATGTAATTACAAGGCCCAAGGCATTTTTACAGAAGGAATCAATCTTCATCACCTGAAAACAGGCTTTTGTTAATGTCATGGTAATGAGCCAATGGATGGCGATGTTCCACTATCCAACACACATACACACACACACACACACACACACACACACACACCACTCCTGTTTTTCCTGTTTGAAGAGAGAGGGAGGGGGGTGGAACATGAAGCTATATAGTTTTGCATGAATCCAGCTTGAAGGAAAGATCTTTCTTCATTACTTCCTCTTCTCTGCCATCAGCTATCTGAATATTGTTGCTCCAGCATTGGTGACTATTATCTGGGGCAATCACAAGCCTGTAAAGCTAGATAATACTTGAGCATTTGGGGCCCTCTTTGTTGGTAGATTAGAACCAGGTAATGTTGCAAGAGAGAATCAAGGAGATTAGTTGTGCCTCCCTTTCCTTCACAGCAGAACAACTTCTTGTGCACCTTTTCTCTGGAGGTGATCGCTGCTGCTCAGCCTGTGGCTTTGATATCCTGCAAGGAACCAACAGCAACTAATGTGCTAGAGGTTCTCTGCCAAGGAGAGAGGTTGGAGGGGATGGAAGTTCAAGCTTGGCGATGGCTGAAGTGGCAGTTGAATGGATTTTGGGAAATCTGAGGCTGGATCTGTATAGATTGGGAAGCCCTTATCTGTGTAGGAACATAAGGAGCTGCTTTACTCAAAGTCAGACTATTCGCTTGTCTAGCTCTGACTGGCAGCAACTCTCCATGGCATCAGTCAGGGAGTCTTGCCGATCCCTACCTGGGGTTGCCTAAGATTGAACCTGGGACCGTCTTCATGCAAAGAGGATGCACTGCCACTGAGCTACAGTCCTCCATATTCATAAATATATGTTATATATACTGGCCCATTCCATGAATATCATTAACATACCAGTGGTGCAGGGGAAGGGTTGTGACTGCATTGCATGGAAGAGGTCCAAGGATCAATCCCTGGCATCTCTTGGTGGGACTCTCTCTTCTGTATGAAGAAGAAGAAGAAGAGGAGGAGGAGGAGGAGGAGTTAGGATTTGATATCCTGCTTTATCACTGCCCAAAGGAGTCTCAAAGTGGCTAACATTCTCCTTTCCCTTCCTCCCCCACAACAAACACTCTGTGAGGTGAGTGGGGCTGAGAGACTTCAAAGAAGTGTGACTAGACCAAGGTCACCCAGCAGCTGCATGTGGAGGAGCGGAGACATTAACCCGGTTCACCAGATTACGAGTCCACCGCTCTCAACCACTACACCACACTGGCTCTGTATGTATGGATCAGGCTCTGTATATATGCAGGGGAGGAAGAATGAGAATATAGTGGTACCTTGGTTCTCAAACTTAATCCATTCCGGGAGTCCAGAACATCTGGGAGTCGGACGTTCGGCTTCCGAAAAACATTTGCAAACCAGAACAGTTACTTCTGGGTTTGTGGTGTTCAGGAACCGATTTGTTGGGGAGACAAGCCTTTCAAGTACCAAGGTTACCACTGCACCTTTGACTTCTCCATTGTATTGACAGAGAGGGCTGTTTTTAAATATATATATAAGTGATTCAGGAGAGTCGGTACCGTCTCTACACATCCAATAATTATTAGCCGAACACCAACTGGGAAGCTTTAACCTAAACAGCCCAGATCCCACAGTAAAAGTTGCCTGTAAACATTGCTATCAGCTCGAGCCAAGATTTGGAATAAAATATATATACTGTTCCTCTCTTCCTCTGTGCTTTTTATACAACACTGGTAGTAGAAGATATCTTTCACAGCCCATTTTGGATTTATTCCCTTCCTTACTTGATTATACTTTCTTCAGTTATCTTTTATTCCTGCTATAATGGGCTTGCTATAAAGACTCAACCTTATCTTCTAATATATGTTAAAATTATTCGAATTAATTGTCAGAGAATAAATATAGTTGTAGGAGAATAACTCCTGCTGTAGGGGAATTAATTTTAAGAGAATAACTTTTTAATGGTAATTAGAGTTATTTAAACTTTAAAAGATTGTGTGGGTTAGCTGTAGGTTAGTTTTATACTAGGGGTGGGGAGAGTTTATGAAGAAAACATAAAGCACTTCCAGCCTCAGGCTCAAGCCATTTGCTGCCTTCTTATGTGATCTATATAATCTTTGCATCTATTTTAGCCCCATGATTCTACCTCCACCACAGCAGAACCCATAAATTACAACAAAACGCTCAGAAAGTAGATATTACAGACATTCAAGATCGTTTCAGTCTTATTATTAAGCACAATATTTCAGTAGTTCCCAAACGTCCTCCCTCCAAGAACCACTTGAAAATCGCTGAGGACTTGCTAGCCAACCACTTAATGACTTTTTTCTATTTTAGCCATTTTAGTTCCATAGAATTCAAATTGTAAATGCAATAGGATAGAATAAAAAAGTAATAGACGGAGGTGCTGGGCATGATCCAGCAACATCCCCTTCGCTTCCTGCTGCCTCCCCCCATCCCCCGCCGCGTTCGGCAGGAGTTGGGGGGAGGCAGCGGAGATGTTGCTGGATCGTGCCCAGCACCTTTCGGCGAACGGAGGTACTGGCACGATCCAGCAACATCGCCGCTGCCTCTCCCCACCTCCCGTCGGAGGATGGGGGGAGGCCGCAGGAGCGAAGCCTTCGCTCCATAAGGCGCACAGGGATTTCCCCTTCCTTTTTAGGAGGGAAAAGGTGCGTCTTATGGAGTGTAAAATACGGTAAATTAAATGCCTTCCTCTTTGCTCTTGCTGTGCTTTAATCCCAAGTGAGTATCAGAATAGAGTGGTGAGACTCTAGGTTAACCTAGATTCTAGGTTAAAGCCCAATCATCCCATAATACTGGTGGTAGTAGTAGAAGGTAAAGGTGAAGACCTCTTTCTAACATCCTGGAGAGCAATTGTCAGCCAGAATACCTGATGCTAAACTAAATGGACCAGTCGGTAGTATAAGGCAGCTTCCTATTTTCCTTTCAGTTTGAACTGTTTAATTGAGTCATTCCAGGGCTCAAACCTTCTTGGAAATTAGGTTTTTGTCTCTCTTCATCAAGCCATGTGCCAGACCCAAATTTAGGGGCCACCGTTGGCTACCGGATTTGTGCACCGCAGCATAATTAAGAGAATTTTCACACCCAGCTCCTTTTTGCAAGAGCTGATTTCCAACAATGTTCGGTCAGATGCTCCTTGCTGCATACCTGTGGAAAGAGATTTGGTCCCATAGGGAGAAAAGCTTGAAGCTTAGAGCTATAATTGGAGTCTGGGCTATTTAAAAAACACACACAAAAAAACAAAGAAAGAAATAGAAAGGAAAAGGCCATTCAGAGCTGACAAAATTTTGCTGTACCACCACCCTGATAGATATTTGGGCCCACCTCTTCCATCCATGGGTGGTGCTGTGGGTTAAACCACAGAGCCTAGGACTTGCCAATCAGAAGGTCGGTGGTTCGAATCCCCGTGACAGGGTGAGCTCCCATTGCTTGGTCCCAGCTCCTGCCAACCTAGCAGTTTGAAAGCACGTCCAAGTCCCAGTAGATAAAGGTACCGCTCTGGCGGGAAGGTAAATGGTATTTCCATGTGCTGCTCTGGTTCGCCAGAAGTGGCTTAGACATGCTGGCCACATGACCTGGAAGCTGTACGCCAGCTCCCTCGGCCAATAAAGCGAGATGAGCGCCACAAACCCAGAGTCATCCGCGACTGGACCTAATGGTCAGGGGTCCCTTTACCCTTTACCTTTACCTTCCACCCATGACTATATATTAATTGAGCAATAAGAACCAAATATTGTACGTGATCATGCTGTGTTTTTAGCTGCTGAGTTTTAGATAGGGTTTTGTGGTGTGGGGAGGTTGCCCAACTTCTTTGCTTTGTGGTTTATTTATTGTTTTAATGTGCTTTTAAAGGAGAAAAGAAAAGAAAAATGTATTTTTTTGTTTTGTTTTATGGTGTACGTTAGCCACACAGTTGCTCGGGTGTTATATAAACGTAACAGACAAATCTAATTCTTTCAAACTCTTTTCTCACAATTGGAAAAACCACAGCAATTGTCAGGTGTGGGAGCGAGGAGAGGTTATTGTGTACTGTTGGTAGTGCCGTTCTAAGCCTTTCTAACTCAGAAGTAAGTCCCATTGAGTCCGATGGGATTTCCCCGCTGGCTTGCATTGAACTTCAGCTGTGATTTTGCCTTTCCTCATTGCTGACTTTATGGGCTGCATGTTCTTCAGCTGCTTCCCTTCGGTTTGTTCACTGGCAGTCAGCAGAAAAATTTTAAGGAAGCAGGTTTCAAAGGGGTGAGTTTGCTCAGAGATGTTAAATTATTTGACCAAACATTTGCAACTCCCCTTGCAATAAAAATTAAAAGCCGCTCTTCCTGTACAAAGGAACTGCTCAACAATGGATTTAGGAGAAGTTGATTGACATGGGAAGTGGTGTCCCAGCACTCAGAAAAGACATAATGGGTTTCTTCACGCATTTTACCTCCTCGCTGCTTTCCATTCTTGTTGTCTTTCCAATAGACTTTATCGGAGCATACGGGGAGCCTCTTCCACTTGGCTAGATCCTGCCCCACTCCAGTAATGCTGGTAGGAAGGAATCCCTTAAAGGCACAGATGATGAGCCAAGGCCTTCTGCTCATAATGCCAGAACAGCTTCATAATGCCAGGGCCATTAGGCACAGTGAGGAAGTCGCCTCAGGTGACGGACCCAGCCTCCAAGGAGCACACCACTCTCTACCTCCTGCACTTGTCAGCTTCTAACACACACACACACACACACACACACACACACACACACTGCTTGCTCCTTTTCAGGACAGCGGGACATTTTCTGTTTTGCCCTAGCCGGCAAAACATCCTGGGATGGCCCTACCTAGGCAATATGGAACCTATGTGTATTTGTGCCCCTAAGTGTAGGTGTTTGTTTGCTTTACACAAATCCCACACACACCCTAAATTGGGACCCTAAAGTACGCATAGAGACTCTTGCTTCTCTACAACAGCGTAAGAATTAGCCCAGGGAAGTGCCTGACCAGGCCCATAGCAATTTTTCTATTTAAAAGAAAACTTTTTAGCTAATTAAAAGAAATAAACTGGCATCTTCTGGGAATTGTGTGATTTCTCTACGACCAGAAATTCCTTCTGCAGTGAAAACAACCACCCTGTTGGTTTCTTCGGCACTTCTGACTTTTTCCTCAGCATGTTCCGTTTTGGATGATTCTCATTCTTTCTGCATGAAAGTGGGCTCCAATGGCACCAGTTCCCTGAAACGATACTCCAAAAAGGCTCAGTTCATTACCAGAGTATTCTGTCCTCTCTTATGTGATGACGGAGAGATGACAGACTTGCTGTAGAAGGGGACAGCTCCACCCTCAAATTGGCAAAGATGGAGAGAGTGTTGCTCATTGTTTGCAACATCACAAACATTACCCAATGCAATATCCACAATATCCTGTGATACTCATTAAGAAACAAAGTGTACTAATCTCGACAGCACAGTGTAAAAAAAAGGGGGGGTTAATAGAATGGAACCAACCTGTTGTGAGTTGAAAAAAAAAGTTATTCTACACCTGATCCTTCATTTTATTGGGTTGGGATGTTGGTATTCTCTTGCCTCCTTTCACAGCCTTCTGGCAAATTCCGGGGAAAGTCCCATTTTCCAAGGTACAACTTTTAATGCCTTCCAGGATTGGGAAATGCAATACCCTTGCAGCGTAAATGTGATACGCAAATATATTTATTGTACTTTCATCTTTGTTATCAGGACCCAAAGCACGTGGTGAGTCCAGTTATTGACATCATCAACTTGGACACTTTTGCTTATGTGGCAGCTTCTTCAGATCTGAGAGGAGGTGAGTCTGCCATCACCTGTACACAGGTAAATGTTTAGGCCAGGGGCCACTAACATGCTAACTGGTGCATATGAGATATTGGCAGGTGGGGTACCGTGCTTGCTATGCCTGGTTCAGGCAAGTGCATGAGCAAAGTCACTAGAGGGGAATAAGAAGTATAGAAACATAGAATTGTAGGGTTGGAAGGGACCCCGAGGGTCATTGAGTCTAATCCCCTGCAATGCAGGAAGCCCTGAGTGAAATATGGAGGACAAGTGTTGTATTTATGCACTTGCATTGCTTGCTACTGCATGATGTAATGAAAGCAAAATCCTTACTGGGTTTTTGAAAAATCATTTTCATTGCTAATTAGTTATGTTCTCCTTGAAACCCACCACTGCATTTGGGCTCCTTTTAATAGTCCGTGTGTAATGAAGTGAGGTTGGTGTACAGATGGGGAGAGAAAGAGAAATATACCAACTGCTGTGTGTAACAGAAGCTTCTGACCAGTTGAGGTGGAATTTGTACATGGGCTTCTTGGCAGGTGGGTTGTCAGGAGGTCAGGATAGCACCAACGTACTGGCAGGAGCACCAGATTGACTCTGCCACCTTTCCACTGCTCCAACCTCCCTGTCATCTCATCCTTCCCCTATAAGCAACAGCGACTCGCTTGCTAGAAAGTGAGCATAGCAGCCCTGCTCCACCCACTGAGCCACTTCTGATGCGTAAGCTACCACAAATCTTACCATTCTTTCTCATTAGATAAAGATGTGCTAATCAGGTGCCTTCTCTCCTGCAACGGGGCAGCGTAGGCTGCCAGGAATAGATAGACAAGGAAAGTCTTACCAGTGTCTTTTATTCAATATTCACAGAGAGAGGCTTAGAAATGCTGCAGCTTGGAGTAATGGCGTTGCTCCAAGTAATCTCCACCCCCTCTTCTCTCCTCAATCATCAACAGCACCACTCACCTTACGGTGGCCACCTAGGGTCATTTGTCTCCAAGCCCTTCACTCTCCTACTTTCAATGCTTGCCAGGTTCTCGGATAAGGGGCGTCTGGAATGCTTTCTAGTGATAACGTGTCAGCCAGCTGCTCCAGCTCTGCCTTCCCCTCCTCCTCCTCCTCTCCCATTATCTCCCAACTTTGCCCCTCATCTCTCTCTGAGCTGTGACCTCCCGCAAACCCCTCTTGTAAATCTATACTGTCTTCCTCTCCTGTGGAAGGTTCAGGCTGGGGAGGCAGTCTCCACCATTCCTCCTGTGTCCAGTCCCTGACAGCTAACTGGATATTAAGGCTGTGACTTTTCTTCTTTGGCAGTGGGAAGGCGTGAAATCCTCTCCTGGATAGGACTAACCGCCCTGTTGATTATCAACATGACTGATACGATGATATTGATGCAAGGCAGCTTGGCGACGATGGGTCCGTAATTGGAAGCACCAACTCTAATCTCTTTGTTCCCTCTGTTCACTTCCTATTTAGGGTTCGACTGGAGCCTGCATTTTAAATGGGAACAACTTTCTCCAGAGCAGAAGGCAAAGCGGGCAGACCCCACAGAGCCCATCAAGTAAGTGACAAGAAGGAGGAAGGGAAAGCAGGGGTGACAAGCACAGAACTGCGGAAGAGAGGCAAAAGATGCTTCGCTTTAATGCTACAATAGGGAACCTTAGGCCCAGGAGCCAACTGTGGCTCCCAAGGCCTCTCTGTCTTCTTCTTGATATCCCACCTTTCCTCCGAGGAGTTCAAGGTAGTGTAAATGGCTCTCCTCCTTTCCCAAATATCCTCGCAACAACCCTGTGAGGTAGGTGATGCTGAGAGTTGCTACGTGGCTGGGTAGGGATTTGAACTCTGGTCTCCCGGGTCTTAGTCCAACACTCGCACCACCACAACACACTGAATCTCTCTGTCCAGCCTTTGGGGCTCCCCAGGCTACACCCTCTCGGTAGCCTGCTCTGCGCATTGCTCATGTGCTTTTTTTGCCTGTCTGGGAACTGTGTTAGTGCCGATTGCTTGCTTGGATGAATAGGGGTATGTGTGTGTAGAAATAGCTGGGTTTTGTGTGGCTGGACTGCAGCCCTATTTCTCCAGTCCCTTTGTCTCTGGCCCCACCCACTGTGTGGGAATGAAGGTCTTCAGGCTGAAAAAGTCTCCCCACCACTGATTTGATACATACCAAGAAATGTGTCCTATAACAGTTTGGCACAAAGCATAAGAAATTAGAAGTAGGGCTTGTTTTTAATATTTTTAATGTTTGCTGTCTTGCTGTGTTTTAATGTGTTGGGAGCTGCCCAGAATGGCTGGGGCAACCAGGGCCAGCGCGTCCATTAAGGCGAACTAGGCAATTGCCTAGGGCACCAAAATGGAGAGGGCGCTGGCCAGGCTTGGTCGGGGACGGGGACGGGCTAGCAGCAGCTTTTCCGCTGTAGCGGAGAGGTGCTGCTTACCCCCTACACCACCCCCCCCCGGCTCCCGCTAAAGCAGGCTTTGGCTGGGGGCAGACGGGCGAGCAGCAGCTTCTCCGCTACAGCGGAGAAACTGCTGCTTGCCTCTCCACCACCCCCACCTCCCGCTAAAGCAGGCTTTGGCGGGGGGCTGGCGGTGGGCAAGAGGGGGCTCCAGAAGGTGGTCTCGCCTAGGGCGCAAGAAACCCTAGCACCGGTCCTGGGGGCAACCCAGTCAGGTGGGCAGCATATGAATAATAAATTGCTGCTGCTGCTGTTGTTGTTGTTATCATTAAATTTATTACTCACCCTTCTCCAGCAGGTCCCAAAGCAGATTACAGCAAACTACAGTTTAATGCTTTGCTGAAAAGCGTGTTAAATACATATTATTTTAAAGATGTCGTAATGATGGTTGAGTTTGCCACCGCTTTCCCTAACTAGGAACAAAGGAAACAGGCCATCATGATAAGAGACATAATCTTTCATATGTGCCCTAAAAGCTAGTCCAGGGCATTCCATTTTTTTTGAGGCTGAGCTTCAGACGTTGGACCTCCCTAATCCTAAAGTGGAAATCCACCTGCAGTGCATCCTCGGAGCTCTAGGCCAGATAGATGCTCCAAGCATTTCCCTTTATCCCTGCATCCCAGGTGTTCTTGCTCATCGTTTTTGCCTCATGGCATCCCCCACATTTTGACGCTGCCCCGTTGCAGGAGAGGAAGCACCAATTCCTGCCTTATCACAGTCCACCATCAGTAGAATCAAAGAGAAAATGCTCTTTGAGGCATGAACCAGGCTGCTGAGGGTAGAATCTGCGCTGCAAAATTAACAGCAGTGTTTGCCACGTAGTCTTAGCCCCACTCAGTGCCACTTCTTTACTTTTCTTCCCAGCTGATCTGGAGGAAAAGGGAGGGGGGGCAAATAACTCTGTTTTCAAATCAAAACCCGGCTGATTACAAAGGGCTTCTTAAAAGCTCTTTCTCCTTCCGAGAAAGTGTGACTTTCTCCTTGAAACGAGGCTCCTCGCAGGATAAAACTAGGCACAGAGCCCCAGTTAAATAATGCCATGTAAATAACCCCCGAGGGCTAAATGCATTTTTGGTCCGGAAGCCTGCAATCAGGACTGAAAACCTCAGGCTTGTAGGAGTTGCGCTGATGAGTGCATTAGCACTTCTGACTGACATACAAATAACAAGTCTTCTTTGAAACACGAGTTTCAAATTCTATTATGACGATTTATTGAGTGGTCTGTTTTGTGTGCAGGTATTAGATAGAATAGAAGGAATCCTGCTAGGATGCAATCCTGGACATGCTTACTTGTAAGCGAGCCCCATTGAACTCAGTGGGACTTAGATATGTATAGGATTGCGCTTTTCCTTTCCTCAAAAGATAAATGAAACTTGATGCGTGCAGAAGGATTTAACAAACGGACTGAGTTTACTTCGATGGCTGTAGCCTCTGGAAGCAATCTGAGTTTGAGGAAGTTGCAGAGAGGCAGCCAGAAGGAGTTTTAGCAGTTTGCATTTAGGTACACACACTTTTTAAAAAACAAAAACAATGGAGTTAGCTAGTGCAGTGCAGCCTAGTGTTTGTGAGCATGCACAATGCGGTATTAGTGGTTGTGCTGTCTGCTGCAAGAGTCTTTTATCTCCCATTGGCCTCTGCTTGTGGATTTTCAAATGAACAGAATACTAACAGACAATAGGTGTGCTCAGGCATATATGACCAACCACATGGAAAAGTGGGAACAGGGACATCCATGCAAATCCCGCCCACAATGTCCCTATGTGTGTTGTACCCTTTTCTGTGGTGTGCAGGGAAGCTGTGCAGGGAGGCTTCTAGTCACATGCCCTTGGAAACAAGTAGATTCCTCTATACAATTGTGGGCACTGCTTTATCATGGTCCTCACCTGCATTCAAGCACATGCAAGTTGAAAGCCCCTGGGAAGGTTGGGGAATGACGCCATCCACAAGGATATTGGGGGCAGGGTTTGTGTGCCTGCTACTCCGTTCCACTTGGAGAATTCGTGCATTCAGATCCCTCCTCCTTTCTGCTTCCAGGACATTTTCCATATTCATACCTGGGAATTAAAAAGCCGTGTTATCTGACTATTTACAGATCAAAAGTGCACATGGGCCAGGAAACAAGGATGTGGATTTCTGTGTGTGTGTGTGTGTGTGTGTGTGTGTGTGTGTGTGTGCAAAACCTCTTACAAAGGAGTCCAAGTGAGAGTCTCTGTCTTCTTTTCCCCCCATCCATGCAGGACTCCTATCATTGCAGGAGGTCTTTTTGTAATTGACAAGGCCTGGTTCAACCACCTTGGGAAATACGATGCAGCTATGGACATCTGGGGTGGAGAGAATTTTGGTGAGTCCCTGTCACTCTACAACAACCAGCATCCTTGCTTGCCAAGATTCAAGAGGCAGGGGAATTTGCATTCTTTTGGTCATCCATCACTCAAAGGTTCCCCTTATTATTTGCCGGAAATCTAAGCAAGCAAGAGCTCAATTCTTTTCAGTGCCTTTATTAAAGTGCCAACTTTACTTTTCCACCAGCACCATCCTTTCGTTCATAATGCAAAGGCAAATATTATATCATCTCTTCGATGCCATCACCAGCTTTGCAAAAAGGGCAGGTGGGCGGGCAGGCAGGCAGGCAGTCCTTTGGCAAAAAGACAGTCTCCAAGTGGTAAAATGTGGTGTGCACAGATTTGCCATAACCTTAGCCACTGGAGGCATTTTAAAGGAAAGAAATGGTCCGTGTCAGAGTTAATTCCAAATGTCTGGTAGGGTTTTCCTGTGGGACCTCTCTAATTAGTGCAGTGCATTTTACTAACGTGTCACCAAGCAGAGTAAGAATGGGCTGTTCTGCTCGGGGACGATTTTATGGTGGCTGTGGGAGAGCCTCTCACATGGGTGGAGTTGGAACATCTGTTTTGGAATCTCAATGATCTGTGGCCTGACACGAGATCTTCTGTTGGTTGTTAACTGCTTGTTGTCCACATGGAGCACTTGAAGTCAATAAAAACAATCTCACAAGCAGTGAATCTAGGCATGAGCATGATTGTGTGCGCATGGTTTTCCAAGAGATATCCATCCACCCATCTGCTTTCTTGCTGCACCATGTTTACAGCTCCTATGTAAGGTGATTTCAGACCAGACTTACTGTATGCCAAGTGAAAGGATATCGGGAATATGATTCTCTACATAACACCTACACCAGTGCAAGGACAGAGAAGGGAGAAGATAGCCACAAGCTGTAATCCCATTATCACTTTGTTAATCAGAGCTAGCCTTGTTATGTCCTAGATGACACAAAGATATCAAGGAATGATGACAAGGGCAACAGGGGACTTGGGCCTGTAGCCAGTTGACTCTGCCTTGGTGGGCAGCTCCTGGACTGCCTAAGAAGAAGTGAAAAATAGGGTGTTTGTGTAATCTCTCCTTGTTCATGCCTGGAAGTTTATTTCAAACTGGGCTTTGTGGTGGGGGTGGTTTGTTATTTAATTACTTCTGGCCACAACAATGCTACAAATCAGAGGGAGTCAACCGCAGCCTTGAAAGGGGTGGAGGGGCACCGGGTTGTCAGGAAGACAGATTTTAAGCTGGCTTTAAAACTTCAGCCTCTCCAGGGAGCGCAGCTAGTGAGAAAAAAGGACCCCATGTCCTAGCAGATGTAATAGCTCTGCCAGTGATGCGTACAAACAGATGCTCCCACTTTGCAATAAACCCATCCAATTGCTTGTTGTTTGCCTCCCTCCTGAAACCTATTATCACTGCACATGTAGGTATATTTTGCTTAGGGCGGTGGCCATGTGCCCTACTTCACCGAGGATAGTTCTCTATTTGAAGAACTGTCTGCAGTCAGACTACTGGGCCCAGGGGCGTCGCTAGGGGGGGCGGTGGGGGCGGTATGCCCTGTGTGACAGGGGAGGGTGGGGGTGACAAGCAGCGGCCCCTCCTGCCACTCCCACGCACCGCCGCTCCTTCCGTCACCCCGGGAGCAACAGCGCATGGCCGAGTGAGAACCCTGTCTTTGCAGCGCTGCTGCTCCTGGGGTGCGTAGGGAGTGGTGGGAGGGGCTGCCGCTTGTCACCCCCACGCGCCGCCATCCGCTCCGTCGCCCTGGGAGCAGCAGCGCACGGCCCGATGACAGAGTGCACCTGCGCAACATTTCGTGCAGGCGCAATCTGTTGTCAGACCGCGACCTCCTATTGAGCCGCAGAGTGAAAAGGCGGCTTGTGGGGCTGCCGTGCGCGATCGGCGGGGAGCCGCCAATCACGCTCGGCAGCCCCAAGAGCCGCCTTTTTGCTCTGCGGCTTAAAAGGGGGCTGCGGAAGCAACGGCGGCACTCCGTCATGACGTCACAATGTGACGTTGCCACGCCCCGTCCCCTGGAGCGTTTCCTTTTGCTGCCCTGGGTAGCGCGGAGCCTTCCTCCGCCACTGACTGTGCTATCTAACTTGGTATTGTGCCTACACTTACAGCAGAATTGAACCTGGAACCTTCTGCACCCAGAGTAGATGCCTTACTATGGACCTACCAGCTCTGATGCTTTGTAATTTGGCAACCAGTCCAAATTCTGTTTTTTACCCTTTGTCCACGAGCTGTGGGTCTGTTGTGGAGGGCACTACACATTACACCAATCAGCACAAGAGTAAGAAACAGCAAGAGACTTCCTGATACATAAACAGGACTCTGTATAAAGGGACTACCTGTGTAGAGGCCAGCTTCTTTCCATTTCGATATCATTACCCACAACGTTACAGGGAGATTTCAAATAGGTTAATGTCAAACTGACGGTAAGAAACTTTGAAATGCACTTAAGAAGGGAGAGAGCCCAGGAATGCTCTTTCTGGTATGTGGGTTTGCCTGACTTGGTGTGGCAAAGCGGTAAAATGAAGGCTAAAGCTGGAATCTTGCCTGCTATGAGACTTTGAAAAAATGAACACGAGCCTCTCTTACAGAAATCTCATTCCGGGTGTGGATGTGCGGCGGAAGTTTAGAAATCATCCCCTGCAGCCGGGTTGGGCACGTCTTCAGGAAGAAGCACCCCTACGTCTTCCCCGAAGGAAATGCCAACACCTACATAAAGTAGGCTTACTTTATTCACTGGCGGCTGAATGAAACA
Organism: Lacerta agilis; assembly: GCF_009819535.1. NCBI lineage: Eukaryota > Metazoa > Chordata > Lepidosauria > Squamata > Lacertidae > Lacerta > Lacerta agilis. The sequence continues at coordinate 87,282,621 of NC_046314.1, read as the reverse complement.
AAAATATGTGCTGCAAAAGGCCATGTGAGCAACAGCCACCATTCCCCCCAAACTCACAGTCACGGACGTCGTGAGACCTTAAGTTAATAAGATTAACCTGGAGAAACAGAAGGCATGGGAGAAAGGGAGGGAAAGAGGAGACAGACTGAATAAAGAACACATTTCAACTGAAAATCTATAATCCCCAGACACTGAATTCTGTGTACTTCTTCACAGATGCACAGCAGCTGCATTTCCCTCCTCAGCTACAATTGCGATGAATATCGCCCTCACACACTGCAAATGGTGATAGAGAAAAACTACCAATGGGGCTTTCCTCCTCCCCCATCAGTGTGCAATTGCAATTGCAGTCGGTTAGAGAAGGGTTATACCTTTCCCCCTCCTGTTTGCTGCAGTCCCAGTGGAAATGCTCCCTCTGTCACCCTAATTTTTTTTAAAAATGAAATCCCCTGACAGGGCTACAACCTGCTCAATGAACATAACATGTAGTTCTGCCCTAAAGATGCGCATCTAAAAAGCTTCACCTCACCATGAATGCAGGTCCCCTCAAATAAGATGTCCTCTGCTCTCAACGAAACCGTAATAAAAACTAAAACAATCTGCCCATCTGTTTTGTATCTTATCTACTGTTTTCACCACCTAGATGCCTTTGGGGGGGGGAGGAAGGAGGAAAAGGGATTCTCCCCCCTCACAAACACACACAATTTATCCCTTCAAGCTCTTATTTGAGGCATCCAATTAAAACTCTTTCATGCATGCTCCTGTGGTTTCTCCCTCATTTTTTCCTTTAAATGTCTCTCCTCAGAAACACCAAACGCACAGCTGAAGTATGGATGGATGAATATAAGCAGTACTATTACGCGGCCCGGCCTGCAGCTCAGGGGAGGCCATATGGAGAGTAAGTGTCCCCCTCTGGCGGTGAAGGAAAACACAAAGAGAGCGACTCAATTGTTTGATACAGTGGAACCTCATTATGGTTTTATAGTCCAGCTGTTGGGATGCCTGCATTTTGTTTCTGTGGGAACAGTTAATTAGATGTTAATAGTAAACAGATGCTATGAGTATATGGATATAAAGTCCTAGTTGCTTGGTGTGTGTGTGTGTGTGTGTGTGTGTGTGTGTGTGTGTGTGTGTGTGTGTGTATGTATGTGTATGTATGTATGTATGTATGTATGTATATATGTGTATGTGTATGTGTATGTATGCGAGCTTGTATAAAACTCTATTGGTGTACCTCATTAGAAAGGTTGGCTTGTTCCTAGATTAAAATAAAAGAGCTCGTCTTCTCCTCTTACTGCTTCCTGGAAAGGGCTGCAGGTCAACCTCCAAGGTTCTTCCTTCCTTTAATGACTGCCCTGTTGGGCCAAGAAAAGCAAAACCTGCTATCTTTATGAAGATGAGCCAGTAGTATGAACAAACACTGCCCCAGGGCAAAGAAGCAAGTAAAATATACAAGCCAGGCAGCCTAAATCCTTACTTCCATATTTGCCCTGTGGGCGAAACAGGGTTTTAGCGATAACCTTCTGCTGGAAAGTGTGATGTGATTTATTCCTACCATGGTCTTGCTTGCTTACGCACCTCCTTTATATCAAGCTTGCTGAGGCTGATGGGAGTTGTAGTTCAGCAACATCCAGAGTTCCACATATTCTATTAAGCACAGTATAGTGCAGGGCTGTTGGGGGGGGGCAGTGGCAGGCCTTGGTGTCTCAAATTTCAATGGCGCCTTGTGCAATGCCAAAACCTGTCCCCTCCCACCTCTAACCTTCCATTGGATGTCACTGCTACAGTGCCCCAGAAGTTCCACGCCAGGTCAGGGATGATAGGAGTTGTAGTCCAACAACAGCCGGGGACCCATTGTATTAGAGGAACCAGCTGCTGGGTATCACAACTGGCAGAGTTCTGTTGTATTCATGTTGTGCATAGCCATAAGGCTAGCTCCTATGAGAACAAAATGCTGAACTAGATGGACCTCTGGACTAATCCGGCGCTGTTCTTCCTACATCCTAATCCATCACCAGCAACTGAGACTAATTTTCTTTATGCACTCTTGGTTGCCAGATTGAACTAGGTCTCAAGTGTCCAGCACCCTTTATATTTGTGGTTCCTCATCTAGATTGTGATTCACGCATGGAAACCAAATTCCCGGGTGCATGTCCCTTAGCCAGACTGGGATCCACGTGCCTGTGTGTAAACAAAGATTATGGAGCTCTTGAGCCTTGCTTTCAAAAAGAAGCAGTAGAAAAGCGGATTTGTGTCATTTCCCCCATTTTCAGAGTATGAAAAGCAGCTGCAGAGCCAGAATACCATAAGCGTATTGTGTTATAAGAGCATGAGAAGAGTTTGCTGGTACAGGCTAAGGGCCAATCTAGTGGCACTGATAGTCCAATCCTCCATCACAACATGTAGGGGTGAATGCCAACAATGCATTGTGTGAAGAAGAACTTTGGACATCCATGAGTTCTATGGTTTTGAGAGGAGAGAAGCTTTTTTCTGTATCCACTTTTTCCACACTTGTCATAATTGCATACATGTCTCCTCTCAGTCACCTTTTATCTGAACTGAAAAGCCCCAAACGTTGTCCCAGGGGACTTTCTCCTCTCACTTGAATGTTTCGGTCACCCTTTTCTGAACAGTTTTCCAGTTCTACAATATCACTTCCCAGGTGAAATGACCAGAACTGTACACTTTATTCCAAGTGCCGTCTCACCATAGATTTGTATAATTGCTTCACAAAACTGGCATTTGCATTTTGTATTGCTTTCCTAATGTTCCCTAGCATGGGATTTGCCTTTTTCACAACTGCTGCATGCTAGGTCGACATCTCCATCTACACTGACCCCAAGGTCTTGTAGCTCTGGTATATGTCAATAGAACACATACCATTTAGGCAGAAAACCTGCACTGGAACTCTCATGGGTCTAAGGGCCAAGTAGACATTTATTTATTTATAAGATCTATGTCCCACCCTTCACCTCAAATGATCTTAGGGCAGGTTACAACAAATTAAAATACGATAAACCAATAGGATACAGTTAAAACCATCCATTCCGCTGCCTAGATTAATTGCATGATTGCAATTCACATGTCGAGCTTCTGAATTTTAAATAGCAGCTACAATGCAAGAGATCCAAGACTTTGGCACACGAGGAGTTTAACCCTTTCTTCCCCCACACTATGGTCCTAATGAAAGTCACCCTACTACCAAAGCTGCTTTTCACTCCAGAGTGTAAATTCCCCTTTGCATCAATGGGAGTTGTTCCTGCATGCCAAATCACTTTGGGTTTTTATTATTATTGGGATCTCAGCATGAGGAAAAGGGTTAACCCCCTCCTCCCTGAGGTCCTAATGCTGATCAAGCAATCCAAGGGGGATTTTTAATGTTAAAAATGCAACACATTAATTGCGGTCATGCCAATGAATGCCATTTCTAGTTGGGTCCTTTGTTGTTCAGTGACGTGACACACAATGAGTTAACTGTGGGAGCTGAGGAAGGCGTGGATATGCGATTACAAATGCATTTTGCCACTAGCTAGATTTACAGAGAGAATCCTGTCTTTGGGACTCAAGGCCATCTCAAGTTGCAGCGGTATAAAGTGGCGTGATTAGATTTTTTTGCAAATATTTTGTTTTCAACAGCATCCAGAGCAGAGTGGAATTGAGAAAGGCCTTGAAATGCCACACCTTCAAGTGGTACCTGGAAAATGTCTATCCTGAACTGAGGTACTAGCAAATTTTGAAATGTGCTACCTGTGCGGGTGAAATGTCACAGATTTCCCTTTTCCTCAAATCAAAATTGGCTCAAGGCTGCAATCCTGTGCACATTTTCCTGCAAGAAAACTCTGTTGAGCACAGAGCGACATACAGTATTTCTGAGAAAACATGGATAGAATTACTCTGCCTATTCCCCCCCCACTCCCAGAAAGCTAAATAACCAAGAGGCGACTTTTCCTCTGAACTAGGGATGGGGAACCTTTTCTCTCTCCCCCCCCCCCCCGGGTCAAATGTTCTGTTCAAAGTTGAGAGTCATATGTGGTGCCCCATAAACATTTGGCTTTGGCCCTGCCTTCTGCTGGTATGCGGCCCCAGAACATTGCCAACAAAGGTACACACAGTCTTTGTGCTGAAAAGTGCTGTTCACTATTACTGTGGGCTGCTGCTAGGCAAAAACTGGTAACCCCTTTTTTGTACTAACCTTTTACTGAATTTTCAAAAGTTTGACATATATACATCAATACATAGTAAGTTTTTCCCCCTTGATGCGCTTCCTGCCTCATTGTCCATGGTGTTTTAATATCCCCCCTCGGCTGCACAATACCTTCTGTTTCTTATACCGAAACATCAATATTGTATTTTCTAATTCCTTCTGTTGCTCATATTTCCAAATCCTGCTCGTGAATTCTTCGCACTATAACATTTCCCTAAATAGTCCGAGAAGGGCTTCCATGCTTCCAGAAAGCAATCGTTATTTGGATCTCTTATTTTGGCTTTTAATTTTGCCATTTCTGCATAGTCCATTATCTTAGTTATCCATTCTTATCCATTTTTAACGGGCAGAGCAACCTTGCCAAAAACTGATGACCCTTATCCTTTCCTCTTCCCTCAGAATTCCTGAGGAATCTCTCTACCAGACTGGGATGATTCGACAGAGACAGAGATGTCTGGAGACCCAGAAGTCAGAAGCCCAGGAGTTCCCAGTTGTGATCTTAAACCCCTGCGTCACCAGCAAAGGTGCAGTAATGGCAGCTCAGGTGAGTTCTCTAGGGCCTATTTGGGATTTAAAGAGTATCTGGTGCCCTTATCCTAACAGCAATCCTTTGGGGGGTGATCCCATTTTAAAGATGGCACTGTGAAACTAAGGATAAGATGGTGGCTCACCCAGAACCACTGAACATGCTCATGAATAATGTGTGTGGGGGGGGATTTTATTTGCAAAACCTCTCAATTGCTTTTCTGTCTGAAGGCACTCAAGATAATAAAAAAAACCATGGTGGGGGGGAGTGATACAAAACAAAGGAGACTTTTGCAGTATGAAGACAACAAACAAGGAAATTAAAGGTAGTGGTTTTTTTTCTAAAAAGAAGTTCCAGATTTAAATGTCTTCTTCTTACACTTAGCAGTGAGGTTTTCCTTCTGAAATTGAAATAATAGTGGTGCCACTACAAAGAAGCCGTGCCCTTAGTAGGGATGGATGAGTCTGTCAATTTTGGCTCTTTCAGTTTCTCAGTTTTCTATTCTTAGATTTAGTTCTCCGCATTTGCATGGAAATTTGTGCTTAATCCTCATGGAAATTCATCGACGTCTTGGCACAAATTTTCCCCAAGAAGAACATTTTTTTTTGTATTCAGTTTTGACTAACGTACAAGCAATTTCCTCAATAAGATGCATTTGTGCGGTCAAGCGGAGTCCCCCAAACCCCCAGGCAGCCCCTGAGCGGAATAATGACACAAGACAACTTTCTATGGGATTAAAATTGGCCACAATTTTATTAAGATTCAGGTGTAGGGAGACCTTGGCTCAGGCACTGGGCGTTTATCCTTCCCAGCCCCCCCCCCAAGCCTGGGAACTGGGTAAATTCAGGGTTATCCAACATGTGGGGGGGGGTTGGGCTAGTTCTGGAGAACATACGTTCAAGCAGATAGCCCGCCCCCCTGTTTGCCGCCACTGGAGGGGGAGGGCAGTGACAACCTCGGCATGTATGGCCATTGCCTCCCCCTAAGACCCCTCTAACGGGAACCCTGGTATCGCCACCGCAATGGGGGCAGGGGGTCACTGCCCCATGCCCCCCCATTTAGGTAGATGGCTAAAGGATTCCGCCCAAGGCCTGCAACCGCCAAAGTTGTGACGAATTGCTACGGGAAAGGCGAAACCTGCCAATGCAGGGAAATTCCTTTCCGGCCCTTCAACAGCGGCCTTGACATAGCAGCGCCTGCGTGCGTGTGCACCTGTGGAAGAAATGTTATCCTGCAAAGTAAGCATTAATTGAGGGAGTGGAGGGTGGGGAAGCTCTGGAGCTGACTGCTGCTTCCCAGGTATGTCTCAGGTATGTCTCACCTTCTATTGTGTGCACTGTGTGGTCCCTCCTCCTACCTGGCCAATCCCCCTGGCAGCACCCCCCCAGGCCGGATTGGACGGCTGCCTGGGTAGGCGGAGACCACAGGTATCTGACCTGGGAAGGTGGTGCCAGCCTGAACTACCATGTGCTGTCCTGGGATCAAAGGGGGCTGCACGCCCCGTTTGATGTGGGGAACGGTCATTTTGTGAACTTCAGTTCTTGCCTACTGGGCTGCATCTTCCAAAGGAAAGTGGCCATATATAATGCTGGCTTGCTAAATGAGGTATTTACAATTGAGCTCTCTCCAGGTTGTCTGCTCTCTGAACAAACATAATTGGTGCCATGTAGTCATGCAAGTCCATAATTTAAGTTGTCCTCCAGCCAAAAATCACTCATCTTATTGCCAGAGCCAAAGAGAGCCCAAAGGGGATAATAAAAATAAAAATAATATAATATCTGAAGAAGTGTGCATGCACACGAAAGCTCATACCAGGAACAAACTCAGTTGGTCTCTAAGGTGCTACTAGAAAGAATTTTCGATTTTGTTTTTAATAATATAATAATAATTTATTATTTATACCCCGCCCATCTGGCTGGGTTTCCCCAGCCACTCTGGGAAGCTTCCAACAGAAGATTAAAAATATATTAAAACATCAGTCATTAAAAACTTCCCTAAACAGGGCTGCCTTCGGATGTCTTCTAAACATCAGATAGTTGTTTATTTCCTCAGGGCGCCACTACCGAGGGCAGGCGCCACTACCGAGAAGGCCCTCTGCCTGGTTCCCTGTAGTTTTGCTTCTTGCATTGAGGGAACCACCAGAAGGCCTTTGGCGCTGGACCTCAGTGTCCGGGTTGAACAATGGGGGTGGAGAAGCTCCTTCAGGTTTACTGGGCTGAGGCCGTTTAGGGCTTTAAAGGTCAGCACCAACACTTTGAATTGGAATGCAAGTCCTTCTGTGATATATTTCAGAACGCAGGTTAGTGCTTTCCTGTGTCCCAAACTCCCTTTCCACAGAAAACTAGCATATGAGGTTCTATATAGCATTTTCCCTTAGATGCGCTTTTCTGGATGCAGGGTTGCTGGGTTTTTTTTTACACTAGAGAGCATTCATACAATTAATCGCTTAACTGCATTTTGAAATGATGCATTCTCAGGAGTCACCATGAGTTCCTTCACTTTTTCCCCTATTCTGCATTCATGTGACAAAATGGTCAGCGAAAGGCCCCCCTCCCACAGCGTAAGTCAGCAAGCTGTCATTTCCCCCCCCAAAAAAACACCTCCAATTTATTCCTAGTATTTTTAAGATGTCACTTTTTAACACCTCAAGGTTCTTTCATAGGGGCCTTTCTTATCACACTAAAAATGTGCAAAAAAATGGCTGTGCGATTGCTCTTCCACCTCAAAATTGGAACTGGTGCCAGTTTTTTGCCAACTTGTCCAAACAGCAGATTTGGGTGGCATAGATTGGAAAAATAGACTCATGGATACTCCCAATGTCCCTGGTATCGAAGCTGCAAAGACAGCAGGCTTTCCACAAGACAAGCCTGATACGAAGCACCCTCCTGAACTGAACCAAACTGAGCCCATCCGTACTCGGAATGCAAGCTACGTTGACACATAATTCTTCTTCAAGGATCAGAGGAAGAAAATGAGAATTATAATTTTCCTCCCATCTTTCAGAACTATTTACTCCTTCCCGTCGCTCAAAAAAATGTGCTGAATTGAAATGATATATTTAAGTTCATCCTCTACATTCATTCAATATTAAATTGCCTATTAAAGTAGAAGCGGCTTAATGAGGCTGACCTCATTTCCCCTCTTCTCAATCACTAAAGGGGAAAATATTCAGTGTCAATCAGTGAGTATTCTCTGAACTAGATTGAGAATTAGGTGCTGTTTGTGACAACAAAAAGGTGTTCTGTTCTCTCCATGTTCTGGTTAGGATTTTAAACGCATAAGCGGATAGTTAAATAGAAGGGAGGGGGAGCTGTTATACATTAAAGTCCTACCTCAACGCCCCTCAGTAAACACCAGTATGGGCATTGCAACGCTTCTGAAAGCTGCCCTGGCTCTGGCTTCGACGTCTCTCCAGGGACAGTAAGTTCCACAATCAGCAGGAAACTAGGAGTGTCTTTTTAATGTGCTCCTCGTTCTATTGCCAGAGACATGGAGGAGGTATAACGTGCTGTGGGAATTCTCAAAGCTCCTTTCTCCTTGTGGATTGTTTGGGGACCTGCTGTCCCCGCTACATCTGTTCCACCTATAAGTGCGGAACCATGGACTCACAGATCATGTATTCTAGATGATAACGAGGAGCCCAAGATCACATGCCTTGTTTGTTTATCTATGTATTGATTTGTGCATCCGGTTGTGCTGCCGCAGATGCACCATGGCGTTTCTTCTCTCTGCGCTCCTCCCAACAGCCATTCCTCCTCTGGTCACTGCTATAGATGCACGACCTCACTGCCTGTCTCCAGACACTGTGGTCATCTGCAAGGGATTCCTACATGGCAGGGTTGATGTTGCTAGGCTTCATGTCAAGTCTGCAGACATCTTTGTAATGCAGGGTTGGTCTGTCAATGGGCCTTGGGCAATAGTGAACCGCCTTGAGACCTCAGGGTATAGGGCGGTATATAAATTCCAATAATAATAATAATAATAATAATAATAATAATAATAATAATAATGCTCTCTAATTGTTGTCCTGCCCATTACCTGGTATTCAGCTTCTGAATCTGAAGGAGCCACGTAGCCGGACACTGGAGAGACCTGTCAGGAATAAGCATGGACCGATGGTATCAAAAAGTATGGGAGACAGCCTTATTAGAAAAACTAACCAATAAACTGAAACTGACACAGGGTCAACTAGAAGAAGACGCCTTCACCCCGGTATGGTTCCCTTATATCACATACACAGCCAAACAAGACAACGACAAGAATCTGCCAACAGCATATGAATCAATATGGCTAACCTGATCCAAACACACACACACACACAAAAACAAATCTCACTACAGCCAACCAAAGACAACCAACCACACCCTAGGCCACCCCCAACCTCTCACCACCAAAGAAATACAACAAAAGAATAGTAAGAGAACCCACACAAGTGGCGCTGACACAAAACCCCACACATACACTAAGTAGAAGAATGAAGCATTGCCACTCGACCCCACCCCACCCACCATTCCCCCCTCTGTAGAAAACACAACTTGAAAAAGAGACAATGCACGTATTTTTGTAAACTAAGAAATCTTTAATAAAAATATATTTAAAAAATAATACTAGGCACCACGTAGGAAGCTGCCTTGTTCTGAGACAGACTATCGAGGTCAATATTTTCTACCCTGACTTGTCAGAGTCTTGAACTGGGAACCTTCTGCATGAAAAGCAAGTTCCCTACCAGTGAACTGCAGCCCTTTCCCCATGGCTAGTAGCTGTTGATACAGTGGGCCTCACTGACAGTGTGATCCTCTCTGTATAATTTGCCTTATGCTCCTTCGCAAGCCATCTAAACCAATGGCTATCACCCTCTCCTGGCAAGATGGTGCATTGAACAACTTCCAAATTCTAGTAGTATCTCTGGTTGTAAAACGGGATCTGTTCCGGAGCCCCGTTCGCAACCTGAACAGAGCGCAACCTGAAGCGCCGCGTCTGCGTATGTGCGTGGCGCGATTCGGTGCTTCTGCGCATGTGCAAAGCACAATTTCGCGCTTCTGCGCATGCGTGCGCACCAAAACCTGGAAAGTAACCCATTCTGGTTTGGCGTGTTCGTAACCCGTGCCAAATGCAAACCCACAGCGAACGCAACCCGAGGTATGAATGTATACGGAAGAGAGTAACTTCCCCACACTGTGCATAATTTTGTAAACCTCTGTCATGTTCTCCCTTGACTCATATTCCTCCCCCCCCCTCCTGCTTTTTAATAAAGGAATAATTGCCTCGCTGCAAGTGGTCCACAAACCCCCTCCTTCCACTCCTGGGCAGAGGACCAGGAGGGCAGGACTCCCCAAATGCAGAGAGCTAAATTACTCCTCAAAGGGTGTTGGGGGGATTATTAAACTATTAAGTCCAGAGTCTAAAATTATCTAACTGTACCACTGATCATGGCACCAAGCATGCTGCCTCTGCAATGATGCTGCAAGTCAGACACTTGGCATTATCCGGTCTTGTTTGTGTCTCATTTGCTGAAGGGATTGATTGATTAGCACTTCACTGGAGAAATGCAATCTGAGGGTAAATAATTGATCGTAATTTTGCCCTGGTTTTGTCTAATGAAGATGTCACCGTTTGGCTGGTGCATTGGCTTTCTGTTAGAAACAGAGCATCAGTTGATATTAAACTTTGCAGTAACCTTCTTGGAATGGATTTCTGACTCTGGGATTCATTTAATAAACCCATTAATCATTAGCTGTTCCAAGAAACCTGACAAGCTTTAGAAAAGAAATCAGAAGCCTCTTAGGCCTGGATACACTTGAGCACATCGTCAACAGCAGCAGTACAGAAATGACTCTGTATTCAGAGAGAAGCTGTCAGTCTCCTGTAGGAAAAGAGAAGCAGACAGAAGGATGGCAATCTCTCCCCCCCTTCCTGTTGTGCCCCACTGTCTGCCTCTCAAAATATCAATCACCGAGTGAATCACCAACATCCTAGTTAGTTAATGCATTATTTTTGTCCTGATCTTGTTGAAAAATTCAGCCAGATGCTCCGATCTGTCAGCTCTCTCCCAGAGGATCCGCAGAACTTTGTCACAGGGAGCATCTCGACCAAGACAAAAACAATTGTTTCAGCCTCCTCTAGTGCACCTACGCAAAGTGCTAAGATTTATTGTCCACCCTGGGGACAAAGCTGGTCAAATAACAATGTCCACTGAGGCTACTGCAAGAGCCCACAGTATGCTTTAAAGCCCGTTGAGAATGATAAAGATTGCCCCTTCCAAGATGCTGTTTTCCTACTTTACAGACTGGGAGGGGCTGACATTCTGTCCCCTAATTTATCCAATCTACTACTGGCTAAAGTATATTAGATTGAGGTGGTCATACAGTACATTACAAGCCTGTGCTTCTCACTTTGAGAACTCTTGTAGAGTCTTGTCTCTAATATCATTCTTAGGGGAGGGGTCGTTCCTCTGGTAGGGGACACACTGTGCTCCTTCTGCAGTAGTTTGTACATCTTTTGTGCCCGCCCTGCACACAGCTCTCACCTGTGATTACTAGAAGCTGTCAGCATGCAACAGCTCAACCAGGTGAGGGTAGCCAATGGGTGAGTTAGGGACTTCCCCTGCATGCAAAGACAGGCTCCAGTGGATTGAGTGGACAAGACCAATAGTGGATCCAATGGTCGAGAAGATGGTCTCTGCACATGCTACAGAAGGAAATGGGACTTGTCAAGCTGGGAAGGTAGCCCATCTAGGGAAGGAAAACTCTGATCCTAAACTTCCACTGCTTTGTGGAACATCTTTGTGAGAAGAAAAGGCTAAGGAGTAAACCTTACACAAATCTGGAGTGGAGTCCCTAAGACAGTTGGATGGTGCCTTGTATGCCTCCTTCCGGCAACTTGTACATCCAAGTTGCTGCCAAACATATTGCTCTGATTTCCTTGGACCACATCAGAGAGGCCAAGAAGGGGGGGGGGGTCTTGTCACCTGGGCAACTCAGGATGTCCATACACACTGCTAAGGATTGCACCCTGGGCAGTGCTATTTTTCTAGAAAAAGAGGTGCCAGAACTCGCCATGAACGCCTCCCTTGTTCTCTTTGAATGGCAATGGTGCCCACCTGAGAGGTGCCGGAACTGAGTTCCAGCTGAAAAAAAGCCCTGTCCCTGGGGATGTCACTTTGATGCTGCTAACACAGCAGCTTGACTTCACCCTGGAGGTGCACTCCATTGTCTCAAGACAGACAGATGCCAACAAAAAAGTCTACAGCACATGTAGTTACTCCAGTTCCCATCAGCCGCAGCCAACATTAACCATGGTCTGGGATGATGAGAGTTGCATCCCAGCAGCAACTGTGGGGCACCATACTGGCTACCCCTTTTCTACTAGGTCCACTGAGGCTTTGATTCCTTGACTTGGAATGATACTAACCAGGAAACTATCAGTGCTTTTCCTTGGGGGGGGGAGTCCAACATATTTGCTTTAAAATCTGGAGGCTGGAGATTGGGCCACCCTTAGAAGATGGCACTCGTGATGATGACCATATCTCAACTCCCCACAACATTGCAGCTCCTCTGGACACATCTGCACTTTTTCACTTTCAAATTCAGGTTCTGTCTCTCATACTCTATGAGGCTATGTTGATAAGAGGGCAAATTATGCAAATAGAAATGGTTCCCACTAAACTCTGGGTCAGACTAGATGGAATGCAAGATGGGACACAAGTGAAGGACTTCACCCTGCTTCAATCACTGGGGATGCTTAAAGGCATCCCATTAACCTGTCCCATATAAACAGATGGATGTCGCTGACTCCTATGGGGAAAACTTAAATGTGGTTCTTATATCCTTAGCTATAATACAGACTAAACCTGAACCCAACCCTTGCCATTGGATGATCCAGCCTCCACAGATGGAGCCCTTGCAGAGTTCAGATGTATTCAATACATCTTTGTGAAAACAGGAGAATTGTGCATTTATAATATTTATATTTTTAGCCCATCTTATGCAAATACATACCACTATCCCCAGCCCTGGGGTTTTTTAATGCTTTGTTGAATGAATGCATCATATTCCCAAAAATGTTTCTTTGCAGGCATATTTTCAGTGGGCTTTGGAGTCTCCTTCACATGTTCTTTAATGCACCAGATTAGTGCTGTGCCAAAATCTGTCCTGCCAAGTGAAAGAGGCTTCCACTTTTCGACCTCATTTTCAAGACTCTTTGGGGGGTTTGATCTTACTTTATCTTTGCGAGGTAGCCAAGACTGGTGTGTGCATTTTCTTTCCAGTAGCATTTCTTCAGCTCTCTGCAGCCTCCCCAGCTGCCCACACTTCCTGACCTGAAAAACCCCATCGGAGCAACTGCCCCATAATGTCTTCCCCTGGGCTTTAATGGGAGCATGAGCACCTAGGAAGGCTGCAGACCGCATGCCGTCAGCGAGATGATTTGCAGCATGAAAGGACACTTGTGGGCACCCCTCAGCCACTTCAAAAGCAAGGTAAAGACAACAACAACACACACAAAAAAAACCCTGCACCCCAGCCATGATAATTTCTCTGGATTGTTCTCTCCCCGGTGATATTTTCTAAAATGCAGTTTACCTTCTCATTAATTGGTGGAGATTTGGCCAAGAAAGAAAGAAGCGAGCAGTGAAGCAGCAAAGGCAGTTGCACCTTGTCAGAGACAAGGCAAATCTTTGCGAAATGTGTTGAAAAGGCTGTCCGTGGTGCAAAAGGCTATTGAGAAAATGTAGTGAGGGCTGTGTGGGGAGGGTGCCGGCTTCAAACAGTGAATCACTTCATATGCTACCCCATTCCCCCTCAAAAAAAGAAAAGAAAAGAAAAGAAAAAAGCTACATTAACGCTGTTGGAGACCGGGGACAATTTTTCAAGGCTTTAACATCATTCAGTGGACACCTGTCACTGCTCCTCAGCGTCATAATGAATTCAAGAAATAAATTTAAAGTATCATATTTGGCTGACTTTTGCACGGCTGCCTTCGGTTGGCGACGCAGCCTCCCCCTCCCCTGCCATTTAATCAGATGGAAACCAGATGGCGGCCCCAGATAAAAATATGGAAATGTTAAAGGAAAGGGGGGAGAGCAGACGCCTGCACCATGCCCTTGTTTCACCCTTCCTCTGTTTCTTCCACTATTGTCTTGAGAGATACAAGATAGAAACCTGTTTGTTGCCACAATTCATCTTGGGCTCCAGAAACAAAACAAGAACAAAACAATTCATCCTGGGCTCCAGAAACAAAACAAACTAACCCATTTCACGTTTCCTATGGCTGGTTCATGCAACCAGTTCTACAGTTTGTTTGTTGTTTGTTTGTTTGTTTTAAAAAAGAAGAAGTGTTTGGGACAAGAAGATGGAATATCTGCCTGAATTTATTCTACAGAAATGAAGTCAATATAAAGTGCTTGGCCTTGCACACAGATCCCAAGTCATTGTGCCACTCTTTCACAAGTGTTTACCGTGGTGCAGCAAATAACCCCTAATGACAACTCCCAATGGCTTCCTGTAGTTATTAAATAGCACCAGGGATAAAATAGTCCCCTCCAGCACCCCATAACATAGGTGGCAGGAGGCCGAAAGTCAGTGTCCCAACACAGTACTAATCTCTAGGCTCGATCCTACAGGTAGGATTGGAAACCACTGAAATACAGTGCCCCGAGTTCCCCCATTCCCCAGAGCCAGTCAAGGAGGATACCATGGTCAATGATATCAAATGCTAATGAGAGATCAAGAAGCAGGAGCAAGACAGCACTGCATCTGTCCCACAAAGGTCATCCATCAGGGCAACCAAGGCTGACTCAGTTACGTGGGGGAACAACAGCCAGAGTTGTGTGTGAGAGCTGGAAGCTGGAAACGGAGACATGCCTTGTTCCATGCTGGATCGAAAACTGTGACTAACAAAGGAGCTAGATCTTTGGGGTGCTAATGCTGTGAGGCCCTCCATCCTATGCTCAGGTTGCATATATGTGTAAATAAAACCATATATCTTAAAGACACTGCAGTCTCTAGTGACATTCATTTCAAGGAAACTGAACCCTGGACAAAGTGTTTGGAACCCCTGGAGAGTCTCACCACTCAGAGAATAGGATAGCATGTAATAGCTTTCTCCTTGTTTCAGGAATGGACATATACATACAACCAGCAAGTCCACTTCCAGAAGCTGTGCTTATCAATACAAACCCTCTTTCCAGGTTCACAGGTGGTACTCTTACCTTGCAAAGAAGGGGATGGCAAGCAGGTGAGGCATTTCCCCCTCAAAGACTAAAAGCTCTCTCTCTTACAGCGTACTTTACTAGCAGTGATATGAAGTTTTTTTTCCCTCACATCATCCATAGACATGTTGAGATATGAATTAGATGTGTGGAATCAAGGAGCAATTGATATACCTTTTATAAATTATGCATGACGTGGAGAACGTAGATAGAAAAAAAGTCTTTCTCCCTCTCTCATAACACTAGAACTCATTGACACGCAGTGAAGCTGAATGTTGGAAGAGTCAGGACTGATAAAGTAAACTTTGGATCTCCCTCAGGAGGCAGTGATGGCCACAAACTTGGATAGCTTTAAAGGAGGATTGGACAAGTTCACGGAGATAAGGCTGTCAGTGGCAACTAGCCATGATGGTTATGCTCTGCCTCCAGAGTCAGAAATAGTATGCTTCTAAGTACCAGTTGCTGGAAACACAGGAGGTAGTATTCAGAGTAGACCAGGGAAATTGATGAGCATAACTAAGTTATGTCCATTACTTTCAATAGGTCTAACCTAACTTATGTATAACCTAGCTGAATATCAGCCATATAGCTGATGCACTACAGTTGTGGAAACAAAAAATGGATAGAGGGAGTGCTAGCCATTAATACTATTACTTCACAGACCATAGATAAATGTTTTTTCCCCCAATCTTGGGTTCCCAGATGTTGTTTGACTATAGCTCCCATAACCCCCACCCATTGGCCAAAGTAGCTGGGGTGATGGGAGCTGTAGTCCAACAGCATCTGGGAACCAGCATTGAGGAACACTGCCATAGATCTTAACTACTGTAGCTCAGTGGGGGCAAGGCATGCTGAATTTAATCTCTTTTCCTTTCTCTTCCAAAAGCGATGGAATAAAGTTGTTCTCACATTGAGCACATGGCCACACGTTACTGCCTGGACACCGAAATGGTGGGGGACTCCAACGAGAACATGAGGGAAGTCGTCATTAACCCTTGTGAGAGCACGGCAATGAGCCAGCGATGGGAGATGGTGATGTCCTGACCACGTCTGTCGGCAACGCTAGCAAGCTCAACCAAGAGGACCTTTGTTGAGAACAACAGCCAAGGATGCTGTCCAAGCTTGGGGGTGGGGTGGGGCTTGCCTTCTAGCGTGGGGCAAAAGCCAAAGAATAAGGACATACAGCTGTGCCTAGGTTGAAGAAAGCACACAAGTGCTGGCTCTGAGAGCCATAGCAGAAGTTTCAAGGACAGGTGGGACCACACATCCATACAGATAAGAACACAACTGCTTAATCTGGAAACATTGTCAATGACCCTCATCTGTTAGTTGTAGCAGAAGTCGCTCTTCTCATTTTTGAGTAGGGAACCTGCTGAAATCAGTAAATGCGGTAATTTATTGTCCTCATTGATAAGGTGGTGGGAAAAAGCCTTGGGAAATAATTAGTGGGAGAAGCAGCTTCTAGCAGCTGAAGGGCAGAGAGGAGGAAAACCAGGCCTTATGGGAGCAGAGAAATGGATATGCTGGGATTACAGCAGAAAAGGCTAACTAATCTTGCACTTTTGATTGATGTAACTGAGCACAACTTTGGAAGCGTGCTGGAGCAAGCTATATTGCACATTATAATTTGTATTTGATTCATGCACTTGTTGTGTGCTAGATACTGTATATGCCTGGAGAGAGAAAATATGTGTGTGTGTGTGTGCGGGGGGGGGGATGGGGGGGGGGAGAGAGAGAGAAGGGACGGATGATATCTGGGAGCTGAGGTCAAATCTAATAATATGTGTGTAGAAGAGAAGAACTGTTTACACTACTCTGTTGCTGCACAAAGCTTACTTGAGGGTTTGGGTAGACCCCAAGTCAAGAAACCATCAGTTTCTCCCTTCACTGGCAATGGTTGGAGAGAGACATGGTGCATTCTTACTTTGCACAGGGTCTCACATGCAGCATGTAACTGGTTCCCTGTATTCACACACTCTGGTGGGAGAGCACAATCCTTGACTGAACATGGGACAGGATGAGGCATAGAAGAGATGCCCTCTGCCTCCAATCTCCCCATTTGCTCCGTATGCATTTAGTGGTTCTCTTTGACAGCTTCTGAGCTTTGGAAAGTGGCCTGCTTTGCCAAGCTATAGCACTGGCTGTTCTGCTTTCCTGTTGAATTCCACATCATGCAACTACTATGCCACTGAGACCAAATAACTTGTGGTGACGATGGCTGTTTCTCAGAGCCTTGAGGGGGACAAGAGAAATCTAGCATTACCTGTGAGCACAGTATGTGATATTGTATCGCCCCACTGTGGTCTCTATTCTTTTGTTGAAAATCAAGCTCTGCAAAAGTGTGGATCTAGAGACCATACTGAGGCCAAATGGTTGGGGGAATTTACTATAGTTCACCCTGCACAAGCCATGATGGCCACAGATTCTAGAGTGACTGGACTGGAGTATGGGTTTGAACAGTCTGGATTAGGTGAGCAACACTCCAAGTCCTTATTGAAATACAGAGTTGGACCTCTAGGACAACAAACCTGTATTCACAGACCAGTTATGAATTGGATTCTCATCACTACTGGCAATGCTAGCATCATCGTGCCACCCTTCGACTCTGAAGAGTTGGATCCATCTTATATGCGTATAGTGAGAGACTTGAGTCATGCTTCTGTATGAGAGGGCTGTTTAATGCTGTACTTTTTTCCCATCTCAGGGGGTCTTGGATGAGCCTAAAATCACCTGCTGGTCCTCTGTAATTGTAATTTGTCTCTCCACTGTTTAAAAAACCTTGGAATAGGGGAAATTTTCACATGCATCATAAAAGTAATATTTTGCTATTTGAAGACCCACGCCTCGTGTTTTTCTCTTATTAAAATGCAATAGCTCGTGCAGGTGTCTTGCACTGGTAAAAGGAAGAAGAGACTGCAGCTATTCTTCAGATACTTTTCTGCAACTTCACTTATAATGAGCAGCCTTGCCATCCTCTAGCACTGTTCTAGAATTCCGTTAAACTCTGCATATGACAACTCCATAACCCAAAATGAACATGTGAGATCACTAGAGCTGAGCACTGATAATTGTTTTTCAGAAACTTGAAGATTGCAAGCCTCTTGTATATAAAGGTGTACTAATGGAGCTTCTGATTCCTAAATTGGGAAATTTTGATGTCACTGTGAAATGTGCTCCAGTGGTTCCATTTTAATCAAGATGAATGAGGGGAATAGGTTTGGCTTGTATTTAATAATAATAGCAATCAGAATGTAGCTTGGTTTGTTCTACTGCCATTTAGAAATCCCGAAATCCATTGTGCTCCTGATGACCTAGTTGAAAGTACAGTGTGTCCTAAGGTCTCCCCAAACTCCTCCACAAGCCCCTCTTGAACTCTTCCCTCCTCCTTTCTGCAAAACTTAAAAAGTTTAACAAGTCTACATGCGGAGCCAAATTTTCCCCTGTAACTACTAGGCTGTGTAGAACATCTTCCTCAGGACCTATTCACTTTCCTTGGCCACCTAATTCTGTTCTCAGACCCTTTGGGTGACATAAAAAGTAGGGTGCCATTTTTCCTGTGGAAAATTGTCCCTTCCGATCATTGTTCACAGCCTTCAGCCCTCCCTTACAATTATGAATTTATTTCTTTTAAAACAACAACCATGTTTCTTATTCTCATGATGCAGAGATAACTTTGAACAATGGCAAGTATAGTGTGGAATATAACAAGGGGATGGAAACAATTGTTATGTGTTTCATGGCTCCTTGTAAAGAGAAGATTGGGTTTTGTGGGGGTGTTGGGGGGGAATATCAACAACCTCAGATATGCTGATGATACAACCTTGATGGCAGAAAGTGAGGAGGAATTGAAGAACCTTTTAATGATGGTGCAAAGAGGGAAAGCGCAAAATATGGTCTGAAGCTCACCATCAAAAACAACTAAGATCATGGCCACTGGTCCCATCACCTCCTGGCAAATAGAAGGGGAAGAAATGGAGGGCAGTGAGAGATTTCACTTTCTTGGGTTCCATGATCATGCAGATGTGACAGCAGTCACGAAATTAGAAGACGCCTGTTCTTGGGAGAAAAGTAATGACAAACCTAGACAGCATCTTAAAAAGCAAAGACATCACCTTGCCGACAAAGGTCCGTATAGTTAAAGCTATGGTTTTCCCAGTAGTAATGTACGGAAGTGAGAGCTGGACCATCAAGAAGGCTGATCGCCGAAGAATTGATGCTTTTGAATTATGGTGCTGGAGGAGACTCTTGAGAGTCCCATGGTCTGCAAGAAGATCAAACTTATCCATTCTCAAGGAAATCGGCCCTGAGTGCTCACTAGAAGGACAGATCCTGAAGTTGAGGCTCCAGTACTTTGGCCACCTCATGAGAAGAGAAGACTCCCTAGAAAAGACCCTGATGTTGGGAAAGATGGAGGGCACAAGGAGAAGGGGACGACAGAGGATGAGATGGTTGGACAGTGTTCTCGAAGCTACTAACATGAGTTTGGCCAAACTGCGGGAGGCAGTGAAGGATAGGCGTGCCTGGCGTGCTTGGTCCATGGGGTCACGAAGAGTCGGACACCGACCCTGAACGAACTGACAACAACAACAAATGGGGGGGGAATTACTATGAATTTTCTACCTGTTTTCAAGTAGCAAAATATACCAAACTTTGTGTATGG
The DNA here is from genome assembly GCF_009819535.1 of Lacerta agilis. NCBI lineage: Eukaryota > Metazoa > Chordata > Lepidosauria > Squamata > Lacertidae > Lacerta > Lacerta agilis. Next base: position 87,263,024 of record NC_046314.1, on the reverse strand, counting down.
GAAGCTACATGCATTTCACATGATGTTTGAGAGCAAAAGCTACCTTATGGCATCTCTCTCTCTCTCTCTCTCATCTCCTCTCCTCTCTCTCTCTCTCTCTCCCCGCCCAATCTCAGAAATGGTGGTGTGTAAACAGCTTTGTGAAACGCCATGAAGATGCTTTAGATGCTGGCTCTTTTATTTTATTTAAGAGTAGCAATTTTTCGCACAAAACAGCTAGTTAAAACATGACCAGCAGGTGTTAGTTTACGACATGGCATAATATGTAAATCAAACACATCTAAATATTCATGTTAGCGCTGGCCTTCTGGCTTCAAATATATTTCTGACAAGATCCTTTAGTACAAGTTCAGCTCCTGAAACAAGCCATCCACAAACTTAACGGAAGGGTAAAGGCTAAGCTACCTTAAAGAGAGCTTGGGTAGATAAATTACTTTAATGATATAGGCTTCAGACGTAATGCAGTTTTGCCGAAGGGAAATACGCTTGGAATTATGGACCCAAGCATATGTGAACAAATGAGGGGGGATAGTAGAAGGGGGGAAAACACAACACAACTCATATGGTGCAATGTCTCACTATATAAAACTTCAGAACTGAAATAGACTTTACAGTAATTATTTTATGCGACATTCTCACTATTTCTAAGGCTCAAGGCGAATTACAATTACATTTTCAAAAAAATCAATCAGTTTAAATTAAATAATGTATTTATCATCTGAATCTCTCGCCACATCCTCTAAGGACCTCAAGGAAATGGCAATGGGCTTTTTCATCCATCCATCTATCCACCCCTCTATCTCCTTACCCCAGGGGTGGGGATCCTTTCACTGCCAAGGGCCACATTCTGTTATAGACACCCAGGGCAGGGACCACAGGCCCGTGGTGGGCATGGCCAGAGGCAAAACTGGGTAGATTCTACAATGCACACTCACACATCCCTATCTTTCCTCCATCCAGGACATACAAGAAGAAGTACCATAGTTCAAGGGCACATTCCAGTCTGGCAAAAGTACTCAGGGTAGGTGGGCTGGGGAGAGTCCAAACAGCTAGGTAGAGAGGCCTTGAAGTCCACAATTGGTCCCTGGCCTTGAGGTTTCCCACCCCGCCTTACAACACCCCTGGGTGGTTAGGTAAGCTGAAAGAGACCAGCTAAAGGTCTCTCGGAGATTCAGGGCAGGGGATGAGTGCATGGGAAAGGTTGAACATGAGATAATTTGACTCCCTGATGCGAATCACCCTCCAGGTATGTCAGCCTCCAGGTCCCTTCCATCCCAGCCAGAGATGCGGGGAAGGGAGAGAACCATATTTCTTAGAACTGCCTTTGTTTCATGCAAAATTCAAGAGGACGTTGACACATTCTGGATGCGAAGGAAATATTGAGGCGTGGAAGCATTATGTGACATATCATACGTTGAAACATGAATAGCTTCTAAACAGAAACTTACATTTCCTTTAAACATCCCTGCGGTGGCCATCACCAGAGAAAAACAAGCTACTTAGTCAGGATAATATCCATTTGGGAGCCTGCACTAAGAATGGCCAGCATGATTTGTGGCTGTTTATTATACACACTCAAAGCGAAACCTTGATCCGAACACCTGCTTTATGCATTCCCTTCTATGCAGAGGCCGTACATCCCAGCCACTTACCACATTTGCAATGGATCTTTAGCTTGAAAGATCAAAGCCATTGTAACCCGAAATTGATTTTCCTCTACAAGAGTCGTCCAAAGCAAAAACCAATTTGGCTTGTATAAAGTGCATTCAGCGCAAGGAGATATACCTGGTATCACCTTTGAAGCTGTTTTTTTTTGCCCTACCATGAATAACAAGTGGCACAATAAGGAGGAAATTCTTACAGCCGATCTGATCTCTACCCATCCATGAGATAACACTGAAACTCGGTGAGCTTATTTGCTCCAGTTCAAGACTTGGGTGTCATATTTCATAATCTTGTTATATAGCCAAGTGGTGTAACCCAGGGTTGTGCTGAGTGAAGAATCTCATCCTCAGACTGTGTTTAAAATCGGTCTCATAACTAATATCCATTAGTAAACCTCTCCTTTATGAATTAACCTGGATCTTTCTGGCGGTCTCATATTAATGGCCACTATGAAATCCTGCAGCCATAAATTCCATGGGCTGCATAAGTGTTTTGTGATGAACAACTGTCTTCAAAGTGCTGGACTCACTGCCATTCACTTCACCATGAGACTCCCAGTTCTCAAGTTTGAGCTTGTAACATACCCAGAGGTTTCATTGAATGATTGTACACCTTGGGTCATGAAAAGGCTGGAGAAAAATACTCTGTTCCCAGAAAAGATGTTATTTCTGGTGTATTGGGTGCACCAGACAATGGATTTTAATGAGCAGCATGTAGAACATGACTTTATAGCCAACTTGAACTGGGTGGGGTGGGGTGGGGGGTTGCATTTAAACCTGACAACCAATCTCTTGCAAGTAGCTAGAGCTATAATTAGATTTTAAGGTAATTAGATTCCCCCCCCACTCCCAACAGTCAGTAACAAAGAAAGCAGGGAATTAGAGGATAATTTCTGACATAACTGGTAAATATCAGTCACTTTGAGAGGTGAGAAGCTCCATGGATAATGGGGACCTTATGCCAAGAGGGTTCAGGAATGCCCCCCCCCCAGATCCATGACTAGAGCAAGGCAGACAATTTGGTGTATTGGTTAGAGTATTGGACTAAAACATGGCAAACCAGTGTTTAAATCCCCACTCAGCCTGCTATGGTGAGATGCATGACATTTCTATTAAAATCATAGTGTTTTTGCCTAAATTTGCATCTTTATAAATTAGCACGTGGATGTTTTATGCAAATGTGCATCCTTTAGAGATGGTCCACTTCCTCGTTTTGGGTGATGCATATGTGGCCACCATAATACAGGTTAACATGACCCGTTGAGGAAGGAGGGTGTCGGCTATGTGACCGGCTGGAAGCAAAAGGTTTACTTAGTTCTTCCTACTGGGTCCATTTGGGTGCAAGAGTGAACAGGAAAGTAAGGAAAACATTTGCGGGAAGGGGCGTAAGCTCAGTGGCAGGTGGTCTGCGCAGCAGGTCCAATCCTCAGCATCTGCTGGTCGGGCTAGGAGAGTCTCTGTACCTGAAATCCTGGAGAGCTACTGCCAGTCAGTGTAGGCACTACTGAGATGGACCCAATGGTTTGACCCAGTATGAAGAAGCTTCCTCTGTCCCTATTTGCCTCAGTTGTGTGGTCCTCCCAATAATACAGCACCACATTCCTTCCCATGTGAGCCACCAGTTAACTAATAAGGAGAGCCATAACTAAATAAATAAAGTGGCCAATATTTTCTGATGGTTTCGGAAATAAACACACCAGCAGGAGGGAAGCTGGCTTTGGATGCCTAATTCATGTTGTCTTTATAATCCTAGCTATAGTTTCAGCAGCGCTAGAAGATGAATTACCCACTCTAACCAACACACTGATCAACATGGGGTTTATTAGAACCAAGCTATCATTTAACAATGTCAGGAGCGTATTTATTATTAAGCAGAATGCTCCACAGTCTAAATGGAAAGTCATTACTTCCCCTCAGATGTTGAACAACGCTGTGTGTTTATGCAGTCAAGCGGCCAAGATGGTGCCGCAAGAACACAAATCCTGGGCCTCTCCTTTGCTAGGGTGCTGGGCTCTTATGCTAGGCTCTTGTCAGAGGCAAATAAAAATTCGGCGCTACATTATTTTAAAACATAACCATATGCACAACAGTGAGCAAAGTTGTACTTTGCTTTCTAATTATTTTGGGTTTAAAATACACCAGGAATCCGTAGAGTAGAATTCCTAATTTTTAAATACACACACATAGAGAGAGAAAAAAAACACAGTGATCAAGAAGCACATAATAAATATAAGCCTCTCACTTTGCAAATTTTGATCCCCATTGTTTTCTGAAGGAAAACGAAGTCTTCTTCTTTGGCGATCACTCGTAGCCGAGTAAGACTGTCTTCCACGATCACAGTTTTAACAGTGAATCTGTAAGTGACTGTGGAGGCCAATTCTGGATCCACATGTCCTTCCACAGTGGGGACATAAGTTTCTGGGCGGGAGTTGATCACAATGAGGGTTTGCCAAACGTGCCTTCCTCTTAGCGTGTTTCTCCCTTTCGTCCGAAGTTTGAGCGTCTTCAAAACCCATGACACCTTTGGTAAATGCTGTTCTCCAATTGGAGTGCTCGCAGGCCAGTGTTTCCCAGCTGCCAGTGTTTATACTATTTTTTTTAGATTTGCCTTGAGAGAGTCTTTAAACCTCTTTTGTTGACCACCAGCATTGCACTTTTACATTTTTAAGTAACAACAGAAAAGACAGAGAGCCTCAGCTGGTGCTGGGGGCAAGAGAGACCATCAATGTCCCAAAGGATGAACTGAAAGCAAGGTGTATGAAGTCCATTCCTTCGCAGTGGTCAAGTGTGTCTGTGATTGATTGACCTAATTGGAAATGTTATAATCAGGTGCCATGAGCTTTAAAGCAGATATCGTTGGACTCCAACTCCCATCAGCCTCAGCCAGCTTTTTTCACAGCTGCACACTGGGTCAATGTCTTCATTGAGCTGTCCACTGTGACCCTGAGGTCTTATTGCTGGTCAGTCGCCACCAGTTCAGACCCTTTGGACATATATGTGCATATGTGAAAAATTATAAGATATCAGCTGGGAGTTTCAGGGCATGCACTGACTGGAAATGAGGCAGTTTTTCTGCTGCAAAACCGTAGCAGATGCAAAGTGTACTGAAAGCAGGCGGAAGTATAACCACCCCGATAACATCAACATGAGCACAAATCATGAATGCACAATCAAAAGGACTTCCGGAGGGGCCCCATGTGCCATTAAGCGACACAATAGCTCGGGAAAGAGAGCGAACAAGAACAGAAATCACCACTGAACCAACAAAACATGCCACCACCATCAGTCTTCATTCCACTGAGCAGAGATAGTGCTAGCAAGTGCAAGCTCACCAGTTAGAATGGCTGAATGACCTCTGGCTGACAAGATTCACGAGCACTCTGATGAAATGGGCAGTCGGTGCTGGCTTTTGACTCTTACATTTCCCTTTCCCGGATGATCTATGGAGCTTGGTCGTGCCATCACTCCTACCTACCTTTACGAGCAAGTTGCCAGGGGATGTTTTGAATTATGGCTGGCTGGTTTTCCAGCAGTATCTGAAGTTAACATGGAGAGCTAAAGGCATTTGGCACAGCCGGAACAGCTAAAGAGAATAGTTTTTTAATGCAACCTTACAGGTAGAGCCAACGCACATGGATGGAAGGCACAGCTGGTGTGGTGGCTGATCAGTAATGATCAGACCTGCAGTCCAACAATATCTGGAGGGCCACAGGTTCCCCATCTCCCTGTGTGTTCAGTCACACAGACACACACACACTATAACCCAGTGGCTCCCATCTTGTGGCTACCTTCTTCCACATTGCCACTTTTCTTGGACAACCTAAGCCTTGTCACACACTTCCGCTTGCCTGGCTGCTTTCCCCTGGGAGAACCAACTGTTTAAAGCTGAATCAGATCAAACGTCAGTTTTTCTGCAGATTGATGTTTCTTCTGATTCAGCGGTAAACAGTGGGTTTTCCTGGGGAAAGTGGCAGAACAAACAAAAAAACCTGCTTGGACCCCATATCTAAGAAGCATGGGACAAGTGGAAAACCTCTCAGAACCATGTTTTCTAGGAAGTGTGGACAAGTCCCAAGTTCCTGTGAAAGATGAGTCCTGGAACTGTTACTCTACCACCATGAGGCTTGGGTGTTTTGAGCTTCCTAATGTCTCTGCACATCTAGCTTCTCAGTTAGAAAGAGTTCTAGCACAGGAAGGACGGAAGAGCAAAGGAAGTACAGGATCAAAGGCTATCTTTGGCCACCTCATGAGAAGAGAAGACTCCATGGAAAAGACCCTGATGTTGGGAAAGATTGAGGGCACAAAGAAAAGGGGACAACAGAGGATGAGATGGTTGGACAGTGTTCTCGAAGCTACTAACATGAGTTTGACCAAACTGTGGGAGGCAGTGGAAGACAGGAGTGCCTGGCGTGCTCTGGTTCATGGGGTCACGAAGAGTTGGACACGACTAAACAACAACAACAACAACAACAACAACAACTCTTTGCCTCCAGTTTATAAGCCCATTACATCACTGCAGGAAACCAGAGGAAATGTCAGCTGTCTGCCTCTCAAGGCAGTCTGTTCTACTGCTGAACAGCTTTTGCCACCAGGACCCCAACATTTAGCTCAAAGCTGTCATTTCCATTCTTTGATAGACCTAGCCATTTCTTCCACTTGGAAGGTACCCTGGGGATCATCTGGTCCAAGCCCCTGAAATGCAGGAATAAGTGATTTAATCTAGGCATGCATTTCAAGCAGTCACTTTTCTGAGCAGGAATTGCATAAAGTGTAAAGCAGCCCTCATTTTTTCACTAAATCACAGGAACATAGGAAACTGCTTTATACGAAGAATTGTCTCCACCTCTTTAGTGCTGCTTGCACTGACTGTCAGTGACTCAGACAGCGACTCTTTCCCAGCCCTACCTTGAGATGCCAGGAATTGAACCTGTGACCTTCTCTTGCAAGGCAGATGCTCTGTCCCTGAGCTGTGGCCCTTCCCTGCTCTTCTCCATGTGTTTCCTTCTTATCTCTAGTAGCCTGTTTTATTACCACCCATGAGCAATTGCTTCCACAATGCTCCCTGGCTTCCCAAGGCTGATCAGAGGCTATCTCAACAGAAGGAACTGTGGTCCAGGCATGATCGACACCTCTTGCACTGTGACAGCTTGGAGTCGAGCCATGCATAATCTTTGCATTAATTATGTCATTACAGTTTAATTGTAGCAATTACCATGCGCTTCACTTTCTCAGAAGCCATCACTGTCATTACATAGCCTTCCTGTTTAAGTAAACATGATCATTCATGTTGGAAACCCACCACCCAGCATTGGCAAGGCATTCCCAGTCCCCGGAAACAGACTCTACCCTGCAGAATGAACACTGATGCTCCAAACAACACACTGCCCCATTGGCCATTGCCATGCAGCCAGCCGTACATGGGTGGGCTTTTCATACAGCAGTTATTGGTCTAAGGCTTCAATTCTAAGGGAAGGGATTGCTCGGTGGTACAGCATCTGCCTTGCACGCAACAGGCCCCCAGGTTCAATCCATGGCATCTCCAGGTATGGCTGCACACATACCTTCTCTGGAACCCTGAAGAGCTGCTGCTGGCCAATGTTGTCATTACAGAGCTAGATGGAGCAATGGTCTGATGCATTCCCCCCCAATGTCCTTATGGGGTCTTACTAGGATGCAAACCCAATGGAACTAAGCCACACTTCATTTTGATTAGTTTCATAAACTGTATCCTAGTCAAAGCTATCAAAATGGTGTACAATATAATAAAAGTAAATACTGTATAGTAATCATCAACTAGGGGAGAAATTAATTTGTGTCCGATGAGTTACAGCAGGAGTAAGCAACCTAAGGCCTGGGGGCTGGATCCGGCCCAATCGCCTTCTCAATCCGGCCCGTGGACAGTCTGGGAATCAGCGTGTTTTTACATGAGTAGAATGTGTGCTTTTATTTAAAATGCATCTCTGGGTTATTTGTGGGGCATAGGAATTAATTCATTCCCCCCCCCCAAAAAAAATAGTCTGGCCCACCACATGGTCTGAGGGATGGTGGACTGGCCCATGGCTGAAAAAGGTTGCTGACCCCTGAGTTACAGCCTTGAAGGACAAAGCAAGGAGAGCCATCATTTGTGTGATCCTATTAGCAGTTCATCATCAGAAATGGACCTAATTTCGACTGATAAACTAGCCTGCTTATATAAGAGCCAGCTCCCAATATTCCACCCAACTCTTCCAAAATTGTGCCGCACTTTACAAGCCTGCCAGTGTCACGTGCAATCTTGACACCTGTGCTTAGGGCTTTTTGACATTGGCACCTGAAGGGTAACTGGGGTCAAGGACAACAGAGATCAATTCTAAGCAATGCCATTGCCTCAAAAAGGTCTTCTCAGTAGTGGCACCCCAGCTATGGGACTCATTTCCTTCTGGAACACAGTTGTTGCTGGTTCGCGTGAGATTCTGATGCCACATAAAGACACACCTCTCTCTCCCAGATATTGCTGACCATTAGACCCTGAGCCAGTCTGATTATTGTTGCATTCATTCTGGTTGTTAAGAGCAGACTGTTGTCTGTTTTTCTTGTGTTATTATATGCGTTGTGTTTTAACTTTCCATGTACCCTGCTATGGGATTGCTATTGCAATGAAGAGCAGGTGATAAATATTTCAAATACTTAAATTATCAGGGGAATTAGAATATTTATTTTGCAGATGTTAGGTGGACTTTAGTTGGCACAACTGAAGAGTTAAAACTGATCATTCAAGGTACAGATTCTAAAATAAACATGCATAGAAACACATTGGAGGGGTGCTGTTGACACAATGATATAAAGGGAAATTATTTTACTGATTTTTCTTAAAAGTAGCCTTAAGCTTCAAGTAAACATATATGACCACTTGATCACTTAGATCTGAAGGACTGGGACTTTACAAGTTCCACAGAATGTTTATGCATTCACATTTTAGCTGATCATCTGCCAGCTTAAACTACAAGAAGGAGTTGTCTTTCTGATATTTATTTGTCTATAAACTCTATAAGTGGTGGGGGAACGATAGGTACATAGCAAAAGTTTGTGCAAAGGAGATCACAATCACTGGATGTAGCCAGGAGGAATATTAACTAGTCATGCATTGACACCAACTAATGCCTGGAGAGCTAGTTGCTGTTCAAAGCACAGCAACAGGGAACAGAAAAAAAGATGGAAATACAATACAATACAATACAATACAATACAATACAATACAATACAATACAATACAATACAATACAATACAATAGTGAAAATTAAGATTTTAAATATATATATCTGTTTTGCTAACTGTTTAAAGTGCAGTTTGAGCCTTTCCCGCATCCCATTCGGAACCCCTATTGCCATTTCCCTCTACTGCATCCATCAGGCATAAAACCACGGCATTTATCTAGCTGCGGGAGATCATTATCTGGTGGCAATCTTCTTTATACCATTGCCATTATCTCTTAAATAAGGGTCAATCATCCAGCTGTCTGGAGATGCTCTCTGTCTGCCTAGAAAGTAGCGTCGTTGATTTAAAGTCAAGGACTCTTCCTCTCATTTGCAAACATTTTTTTAATTGCGGTTTGCGAATTACGGCGCAACAAACATTTAGGCTGGAGGTTGCTTTCTGCTGGCAATTGCCCCGCTGAGAATTCTTCTTATTACAATTGTTGAATTCATTAGAAGCGTGCTTGCATAAACACACATTCAGTCGGCATCGCTGCCAATCAGCCGTTTGGCCTGATGATGTCACTGCGGTTCGACAGGCGCCATTTCAGAGCATTGTCATGCACTGCGGGGAAGGACTTGCCCCTCTCCTTTGAAAGCGGTTCCTAAGAAAAGCAGCAATTACGGAACTTAAGTTGTCGCGTTAAGTCACCCGGTGATGAACATTTATGCCACACATTACCAGCTTTATAACCGCCATTGTTCTGTGACAGTGGTTACCCGCTGTACAGATAATTGCAGAACAAACTCCATATTCCGGTTGACACCCTTTCTAATTACATCTCACCTTCATTAGGCTATTAAAGTGATAGATGCTAGCAATTACATTGAACCCCAGTGAAAACACTCCATCTGTGACTTGCACTGACTACAACATGAGTTATACGCCCAGGAGACCTGCAGAGCTCTGCCAACACAAAGAAGAAAAGGAACAAACAACCCAGTGTTCTGCTGATGAAATGGTTGATGGCTCTAAATTTCATTGCTGGGGTCAAACACTGTTGCTTCTCTGGACTCGTCATCCCATTGGTGCAAGCAGAAGAGTCTTTTCTTTTTAATTAACCCTGAATGGGAAGTGGATCAGAAGTGTACATGAGAGGAACACCTGTCAAATGAGGTTTGAACATTGAGCTCATATGTATGTTTCCTTCTTTCTCAGACTCTGAAACAACAAGCCATTCAGACGCGAAGGACTGGGCAATGATATTACTGAGGCTGTCTTGGGAGTGATTCATACAGCTACAACTTGCTTCTTCACACAAGCAACTAGGTTCCGTTCTTGGTTAGCTACATCCCTGTAATGGCAAGGAACCGTGTGTGAGATTCAGCCGTACATGAATTAGGGATGGAGGAGATGATCGATTCTGTTTGCATTCAAAGGTGAATCACGCTTGTTCACACTTTCTGAAACAACATGAGAACCAAAAAACAACATCCTTCAAAATGCACACCTCTCCAAACTTTGCAGTACAGTTTTCCAGCCAAGTGATGTGTAAAGTGAGCATATATTACTGGGGGGGGGGGACTGCTGGGGGTTATCTTAAAGGCTGTAGCCAACAACCTTCCTTTGTAAAGGAGATTAGCTTTCATAAACTTTAAGGAAACAGCCGAAACTCCTTCTAGAAAGATGGCATTTCTTTCTCCATCTGCTCCAGTCTCTTGAAGATGACATCACACAGCTGTGTCTGTGAAAAGCGAAGCAGCCTGTACTTTTGAGGGAGGCATGATACAGGTGGAGGGCCAGAGAATAAACATGTCTGAAAGACTTGGAGGTGTCTGTTGAGGTGTGGAGCTGTGAGCCTCCTCCTATGCTCAAGCTGTAGATTCATCAATAGATGCAAATGTTATAAAATGCCACAATCCTCCAGTAACCTCATTTCAAAGGAAACCAACCCAGGGTAAGTGCTGTGCCCTTGAAATGTTTCACTGCTCAGAGAACTGGGGTACCTTTAACAATATCTGCTACCATCTCGCACCAATCCAGGTTCAAGGTTCTTGTATTAATTTACAAAAGCCTGAACAACTCAGGGATTGCCTGAACTCTTATATCCCAGCTCAGTCACTGAGACCACCTGCAGGAGCATCTCTGGTTGTTCCCTGAATTGGTGAGGCTCATTTGACAACAACAAGAAACCAAGCCTACATTCACAATACGCAATGATAGTTAATGAAGAGATGGAGTGGAAACTAAGATATTTAAAGCAAAAGTTTTTTGAACAAGCCAACAAACCAGGGAAGCTACTCGCCTGGCAATTAAAAAAAAGAGAGGCAGAGAAAATTATAAATAGAATCAAAGTAGATGGGGAAATAATAACCGACCCAAAGGAGATAGAAAAAAGATTTGAAAATTTTTACAGAAAATTGTACAGTGAGGGAAGTGAGACTAGAAGGGAAATAAAGGATTATTTAAAACAGAACTGCCTCCCAAAGCTTACCAAAGAACAAAGAGAGAGGTTAAACACTCCTATAACATCTCACGAACTCCAAGTTGCGATTAAAGAAGCAAAACCAGGGAAGTCCCCTGGACCTGACGGCCTTTCGGCATTATATTATAAAAAACTGGAGGACATCCTTTCGGAACCCCTAAAAAATGTTATGAATAAGATATTGAGAGAGGGAGTAATGCCAGAATCGTGGAGACATAGCTACATAACTCTTATCCCCAAGCAAGGAGGTGATCTGGAAATGATGAATAATTATAGACCGATAGCCCTGTTGAACAATGATTATAAATTGTTTGCTAAGATCTTGGCAGAAAGATCAAAAAAAATACTCCAGTCAATAATTCATGAGAACCAAGCTGGTTTTTTACCAGGGAGGCATATCTATTCTAACACAAGAAACATCATAAATTTATTGGAATATTTGGAGTTAAGGACGGAGAAACAGGCAGCCTTCATGGCTGTTGATGCCGAAAAAGCTTTCGATAGGGTGTCGTGGAGGTTTATGCTGGAAGTGTTAGATCACATGGATTTTGGAGAAAGATATATAAAGGGGATTGAGGCAATATATTCTAAACAGAGGGCAAAAATTATAATAAATGGCAATACATCCCAAGAATGCGAGATTAAAAAGGGAGTCAGGCAAGGTTGCCCGCTATCCCCATTATTATTTATTTTAACACTAGAAATTCTGTCTAAAAGAATAAGGGAAGAAAAGGATATAAAAGGTATAATGCTGGGGAAGAGAAGCTTTAAGTTTAGGGCTTTCGCGGATGACTTAATCATAACTACGGAGCAACCATGTGAAAGCCTAAGAAAAACCTTGGAAATAATCCAAGAATATGGCAGGGTTTCAGGTTTCAGGCTTAACCTGGAAAAAACTAAATTACTTGTCAAAAACTTATCTAAGATTCAGAGAGAAGAATTGGAAAGGTCAACACAAATTAAAATCTATCCTAGGATAAAATATTTAGGATTATATATAACACCAAAGAATATAAATTTATATAAGGATAATTACTCCAAGTGCTGGGACGAAATCAAAAGACAAATGGAGACATGGAACAGGTTAAATCTCTCTTTCCTAGGTCGTATTGCGGTCATAAAGATGAATGTCTTGCCAAAGCTACTGTTCTTGTTCCAGACGATGCCAATTATGGGTAAAACCAGTAATATCGATAAATGGCAAAAAGAGATATCAAAATTTGTGTGGGGAGGTAAAAGGCCTAGAATTAAACATAAGATATTAATAAAGACAACAGAGGAAGGTGGCTTTGGTTTACCAGATATTAAGTTATATTATGAAGCCGCCTGCTGTTTATGGTTAAGAGATTGGTGCTTGCTACGCAATTGGGAAACTTTAGAGTTAGAAGGATACGACTTACGTTTCGGCTGGCATGCATATTTATACTATGGCAAAACTAAAGTACACAGAGGCTTTACCAATCACATAATAAGGAATGCAATCTATAACGTCTGGAACAAATATAAGAGATATTTCGAAGCGAAAACTCCTAGATGGATTTCCCCCTTGGAGGCTATAGCATTCAAAAGGAAAAACAACGAAATGGGTCAGTGGATTACATATAACATATTGCTAAAGGAGAGAGAAGGGAACCTGGAGTTGAAAAGTTATGAGGAAATCAAAACATACCTCCCAACTTGGTTGGATTACTTCCAGATTAAAGAAAGGTTCAAACAAGATAGGACCACGGGGTTTAGTAAAGAAAGCTCAAGATTTGAAAAAGAAGTTTTAAACAATAAGAACAAGTTGATTTCAAGTTTGTATAAGATATTGTTGAACTGTGAAGTGATGGACGAAATGATAACAGATTCCATGACTAAATGGGCGCAGGATCTGGGGTATCCAATTAACATAGAAGAGTGGGAAAAACTATGGCAGGTTACTCTAAAATTCACGGTAAATTATAACATTAGAGAGAATATGTTAAAGATGGCCCATAGGTGGTACCTCACACCGGCCAGACTTTCTAAAATGTACAAAAGTCTTGCAAACGTGTGCTGGAGGTGTGGAGCAGAGAATGGAGATCTGATGCACATGTGGTGGAGGTGTGTAAAGATTAAAGTCTTTTGGGGACAGGTTTATGAAGAAATTAAAAAGATGATGGCAGTCTCTTTTGTTAAAAAACCAGAAATATTTCTACTCAGTATGGTTGGCAAGGAGATACCGAATAAGTACAAAGAAGTTTTTTTGTATGCGATCGCAGCGGCCAGGATGGTAGTGGCAAGGGGTTGGAAGGATCAAGAAGCACCTAAAGTCACTGACTGGCAGGTCAAACTACAAGAATTTGCGGAGTTGGCTTTACTAACACATAACCTAAGAGATAACACTAAGCAGGAATTTGCAGGCAAATGGGAGGTCTACAAAAGATATATGTTGAAATATAATAAGAGTTTTTCTACCATGCCAGCATTCGAGGGATGAAGGGTACAGAAAGAGGTCGTTGAAAGAATGAGGAGCAAGGATATATTTAAGAATGTAGTTGAGAAGTGGTATAAGGGATAGTAAGGGTTTGTAAGCATTCATATTAACCTTTGTTTAAGCTAAAGGGTTTGTCAGGAAGTCGGAAATCATGTCTGGAAAGTTTTTTAGTTTTTTAGGTCTTTTTTTTTTGGAATTTTTAATTTTGTATTAACTTTTTTCTTTTTTCCCTTTTTTTTCTTTTTTTTTCTTCCTTATTTTTCAATATCAATATTAATATCGTTATTATTAATACTGTTGTTATTATAACTCAGATTATGTATTACTTTACGATCTTGGTAGTGTTTAATAGGCGATATACCAATAAGCTGCTGGTTGCTGCTGCCCAGGAGGACTCCCCTGCCTGAGTGCCTGAGGGCCCCGTTCCTGCCACTCACCACCTGGCCCAGGGCGGGGCCTGGTAAGGCCATAAAAGGACTGCTGTTGCCTCTGCTTTGCTGCTGGTTGCTGCTGCCCAGGAGGACTCCCCTGCCTGAGTGCCTGAGGGCCCCGTTCCTGCCACTCACCACCTGGCCCAGGGCGGGGCCTGGTAAGGCCATAAAAGGACTGCTGCTGCCTCTGCTTTGCTGCTGGTTGCTGCTGCCCAGGAGGACTCCCCTGCCTGAGTGCCTGAGGGCCCCGTTCCTGCCACTCACCATCTGGCCCAGGGCGGGGCCTGGTAAGGCCTCAAAAGGACTGCTGCTGCCTCTGCTTTGCTGCTGGTTGCTGCTGCCCAGGAGGACCCCCCTGCCTGAGTGCCTGAGTGCTGCTGCTGTCCAGCTCTTTTTTAAATGTTTTTTCTTTTTTCTTTTTTTTCTTAAATGTTTTAAAATGTTTCTATTATTATTATTATTATTTCTTTTCATCTTTTTAAGTTTTCTTGTTGTGGGGGTGGGATAGATGTTTAGTGGGGTTTTGAGTTTTGTATAATTTTGGTTACTTGTAATTTTTATAGTTTTTGGTTTGTATTGTTGTGTTTTGTTTTCTGTTTTTATATAGGTTTAATTTTGTTCTTAAGGGGTGGGGTCAGGGCTGCCTGGGGGGGGGGGTCCCGGCCAACAAAATGGCTGGGGCAGGTTCCACAGGGTGGGATGCACTGGGACAACCGATCTCAGTGATCACGGGCAGGAGGAGGAGTTACGCTAAGACCAGACCATGTCATTGCCGAGGAGGCAGGTTTAGTCGTTGTCTGAGGACTATTCCTGCCTCCGGGTCTGGTCCTGACCGGACGGATACTGGATTCAGCAAGGGATACCCACATGACCTGAAGATGCTGCTGTGCAATGCCAGGTCAATGTTGAATAAAACCACTGCCATCCACGACTTGATTGTGGATGGTGGACTTGACCTGGCATGTGTAACAGAGACTTGGTTGGATGAAGCGGATGGGCCTGTCCTTGCCGCTGCTTGTCCACCAGGTTTCTCTTACGCACAGCAACCCAGGCCATCTGGGCGGGGAGGGGGGGTTGCAGTGATTTTTAGGAAGTCATTAGTTTGCACCAGGCGTCCTATTGGGAAGACCCAGTTCTCTGAGTGCATGTTCTGGAAGTTGGGCAATAGGGGCAGTACAGGATTCCTTTTGGTGTACCGACCTCCCCGCTGCACCAAGGATTCCCTGCCCGAGCTGCTTCAGGTCGTGGCGGATGTTCTCCTGGAGTCACCTAGTTTGGTCGTCCTAGGGGATTTTAACATCCATGCCGACACGACCTTACAAGGGGCCGCTCGGGACTTCGTGGAAAGCATGGCCTCCATGGGGCTGTCCCTGAATAAGTCTGGTCCACTCATAGCCGAGGACATGCCTTAGACCTGGTATTCACCTCTATGGATGTTGGTGATCTGACATTAAAAAAAGTGAAACTAAAGAAGTGCCATGGTCAGATCACTTCCTGGTACAACTGGACTTCTCCGCAACCCTTCCCCTCTGCAGGGAGGTGGGACCAATTCGGATGGTCCGCCCCCGCCACTTAATGGATCCAAATGGTTTCCAGAGAGTGGTAGGGGATACTTTATCCCATGTTGATGGCCTTTCAGCCGATTCCCTGGTGGCCCGCTGGAATGTGGAGCTAACCAGGGCTATTGACTGTTTGGCTCCGAAGCGCCCTCTCCGGTTGCATGGAGCCCGGACAGCCCGTGGTTTTCACCAGAGCTGAGGGCGATGAAACAATCGTTGAGACGGCTAGAGCGCCGGTGGCAGAAAACCCATTCTGAATCCGACCGAACACAGGTTAGAGCTCAACGTCGAGCCTACCAAGTGGCGATAGCGACGGCGAAGAAGACTTTCTTCACCGCCTCTATTGCATCTGCGGAAAATAGCAGCAGGAGACTCTTTCAGGTGGTTCGGAATCTATCGGAGCCACCTTCGTCATCGGGGCCTGGTAGGGACCCCAAGATCTCCTGCAATGCGTTTGCAAAGTTTTTTGCAGATAAAATTGCTCAGATTCGGAAAGAGATAGACTCCACCGTGGGAGCAGGGCCAGGGCGGGAGAGTGCCAGAGTCCTGTCTAGTCCAGTTGCGTGGGATCAATTTCAGTCTGTTACCTCCGAGGATGTGGACAGGCTGCTTGGACGAGTGAAACCAACCACCTGTCTCCTTGATCCTTGCCCATCCTGGCTTATAAAAGCTAGCCGGGAGGGGCTGGGCGATGGGCTGCGCGGGGTGGTGAATGCTTCCCTCTGTGAGGGAGCCTTCCCAGCCCCGCTGAAAGAGGCGGTCATTAAACCGCTTCTTAAAAAAACATCTTTAGACCCGGCCAATATGGCCAACTATCGCCCAGTCTCAAATCTACCATTCTTGGGCAAGGTGATTGAGAGGGTGGTTGCTGAACAACTCCAGGCACGCCTGGAAGAAGCGGACCATTTGGATCCCTTCCAATCGGGATTCAGGCCTCACCATGGGACTGAAACCGCCTTGGTCGCGCTGGTCGATGATCTCCGGCGGGCTAGGGACAAAGGTGAGAGCTGTTTCCTAGTTCTGCTGGATCTCTCCGCGGCCTTTGACACCATCGACCATAACATCCTTCTAGACCGGCTAGAGGGGTTGGGAGCTGGAGGCACTGTTATACAGTGGTTCCGCTCCTTCCTCCTGGGCCGTGTTCAGAAGTGGTGGTGGGGGATGAGTGTTCAGACCCCTGGGCTCTCACTTGTGGGGTTGCCTCAGGGTTCTGTCCTCTCCCCCATGCTTTTTAATATCTATATGAAGCCGCTGGGAGAGATCATCAGGGGGTTTGGGCTGGGTGTTCATCAGTATGCGGATGATACCCAGCTCTACCTCTCTTTCAAATCAGAACCAGTGAAGGCCGTGAAGGTCCTGTTGTGAGTGCCTGGAGGCGGTTGGAGGATGGATGGCGGCTAACAGATTGAGGTTGAATCCTGACAAGACAGAAGTACTGTTCTTGGGGACAGGAGGAGGGCAGGGTGTGGAGGATTCCCTGGTCCTGAATGGGGGTAAACTGTGCCCCTGAAGGACCAGGTGCGCAGCCTGGGAGTCATTTTGGACTCACAGCTGTCCATGGAAGCGCAGGTTAATTCTGTATCCAGGGCAGCTGTCTACCAGCTCCACCTGGTACGCAGGCTGAGACCCTACCTGGCCCGCGGACTGTCTCACCAAAGTGGTGCATGCTCTGGTTATCTCCCGCTTGGACTACTGCAATGCGCTCTATGTGGGGCTGCCTTTGAAGGGACCCGGAAACTGCAATTAATCCAAAATGCGGCAGCTAGACTGGTGACTGGGAGTGGCCGCCGAGACCACATAACACGGCCTGAGAGATCTGCATTTGGCTCCCAGTACGTTTCCGAGCACAATTCAAAGTGTTGGTGCTGACCTTTAAAGCCCTAAACGGCCTCGGGTCCTGTATACCTGAAGGAGCGTCTCCACCCCCATCATTCAGCCCGGACACTGAGATCCAGCGCCGGGGCCTTCTGTCTGTTCCCTCACTGCGAGAAGCAAAACTACAGGGAACCAGGCAGAGGCCTTCTCGGTAGTGGCGCCCGCCCTGTGGAACGCCCTCCCATCACAGGTCAGGGAAATAAACAACTACCTGACATTCAGAAAAAACCTGAAGGCAGCCCTTTTTAGGGAAGTTTTTAATGTTTGATATTGTTGTATTTGGTTTCTGTTGGAAGCCGCCCAGAGTGGCTGGGGAAATCCAGCCAGATGGGCGGGGTACAAATAATAAATATTATTATTATTATTATTAGATATAGTGTAAAATAAGACATGGACAAATATAACTCATTGTAAATAACTTTATTTTTATTGAAGGGTCGGGGTCTTTGTTTTTATTTTTCTTCTTTCTCTTTGACTGTTGTTTGTCGTATTTGAGTTGTTGGAATTGTGTGTGGAAACCTTAAAGTATGCAAATAAAAATCATTATATATATAAAAAAAAAAGAAACCAAGCCTTTAGTGCCGTTGGCCCAGTCCTGTGGAACACTCTGCCACTAGAGATTCAGCAGGTGCCTTCTGTGCTGAAAACTTTCCCATTTCATCAGGCCTATGCAGGAAATTAAGAATACACCCTTCAATAGTGGCTAATGATGCCTCTTTTTTAAAAAGAAAAAATGTTTTATAAATATTTATGGGTTAGAAAAGCACATACATCAGGCTACTCTATACTGGTTGGTTATAACGTTAAAAATGCATTATAAAAATGTGACACCAGTGGGAGTTGTCGAGCATCAATCCATCTTCAATGGGAAATTGCATTTAGAGCTATACAGTAGTACCTCGGTTTTTGAACGTAATCCATTCTGGAAGACCATTTGAGTTCTGAAACTTTTGAAAACCGAAAACTCAACAGTTGACAGCTAGGCCTCAGGATCTTGCACTCAGCAGAAGCCACGTGGCATGTTCTACTTCCAAGGCGTGTTCAAAAACTGAAGCATTTACTTCCGGGTTTACGGTTGTAAACTGAAATGTTCGTCAACAGAGATGTTCGAAACAGAGGTACCACTGTATTACTTTTTAAAAGCATTTTTGCCAGGACTAGTGTTGATCCAGCCATCGTCTCTATTTCAGATCATAAAGTCCCTTTTGCAGATCACTTATATTCAATGTGAGACTTTAATGCTGTTAAACTTTTCATTGGTTTTATTGTACCGTTTTTTATGTTTCATTGCTGTAAATTGTTTTGATATTCTTTATGGCTCAGCAGTATATAAATATTTTTTATAAATAAATAAACAATACGATACACATATTGGCGTATGCTGAACTCTACGTTGTTCTATCCGACCCTCATTCAATTGACACATATGGTTGTGTGAACGAACCCCACACCAGGGATAAAGCCAGGTGGCTAAGATTGAGAGTTAGAAGAAAGGGCCGAGGGTCCCAGCCTTGCATCTTTGACCAATGTAAGATCCAAAACTCAATATGTAAACAACAACAAAATCCTTGCCACAGTTTGCTGGGTGGAGAGGTGCATTGTGCCTGACAAGATAGTTTCTTGTCGACCGCATTAGTCAGGAATATGGTGCATGAGAACTCCTGTCCTAATATACTAATGAAGGAAGGGAGCAGATGCTGAGAGATGGCTGATAGCCCAGCTGAGAATAAGAAAGGCCCTATTCTTAGCAACAAAGGCATTATATCAGCTGCCTGCCTAATGCACAAACAACTGACAAATTGAGCTTAAAGACCATAACTAAGGGCAATCAGCAGGAGCACATTAGAAAAAAGTGCTTTTGCCAACAATTTCCCTTGAAAGAGAACATTAAGGCAACCAGGAAGGCCTTGGCTTCATTCAAATTCTTTGCCCTATCTCGCTCCTTTCCCTCTGCTTTATATCACATGTTGAGACCGGTTGGTGGTTTGGCTTTTTGCCTCCAGCTAATAGAGGCAGAAAGATAACAATCTGGGGAGTATTGTGAGCATGCGGAAACATTCAGGCAACTTCCGCGTGACACACGCAGCAACGTAGCAGATCCATTTGCTTCTTAGCTTTGCTCTAAACCACGGGTTGACAAGGAGGCGATGACTTCACCAGGAAGGAAAGCATGAGCCCCTCCAGACTGGTGGTTGGTTGGTTGGTTTTGTGGGAGTGGGCGTATTCTGCAACATGTCATTGATGCATGTCGGTGGTGGATTTATATTTGACTACTCTCACATCATTCTGCTTTATTAATTGTTCTGCAATGCTTCCCCAGTTTTACCGCATTCTTGCCATCAGGAGGGGCACTCTGTGCTACAGCACAACAAAAACAAGACAGAAGACAACAACATGGAACAAAGCTATTTCAGCATAAAGGTATAGGGTATACACTGTTTGGAAACAAAGCGATACAAACATCCCATTTTTTTTCCCCTTCAGGTACAAACAGTGTCAAAACAGGCATCCGTATAAGCACCTTGACATCATCATGAGCACCTGTCATCCTGAACACACACACAATACACACACACACACAAACTCTCTGGAGAGGCCCTTCCATTGTGTGTAGAAAAGGTGAGGAAAACTACACATTACACCTAAAAGTACCTTAACTAAGGTACACAACCCTAGCAACATCGAAAGAGGACAATTTTAAACAGAGAAGCAACAGTGGTTGCTTAACCTTTTCCCTACTGACGCGGTCCTCTGAACCCACCAAAGCTGTCTCTCACACACAACGATGCTCAAATGTATGTTTACCTTCAGAAACCTGCAGGAGGGAAGTAGCGTTTCTAAGTGGTGGGGAATAATTTGGGGCAAAAAATGTTGTGGGGGGAAGCACATATGCTTGGTGCAAAATCATATTCCTTCCCAGTGCTATTTTTTCTAGAAAAAGTGCTGGTACTCACTATGAACACCTCCCTTGATCTCTTAGAATGGCAATGGTGCCCACTTGAGAGGTGCCAGAACTGAGTTCTGATGAGTTCTGGCTAAAGAAAAGCCTTGCCCTTTCCCAAGCTGCTTTTACTTACAGGGAGGGAAAATAGCATAGGAACTTTACCACTTGCCAATGCATAGAATACATGGTTAGTTTCTAGGACAGCCTTTTCTCAATGACCTCTAAAACAAGGTCCGGTTGTGTCATACCTGGATGTAGCAGGAGAGAAGTAATAGGATGGAACACCTTTTTGCTTCACCTGTGATAATAGTGCCAGGTGAATAATTCATAACAAGAAGCTTTACTGAGTGAATTCACCCTTCCTTCAGCATTCGGCATGTTGGCCCTCTTCTCGTTCAAGCATGTCAGTCTTTATGTGCATTTGACTTGTTCTGCTATCTGCATTCATCGGGATGTTGTATGTGTGTTTTAAAATGTAACCTCGTTGAGGATCACATACCATGCAAAGATCTCGGTGTTAGGCACAGCCAAGCGCCAGAGGGAGTGCTGATAAGGAAAAGCCAGCAACCATGCCAATATTTCAGGGGAAGATATGGCTATTGATGGCGACTAGCCGTGATGTTCTAGCTATGCTGTCAGAGGCAATATGCTGGGAGTTGCAAGGGAAGAGAGTGCTGTCACACTCAGGTCTTGCTTGTGGGCTTCCCGTGGTATTTGGTAGGCCGTGATGAGAACAGACTGTTGGACTAGATGAGTCTTTGGCCTGATCCAGCAGGCTTCTCCTATGTTCTTCTCCTGGAAGAACAGGCCGGCCTTAGAATGGAACAACATCAACCCCATTTATTGGGGTGGGCAAAGAACCCTCAACCCCTAGCACAGAGGGTTTTCAACCTTTTTGAGTCTACAGCTCCCTTGACTAACCACATGTTTTCTGTGGCATCTCTGTGGAGCTCAGGAGCCCTGTTATGTCACCCCTTGCCTGCAGAGCTGGCAGCCTCTCACCCTTTTTTGAACACTCTCCCTTGTGGAGTGTTCCCCCAGTCTCCTCTCCCTTCTCCTGGGAATCCTCTGGGCAGCTGTTGTTGCTGCTCCTGGTCTCTGAGCTGGTGCCCCACACCGCCCCCACCCCAAAGAGAGGTGCCGCTTCACACTGCCCCACAGGGGCCTGGGACTGCCTGTCCATTCCCAACAGCAAGGGCTGGAGGCTTGGCTGGCTGGGCTCCCTCGCCTGCTCACTTGCTTACTCTGAGGCCATCTCAGCTCCTGGCAGCCAGCACCCCCTGGCCAGCCCAGAGGCACCTTTCGCCTGGGGAGCTTGTAGCTAGGGCTGCTGCAACAAACAGCCATGCAGGTCTTGGGGAGGCAGAGATGCATGAAGGCATCAGAGGAGGGGGGGGAGGAAAGAGCAACAGAGGCTAGTGTTGCCCGTGGCACCCCTGACCACCACTGAAGGCACCCCAGGGTGCCGCAGCACACTGGTTGAGTTGGCTCCTATGTACAGAATTGATTATTAGCTCCAAATACATAATTTGTGGGGCTGAAGCAATTGAATATGCTCTTGGCATCAATTTTAATGTCCCATTTATAAGAAACCAAGTTCCAACTACCTAGATTAGTTTTGTTGGAACACGCTATCTGTCCAACAAACAAAATAGAAAGGAAAACAATGGCTATTTACGTGGCATTTTCAAGCATCTTCTTTCATGTTTAGGACTGAGCAACCTGCATATCTCAAACTGTGGAAGACCAGGAAAGGATGGCATGGAATAGACTACTCTGATAATCTCCTGTTCTGTTAAAGCATCCTGAATTTGGTCACTCCCAGAAACAGGTTATTTTTTGGATGGAGTATGGATACTCTTCTGTTTCTGCAATGGTAAAGAAAAATCCACTCGGTATAAAGCCATTCAGGGCTGCCTGTCTCAGGTAAATTCACCGTTGTCTTCATAGCTCAGAGATAATAAGAAGAGTCTTTGTGCTTTGCTAGCAGGCTGTAAGGAAAGCAGAAAGCTCTGCCGGAGAGGAGGAAGGTCATTCTTTGTTCCTGGAAGAATCTGATCCATCTCAGGCTGCTGTATTTCTTCTTCAATACCTTTTCCCCGTCACTCATTAAAACATGCATTGGGGGAAAACACATTACAGCTTGACTCTCTGGTTAATGGCTCCAGGAGCTCAGGTTCAGTGCAATGTAACAAATGTAGTAAATTACATTCAGGAAGGGAAGCAAATAAGGTTTTAAGTGTCTTTTCGATTGCCACATGTGGAATGGGAAAGCGGAGGCATAGTCTCCTTGTATCACTGGAGGGGAAGTCACTGTAGTACAAAGGTGCAAATCCTGTTTCTTCCTCTAAAAATGACAAGCTTGATATTAAAATCAGGACGCCTGTTTCTCAAGGTACATTGCAAGACATACTCTTTTATAAAGTATGACACAAAAAGAAAACGAGACTAGCCAATTTGGAATGAGGGTAGGAGAAGGAAGCAACACTTCCTGCCCTCACTCCGACATTTTCTGGGTTGAAAGTGCATAATTGCAGCCAGCAGCAATGTGGAAGCTCACCCATTTTTGTGCACCCCAAAATTGCTGTCTCCAACTTCCTGGCCAATGATGAATGTCAGGGCAGCTACTTTGGTTCAGTACCAGTTCCAAACATCTCAATTCAACTTCAGAAGTAAGACCTGATTGAATCGAGCTACAAATTCAGATGACAAGAACTTTGGAAGTATTCCTACTTATCATGCAGAGGCCATTTCCTCTCCCCTCTGACCCACTTTTCTGCTCTAGACCACTTCCTTCTGAACCTGTTTTTCAATGGATTATATTAAACATTTATCATCCTTCCTCAAACTAATAAAAATGTTACACACTGTCTCAGGGGAACCACAAAACCATTTAGCTACAGAGGCTTCCTGTTTCCTTCATATTGCCTTCGTAAGAAGATCCCTTGTTAACCCTATTTACCTGGATGATGGCACAGCATCATTTAGTCAGGCACATTCTTCTTGGTCAATTATCAGCCCCTGCTTCCCTTTTCAAAACTTAGCTCCCTTAGCTGTTGTTGTTGTTGTTGTTGTTGTTGTTGTTGTTGTTGTTGCTGCTGCTCTCTTACCCTTTACGCCAAGGTCCCAGGACAGCATATGACAATTTAAAATACAGTTCAGAACAGCTTAAAAAATTACAATAAAAAATATGATCACAAAAAACAGGGTGGATACTGAAAATATGCCTCTAGGGTATCAAAGACCAGGGTGAACTGAGTAGGAGACAAACCCACTGGGCCCACTACCCATGTCCTCATGTGCGACAGACACACCTGCTTCACCCATGACCTGCCCACATTGAGTAGGAATGGGTTTCTAAGTGTGTTTGGCTGAATGTGCTTAGACATGTCCTCGTGATCAGAAACCCAGATAAGTTATGAAGCCTGGGAGGGGAGAGGTTGGGACCTGGCCATGTCCCACTACTCTTCTACACACTTTTTGCCCTCATGGATTCAGGCTGAAGCCCTGAATGGGGTGCTTGTTTGCTCCTATGGGGAGGGGGTGTTGTCATTTCCATTCTCCTAGATAGAGAAAAGCAGGATAGTGACATGAGATCATATTGACATAGGAATATAGGAAGCTGCCTTATATTAAGTGAAACCATTGGTCCATCCAACTCTGTATTGTCTGCACCCAGGTAGGTGTAGAGCTAGATCCAGCCAACAAGCCAGATCCTTATCTCTTCTACCCCTGTTGGCTGTGCCTACCTACCTGTCAACCACTTGACATCAGAATGACATCAGGCAACCCTGCTTCTGTATAGCACTGTGCATGGAATGTTGGAGTAACTGGACAAGAGTTCAAGAGTATCCTTCGTCTACTCAACCTTCATGAATATAAATCACCCTATGGATGAGCTAATTGCAGGTGCAAGGTCTGCCAAAACAGTTGCTATGGTAACAGCCCAGTGCCTTAACTATGTATGTGATTAATGCATGCCAGCTCAACAGTGTGAGTTGGTCTGTTACTTGTCCAGCATTATGTCTTTAATTGCTTGAGTTTGTTTCGAGCAATGCGGGGTATACTTGTATCTGTATATATCTTGTATGCATCTGTATGTATCTGTATCTGGAAAAGGAAGAGAAAGGAGATTGTTAGCCACTTTGAGACTCCTTGGGGTAGTGATAAAGTGGGATATCAAATCCAAACTCTTCTTCTTCTTCCCTTCTGGAAAACCTACGAAATGTGTATACATACAGAACTGTTTCACTGAGCCTTATCTTCTGCAACAGTAAACTATTTGGACCTTGGCTGCTTCCGTGTGGTGTCTAGTACTGGCAGAAACTTCCACTGTGCTGAGAGTCCCAACATGGAAGCCTTGGCGATCGCTGGGGCTTTGATGCACAGCATTATGCAAGGTCCAAGGATGAGCTGATTGTCAGGGCTTCCTTGCAAAGTGCTGTGCATATCTCCAATCTGGCATCAGACTCTTTGCACCCCTGACAGAGTCCCTTCATCCCATCATCAAGGGGAAAGTTGCTGGTATTTCAGCATGCTGTCAAACATACTTGTTCCCCAGGTGTCATCTTTTGAATTAAATGCTCTTCCGAAAAGCATTCATGCATTAAGGACCTTATGGCAGCTTCCACTAAGCGAGTAGACAGTAAACAAATCTGGGAGAATAATTGAACACATTTCTTGCAGATTTTTTGATGGAGTGCTTCTGCTTTCTGATGGTGCCTGACTATTTGAGCTGAACCTACACAGATGCTAATGGAATGCAAATTGTATGTTTGCAAAAAAGCAGAGGTTTAGCAAGGTAAGGAAACTGTGCTGGCAGGTCAGTTGTGTAAATTGCATCTTTGGGTGTACTTGCACTAGCAAGCGATCACTGTTTGCTTGCAAGAACTAATGGCTAGATATACCGGTACTCTCACTATTTTAGCAGCTGTGGGTGGCAAGACTGGTTGAATTCCATATTACAGCTAGAAGATCCAGACATTCCCTTTCAGAAAAAGTAGTGTGGATGGTTCAGGAGTAGGCTCTTTGCCTTTTGGAAAAATAGAATAGATTTTTGAGCAATTGAGTTGAAATGGACTTTTGGAATATATGTTAATAATATGTATTTCTTTTCTATAGTTCCAGTTACAGGTGGGTAGCCATGTTGGTCTGCCATAGTCGAAACAAAATATAAAGTGTGCATGCAAACGAAAGTTCATACCAAGAACAAACTCAGTTGGTCTCTAAGGTGCTACTGGAAAGAATTTTCTATTTTGTTATTTCTTTTCTGTTATTCTGAAAATAAAAAATATATATGAAAAAAGGAAAAGAAATGGATGATGTCCAGATAGCATCTAGTATGGAATGCAAATTTGCACTCTCTGTGCTATATACAGTACAACCTCCGGCTACCCTAACATCAGTCATCCCACACTCCAAGCTGTCTGAATTTATAGTGTGCATTCTGCATTCTGCACAGCCTACATATCAGTTTTAAGACCATTTAAACTATGCTTTTGATTATCTGAATATATGATCATTAGTGTGGAACCTCCTTTCACCCAGTCTATTTGGATAATAAGACTTTAAAGTGAAATGTAGGAAATGCAGATGCTAATTCATCTAGCAAACGTAGGGTTGCCATATGTCTGGAATTTCCTGGACATAGCTGGAATAAGGCAGTCGGAAGCAGTGACGGGGCAGAAATCACTAGAATGTCCGGGAAAATCCGGATGTATGGCAATCCATGTTGGAAATGTAGATTTTGCCTAATTTCCTTAAAATAGCTCAAAGAATTCTTCTACTTTTGAGATTTTGAAAAAAAAGCTGAACAACTTCAGGTAAAACTAAAAAAAAAAGCCTAACAAGAGTTTCACCTTTTGAAATATGGAAACCCTAAGCAAACACAAACATGGATTTAGAAATTTTTATTCTCGTGTTCACAATTGACTGTGTTATTCAGTATTGCAAGTAATTAATTTGAGGAAAGAGGGATTTTTTCTGCGGGGGCAGGGGGAGTTTGATAATGTTGCAATTTGTATTTAAGCCACCAAAAAAGTATTTGTAGAATAAATTATCTATTGCCAGCTATCACAACACAAACCTTGGTGTTAACAGAGCTGAGTTACGTTACAGGCCTTTGTGTCAACAACTATAGTCTGAAAGTTTTTGTGAAAGTTGAAAGTATAAAAGACTGTTTTCTTGTCTTCTCACCCCAAAGTTTTGCTGGTATAATATTAGTATACAGTGAGAGAAAAGTCAAACTCGGTGACATGAATGCATCTACCACCATTTAGTTGCCATTAATAGTTTCATGAGGTTGACAAGTCAGTTGGGATATGAAAACAGATGACATGACGAATCCTCAAAGGCTCTGTTTCACACACCAGATTGTCACTGCAGTTTCAAAGGCATCCATTACTGGCTGCTCAAATGTGCTGTGCGCCTTCCTTATGCATAGTTAAACAGCTGTCACATTGCAACCTAGAGGTTGCGAAAGTTAATTGTGAGTGTAAATTATATTTTTTAAAAGTCATAGTCTGCACTTGGAATAACAAGGTAGCAGTAGTGTGCCTGCGCCAGCTCTCAACTCCTTTCATTTCTTTTCTATATGTTTCCAAATTCAGGGAGTTTACAGAGACTTATCAACTGTTTTTCCTGCAGGGAGTTCAGCCATACTATCAGCCTGATGAAGAGCTACATTCTGGGTCAGGACATTGCCAGCACTCCACGCAACAGCATTGGTAATCCCATGCTTGAGGTGGTAGAGGATTTTGTCTACCTGGGTTCCACCACAACCAGCAACCTCTCTGTCAACACAAAGTTGGACAAGCATATTGGTAAGACAGCTATGGGAGAATGTGATGCCGATGTCCAATACCAAGGTCTACCAGGTTTGCATGTTGAAAACACTGCTTTATGGAAGTGAGTTGTGGGCAAATTACAACCACCAGAAGCAATGCCTCAATGCCTTCCACATGCACTGTGTTGGGACGATTTTGGGTATCACATGGCAAGACAGAGTTCCAAACAAAGGTGTGGTCTGCCAAGCCCACATTCGCAGCATGTTTGCACTGCTGTCTCAGCGATGTCTACACGAACTTGGTCAGGTCCACAGAATGGAAGATGGCAGAATCCCCAAAGATGTGCTCTACAGGGAGCTATCTTCAGGCACCAGGCCCATTGGCAGACCAACTCTGTGATACAAAGATGTCTTTCTCAATCACCCATTTGCAAATCAAGCTCCTGTTTGGAAGCACTCTTACACGTCTTTTGGTCTCTGCCTTATGCTAGCTCAGTTGCTTCCTGCTCCCTTGACTTCCTCCCAGACTTCTTCTGCCATTCCATTTCTCCTTCATCCCTGGAACCACCTCTCACCCTGTTGGAAGGCACACAAGCCTCATACATTTCTTAAAAGTCTCTCCTGAACATCTATACCTTCACTCCTTTTCAGCACTCAACATACAATGGCCATTAAACACATAATATGTAGTAGCCCACACCTGAGCCTCTCGTGTAAGGAAGGAAATCTGGGTTGCAGTAGTGGGTATATGAACTTGGAGATGCTGTTCAAAGATTCTGAAACCCCAAAAGCTATTTTGGTTCCAGAGCCTCCAGTGGATATTTTCTTACTGAGATCAGCATGCGGTGCACTTGGGAGAATCCACATTTCATTCCAAAAATTCCCTTTGCAATGATGCAACATCATGATGTGGAATTGTTCCTCTGGGGCATTTTGTTACATTAAGGGCCCCCTGTCTGCTGCGAGTAGCTAAGCTGCCACTTCAAGCAGGGTTTACTTTAACATTTTAAATAAAAAAATACCCAAACTTGATTGCCTTTTATTAAAGTAAGAACTATGGGCAGGATTCAACCAAGTCCCATCAGCAGAAGCCCATGCAAGGATTTCTCCTTGAGCGATGGGGCTCCCCCTCGTCCTGCCCTCCTCGTGCCCCCTGAAATTGACTTAGGTAGGCTGGGAGAGCCCCCAGAACAACATGTAGGGGTTGGAGATGGGGACCGTTCTGACTTGGAAGCTGAAATGCTTGCCTGGAGGAAATGATTGACATAATGAGTGCAACATTCAATCCCTCCCTGTGGCATCCCCATGAAAGTTGTTTGAAGCCCTTCACCCTGGTCCAATAAATAAAAATGTTGGGGTGAGGGGGGTGGGGAGATGTTTTCGCACACACGTGGCTAAACAAAGTAAGGTTAGTACCATCATGACCACATGCTCTCTAGTTTGGTTGGGATCATATCACAGGCAGAAGACTTCTTATTGCCTGAAGGCCCACGAGGACCAGCTTGCTTCAGCTAAGCAACTCTGGGTTTGGTCAGTGTCTGGACAGGTGATCACCTGGAAGCCACATGCATACTGCCTTGGTTTCATGATGGAAGAAAGGAAGAGCATAAGTGAGAGTAAGTAAGTAAGAATGAATGAATGAATGAATGAAGCAGAGAATGGTAGTGCACAGATGCAAGCAAAGAACATATTGCAACATTTGAGGAAGGGGTAGGCTTCAGGGCATATTTCGGCCCTCCAAAAGTTTCCCCTTCACCCCCAAACTCAAACTGTGAGTGTATATATCTATACTGGCAGCCCTAGTACTTTTAAACCACCATGTAAATGGACACGTCTGTATGGACCATCTATGGAGATTGCTGACAATCACAAAATGGAGTCATGCTGTACTAAGTGAATCCCCTGCCAGGCTGCTGATAGGGCTTTCTAATCAACTTTGCAATGAATATTTCTTAAATCATGTTAATCCACCGTTTAAGCAGAGATATCGGTTCCAGACAATGAATCACAGCACCTGGAGGGGAATATACCTGCCATTTCCCCAGAGAGCCAGTGATTAACAGAGCGCACATGCTGTCAAGATGAGCTGGCAGCAGCTCTGGTGTTTATCACCTCAGAGCTCCTTGCTTGGAATGAAGGAGGCCTGGCTTTCACGCTCCTGGTGCAATCAGCTTTTATTTATGTTGCATTCGCGTGAAACAGCTCTTTGCAGGAGTGTGGGGGAGAAACACCTGGTTTAACCCTGGGGGCCCAAATCTGCTTTTCAGATATAGGCCCCACTAGAACCAAGCAAATGCTTAATAGACACTACAGTGTTGAGGAAGAATCCAGCTCACCAAAGGTAATTCACATGTAATAAATTTGAGCTTGGGGAAAGGTTGGCATATTTATTGTCAGTTGACACTCCTATGCCTTTCATGGAAGGGAGGAATTAAAGAGAAGCAACTACTCTAAGCAGAGCGCTGCAGCAATGTGGGAGATGCACTGCCAAAATGCTGCTTCTCTCTTAAGGCACAGGTGATCTGGAAGCCTTAACAGGAGGCTACTAACATGAGTTTGGCCAAACTGCGAGAGACAGTGAAGGATAGGCGTGCCTGGCGTGCTCTGGTCCATGAGGTCACGAAGAGTCGGACACGACTGAACGACTGAACAACAACAACAAATATGGTTTCTGGTAAACCACATGTTGGGTCAACTTGGAAAACTAAGAAAGTTGCTTATACTAGTTCAAGCCAAGCACTTTCTACTCTGATTGGTTATTGTGAACCGCCCAGAGATCGAATGATGAAGGGTGGTATGTAAATAATAATAATAATAATAATAATAATGTTGTTTGCTTGCCTTCTCTCCCCTGCTATTTGTAGGGCCTCATTGGACAGCCACTTTGCCTTCTTGCATTTTTTTTTCATTGGGATGGTTTTCGTTGCTGCCTCCTGTATAATGTTACGAGCCTCCATCCACAGTTCTTCAGGCACTCTATCCACCAAATCTAACTCCTTAAACCTGTTCTTCACTTCAACTGTGTATTCATAAGGAATTTGATTTAGATTGTATCTTACTGGCCCAGTGGTTTTCCCTACTTTCTTCAGTTTAAGCTGGAATTTTGCTATAAGAAGCTGATGATCAGAGCCACAGTCAGCTCCAGGTCTTGTTTTTGCTGAGTGTATAGAGCTTCTCCATCTTTGGCTGCAAAGAATATAATCAATCTGATTTCGATGTTGCCCATCTGGTGATGTCCATGTGAAGAGTCGTCTCTTGTGTTGTTGGAAAAGAGTGTTTGTGATGACCAGCTTGTTCTCTTGACAGAACTCTATTAGCCTTTGCCCTGCTTCATTTTGAACTCCAAGGCCAAACTTGCCATATCTCTTGACTCCCTACTTTAGTATTCCAATCCCCTATAATGAGAAGAACATCCTTCTTTGGTGTCATTTCTATAAGGTGTTGTAAGTCTTCATAGAATTGGTCAATTTCGGTTTCTTCAGCACTGGTAGTTGGTGCATAAACTTGGATTACTGTGATGTTAAAAGGTCTGCCTTGGATTCGTATCGAGATCATTCTATCATTTTTGAAATTGCATCCCAGTACAGCTTTCGTCACTCTTTTGTTGACTATGAGGGCCACTCCATTTCTTTTACGGGATTCCTGCGCACAGTAGTAGATATGATAGTCATCCGAACTGAATTCGCCCATTCCCGTCCATTTCAATTCGCTGATGCCTAGGATGTCAATGTTTATTCTTGCCATCTCATTTTTTACCACATCCAGCTTACCAAGGTTCATGGTTCTTACATTCCAGGTTCATAGGTGGATATCACCAGCTGTCCAATTCCTTCCTTTCTTCCTTTCTTCCTCACAACAATTTTTGAGGTAGGTTAGGCTGGAAGGCTGTGACTGGCCCAAGGTCCCCCAGTGAGCTTCCTGACTGAGTGGGAATTTGAACACTGGTCTCCTAGGTCCTAGTCTTTTTGTTTCTTTGTCAGAACATGTCTATTTATGAAGTGTATTTGGTGGAATTGGTGGGGGTGTTTCTTGTGCGTTCTTTTGTCCAATGACATGATAAATCCATTGTTTAGTGAACAGATCCATAAATATTTCTTCATTTCCTGGTAGAGCTTTGAGAGTACCATGAAAACGAATATGAAATAAAGCCTGGTGTTTGCTAACAACATCTTAAACTCACAAAATATCGTGAGTGGTGAAACATTAACCACCACAGGATAGGAGGGGCGATCTACCTGTTGAAAGCAGGTAAGATAACACCTGAGAGAAGCAGGAAGTTGTATACTGTTGGTCCCGGGCTTGGCTCTGACTTCACGCTCACTCCAGCAGGTGTTTACTTAAGGGGGTGCAGCATGCCTGCTGAAATACAAATCAATATAACAAAGCTGAAGTCATCTCGTTGGATTTAGCTAGCAAATATTCATTTGACAGGGTTTTCATGGGGGGGGGGGGAAACCAGTTTGCCCTTCTGCCTTTGAAGAGATAACAGCATAAAATTCGGAAGCACGGATACTGGAAGATCACCTTCACAGAAGCACTGGAAGTGTTTGGGCTTTGAAAGACGGCAGGCCGTTGGGAACTGTGCTGCCTGGAGAGACTTTTGAGTACAGAAAAGAAGAAAAAGCAATGACTTGTTGGGATCTGGATGGGGCTAGTCTGCTGTAAAGAACCTTCCCATGTAATGGTAAGTTTTCAGAAGTAACTGGGCATTGCTGAAGAAATTGGAAGGGATACAATCCTCTGTGTGTGCATGTAGAGGAGGGAAAGCAATAGGGAATGTTGGACGGTCTGGTACTTCCTTCCATCTATCTAGCTTCCTTTTCTGTTTCAAACTGCATAAGAAGAGGAGCCTGCTGGATCTAGTCCAGCATCCTGTTCTCACAGTGACCAATCACCAGTTTTTCAAGGACAGGTGTTAGGCTAACTGGCCTGTAATTTCCAGGGTGCCCACTGGATCCCTTTTTAAAATTGGTGTTGCATTTACTACTTTCCAGTCTTCAGGTATGGAAGCTGGTGTGAGACAAGCCACATACTTTCGAGTTATTTGAAAGCTCTTGTGCAGATACCACCTGGACTCGGCAATTTGTTGACTTTGTTTATTAGGCCTAGAACTTCATCTCTCACCACCACTATCTGCTTCAGCTCCTCAGACCCACTTCCTGCAGAGGTTAGTTCAGGCACTGAGACTTGTCCCGCATCTTCTGTTGTGAAAATGGATGCAAAGAATTAATTCACTTTTCTCTGCAATCTCCTTATCTTTCTTTAGTGCTACTCTTTTGATTTCGTTGTCAAATAACTTTTTGTTGTTGGTTTTCATGTTTTGAACAATGTGCTTCTCACATTCTTTTTCCCCCAGCATCCCTTATTGTCTGCTTGCCCTTCTTTTTTTGCCGAACTTGGTGTTCCTTTTTGTTCTCTTCAGTTTTTTGAAGGAAGCCTTCTTGCCTCTTACAGCTTATTTGGCTCTGCTCATAAACAACTCTGGCATTCTCTTGGTCCTCATGGTCCCTTTTCTGATTTGTGTTACACACACCTTTTGAGTTTCTAATGTGGTTTTAAACAATTTCTAAGAATTTCAACATCCTTCTTCGCTCATTTTTTTTAATAAAGAATTTATTGGTATTTTCCATAACAAAGAATACCGTCACCCACCCACATTTATACAAAACAAAAACAAACATAACCACGATTCTTCTTCTTTTTTACACACATACAGAAAAAAATTCTAGTTTCGAATCTTTACAGTTGACTTCCCCTGCCTTCTCTCCTTCGGTTCCAAATCCAGATTCTATTTTAATAACTTCATCTCTCAAAAAATTAAATTCATTTCAAAAAGAAATTCAGATCTAAACAATCATCTTAAATGAACAAATCATCTTAATCCATAATAATTGATAACATAACTTTATAACTTAACAAATTATTCTTATAACAAATCTAAGCTATTCTTCTTTCCCTTAAACTGCTGCTAATAACAAAAAAAAAATTCAAAATATCCCTTTTCTTGTTAAAAAATAAAATAAAACTTAATGTCTTAACCCTCCGATTTCAGATTACCATAACAAAGCATTTATATTCTGCACTTAACACACTTCACCCTATCCCCCCTCTGTCCAATGTCCTTCTCCATCTTACACCGGAACCACTCCTCAAATTGTCCTCTTTTCTTGTGCGTCCACAGAACCAGACACAGTCCCCAACAGTCCTTGCATCGAGCATCAGGGTACACTGTTCATCTTCTTTCGGCTTCTCCCATTCAATGCTGCATTCTTCTTCTATTTGCAAATATCTTAATTTCTTGCCCTTCGCTCCCGAGCTCTCACCTCGGGGGCTGGATATAACATTCCTCGCCGTCCCCGGGCTGCCACCACCGAAGGACGTTTCTTTTTCCGGGAGTCGCCATGCCATCTCTCTCAGTTTTTCAATCATCTCCTTCAGCTCTTTGCCAAGGCTCTCTTCCATAGTGTCGAATACCTGAAAGGTCTCCTCTGTGGGAAGTAAATTTTTCTTCATATCCCCACTCAAAACCTTCAATTTCTGATTAAGCAGTTCCAGTTTCAACATAATAATCCTTTGTTCATCAGTTAGTCCAGAGTTCAAAACAATTTCAAAAACAAAGCCCAACATGGTGAGGACGGGCATAGGTATCAAATTTCAGTTTCTATTTCAATGTTATCCATCTTATAGCAGTAATTTTCCACTTCGGCTCAGACTTTTCGCAGCCATTTTCTCTGAAACCGGGGCGCAAAGACCATAACTTTCAAAAGGAATATTCTCCATCTTCTTCCTCCCCAAAGGGAGATCTATAAAGTCTCACTTGTGAAAAAATCTTAACATTGTAACCATCTCAGTAGCAACAGTATCATAGACCGTTATTTTCTTGCCACCGAAGGGAGGGAGGCAGACTTCCATTCTCTAAAACCTCCCGGATCGTTAAGTCGTTCAGTTCACAAGTTAATCCAATCAAGTACTCACGACCACCGGGCTTCGTTTCCTTTCATCTTTACAGGGAGAACGTCGTCGCTCGTCACGGCCAGTGCTCGCCGCTTTTCCGCCTGGTTGGGGCATTTCCCCTAATGGCCCAGCTCCGCGCTCCCTTCACCCCCACTCCCCCTTTACAGGGGGAACGAGGGGAGGGGACGGAGCCTAGCGGGCCCGCCGGGGAGCCCGAGGCGCAGGACGCTCTTCCCGCGCCTCACCGGAGCCCCGCTTAGCGGTAGCGGGGCTCCAACCCCCGGGCTGGACTGGGTCGCCTCGCTGCCGAGGCAACCCACGACCGCCCGTGATGGCGACCTCGCCGGAAGTCCTCCTTCTTCGCTCATTTTGAGGAAGTTTCCTCTTTTGAAACCAAACGGGACAGTATTGAATTTTCTTAGCAATTGCTTGCAAAAAATATGAACATTAGTCAATACTGCATACAAAAAAAATGTGTTTGGGGAAATTTGTACAACAATGCTGAAGGGTTTAATGAAGATGCTTTGGTTTTTTTAAAAAAGTTGCAAATTGCTACAGAAATGTGTACAACTGAATTTAAGATGGACCAGAGCACGCCAGGCACCCCTATCCTCCACTGCCTCCCGCAGTTTGGCCAAACTAATACCAGTCGCCTCGAGAACACTGTCCAAACATCTCATCCTCTGTCATCCCCTGGATTTTTGAGGGGGTATTTACTGGGTCCTTTTTAGTGTGCCATAGAAGATACTGGCAGGTACATGTTATTGTCGGGTTCTGTGTTGGATACCTCCATTATAAACAAAATAAAAAGCACTGGAGGCCCAAATGAAATAACATTCTAAGACAATTATTGAATTTTTCAGTTAAATGCTGTGAGGAAACGTAGCTGTTTTGCATATGAAATGTAGCAAGCAACATCTAATGAATAAAAATCAGGAGAAAATCCCTTCTAAATTAATAGGATTAAAACCATGAACTGCTGAAGTGGGATGCATGGCAGCAACGCAGCCACATCTTTTGCTTGATCTTGATCTCCTGAGGCATTAATGAAGTGGTAATTGTAGGAGCAGTGGGTTATTTACAGCTTTCACCAAATAATAGATAATTGGGTGAAATAGCATAGCTTTAACAAACAAAATAGACATTAAAACTGCAAATTAGAACTAAGATTGTTTTTAAAACAGGGTGTGACAGAACCAAAGTACAAAAATGTTGTGTCAAGCTTTAATGAGCATCTCTCCAGAATTATTTAGAACATATACCTTATATGAACTTCCTTACTAACTGTGATAAACAAACACCTGGACAGTCCACTCATAACCATGCTTATTGGAGATGTTCAGTTAATTTGAATGGGCATTAATTCAAGTAATTATGCTTAGGAATCATAACTTAAATTGAAGCAGAACCGTTTTCTCCTTAAGTTTGTTTTTTAAGTCAATGGGCTAAGGCTGTAATCCTGTATCTTGGGGGCTGCCAACCCAGTGCCCACAAAGGGCTCCATTGGTGCCCCGAGTCAGAGTTTGAGTTTCTTTCTTCTCTTTTCTTTTTAAATAAGTCTCTAGCTGCCCTAGAAAGAAAGTTATGAGGCAAAATGTGCAGGTATCCTTCTGAGCCATTTCTGTGAAATGAGTCAGTCTGGCTACTTCAGCCTGTCAGGGAAGTCAGATATGTGATTGAAAAGTGTGTTGTTTGGACACCAGGCAATAGGAACCCCCCAGGTCCTAAATGGGTGCTGTTATATTATCTTCTTTGGTGCATTTTTCCTGCTTGTGTCTTGTTTTCTAGTAGTCCTTGGCATCTCCATAGTTTGCCCTTTTTTACCCTATGAACCAGGGTGCATCTTTCCTTTGGTATGTTTGTCTGAGATCAGGTACTCCCTAGAAGTTATTTTCTGCAAATATTACTACACACTAAGTGCAGGTGCATGACAAGGTGTTGTGGGGTGGGGTGGGGGCAGGGGAGATAATTTGGTTCCTTTTCAGTGGATCAATAGGATCTGTTCAAGGGAGGAATCAGAGATGTATTTAAAAACAAACAAAACTAGAATTAAAATTTAAAAATTCCTGCCTGCTATGGCCCTTCTTAAATCCGGTGTGTCTATAAGCCACTATAATCGTGGTATTATAAGGTCTTTCTTCTTCCCTCCTCTAGGCAGCTTTTATTTTCCACCTCAGTGAAATTATTTTGCAAAGCATTGTATTTTCTCTCTCCCTGTCTCTGCCTTCTCATCAACTTTTCACCCTTTCTGCCTTTTGAAACCAAAGCCTAGCCCATTGACAGACTGTAGATACCGTATATACTCGAGCATAAGTCGACCCAAATATAAGCCGAGGCACCTAATTTCCCTACAAAAATGTGGGAAAGCTTATTGACTCAAGTATAAGCCGGTTCACCTTTGCCACTGTGGTAGAGGAGGAATGAGCAGCCCAAAGCAGCCCTTTGGGCTGCTCCTTCCTCTTCCTCCTTTGCTGCTGTGGAGCTCACCCTGTCGCAGGGTTTCGAACCGCCATTCTTCTGATCAGCAAGCCCTAGGGCTCTGTGGTTTAACTCACAGCGCAATGTTCCCTTGTGTTATACAGAGAAGGCTGGGATCCTGTCCTGTTTAAGCAGGAGCCAGGGAAAGTGAGCACCTGTGGGGTTTTAATACTTCCTTAACTGATAGGCTTTCTGCCTTCTGGGGTATAAAGTTTGCATTTATGTGAGCAGTTCAGGAATGGAACAAGCTGCCTGGGGAGAGTAAAGAACCACTGTTCTTGTACACTTCTTAAGGAATGGTTGACTTGAGTATAAGCCGAGGGCAGCTTTTAAAGCACAAAAAGTGTGCTGAAAAACTAGGCTTATACTAAAGTATATACGGTAAACTTCTTGTATGCCACCTTTCCTCTAAGGAATGTATAAGGGCATTCGTGGTTCTCCTCTTCCCCATATTTCCTTCACAACACTCCATTGTGGAAGGTTAGGCAGAGAGACAGTCACTAGTCCAAAGTCACCCAGGAATTTCAACCCTTGTTTGCTAGGTCGTAGTCCACTTAATACCATTTCAGCTTATTCTACAACAGGCCGTTTGTGGGACTATTATACCCCCACCCTCTGTGCGCGGGGGGGGGGGAGCCTATTAGTTCCCTTGTTAAGAGTTCTGTGTGGCACCTTTAAGACTAATCAGTTTAGGGTGCAAGCTTACACATGCTTACCAGGGGCATGAAGTAAGACCCATGAAATTCATTGGGACCTACTTCTGAGTGAACTTGGGTAGGATTGTACAGTTACTGTGGCATCAATCTGCTCCTGCCCATATAAAGTTATGTCAAACTAAACACAATTCAGTGTGTTTGTTAGTTGTTTGCAGTTATTGCAAGACACTTGTTTTTCAGTCACAATTTTAACATCAACCCCTAATGGAGCTGTCTCCAAAGATTCTTTCACCACTTTTAGCTCTGATGATTGTTCCAGAAGTTAAGTGTCTGCTCCATCGTTGTCCTTCAGCCATGTTTGATTTCTGCCCAGCAGAGTTTTTGCATCAAACTCTCCAGTTTATAATTGCAATTTCCAGATGTCTTCTGAAATTTATCTGCTGCTCTCCACGGGATTTCCCAGCCATACAGATCTGCTGACTTGCACTTTGGGTTGCAATAAACAAACAAACATTTTAACAACTGGGCATCTCTTTTCATTTATTTCAGCTATAATAGCTTTGTTTAGATTGGCTACAGTTTTGTAAGAGTAATATAGACGAGGCCAGGGTGAGCAGCTAGGAATGGGAATTGGAGAGGGGAGGACCACTTCAATATACAATTTGAAGAACCATCAGAAGAATTTTGTCAGAATGATGGAAAGGGGATTGAGCTGTATAACTATAATTATAGAAACAACTTCTCAGTCTTTGTTTGCTGTACATTTCCACTGCCACGTCGAAAACGACCTGAACAATCCATTGGATATATAGCAGATGGTTCCCCGGCACCTGCAAAAACTGCTATAATAGCAGAATAAAAAGGCTGTGTGTGGCGGAGGGGGGATGGCATATGGGTGATGATGGACTCAGTTGTGCGTGTCTGTGCATACGTATACACGTAAGATGCGCTGGTTCACACTCACGCTATTCAGTACAAAATATGGATGTGAAAAGCAATCACCTGCAAATAGGATTGTTGCCTAGTTTGCAACTTGGGGATTCTACCTTATTCCCCCGTTGTGTTTCAAGTCACAGGGATAGGAGTATATGATAGGACTAGGGGTGAGGAAACAGACGGGAATTGCCTCCTCTGCCAATTCAGCTCCAAGGGGCCTTGGGAGAGCATCTGCTTTGTATGCAGACGGTCCCAGATTCAATCCCTGGCATCTTCAGATAAGGGGTGGGGGAGACCCCTGCCTGAAATCCTGGAGAGCCACTGCCAGTCAGTGTAGACAATACTGAGCTAGATAGACCAAGAGTCAACCTGGATAGCTCAGTGGGTTAGAGCTTGGTGCTGATAACAGCAAGGTTGCAAGTTTGATCTCTGCACTGGGCAGCTGCATGTTCCTTCTGTTGCCAGAGGTTGGACTCGGTGATCCTTACGGTCCCTTCCAACTGTACAATTCTAGGATCCTATGACTCAGTCTAAGACAGGTGCCTATGATCTTATCAAGCCTTCCTGCAGGTTGCAACCCATGGGTGACTGTGCTCATTGCATATTGAGGCAAAGGGTGTGTTTGTGTATTTAGATATATATTCATTTTCTTTTTTATATATTACCTTTTTTCCTTTCCCCCCCTCATCTCTTGAAATAATTTTCATTTGATTTTATAAATGTAGAATTATAACATTAGCAAATACATATCCATATTTAGAGATTTCTCCGAATCTCTAGACTTCCCACCTTCTCCTCCATGGATCCTGCTATCCACCTTTTCAGCTGCATATTATTTCATCATCCAAGTTTTACAGCTCTCCATTTTGTTCATAGTAATTTTTACATTACAGGTGTTATTGCAATCCTGCTAATGTTTTCATCTGCTTACAATGGTCTCTCAAGTAAATTGTATATTCCCCCCATTCTTTATTAAAGTTCTTCTTGGTTTCTGAGCTTTCCAGTGTGTTTTGCCATTTCGGCATAGCCCAACAGCTTAGTTTGCCATTCTTCTCTGGTAGGGACTTTGTCTTCTTTCTATCTCTGGATATATTACCTTTTTCCATTGTGGCACCCAAGGCTGTGTACATGTGGTCCCCAGGCTGTCTCCCATCTAGTCGCTGACCAGGCCTCCTTAGTTTTGGCAAGCTGGTGGCCTCCTGTGCTCTCAGACTATGCCTGGCCACTCAGGCTTCAACTTTCAGAGATACAATGCTATAGGATTCCCTGTGTGGTAACAGGCAGCAGAAGCACTAAGCGTGTTGAAATGTGCAAAGTCGCCTTGTGTTAACAATATCCCTGGGAACTGGTTGCTTTTTCTCCCAGCTTAAGCCGCTGATCTGTACATAACACAATATAATCTCTCATGTCTGTGTTCTCCAAATTTACTTTGGCATCTTAAAATGATTAGTTCATTATGTAATCTGACACACACCCATCTGAACAACATGTTGACCTGTGCAGTGTTCAAATATTCCTTATCTGGCAGCATAGATGGTGGGCTTTCTTAACCAACTCCTTTACTCAGGTAATACCATACAATTCCAGTATTAATTTTGCATATGTTATAGCAATTGTTCTGATCTCAGACATGATATTGTGTGTGTGTGTGGACTCTGACAACCAGTTCCCTGGCACACACCAAGTGCTGGTTTTAATATGCTGTTATTTCCATGGTGAAGGCCCTCTTCTCAGTTCCAGTATTGTGAGCTTTGCTGAAATTTTGATGTAGGCCTTATTGCTCATTAGCTCACTTCAGACAATCTACTTCTACTTATTCTTGAACACAGGGCTTTTATTCAGCTGGAGCTCACCGGAGCTCAGGTGGGAGCCTGAGTGGTAGGAAAGGCACAGCAAAGGCACTGTGTGCTAGTAGCAAAATCCCACTGAGGTAAATCTCATAGTTCATCTGGTTGGCCACTGCAAGAACAGGATGCTGGACTAGACGTTGCCTTTGGTCTGATCCAGTGGGGCTCTTACATTTGTTGCATTCTCGGTTGACAGGTGTCCACATTAAAACAAGATGCTCAATTATACATATAAAATATATAATTCAGAAAGGGGCAGTGCAGTAGACAATGGGAAAGAAGCTCTGCCTGTGACTCGAGGGAAGTGGTGACAATTCTGGGCTAGGCAGACAAATCTAAGTCAGCTTCCTATGAACCTAAGCACAAGTAGCACAAAAGAACGCATTGCTCTGATGTTTGAGCACACACTTTGTGAAGCATATCTCTCCCCCTAGCAGTGAATTTTAATCATGCATAACAACTGCTTTTACATTTGTCCGTGTACATACCCAGACACCATTCTGATGAAGCTGACAAAGCTGTTCTGCGGAAGGGAGGAGAGCTAAGTGCCTTATTTTCTTCACTCGACTTGCTAAATTATTCCCAATGTGTTAAACAATGTAATTAAACACACACGCTCACATGATAAAAACTCTTTGCTGTTCCCCATCAGCGCAGGGGGTGAGAAGGAGAGGGAGGGAAGGAGAGAGAAGAACGAACGCATGTGTCAGTCCCAGCCTTCAAGCTCTGCTAGTTTTAATTTGAGTTGTGGAATTAGTAATCAGTTTTGCTGGAACACTGTTGCAGGAAATAGATCCTTGCGTGTGGCGGGCTTGAGCACTGTTGCAAATGAGTATTTGTTAAGGGGAAACCATTCTCTTGTCATGTTATGCTACATTATGTAAGATTTATTTCCTTTGTGCGGAGAAATGGAAGCCAAAAAGGAACACTCGTTCTTCGTGTCAGTGGAAGGTTATTTCTGAATTTCATCTGATTCCCTCTTTAAAAAGAAACAGCCTCTCTTAATTAAACAGCATGTGCAGAAATGCTCTTGGTTTATAGGGTTTATTATTAAGATGAGATGCAAGGCCAGGAGCTAGGAAAAGGGGGGAATTCAGTCCAGTCCACAGAAGATAAGATAAGATAAGATAAGATAAGATAAGATTTATTTATTGTCATTGTCCGTATATACACAGTATACACAACAACGAAAATCAAACACCCAAAGACCAGATTTACCATACACATTTGCACATATCTCCAACACTCTCATCCTTATTAAAACATAATCTATTAAAACATAACATAATCCAGAGTATAACATAACCTATTAAAAGCATAGCATAACCTAAGAGCCTGTCTCATTCCTTACTACTCACTGCTTACTATTACTTACTACTGACCCTGAGATCATTATTAAGTGCAATCAAAGCTCTTGGATAGAAACTATTCAGAAGGCTTGTGGTTCGAATTTTCATTATCCTGTATCTTCTGCCCGAAGGCAACAGTTCAAAAAGGTTGTGAGCAGGATGGGTGGGATCTCTCAGGATGTTGTGTGACTTCTTCAAACAGCGAGACGTGAAGATCTTGTCCAGGGTTGGTAGTTGGAGCCCAATAACATTCTGGGCAATTTTAATTATTCTCTGTAAAGCTTTTTTATCCGTTACAGAGCTGTTCCCATACCACGATAGTATACTATAGGTTAAGACACTCTCAATGGTACTGTGATAATAGGACAGGAGTAGGTGCTGAGATAGATTCAATCCCCTGAGCATTCTCAGGAAATACAACCTCCCCTGCACCTTCCTCACAGCCATATTAATATTTACAGTCCATGAGAGGTCCTCGGAGATGTAAATGCCCAGGTATTTAAAACTGCCAACCCTCTCCACCTCCTCGCCATTTATGTGCAATGGTAAAAATACACTTTTCTTTCTCCTAAAGTCAATTATAAGTTCTTTGGTTTTTTTGGTGTTAAGCATAAGATTATTTTCTTTACACCATTGAATTAACCCCTGTACTTCTTTCCTATAAGCAGACTCATCATTCTCACTAATGAGCCCCACCACTGTTGTATCATCCGCAAATTTGATGATTGTGTTGGAATTATACAGTGGGGTGCAATCACATGTGTACAGGGAATAAAGAAAAGGGCTTAACACACATCCCTGAGGAGCTCCTGTGCTTAATACTAGGGTAGAAGAATAGTAAGATCCCATTCTCACTGTCTGCGGCCTATCAGTCAGGAAATTCCTTACCCACAAACAGATCTTCTGATGTATACCCAGATTGGTCATTTTAAAAAATAACCTGTCTGGTAAAATTGTATTAAAAGCAGAACTATAATCCACGAACAACAGCCTTGCGTAGGTTCCCTGTTGTTCTAGATGACTCAGTACAGTATGAACAGCAATAGAGATAGCATCATCAGTAGATCTATTACTTCTGTATGCAAACTGGAACGGGTCTAGAGTGGATGGAAGACCAGCCTTAATATAATCCAGCACCAATCTCTCAAAACATTTCATAACGATAGATGTTAAGGCTATTGGTCTGTAGTCATTGAGAGATACCACCACTGACTGCTTAGGGACTGGCACTATAATCGATGTCTTCAGGCAGGTAGGGACAGAACCCTGCAACAAGGATAGATTAAAGATGTCCGTAAATACACCAGCTAATTCTGCAGCACAGTCCCTAACAACTCGTCCCGTGATTCCATCCGGTCCAGCTGCCTTCCTGATATTAATGTTCCGAAAAGCACGTTGTACGTCAGAAGTCTGTAATAAAAGTGGTTGTTTATCAGTAATAGTTTCTGATGATGTGCTGGTAGCCAATGCTGTGGTGACGGTAGTTCCAGTTCCCACCTCAAAACGACTAAAGAATTGATTCAGCTGATCAGCCAGGGGCTCGCTGCTGCTAGTCAATTCGTTTTTAATATTTTGCCCTGTAATTTGTCGCAGGCCTTGCCATACTCGACGAGGGTCGGAGCTTTCAAAATGCTTTTCGATCCTCCGGCAGTACATAGCTTTGGCATCCCTAATGCCCCTTTTCAGTTTGGCTCTGGCTTCTCTATACTGTTGCGCATCACCAGAGTGAAAAGCAGCATTTCTTGCCTTTAACAGAAGATGCACATCCCTGTTTAGCCAGGGCTTGTTGTTAGGAAACACCCGTATTTGTCTGGTGGTAGTGACAACATCAATGCAGCTTTTAACATAGAACAGTACTGTTGAAGCATATGTATCCACATTATTCTCCTCAAAAAGTGACCATTCGGTGCTCCTAAAACAATCTTGAAGTTGCTCAGATGCACCTGCTGGCCACACTCGTATCTCTCTGGTTGATGGTCTAATTCTGCGTGCGAGAGGTCTGTATGATGGAATCATAAGCAAAGATATGTGGTCTGACTGTCCCAAATTGGGCAAGGGCTTGGTCTTGTATCCATGCATGATGTTACTATATACTCGATCTAAAGTATTTTCCCCCCTAGTGGGACAATCAACATACCGAATATGCAAACCGAAAATGTAGCCTTTCTTCAAAAATGCGCACAGCTCTGAATTTTGCAAACAAAAAAGAAAAGTGTAAAAAATGTATGTATTCAGGGAATGTTTGCAAAAAAATGCACATATTTTGGTGAAAACACCAGAAAAATGCATCATTTTAGGAAAAATTGCATACAGAAATGTGAACATCAGTAAGCACTGACAATTCCTTTGTGATGAGCCTTTGAAAAATCATAAACTGATGCTGAAATGCATGACTAACACATCTTTTGAAAGGGAAAAAGAGAAACTGGGAGGAATGGAAATAAGTAGCCCTCTTAAATTGGGGCAGTGAAGCAGTATGCACCTCTGTGGGCAGGGAGTTCCACAGCTGTGGCTAGAAATATCATGATGGGAGGATTTAAGACTGTGAGGAAGTATCACACGTCAATGTGAAAATGCAAACATGTTTCACAGTCAGTTATATTTTTATGTTTTAAAATCCTTTTGTAATTATCATTTTACAACCCAAAGGTGCAGTAGCAGGGTATTACATTGTTCCATATACAAAGCAAACAAAAAATAAGGAATAAGAGAAATAAATGGTAACACCCTAATCTAAATCAAGGCATCCGTATTTCCCAAGATGGTATAGATGGTGAATATTGGGCATCTAAGTTCGAAGCATAAGAAATAAAATCCCACCAGGTGCTCTGCATCCCTTTGAAGACGCACAATTTATTCAAATATATTCGAAACAAAATTGTTTAATTTATGGGAACCTTTTAATCAAATATTTAGAACTGTGTGCTCCGTGCTTGTCACGCATCCCAATGCCTTTCCCTTTATTGGCCAGGACATTAAAAAGGTGGAGCTGGATTGAGCCTTATGGAGCAATTGAACAGGATACATAGAGCAGGTTTCCTCTTGAGCCAGCATGGTGTAGTGGTTAACAGCGGTAGACTCATAATCTG
Source organism: Lacerta agilis (assembly GCF_009819535.1). Classification (NCBI taxonomy): domain Eukaryota; kingdom Metazoa; phylum Chordata; class Lepidosauria; order Squamata; family Lacertidae; genus Lacerta; species Lacerta agilis. Next base: position 87,218,341 of record NC_046314.1, on the reverse strand, counting down.
GTGACCTGGGTTTGTGTCTCCGCTCCTCCACATGCAGCTGCTGGGTGACCCTGGGCTAGTCACACTTCTTTGAAGTCTCTCAGCCTCACTCACCTCACAGAGTGTTTGTTGTGGGGGAGGAAGGGAAAGGAGAATGTTAGCCGCTTTGAGACTCCTTTGGGTAGTGATAAAGTGGGATATCAAATCCAAACTCCTCCTCCTCCTCCTCCTCCTCCTCCTCCTTCTTCTCTCTGCAGCTGAAATATCTGCACCATAGAAACCATCAAGCTTTCCTCTCTTCCTCCTTCTGGGCTTGCATGTCAGCCATTCCTCCAATGGCACGCTACCTGTTTCCCCATCAAGCCCTTCTCCAGTTGGGAAATTATTCTAGTTCAAAGGAGGAGCAGGAAGGCTCCTCTGAGCCATATGGCAGTCCACACTCACACCAAGTGGGATCACACTCTCCTTTGTCCAATTCTTTTCAATGGGAGTTAAACTTCATGGAAGGAACCTGGAATATACAAAGGCTCCACAGCTTTGTGTTTAATCAGTCCCTTAGATGTTGACAATCAGAATTACAGGATGCGGTGTGACTGCAGATAGCAAGAGGTGACCAGTGTGCTTATAAAATGTGAGGAAGGAACTGGAAAGCAAATGTTCTCATAAATCTCAGGCATACTTTTAATAATAGCCTCCTTTATTGAATTTTGGGCCTTGGCTATCTCATAGATCAAAACAATGTTCTGTGGATGAAATATACTCAGAGTCAAGTGTGAATTTCATGCTCTTTACTCAGCTCATAGTAGCAAGGAATGAGTCTTTCCCCAAAACGTCTGCTATATATACATTATTTACACAATGGGCCCCACGTGATTGGCTAATTCCGGGCTACTCCTGTAGGCCAATCAAGTTGCGGATTCACTTCCTCCAGGAGCCTGATTGGCTGCTCTTGCAGGCCAATCAGGTCACTGATTCACTTCCACCTGGAGCTGGATTGGGTGGCTCCTGCGGACCAATGAGACTGCTGCATTCTGGATCCTATTGTTCTAGGATTCAGCTCAGTACATAACAGTGGAGTTACTGAAATCAGCAGCGTCAAGAGGGCTTTGTTTGGAAACTTGGGATTTTATCAGTGAAAATAATGGGGAACAGAGCCATGAGAGATTTTAATATGCCTTGAGACAGCAAGAGCGAGGAGCAGCTCGGTGAGCCTTTGTTAATTTTCTGCTCCGGGAAGGTTTAAATTTTGGGGCACAGATACATCGGTAGCAGTTGTGGAATTCCAGACATATTCACATAACTTTCCAGATAACGAGGTTTCACTCACTGCCCCATGCTTTGGGAGTTCCACCTTCTTGGGATCCAGTCCTCAGACATGGTGGTTAATGATATTCCTCACCATTATCATTTCTTTATTTCAGGAAAGGAACAGGAACCCAATTCCTGAGATGTACCCGAGGAAACCTGAGCCAGGTGTGCCAAAGCCAGAGAGAGCAGGAAATGTGGATTCCCCTGTGAAATTTAAGAACCAGGACTTTGCTCAGTTGAGATACCAGTGCCTGAATCATGGTGTTCTTTTTCAAGATGAGACATTCCCTGCAAACCTCAGTTCTATCGGACCCTTGCCCTTTCTAGAGAACCCGTATATAATCGAGTGGCGGAGACCAACTGTGAGTAGCTACCAAGAGTTAGCAGACATTGCAGCGTTGGTAAATTAGAGTGGAATAACCACCTATAGTTTCTGGAGTTCAATGGCTTTATTAATGCAGGAACTATTTCCAGGATGAGCAGAGATGAAAAGCAGACATCTTGTCTCAACAATAAACAGTAAGCAGTTTTTTGCTCAGTTTTTAGAGGTGGCATTACCTTAGACAGAGAGCTACAAACAAGTGCTGGCTAGCTTGCTACACAAACAGTGCCCTCAATTATGAACTCAATAGAAGGAAATATATTTGCCTTTCTCCAACACCAAGTTTTACAGCAGACTGTCAGCTCCATGTTCCTAGTAAAGTAAAGTAACTCAACATTTAACTGCAAGTTCTGGTGTGATTAGCCCTTGCCAAGCATTCTTTTAAAAAGTGGAGTGGAAAAAGAAGATTGTATATGTCCAGAAATGAACTTTCAAGTTCATTTGAAAGTTAGAACAGTACCTATGTGCACACAACAGTATGCACATTAGAATGTAAGAGCCTATCGGATCAGGCCAGTGGTCAGTCTAGTCCATCATCCTGTTCTCACCAGATGCCTTTGGGAAGTCCATAAGCAGGCTCTGAAAGCAACAGCAATCTCTCCCGTGGTTCCCAGTAGCTGATATTCAGAAGAACACTGCTTCCAGCAGTAGAAGTAGAACTTGGCCATAAGGGTTGCCTTCCATGAATTTGTCTAATCCTCTACGTTGGTGGCCATCATAGAGTTCTGATCATGCAGACAGATCTATATTCATGGACATGATAGACCCTGTTCCAATTTTCAAATGGAAATTTGAGGTCATATCATCATACACTGAAAGAATGCTAAAAAGGGGCTTTCATTAATTCTGAGTCAGAAAGGGGTATTTCCTCCTCCTCCTCCTCCTCCTCAGGTTCCCCAGTGTTCCTCAGAGGAGAGAATAAGAAGGAGGAGAGGGAAGAGGGAAAGAGAGGAAGACCCCTTGCCACCATATCTCTGCACCTGTCACAGAAGATGAGGGGGGAAGGGAAAATGCTAAATACAGTGGAACCTCGGTTATGTACCGTCCTCCTTATGAACGCTTCAAGTAACGAGCTCTGCTAACCCGGAAGTAGGTGTTCCGGGTAGCAAACTTTGCAAGCAGAAGTCGCACACTGGCAGTGCGGTGGCAGCGAGAGGCACCATTAGTAAAAGCGTGCCTCAGGTTAAGAACAGTTTCAGGTTAAGAATGGACCTCCGGAATGAATCAAGTTCATAAACAGAGATACCACTGTACTGCTGAGCTATGGTCCTTCCTCTGTATGCATGTAAAGGCTTTATCCTCAGACAACATTGTGCGGTAGATTACTATCAAACTTCATGGATGAGTGGGGATTTGTGCCCTAGCCACAAGGGTCCGGGTCCTAATCCACTGCTCTAACCACTACACAACACTGCTTAGACATGGAATACCTTCTCCTTCCTCTCCTTTATCCAAGTTGTTGACATCACTGAAATGTGTGCTACTGGGGGCAGGGGGGGTAGGTGGGTTTTTTTTTTAAGGATGTAAGAGTCATTTCCCCTTTGTTTTATAGTGTAACTATGAGTGTGGGTTACAGGTACCTGGTAGGTAGCCGTGTTGGTCTGCCATAGTCAAATAAAAAATAATAATAAAAAAAAATATTCCAGTAGCACCTTAGAGACCAATTAAGTTTGTTCTTGGTATGAGCTTTCTAAGAAGTGTGCATGCACACGAAAGCTCATACCAAGAACAAACTTAGGTCTCTAAGGTGCTACTGGAATAATTTTTTGTTTTGTTTTGCTTTGACTATGAGTGTGGGGTATGCTTGTTTTTTGAAGTTTAGTAACAGTCAAGGGACTATGTCACATTTCAAAGGCTATGTATGTAAATCTATACAAATTAGCAATATCTTGAAATTAATTTTAATTGCAAGCCCCAATAAGCAATTTAATGAGCCCACTTTTGTGAGACTAACACTTTTGCCCTATGGCTATATCTTTTCTCACCCCCCCCTAATTTTGCCAGTCGTTAATGGTTGGTTTAGCAAACTGACAGTAAAGAAAAATTGCACCTCAATCCAAGATGTCTCTGCTTGTTTTGCATCCTCTGAGTCATGCAGTATCTGGTTATTTAAGTGACAGATAACTTTTCCCCCCTGCTGTCACCATTCCAGTTCCAATATAGCAGCTGAGGAGTGAAGCGGGCTTCAATTTTATCTCAGGCATCAACAAGAGAATTGCCAATTACGTTCGGAGTCTGGGATCTTTATAGCTGGTGGTAATGCATAAAGCAGAGAGAACACAGCTTGATTTGCAGATGCCAGGCAGTGCTGACAGCTAGAAACAACTTGTTTTGACTTGTAAAGTGAGCCAATTTGATAACGAGAGTCCCTGAAGGGGAACAGGGTTGGAGCACAAAACTGTCTCATCTTTGACACCCTTCTTGAACCTGACATCCATGCCTTTTGCCACTTGATGCAAATTACTGAATGCATTGTTGCTGAATTTACTTAAATCCCACTCTTTCTTTTTTAGAATGGATTTTCTGAGGCTCTCAGAGCAATCCTAGCCAGGTGATGATGAGCATTTTCACACCTATTTAGCTTCCATGACACTCTGAGCTTCTGGTCAGTCTTCATGGCAGGGATGTGGAACCTGTGGTCCTCCAGATGTTGTTGGACAACAACTCCCCTGATCCCACCCTAACCATTGGCCATGCTGACTCTGGATAATGGGAACCGGAGTCTAACAACATGTACAGGACTACAGGTTAGCCTCTTCTGCAGTATGGTTTGGGAATATAGGGCTAGGAGAGATAGGGGTTGCCAGCTTTCTACTGGCTCCTACTCCTGCACTGTTAAATAACAGCTTGATCTTCTGATGTTAGCAGATGATAATACTGAAATTTATGCCATGGAAAGTTTCGCCAATGTTTCTGTAAATTAAATCACTGTTAAAAGTACAGGAGCAGCTTTCATTCTGATCAACCAGAAACTCTGCCTGAAGCTCATCCAATCCATTTGTGCCAGAAGAGCTCACAAGCAAGGCGAACTCAAGCAATCTTTTGGTAATGCCTTTTAGTTAGGTTCTCAAATGAAAGGAAGCAAGAGCATAGTCTGTAGGTCTGAAAGATACTCGCCAGTGAAAGATACTCAGAGTCGAGTGTGAATTTCATGCTCTTTATTCAGCTCATCGTAGTGAGGAATGCAGTTCCCCCAAAACGTTTGCTTTATATACACTATTTACACAATGGGCCCCACGTGATTGGCTAATTCCGGGATACTCCTGTATGCCAATCAGAGTGTGGATTCACTTCCACCTGGAGCTGGATTGGGTGGCTCCTGCAGACCAATCAGACTGCTGCAATCTCAATCCTATTGTTCTGGGACCAGTCAGACTGCTGCAATCTCAATCCTATTGTTCTGGGACCAGTCAGACTGCTGCAATCTCAATCCTATTGTTCTAGGACCAATCAGACTGCTGCAGTTTGGATCCTATTCAGCTCAGTACATAACAAGGTCTCTACGGATCTGGAGTCTAAGATCTTGCACAAAAACATGCACCATATACATTAAGGGGGTGAGCCTGTGGCTCCCCAGATGTTGTTGGACCTATATCCAACAAGCCAGGGATGATGCAGCAATAAACGAACGATGACACATTCCCTGTCCCTGATGCACCATCCTTAACAATGTAGCAGAGACCACCCAGATGTCTAAAAAACAAAAGAACAGGAACATGCACCATACCAGACAAAACAAAGAGATTTAACAATCATGCTCCAGTTGGTTCAGTCAAGTTTGCTGTGCTGCATATTGTAGGGAAAGGTTAACAAAATCACAAGAGATTTTCTGACAATCAACCTAAGGGAGAAGTTTCTTCCTTCTCTGGATTATGCCTTAGGAAAGGAAAATCGGCTCCAGTGCAATGAGTCATGCCCTTTCCTAAAGGTCTTATGCTACAGATGCGGAACTCGTGCAAATGGTAACTAATGTCGCTTCTCCTTGGCACACATCAATTACTGCCGAAATCTACATCTAATTCAATCAGTTGACTAGGCAGTGACACTTCTCTTATTAAGCAGTCACAGGCAGGAAATGTTGTTTCCATTTCATTAAGCTGATTGAATACAAGCAAACAAATGGACTTTTTTCAGTAATACTGAGTGAGGGAGGGCCTTAGGGTTCAAATCCCCAGCGACCTCCATAAAAACACATCCAGTCTTCTTGCCAACACTGTCAAGAGGAAAAGCAGCTTCCAGTGGTGTTGAAAAATAGCAACTTTGGGTGCCAAAGAGCTGTGAATCACGCAGAGTAGTTATTATTAGTCCAGTCTTCAGATTCCTTGCACAATGTTCTCAAATGTAAGCACTGATATCCCAGGGCATGGACTGAAGGCATAAGAGGTCACCACCTTGCTGAAGTTTATGCCCAAGGTCTCTATGATGGGGTGATCACCTGGGAGGTATGGATTCCAAGAGGGAAGAAAGGCAGCAAAGAAATGGAATAGCAGTAAAAGAAGAAGGATATTGACAAGCTGGAATGGGTGCAGAGGAGGGTAACCAAGATGATCAAGGTTCTGGAAACCAAGGCTGTCATATGGAAGATGAAGCATGGCTGTTTTCTGCTGCTCTGGGGGGTAGGCCCCAAACCAATGGATTCAAGTTACAAGAAAGGAGATTCTGACTAACCATTAGGAAGAACCTCTTCTGATAGTAAGAGGTGTTCAACAGTGGAAAGAACCTCAGATGGTTGTCGGCAGTCCTTCATTGGAGGTTTTTAAACAGAAGTTGGGTGGCCATCTGCCAAGGATTCTTAAGCTGTGATTCTTGCATTGCAGGGGGTTGGACAAGATGACTCTTTGGTTCCCTTCCAACGCTACAATTCTATTATTATTATTATTATTATTATTATTATTATTATTATTATATCTAAAGAACAAAATAGATTTTGCCCAAGTGGAGTTTTCTGCCCTGTAACACTAGGCTGGTGCATATGGCTGTGCTACCTGTGGCAATTATTCCCCTTCTAGGAAGGACCATAGCCCAGTGGTAAGGCATTAAAATATTTTTCCCTGAGGGTGAGGGGTTGCGGATGAGGTTTGTTTGCTTTTTTTTTTAGCAGATTGACATTTGCCATGGCTGCTGTACATAAAGAATTTCCTGCCTTAGAGAACAGGGCTAGATGATAACCCCAGAAGTCTCTTTCAGTTCTAATAAACTGAGTTGTTAAGAGGCATGCAAAGCCCTCCATTTTCTGATATAATGAAATGACCTTAAAACAGAACTTAGGCTTTTCTGATTCTCAGTTGCAGCATCCTTCTCCTAAATTGGACTGTACATGTTGTTGGAGAAAAGACTATAGCCAAAAGGAAGCCAGTCACAAAACACCTGGAATATGCAGCTCACTGACACCTCTGTAGGGTGTTTGGTCTCAAATCAGTCTTTGCAGACAATTGGACCATGTATGCATCTAAATGTCTTCGAAGCTTTAAAGCCATATTTCAACATCAGCTTGTGTATACAGTATGAAAATGAAAAGAGCGACAAGTTATCAGTCAAACCTGTGAAGGAGACAGCAAAATCAATGTGTGCAAGAAAAATGCATTAAGGAGTTGGTTCCCAAATTTCCTGATGTGTTTTGAACCTTCCTCAGAGAAAATGACACATCTAAATTAAAAGGAAAAAGAACAAGATTCTGATTAAATTCAATCTCCTACAGGTTACATCAGAGGAAGAGAACTTTCTAAAAAAAACCAACAACACATTCCTCTCTGGAGTTTCCTGGCCATAAAGGAACTGCTGCTCTCCAGGGTTTCATTCAAAGTGGGTTGGGAAAAGTCTGCAAGAAAATGTGCATAAAATGTGTACAACCAGAGCTCACCGTGAACTCACCGTGAACACCTCCCTCATTCTCTTAAAATGGCAATGGAGCCCACCTGAGAGGTGAAGGAACTGAGTTCCAGCGAGTTCTGGATGGAAAAAAGCACCGTGTATAACATGCAAAAAAGCGTCATTGGGGAAAGTCATTAGTAAAAACATGTATATTCGTCAAAACTGCATCCAAAGTGTATATTGGAAAAATCTGCAGTAAAACGCTATCAAATTTTCTTTAATATAATATTCAAGAGAATTTGATGCTGTTATTTTAAAAAATGCAAAATTCTGCAGAAATGTGGAGAACTGAATTTAAGACTGGAAAAATGAGAAACCAAGAGAAACTGAAATGGACCGATTCATTCATATCTGTGCTCACTTTCCATAGGAGCAATGAGTGAGCTCTTCCTCAATCTGCAATGGTATATTTTTATAGAAGGGAAGAGCACGTGCTCCCTTTTAGCACATTATGGTGAAAAGTGGAAGCATTTGTCCACATGTACATTGGCTTTGATCCTAAGTTAGCCACCCGGGAAAAGATATTTGCAGACAGGGTGAAAATGTTTAAGATTTTTCATTTGAGCAAAGCAAGTTCAGGCCATGCATAGGAGCTGCCACATTCCTACTGAAGGTTGCAGATCTAAATGCACCTACTAGAAACCAAGGCTGCAATTCTAATTCCATTTACATGGGAGCCAGTTCAATTGCATTCAACTGGAGTTATAGGGGAGCAGACATACAGAGTAACATGAGTACAAGGAAGGAGGTGTCAAGTGAAGTTCATCAAACGGTATAAAGAAATGAACGTAATTAGCAGCTATTAATCAGCATTCTATTAAGTAACAGAAATGTGTGTTATTCTCTTTTAAAGGAGATCCTCTCATACCAGAGCCCGCTTTTGATTGTGGATTCTGTGAGCAGATTTGATATTCTTCAAGGGCCTATAGGTAAGATCCAAATTCTATGTTGGTACTTGGGAGTTTGCAGGCCTACTTATTTTATTGCAATGCTATAGAAAGCATTAATTGTTTTCTGCATTATATTTAATTGTTCTTGAACAAGTACTTCTTACTATAGCCCTGTTCCGGTGACATGGAATGTACACTGAACAAGCTAGAGGGTTCAGAGTTGCCCTTCCAGTCTTTGCATGCCAATCAGAAGTGTGTCTGCCCAGCCACTGGTTGAGGTGGGTTTTCAAGACACTTTCAAATGGAGATGGGGTGAAGTGTACCTGGGCCTCTATGAGGAAAGACACAATGACAACAGCAATAGACTTTATTTAGACAATGGATAACAGAACAAAACCATCAAACAAGGGCAAATGCTTATATGTATTTCTGAAAGCCTGGGCCACTTCCACTCTCAATGTGATTGACTGTCTAAGCCCCCAAGCTGCGAGTCGTAGCCTAGAGTTTAAGAGCCAATGCCAGTAGCCCAAACCCTGACAATGCTACGTGATTGGATATCATGTATCAAATCAAAACACAGGGCTCAGGATCTTAGTCCAGATTCAAGCTCAGGAGAGCATAGACCACTGCATACATAACATAGGCCATGTCAACGGGAGGAGTATCTGCACATTGCACCACAGGTGGTCAGAGGATGAGGCCTAAGGGACTACATAAGCCCATGCTGCCCCCATTCGGGCATCTTTGTATTTTGGGGATAGCTACCTACTACTATCTTCAGTCTTAGTGTAGGTTTGCTGGTCACCTGAGGACCAAATAGGATTCCCCCCCTCCCCAATTAAGCAAACCGGCTATTGCTTGTGGATTTCCTCCCTCTTCTCTGCATTAATCAAGGAGTAAACTTGGTTGGCAGCTTGTGCTGGGGGTCCTGTGGCTAACTATGCTTTAGGTTGATCTCAGATAGAAGAATTGTACGGGGGAAGCCGTCAGTAGTCCAGGGTGGGTTTCCTCTGGGTCACCTACCCTGAGCTGTGGGATGTGAGAGTGGTGAGTAGCTCAAGGAGGACATGGTCTTGCTGCGGGCGATGTGCAGGCAGAGCAGCTGAGAAATAGACAGATTGGGAATCGCAGTCTGATGGCAATCCAATACTCAAATCCAGGGGCGGCATGAGAAGCAAGATCAAAGACAGTACAAAGTCAAAACACAGGGATTTCCAGTAGCTAGATGCACAAGTCAGGAAGCTGATTCAAAAACATTATCCCTGTATTTTGTGCCTGGCACTGAAGGCCACAGCATAACTACAGTCCATCTGTGTTGGCTGAGGACTTAGTCTGTTCATGAAAAGTTGCTAGCTCAGGAGCATCTCTTTACTCCTGAGGTATCCTTGTTCCTCAGGTTGGTACTCTGGGGCCTGGTGGCCAACTGAGACTTAGCTGCCCCTAGGACTTGGTGACCACTCAGCTTCCACCTCCAATTCTGTGAAGGGGATATCTGTGTCTTGAGATAGCCTATGTCTACCTTATCTGTGGGGAGAACCATTTCTCTTATTTTTTTCATGGAAATGAGAAATTCTCCAACAGTTCCTCCCGGGGTGGTGCTCACTATGAGAAGTGGTCAAAGCATAACTCCCCCCCTTTCCGTTTTCGTTTGTTTGTTTGTTTGTTTGTTGTCTGTGAGGTTGTTTTGCATCCTGCGCATGACCCAGTCCTTGTATAGCTCTGGGGCATTGTGGGAGAAAAATGGCAGCCAACACCACCACGAAAACAATGGTAGAGACTATTCAGAGAAAATACTGCAAAGTGACCATTTTCCAGAGACAGGGATGAGAAAAAGAAAAATATCTGAAATGGTCTCGGAGAAATAAAAAGCCTGCTGAGAAATTTCAGCTCCGCTCTAATTATAACAGGCTTGTGAAGAGCAGAGGTTGAGAGGAGAGAAGTAAGTTGGGATGAGGGAACAGATAAAGTTAATGCAGTTGCCTTAAGAGGAAACAGGTGAGCCTGTGCCCTGCAAAGTGATGCTGACTGAGTCAGTGCAGAGACCGAAAGTAAGGGGTCATTAGGTCACCGTGATGGAAGAGAAAATTATTGCAACAGATGGAGGAGAGAAACTAGAGAGCGGGAAATGGAGAAAGTCTACATGAGATATGACCTGGATATGCAAAAGGTTTTTAGCAGCCGGTTCCGAAAAGAAAAGGCAAATTTTGTACAGGCTGCAAATGAAGGAGTGAGTGGAAGGATTTAACAGCAGCCTGGAGGTGGGAAGAAAATGAAAAAGAGTAGCCAAAGATGGCCCCATGGTTGTGCTCGGTGAAGGTAGGGGGGATAATAGGATTTTTCAACAGTGACAGAAAAGTGTGGCAGAGAGGGAATGTCTGGATAAGAAGACAGAGAGTTCACTTTGACACATTGCTGGGGTGCTCAGACAGAAATGTCAGTGAGGGAGCTAGTGATTAAAAAGGATTGTCCAGAAGGGAATGAAAAATAAACCTGTGAATCATCAGGTGGTGATCTGCAGCCTGTCTGTGCTAGTTCCCTTACTGTACATGTCTGGCCCTTTTGTGCATAGGAAGAGATGGGGATGTGCTTCTTTCCCCATCACTGTATGTTTAATCAGTTTTAAACCCTATTTAAACATGCAGGATGCAGGATGCAAACCTGGGTGGTTTGAAATCAAGCCACGCAGGGAAAGACACAAGCAGGGGTATAGGAAGGGGGTGCAGGGGTGCGGTCTGCCCCGGGTGTCATCCTTGAGGGGCTGATCAAATGGCACACATCTCTCCTGGGAGTGAAGTGGTGACCCGGGGCCCCGTGCTGCCCAAAACGGCAGTGTGGGGCTTGCGTCTGCCAGGTGGACTCCACAGGCAGCTCGGTGTGGCATCCCCCTGGGTGGATCACCACGCCGCCCCCGTGCGTGGATCACCCCACCCCCACCACTCCGGGTGCCAGAGCAGTTAGCTATGCCCCTGGACACAGGAGTTTTTAGGCACTGCCAGTTGGTTGATCAAACCCTTCTTTTTGGCAAGGAACCGTGTCCTTACTTGCCCCATGGTGGACTTCATGTATGACAACAGGCATAGGGCAGGAGGACATGGCTTGGGGGAAACAGCCTCATGGACTAAATTAGGATATCTTCTGGGCCTAATTAGAACTGAATAGAACTCCTGTGAATAACATTTGAGGGAAATGTCTCTCAGTTAACAAATATAGACAACCATTGCAAGTTGTACAATTTATGTTCTGAACCAAGTAATTATGAACTTTGGAAAAATCAATGCCTGCTAGGAGAGGGTGTAGTAGATTGATTGTGGAATTAATTACAACCTCTGTCTTATCTTTTCCAAGGTGATTGTTGGGTTCTAGCAGCTCTTGGTTCTTTGACCTTACAACCACGGTTCCTGGAAAACGTAATTCCAAGAGACCAAGGATTCCGACACGATTATGCAGGGATTTTTCATTTCCGGGTATGTAAAACAGTATGTTGGCATTGTGTCATTTTGTATTATGTTTTCAGATAAAACTCCAGAACCTAGAGCTGCTCGTGGTTAAAAGTAGTGTTTTATTTCATCCTTGCCACAGTCAGTAATCAAAATGTAGGCGCAAGAGCTAAAACATAACATATAGAGAGAATACGGAATGTCTTAATTAAATTATGTAAAAGTTAAATATACATAAAATAATTAATTAACAGTTCCCTCTAGGGAAATGAAAATGCTAAGAATTTTAAGTCATTTGGCCCTCTTTACAGTCAACACAGCTATGGACTAGATGCATTTGCCACAAATCTTTCTAGCTACTGTAAGTAATAGTGTCACTCTGGATAGGGCAGAGCTGTTGATGCTTGATTCATCTGGATAACCTATTGTATACATTTTGCCTTAATATGTGGCTTTGCAATCGTGCCATACTAAAAAAAATGTTGTTTTTTACCACTCCCACTATCCATCAATTAACGCGAGAGATAAATGCAGTAGAAAATTATCAGAGAAAGAGCAACAACAAATTGCTGCAGAATTTTAATTCCTTGCTTTCAAGATGGCTGAGCCTTTTAGTGAATGCCCTTTTCTTTCATTCAACAAGACCTCTCCAGTGGTCAGCGTTCAACAGCCATCCCAGATGGACCTCATGTAATCTTCTGGTGGGCTTTCCAGTAAGCACAGGAAAACAGGGAGTCTGCCTGCCTTGTGCCTGACAGCTGTTAATTATTCCTGCATTTCTTTAACATGAAATCTTGTAACTTTTATTACAATCAGTGTGGAAAGGAGTTCCTTCAAAAACAAAATTAGTGAGTGCAGCGATCTCAGGCAATTGGTATCTGGCACCCTGTGCTAGGTAAATCAAGACGTCATGATGTACCAGTAATGGTGGTGGTCTTTTCAGATCAGGAAGACTGAGCAGCCAGGGAGGCTGCAGAGCAGTTGGGAAATGTTTGATGCAGGTGTGGGAACTTTTAGCCCTCCAGATGTTGCTGAACTACAGCTCCCATCAGCCACAGGCAGCATGACCAATAGCCAGGGATGGTGTGAGTTGTAATTCAGCAACCTTTGGAGGGCCAAAGTTCCTCACACCTGGTTTAATGTAAATTAAAAGGCACACACATGCACCATCTTTGATTACCTCACAATGATAAGGTGCATTCCACCTTGAACTCACCAAAATAATTATTAAATTCTAAAACACCCTGTGAATGAAGCAGAACCACAACAACTTTTTTGTTTGTGCCCTGCCCATCTGACTGGGTTGCCCCAGTCACTCTGGGTGGCTTCCAAGATATAGTAGCCTCTCTTGGGTGGAAATAAAAACTTTTGAGAAACCAGAGATTTCAGCACAACACGACTTTGAATTACTCTCTCCAATAAAGGTTTAAAATAGACTCTGGAATTACTTCATGAAAAGCTTGTACGCGTTATTTAAGAGCATTCCAGTCTTCTTATTAAGAAGTAGAATTTATTATGGTATTTGAAAATATTTCCCACTACCCTCTTATCAGGAACTTGGTACACCTGCATCTACTTTTCTTCTGACAAGAAGATCAAGCTAAACCAAACAAAGACCAACCCAAACACTCATACCCCTGAATCAAATATCTTTGTCCATAATGTTCTTAAATTATCTCTTCAAAGTCGCTGCTAGCGCAGCACAGCTTGATAATTAGTTTTTATGCAACTTGGTAAAGAATGCACCATTTCCTCCCACAAAGAGATAAAAAAGCCTATTTTCTATTTCAGTCTTGGTGCCTGCCATTTCTATATTACTGTACTTCAAAGGACTTTGAGAAATTGGAAAGCACTGATTTAACATCCCCATCCACAGAGATTAGTCATAAAGCACCTGGTGTATTTTCATGCGTATGTTTGGCGGGTGGCAGTGAGGTGCAGACCGGGTCGCATTGCTCACCTGGCTACCCAACCCCAAGTGTAGATGCCAGTTACTGAGAGGGAAAGAGGTAAGGTGCAGGGAACTCAATGTGGTGGAGACATGGCGGCAAAGTCAATGAAATGCCCCTGCTGTGCCAGCCCTTCTCACCTGGGGATTGGGGGGGGGGAGATCTGGCCCACCAGACCAAAGAATTCCCCACCCCTGCCTTAGGGGCAAAGCCATTGCTTAGCTTGGTTTCATTGTTCTTGCTTGTAGTTAATTATGCCCGGCCAGGAGCTGAAAGAAGCCTAGCCTATCAAATTCTCAACCCCTCTTCCTCTGGGGTTTTGTGGAATTGTAGTAATTTTATTGGTTCACCCTTTTTTTTCTAGGTCACATGGCGTGCTTTTGAAAAACAACAAAGAATGGTAGTGACAAGTTTTGCAATTAACAAATTAAACAAAATTGTGTAGCTCAAGGGATCCTAACAGCTCCACAGCATGGTTTTCCTTTCCTTTGTGCTAAGCAGGAGAGCTTGAATTAATCACCAAATAAAAGGGGGATTTCTGTTTTATTGTGAACTTTACTCTTGATCCTTGGAAATCTTCCAGTATCCAGATAAAATGGCTGCAATCTCTTGAAAGACACCTTCTTGTTTGCACTTTAGCCCCACTGCTTTCTGCGATGTTTGAACAAAGGTGCATTGCAGTTTCAACCTTAAGCCTTCATAGTCAATAGGCCAGCAGCCTTGTGCTACTAGCTATTTGGCATGAGCTTTTGACTGAGGAAAGAAGAAAAAAAAAGCCCTCCTACATCAAAGAGCTTGGAAAGATGGTACTCCAAGTGTCTCCATGCATTTGTTCTCTGCCAATCAGCAGCAATGATTAAAGGTAAAACAAATTGGATTGTTTTTCCTGGCTTGAAGCCGTGCTTTCACTTTGATGGTTCAGATAAATGCAAGTTGCATCCAAAACCTTTCTCGCTCTTGTTATGCAAAATTTAAACTTGGCTACCTTGATCACCTTTTTAAGCTAAAAAATAATTTGGGAGGTATAGAAGGTTGGAGAGACATCAAATGCTGCCTTTTGTTTCAAACTTCAAACCACCCATTTTTGGTAGATGATTCTTGAGCGTATTAAATCAAAATAGCATACAGGCAAGAATAGAATTCTTACTATTCAATAGGGTTTCCCACTCTACATTTAAATCAGATACCCTAGGTTGGTGACGGCAGTATGTGAGGCTTGGGCAGTGGGCACCCCTTAGATCAGGGGCCCTTGACCAGTGGCACCAGCCATAACTATATTCTTACAAGCCACCCCAATCACCAATGGTGTGAGATTCCAGGGGTTCCAGGCATGTGCCTAGAACACAGCTGTCAACCTTCCCCTTTTTTGCAGGAAATTCCCCTATCAGTACTATATTATAGACTATAGTACCGATAGGGGAATTTCCCGCAAAAAAAGGGAAGGTTGCCAGCTATGGCCTAGAATCCGGCTTCCTTTGAATGAGGAACACAACCGAAACTGTGGTGCCTTTATGATATATGGTTTATTTACACGTATATACAACCTCAGCCTAAAATGGAGGGGCTCACAGCATAAATGCCCCCAAAAGTTCTTGCTTCTCCCATAGTCACAGCCTTGAATTCAAGCTGAAATCTCTCTCACACACACTCTGGCTATTGTATTTTTCACTACCCACCCAGTGAGGAAGGGAGCCTGCCCATTTGAGCTCCGGCATGGAGCAACTTCCTTTGTTATACTAAAGACCATACTTAGGTGGCAACTATTGCCCTTAACTCACCAAGAAGCTTGCCTGGCTGCTTCAACAATGGAATCTCCATTAGATTGTAACCCTTGCTGGCTCCAAGACCCCAGGGATTCAAAGGGAGTCAGGTATCTGTCGGAATACACTGCGTGGATCCGTTAAAAGATCCGCGGTTAATTGTTTATTTTAATGGTTATTGAGAACTACTTTTTGTATCCTTACGCGTGAAAGCAAAAGTGAAAGTAAGAATGAACAGTCGGTTTGCCAATAAGATTAATCCGCCTTTAATTTGTAGTCCCGGTAATGTTTCAAAGTTATCAATGAGCGTTAACCCTGCTTCCCGCCTTTTTGGAGGGCAGCAACAGTGGTTTTATTGGTTGGGGTGTCAATCGTGATGTCACATCTGTTCCCAAATAAAAGGCTGAGGCTCCCCGCTTAGGCACGTTCATTCCGTTCATTTGCGTTCTTCTTTAGTTCTTTCAGTTAGGTCAAGTTTAGTTTAAGGGTTTTGGGAGCGGGCTGGATGGGTTGGATGGGTTTTTCTTTTAGTTAGGTTTAGTTCGCGGAAGATATTCGGTTTAGCTTTAGTTAGGCTTTTAGGTTTAGCCTAGGGCTAGATTTGCGGAAGATATTTCGGTTTAGTATTATTTAGTTTAGTATCGCGGAAGATTGGGCGCGCAGGGACTGAGAGCTTAGGGAAACTTAGCTTAGGGCAAGAAACGAGCCTACGCGGGTTTTGCCAAAGCCACTAAAAGATATACTCGGTGTCTGTCGTTCTTTGGGGAAAAAGGAAAAAGGTTTAAAGATTTTTTTTAAAACTTTAACCAAAACTTAGATAACGTCCTTAGTTTGGTTTTCCTGGTTCAGATTCAGGGCATCCATTGGTTTTCGAGGCATCCATCAGTTTTCGAGGCATTATTTTAGTTAGAAGGCATTCAAGAACTCACACACCTTCGGAGTCATTTTCCGTCTTACTCAGCTTCCTTCAGATTGTGAGACTTGGCCGGCGCCCGTGCTCATAAGCACGTGGAACGCTGGCCGCTTTTCCCCGCTACTGGTACCTCATGCGTGGGCAGCTTAAGCTTACGCACGAGGAGCTCCAGCACCGAACCCCGGCAGGTATCATACCAACTAACCTGCCCCACCCCCCAAACTTACAACAATATATTATAATTCCATAGGGAGCTTCCTTCTGCTGAGTCAAATCTTTGAACTATGTAGCTTGATGTTTTTCACATTGTCTAGAAGCTCTCCATGGTTTCAGATGGGTCTTATCCAGATCTCTGGGCTGCAGGTGGCGCTGTGGTATAAACCACTGAGCTTCTTGGGCTTGCCGATCGGAAGGTCAGCAGTTCAAATTCCCATGGTGGAGTGAGCTACCATTTCTCTGTCCCAGCTCCTGCCAACATAGCAGCTTGAAAGCACACCAGTGCAAGCAGATAAATAGGCAGGAAGGTAAACGGTGTTCCATTGTGCCAGAGGTGGTTTAGTCATGCTGGCCACATCACCCAGAAAGCTGTCTGTGGACAAACAACTGCTCCCTTGACCTGAAAGGGAGATGAGCGCCGCAACCCTATAGTTGCCTTTGACTGGACCTAATCATCCAGGGCTCCTTTACCTTTACCTATCCAGATCTACCTGGAGACACAGGACTCTGAAACCGGGACCGTTTGCCTTCATGTACTACCTATGTGCACTACCACTGAGCTATGGCCACTTTCTCCAAAATTACATTTTAACAGGGAGTAGAGGAAAGGGGAAAAGAAGATAATGCTACAAAACACTGATTATAAGGAGTGGAAATTATTACTTAGCATCAACATTAATCACAGATGTGGATTCAAAACCAAAGCAACTCCAATGATCTACCCTGGGAAGCTTACAATCCCGTTTTCGTTTGTACTTCGGAAACAGCCCAGTACTAGAGCCATGATTTTAATATGGCTTGGATATTGTGGCAAATATTCACAAAACTGCATTTTATTCAGATGATCTCCGCTTAGGAACATGCTGTTAAGCAAAGAAGGAATGAAGCATCTGACAGGATTTCCCCAGTATTCCTCATTTCCCTTTCATGCTGAAACATGGCCATGTTCTGTTCACCCTTGTTCCTTTCCTAGGGCCCAGCCTTGGAAGTTATAGCCACAACTGTGACAAATTTATCCCAGACACATCAATTTATATCTTGATACTGCAACTATGGAGATTTTGTCCCATGCTGTTAGCAAAGGCATGACACACTACATTAACCTGCTAATGATTGCAAAAATGGATCTTTTGGTTTGTCCCCAGCGAACTCTATCTTTGCTTTCTTTCTTGAAACACTTCAGCAAATTCATTCACATGAATTTGCTAGAAGAGCACCTGTACCATCCAGCTGCTTAAGTGGCAAGCAGACTCCGTTCCGTCCATTCAACACATAGAGGATAGCTTCCTACAGCAAACTTATTTTACAGTAGATATCAATATTTGATGGGCTTTTCTTCTTCTTTTTCTTATTTAAAAAACCTGTACAGGAATATTGTTTAACCCCCGCCCCGAATAATTTCAAAAAAGCAAAGGAAATTGGAAAGCAAATTATATGTAACCAGTAGTTAATTGCAATGGAAGATCAACAGAGAACTGGGTGACAATTGACCTTATGATGGAGGTGCTAGTCCATAGGATCAGGAGAATACCAGGTTGACTACCTCTGAGGTAGACAATATTGAGTGGGAAGGACTAATGGTCCTTCCTACTCAGTGGTTTACTATGTACTCATTGGATTGGCCTGTAGAGTTCTCAGTCAGAAAGCTTTCCTGTGCCTGGGAAAGTGCTAGCTGTGGACACCCCACACATGCTATAAGGGTAGCTTAACTGTACAGCACTTTCTCTTTTCTAAGACAATAAAATTAAATAATAAATTTATTTCTTATACCCTGCCCATCTGACGGGCTGTCCCAGCCACTCTGGGTGGCTTCCAACAAAAATACAAATCAATCAAACAAAACCAAACATTAAACATATGGGGAACCTTTGGCCCTCCAGATGTTGCTGAACTACAACTCCCATCAGCCTCAGCAAGCATAGTGAATGGCCAGGGGTGATGAGAGTTGTAGTCCAGCAACATCTGGAGGACCAAAGGTTCCCCACACCTGGCCTAGAAGGAATCCATCTTCTTAATAAAAGAAGCTTATCCTCCTTCTTCTTTTGTTTTTTGTTTTGTTTTGTTTTGTTTCCCAAGTTCTGGTACCTTGGAGACTGGCTGGATGTGGTGATAGATGACCGACTGCCTTTTATCAATGGAGAATACTTATCCGTTCATCCCCGGAGCAGAAATGAATTCTGGCCGCCACTGCTTGAAAAAGCCTATGCCAAGTAAATACACATAGAATCTTTCTCTCTTTCATGCTCTGTTTAATGATTGTGACCTCCCAGCGATGGATGCTTTAGGTAAAATGAACCTGTGCCAATGTGCCATGCTTGAGGAGGATCACAGATAACTATTCTGTGGTTCATATAAGTAACAAACAATCGCAAAGTGGCAGAAGCTGTAGTCAAAAGTTAGCTGCACATGTTGTTGGTGTAGTCTAGTGGTTTACAAATATATTGAGTTCAATGGGGCTTAATCTCAGGTTATGTGAGCGTAGGACTATAGCCGTAGTTACTGGAATGGGGATGGAAAACCTTGCTTCTGGTTATATTACCACCTAATCGCTTTCTTGAAATCTATGCCTGTATTCCTTCTCCATCTCCTATCTTTGCCAACTCTGGTGCTCTCCAGAGGTTTTGGTCTACAGCTCCCATTAGCCCATCCCTGCAAAACAAGAAGGCAGGGAGTGTGGCAGCTGCACAGAAGGTCAGGTAATGAGCTGATCTTAAAATGCTGATTGTGAGAGACCGAAACATTCTTTAGAAAGAGTTGACTCAGTTACCACTTTGCTGAGCAGCATTTTCATTCCAGGTCGCTATTTCATTAAGATGGCAAGAGATGCTGTTTATGAGATTTTCAGCAACAGAGTTTTCCCCTGTGTATACTGTAAATTCCTTTCTTGTCAGTCTAGGTGGAGGACATTATTTTAAAATACAATTAGCCATGGATTTCATATTCCGAGTCTCTGTGTTACTCAGATAGTGTGCTTACTGTGAGTTTTAATGCTATGTACTCCTGTTATCTACAGTCGCTTCTGATTTGTCTTTTTCCTTTCCTTTCTTTTTCCTTGCTTTTGTTCTTTTGTTCTTTTTTTGTGTGTGTTCGCAATCAAAAGCCCAAGATAAGGCAACAAGGCTTGAAAGATGCCTTCTGGTCGCCAGACTTGTTACTATCTGATGAACGTTCAATGACCTGAACAACAACAACAAAAAGGAATCCGAGATCAGTGCTCATGTTGTACATATATCTGCCGTGCTTAATTCCAAACATTGCTTGTATGCTTTCTCATCTCTATCAGATCTCCTTGCAACAGTGGCAAATTGTTTTCGAAGTTGTTGTTGTTGTTCAGTCGTTCAGTCGTGTCCGACTCTTCGTGACCCCATGGACCAGAGCACGCCAGGCACGCCTATCCTTCACTGCCTCTCGCAGTTTGGCCAAACTCATGTTAGTAGCTTTGAGAACACTGTCCAACCATCTCATCCTCTGTCGTCCCCTTCTCCTTGTGCCCTCCATCTTTCCCAACATCAGGGTCTTTTCCAGGGAGTCTTCTCTTCTCATGAGGTGGCCAAAGTACTGGAGCCTCAACTTCAGGATCAATTCTTCAGCGATCAGCCTTCTTTATGGTCCAGCTCTCACTTCCGTACATTACTACTGGGAAAACCATAGCTTCAACTATACGGACCTTTGTCGGCAAGGTGATGTCTTTGCTTTTTAAGATGCTATCTAGGTTTGTCATTGCTTTTCTCCCAAGAAGCAGGCGTCTTCTAATTTCATGACTGCTGTCACCATCTATCATGGAACCCAAGAAAGTGAAATCTCTCACTGCCTCCATTTCTTCCCCTTCTATTTGCCAGGAGGTGATGGGACCAGTGGCCATGATCTTAGTTTTTTTGATGTTGAGCTTCAGACCATATTTTGCGCTCTCCTCTTTCACCCTCATTAAAAGGTTCTTTAATTCCTCCTCACTTTCTGCCATCAAGGTTTTCGAAGTTAGAAGATTGCAAATATGCCACCAGGGTGGTTGCTTCAGAATGTGGCCTGCAATGGGGAGTTTGTGTGCAAAATTTCAGCATGGTACAAAGCCTGCCTGGGGATGAATTCAAGATTAAACTGCAAAACAAAACACAAAACAATCACAAAACACAGTGTATCTTAGGACCATTTTTATGATGCTTTCTTTATCTTTCTTCATGCTTCATGAAGTATTATATAACCATAGTATAGTATTATATAGTATTATATAACCATAGGACCAGTTACCCATTTTTCAGAATTGTTATTTTAAAACAGTTAGAAATAAAGAGATCAGGTTTTTTTTTATAAAATAAAAAATAAAAAAAATTCCTTCCAGTAGCACCTTAGAGACCAAGTAAGTTTGTTCTTGGTATGAGCTTTCGTGTGCATGCACACTTCTTCTGTGTCACTTTCCTATGTGTTCATTCATAAATCCATTCCGTCCCAGTTTCTACATTTATCTGCTTTTTTAAAATTCTCATTTAAATGCATGTTTTAACGTACTTTCTCACAAAATATGCATCTGTAAATTTATTTTCTCTTATACATATTTTAGCTCAAAATATGCGTTTTGATGCTAAATCACTGCAAAATTCAGTTACTCGGTAAGTTTGAGATCTGAAGGATACTTATGTTCTGATTCGTACATTTGTCTATGAGGTATGGATCAGGCCAACTAGTATCCTAATTCACAAAGAAATGATAATTTTGTTTAGTTTGCATTTTTATTAAGAGAACCAACCAAATTCGCAAATCTAGACAAAATCACAGATTAGAATACAAATTTCCTTTGAATTCCACTCAGTCTTGCAGTTCTTGGCTCAAAAAAGAAACAATACAATTTCTAATGGATTTAATCTCAAACTGTTTCAATATCATTTAAATATGGATTTTCATGCATGTTTAAATGCTATAATCACAAACTAATATGGAATGTGAATGGTAGGGATTTATAAATGTAAAAGCAAGTGTCAAATTTAAGTATTGGTTCTAAATTTGAGATTTCCATGGGAGCCAGCTCATGGGGCCAATATTGCCTCTGTACAGCATAGTTTGAGCCATTCTTAATTGCTCACATACCCATGATCCCATTGAGAATGTAATATATGTCCTGGTGTGGCCACAGATATACAGACTCATAGAATTCTACTCAATATTGGTCCAGAGCAGAACTCAGATGTATAGTTAGCAGAGTAAAAACTTAAACACATTGCAGGATTCCCAAAAAAATAGACCACAGGCGATTATATTTCATACAGCAGAGCTTTACTGCTACTGAAGGCAAATGAGCACAATGGTCAGAAATCCAATACATTCAGGATTGGCACTGTCCTTAAGAAATCCAGTTGCAGCAGACTTAACTTAAACTTACAATAACTTATAATAAGACTAAACCTTAACACTATATACAGAACACCACACCAGAAGGAAAAGAGATAGAAAGAGAAGTGAAGCCCAGGCTCCTTCTGGACTTATTTTGATATTCAGCATGACCTTGACAGAAGAGATAAAAAGAACCAGTTCAAGCCAGCTGTATTCAGCTTCTCTGAAGGTAAAACCCAAACATCATGAGCCTTCTGCTTGTTTCTTTCACACAGAGAAGCTTCCAGAACCCTCTGAATATAGCAGAATAGGAAAGATCTCTACACATCAGATCAATACTTTATGTACTAAGAAATGCAAACTGACACAGCCATGGTGATCTGGTAGCTGAAGAGTTTCTGCAGCTGTGGAAAGTGGTGCTGTGTGAGAGAATCCTTCTCCCATTCTCCCCCTTCTTCCTTTCCACCAGCTGCAGGCAACCTGCTCCCTTTGGCAGCTTCATATTCCCTTTGCCAACCAGATTTTCTAATACGCCTGCATTAAATTGGCAATTTAATGATAAATATTGCTTTGAACCAGAAATCTTTGTCATTCCTGTTTTCCTATTTAAAAAAATTGAAAATGTCAAAATTGTCCTTTTCCCATTTGCAATTTTTAGATTACAACTCATTTCCTGACGGGGAATATATTTTTTTCTAGCAGGTTTCAAACAGCCTCACTCACTAACCTTGCTGATGTACTCATTCACATGCTACAAAAAAATGGTTGGGGGGAGGGAGCCATCGCCGTATACTCCCTTCCCTCATGCCTTTGTGCCTTTAAATCACATGCTGTGAAATGTCTCTGTAAAAAATGTATCTTCCCCCTGCCTCATCTTCTCTATCCATCAAACCTAATCTTTCTTTTATGACCTTACAAATAAATAAAATGAAATAACCTTCTTTCCTTCCCAGCTGTCCAGCCCTGGCACCAGCACCCACCATGATTGAAAAGAATGGGTCCCGGTGTGTGTGTGTGTGTGTGTGTGTGTGTGTGTGTGTGTGTGTGTAGTACTGCCAATTTTCTTTTCATTTAAAAACTAAAAAAAAAAACACCCAAAAAACTAGTGCAGTGAACCTGAGACTGCAACCACAGATCCTCCAAGTTTCCTTATCTTCCAGGGACGTCCCTGAAGCTGTCCCAGTTTCTGCTTTGATCCTGGAATGTCCCGCTTTTCCTTAGGTCATCCCCATTTTCATTGGGGAAATGTTGGAGGGTATGGAGTTATCTGATCCCATAGCCGTTTGAAGGCAATCCTGTATATGGAAGGTCATTTTAATGTTTTATTATGTTTTTATATATGTTGGAAGCTGCCCAGAGTGGCTGGGGCAACCCAGTATGATGTGTGGGGTATAAATAGTAAAATTATCATTATGGAATGGGACATCCCTATTTTCATTGGAGAAATGTTGGAAGGTATTCAACCGCTCACCTCTTTTCCCCATCAGAATGCCTCTGGGCACCAATACAGGGGCATTCGGACCATAGTCTTGACCACTTCCTCACCTCACTGTGCACCCAATTTTTTTTTTTTTTTAAAAAAACTTTGGCAAGCTTAAAAGGGGGGGGGGCATGTTGGTCTTAGAGGACACCTTCCCCAGGGCCTTCTTAAACCTGGTAATGGCCCAACCTCAAAGTCTTCTCTCTTCTTCCAGATTGCACGGTTCCTATCGGAAGTTGCACATGGGCTACATTTCTGAGGCTTTAGTGGACTTCACAGGCGGGGTCCAGATATCTTTGGACCTTGCTCGCCCTTCCTCTTATCTGTATGAGGTAGTGAAAGCCGCTGCCAAGTCAGGTTGCCTCATGGGATGCGTCACTCCTCCAGTGGTAAGCTAGAAGTTTGTTTGTTTTTTCCCTAGGAACTGGAATGTAAAGAAGATGCAGCAATAATCGGCCTCTTTCACCTGTTCCCCTCAAAATTGCATGCAGAACCCCTGTGCTTTGCTGGTTTATGGCCAGACCTGTAATGCTTTTCCCTGAAGCAAAGTGTCATACAGCCATGCTAAGTAAACCTGGAAGCCAGATAGTGTGTGCCACTCAATTTTCACCCCCATTTCTATGGTTCTGGAGGAGGGCCGGGGAAACAGGCACACTGGCCTTCTCTGTTTGAATGCTCAGTGTCATGGGCTGCAACACTTCTTACAAAACATGGTGCTCTTATTATTATTACAATTTATTATTACAGTGGAACCTCGGGTTACAGACGCTTCAGGTTACAGACACTTCAGGTTACAGACTCTGCTAACCCAGAAATAGTACCTGGGGTTAAGAAGTTTACCTCAGGATGAGAACAGAAATCATGTGGCGGCAGCGGGAGGCCCCATTAGCTAAAGTGGTACCTCAGGTTAAGAACAGTTTCAGGTTAAGAACGGACCTCCAGAACGAATTAAGTTCTTAACCTGAAGTACCACTGTACAATATATATGGGTTACCCCCCCCCCAAGGTCCCAGGGCAAGTTACAGCAATTAAAACACAATACCAAAAAAGCTTAGAACAACTTTAAATTGAAGAAATAAGGTAGGTCCTAAAAATAAACATCTCTCAAGTGTCAAAAGAAGTGTGACTTCAGCATTTGCCGAAAGCTATATAATGAAAGTGTCCAGCGTACCACTCTGGGAGAGGAGTTCCACAACCTAGGAGTGCCACAGAGAATGCCCTTTCCTGGGCCACCCCAACCTGCCAGCTTCTGAGGGAGGTTGAACAAGCAAGAGGGTCCCTTTCTGCTGATCTGAGCACCCAATGGGGTCTGTAGGGAAGGAGGCGTTCTTTCAGGTATTTGGGGCCTGGGTTGTTTGGGATCTAGAGCTAGACGCACCATTAAGATACAGAGATACACAGTGTGAGCTACAATCCAGCCACATTTCCCCCCTGGATCAGCCCTTTGGCCTCAGTAAAGTGTACCCATTAACCCCTGCCCATGCTTGGACCCTGCAAAAGAAGAGCTCAGTAAACCTCTTGTTTTTGCTGCCTTTGACAACAAAGCTGGGAGGCTGTCAAAAGACCACTGGTCTGCATTTAGCTGAGTATATGTCAGTCACAAGTTGTGCAGACTGTTGTGTAGCAGCAGCATCTCTAAAACTGTTGTGACTGAGCTCCTTCCATTAAAGGAGATTCCATCAAGGGTGGTCCTACCATTTGGCAGAGTCAGGCAAATGCTTCAGGTGGCAGGTGCTAGGAGGGCTGTGGTTTGGAACATTACTGTTCCTCCTGAGCCCCCCTGAATGTTTCCTTTGACTGGATGACTGAGCTTTATGTACCACACAGCCTGCCTTGTACCCACTAAATTAGCCTGATGCCCTCAAGTGCAGAGGAGGACATAGTGTTGAAAGAAAGAAAATAAAAGTCAACTGCCACTCCAGTCAACTTTTGTACATGGGAATGGGTGAGGGCCACCATTGTGTCCTTTGCCATCAGGCAGCAAAATGTCTTTGGCTGGCCCTGGCCCTGGTTCTCCCTTCATCAAACAAACCACATTCATTGGATCAAATGAAAATATGTTTGCTAATGCTTTTAGAGAGGTTATAGCTATACTTTCTCCATTCAGAAAAATGACGTAAACGAGAAGAATGGAATTGTTCAAGGCCATGCCTACACTGTTGTGGAGACTGCAGAGGTGAGAGAGAAAACATTTCTTTCTGTCCTTCTTAATTGTCTTCTTCCCACAGCCCTCTCTCCTAATTGGCAGCTGGCCCGCTGTTCTCTATCCCTGTGTTCATAATTCATTGCTTTTAGGACCAGAAGGTAACGTTGCATTGATCTAATCTAGACCTCCATGCGTCACTGAGATCACATAATTTCATTCCTGCCTTCCTGAAATGTCTGAAACCCGGTGGCTTTATGTAGAAGTAAAGAAATGATAAAGTTAGCAAGGTGACACAGCCAGCTAGTCGTTTTTAAGGGAACTATCAAGAATGATGAAACACTGAGCCCATAATTAACACTGCCAGTGATGTGGCAGAAGATAACCCACTTACCAGGAAAAGGGCCTCAGGCAAGTTTTAAGAGGCCGAGACAAATTAAATGAACGGACACTTCTGTGGGTTGAATCCATGGAGTTAATTTAATTCTGAGATATAAACTATCGATGCAAGAGCACCACCAGATAGCATTAAACACAGTTTACCATTTCTGCGGATAATCCAATATGTTAAGAAAAAACATAATTTTTAAAAAGGAAATGGTAAATCCACATTAAATAAGGAAGGAAATATGGGGCAACATTTTAATACGGAAAGTGTCGTGTGGCGTTGTGCAAAACTTAAATGCATGAGCAACCTCAAGTCCACAAAACACTTGCTGTGGGAAAGTGCCCTGTGAAAGAGACATTGCTCAGAATATGCTAAAGTGCAGGGTCAAGAGTTCACAGCTGGATGAAGAAGTCATTTTCTTCACGTTTATCTTTCCCGAGCGTATACCCTTCCCTTGCCCCAAATTTTAATATCATCTTCTGGGGAAGGAGATCAATTTGGCAGAAAGTAATAATCCAGCAACAGCAAAAGAAAGCAAAGGATTTACTGCAGTAAGTGGGTCTGCCTTCAAGGTGAGTGCAGTGCTCATCCCCCAGAATCATCACTTACAATGCTCATATCAACAAGGACAAAAGAAATGGCCAAAGCGGACAATGACCTTGACTAATCCTCTGGCTTCCCTTCCTTCGGCGGCAGTGAGAATGCTCACTAATTCTTCCGGGAACTACAACACTCTGCAAAACAGAGAAGGGATTTGTGATGGAGTACCTATGCAGAGCTAAACTGGAGGTCATTATTTTGAACAAGAGACCTTTGTGCATTGTTAAGCACCTGCATTACTATACAGATGCCTCTCTTTGCAGGGCCCTCGACTAAATGATCTGTGCCAGGCCCCTTCCTACACTTGTGGGCTTAACTGGGGGGGGGGGAAGGGAGTGGTGGTGACAGCTGGCACACCATGACCAGATGGCTGGGTCTGAGCTGCCATTTTAACTTTCCATAATGCCCTCCAGGGGAAAACTTCAAGACCATTAAACTGAAAGTTTTGCATGACCTGGGCTATGCATGAAAACATCCTGCAGCCCATTCAAACCTGCAGCAAGAGCCAACAGGACTTCACAAATGGCCGCAGACTGTCTTTGTATCATGAACATTCTCCATGCAATATCATAATGTGAGGTCAGAAAACCAGGGAGCGGGGTGAGGAGAGCATTCAGGCTGCATGTCGGATTTGGCCCTAAGAAAAAAAGAAGGAAGAATGGATTTCATGATTCCTGTTCCCAATTATTGAATGGTCTGAAATTTTAGCCTGTTTTCCCCCTATAAGACAACATTGGCACGGCATCATTTTATGGGGGGGGGAATAGATGAGAGTTCAGTGACTTAAACCAGCTGTAAGATTTTGTGGCAACTTGAAAATGAAATGTATGGGGAAAGAGTAAAGTCTCAGTAGGAAAAGGCACATCAAGACTGAACAGATAGTATTTAGTTGGCTGTTAGAGGCGGAAATACTTGTTAATATCTAGCTGAGAACAGAATCCAGAACTCAGTGATTACATTTCAAGGTGAGAACCTTCTAAGATTTATTGAAGCTTCTCGTGTTTCGAATTTATTTGCAACTGGAAGCACAGAAAGCAGCATCTCCTAAAAAAGCTACGATACAGTTTCTACATATTGATGCTGCTTCCTTCCTCCTATGTGGGCTATGTGAAGATCTTAATTTCCTGCTCGTGTCTGTAGATTATAATCAGCTTTATTTGTGGCCTGAAGAAACCTGGTTAGGAAGCTGAATGCTCATACGCAAAGCCAATATATGCTTTTGTGAACCTGACCAAACTCGCTGACTCATGTTCCATGTGTATTAAAGTAGTGCTCCCATCAAGGGCATCATTAGAACATAAGGAGAGTCTGCTGATTCAGATCAATGGCCCATCTGGTCCAGCAGTGTGTTCTCACAGTGGCCAACCAGATGCCTATGGGAAGACTGCAAGCAGCACCAGAGTGCAACAGCACTTGCCACACATTTGAGTCCTAGTAACGGGCATTCGGAGACCTATTGCCTCTGGAGGCAGAACATAGCCATCATGGCAAGTAGCCATTAATAGCTTTATGCTCCATGTTAACAAGGAAGTAACATGCAGTTATAGATGAATGAATCTGTCAATTTTAGTTTTTATCAGTTTATCTTTAATCTTAGTGTCAGTTCTCCTGATTTCTGTATCAGTTTGTAATTTAAAACAAGCAAGCAAGCAAACAAACAAACAAAAACAAACAGAATTTACCATTGTTTTGGTGCGCATTTTACCTAATACACACATTTTTATATCCTGTTTTCACCAATAAATTCTATTAATATACACATTTTTGTACACACATTTCTCCTAATATACACATATTTGGCTGAAGTACTGCATCACAAAATTCAGAGAAGTGCTGATTTCTAAGGATAGTTGTGTTTCATTTCACATACTGTTTCCATAAGTGTGAATATGGTAGTTTCAATCATGCTACAACAGTGTACAGGACTTATTTAGTGATTAATAAGTGCTCCAGGACTTATTTTTATTTTGCTCCCATGTTTTACTAGGCAGTTTTTGTTTTCCACATAGTTTTTTTTTAAAGCTGCATTGCCTACCATCTTGTGCATAGTAAGGCTTATTACATGCCATTGAATGCAATATGATTTCAGCAACTTCATTGTGTGGAGGGTCACATCCTTTGTTCCTTAGATGCAGACAAAGTTAGGAACTAAAGTGAGCCTCCCAAAATAAAATAGAAGAAGCTTTTACACGTCTCTCCCCCCCCCCAAAACACCCCCAATATACAAGATGCCACTGTGACTTTTTCTTTCTTCTTAATAGGTTCCCTATATGGGTATGACGGAACGTCTAATTAGACTTTGGAATCCTTACGGTCATAAGGAGTGGATTGGAGCTTGGAGTGATCGGTATGATTTCAAATGTTTTATTTCCGCCTCTGCTGCTTTTGCTCGCCAACCCCTCCCTGTTTGCCTTAAAGCGCATCCAAACCGTGCACCCTCTCTCTTGCTGATTGCCCAGATTGTGACCCAGACAAGCCTCAGAGGAACAGGCAGGACAAACTGAGGCAGATCCCCAGTGACTGTTCTGCTGTGCTGCAGCTTCCTTCCTTGGCCTCTGATGCAGCTGAGGCCAAAATGGTGACATCCATGTGAGGTAGGAAGTAGCAGCAGAGCAAGATGGCTGCTGGATCTCACTGGAGTTGTACTCCACCTGCTCGCTTGCCATCAAGAAAGACTTCATTGCTGCTGCTATTGCTACCACCACAGGCAGTGGCCAAGCTATTATTTTTTTTAAGATGAACAAGGGAAGGGGAGAAAAGCTGCCTCTGCTGGCTGCCATCAAAGTAATATTATTGTGCCTCTACTGCCCAAAACCATTTCAAAAATGTCAGCTCCCCGCTTTCCATTTTGGGGGACCCCTGTTGGCCCTGGTCAACACCTCCAAAGTTCATCTTCTACCGTTTATGTTCTGGTCATAGGAACATAAGAAGCTGCTTTATCCTGAATTAAACCATCCGACTGTCTCTCTCAGTATTGCCTACCCTAGCCAAAACTCTCAAGAATTTCAGACAGGGGTCTCTCTCGGGTCTACCTGGAGATGCCAGGGAACTTGTAACCTTCTGTATGCAAAATCAATTGCTGTGCAACTGAGCTATGGCCCTTCCCAACAGGCTCTCATTTTGGGTATGCTGTTTCCTCTTTCTTCTTTCCTCACACCTAAGAACAATTCACTCGAATTACCCTAGGTGCAGTCTATCAAAATTAAGCACTTTTATGTCTCATCGATTCCACTGAATGATTTAAGCATGAAATGATTGAGATCAATAAGACTTAAAAGAAATTACCAGTGGTTGGATGGTGTCCCATGATTTTGCCCTCACCCACTACCACGGAGCTAAAAATTTGGAAAATATGCTCCTGTGCAGTATTCATAATCCTTTATTTTTCATTTCCCCCCTCTTTATTGAATTTGCAAATGAAAACTGAAAAACAAGAACAGTATACGTGCAACAGTATACTAGTTGCTTTATGGTTTTATATAGCCATCTTCTTTTCCTCTGGGCTACTAAAATAATCTTTCCTGGGAAGTGTTCTTTAGTATCTACATGCTGGTGTGACTGAAGCTCAGCTACGAAGTATAGCATAGCATAGCATAGCATAGCATAGCATAGCATAGCATAGCATAGCATAGCATAGCATAGCATAGCATAATTTCCCAGGTTTTGCAAAGTTTAATTCTAATCTCAATACAGTTGAAATTTTGGTGGAGCAGGCTTAAACTGCATGGATCAATACAATTCTTGAGTTCTGCTTGGTTAATGCTATGCATACATCACAATTATCACTTAATTATAAAACTGCAGCTTGAGAATTAACACAGCTGGATAGCTAATGCAATGTCTGTGTGGTGGGATTGCGGAGAGGTAATATCAGCAGCTAAAGATGCAAAGAATTATTTCTTTATTAAAGTACACCCAGGGTCAGCTGTACCATTAGGCATAGTGAGATGGTCACCTCAGGCAGCTGGTTTCGGGTATCCTGAAAAGTCAGTACACTTTGAGTTATTTATTATTGTTGCATTTTTATTCTCGGAGAGGGAGAGAGGTGCTTGTAGGAGTCTCTGCCTCAGGCACCAAAATGATTTGACAGGTCTTGGCTACTGTGCACTTTGACTTGGGGGCAGTGTGTGTGTGTGTGTGTGTGTGTGTGTGAGAGAGAGAGAGAGAGAGAGAGAGAGAGAGAGAGAGAGAGCACTTGCACCTGAGTGCGTTTTGCTTTGACTTTGGCAGCAAAATGCCTTCAGCCAGCCCCAGTGCCGCCCAGACTATCAAAACCAACAGAAACTGTTTCATTCTCTTCATTGTATGGCATCCCAACAACAAAGGTGCATGATCAGGACCTAAGAATGAAGTTACAGGTGGGTAGCCGTGCTGGTCTGCCATAGTCGAAACAAAATAGAAAATTCCTTCCAGTAGCACCTTAGAGACCAACTGAGTTTCAGTTGGTCTCTAAGGTGCTACTGGAAGGAATTTTCTATTTTGTTAAGAATGAAGTGTGTAGCTTCTTACTCCTGGCAATTTGTTGAGTGCCCATTCGTGGCTGAATTTAAAGCTTTGGGGGAAGAACTAAGCATTGAAAGGAATGAGTGATGCTTCTGAAATCCACCCCATCTGAATTTCTCTTTGGAATTTGGATTTCTGGTCTTCTTTCCAAAGTAGAAGTGATGCATACGTACTCATCCATCACTCTCTCTTTCTTTTTTTAAATTTCTGAATTTTATATTGAGCTCTGTGCATGCACTGCAGCTTTCAGCTACATGATTGTTTTTTGGGGCAGTGTTTTATCAATCCGTTCATGCATAGCTGAACCAGGGGCGGGAGACAAACTAATGAATTTATTCCCCCCGCCATTAGACCCCCCCGTCCCAGTACTGATACACATATGCACATTGATAAAATGCTGCCCCAAAGCAATCACAATATCATACATATGGTAATGTACATACTGCAGTCTTCATGTGTTTGAGCATTTCTATCAAGCTTCTTTTTTTTGTAGAATTTTATCAGTGTAGGAGTTCATCAGATTCAGATTTGTTTACCGTATTTTAGCAACCTGCCATCAAGCAGATTCGGTGCATTCAGAACGTTCAAAGTGATCTGTGCCAAGTTTTAATCCAAAATAGAATCACACATTCTAAAAGAACAGCAAATGCATGACACATAGCAAACCAATGCAAGTCTGTCAATCTAATTTGCTTGGACCTGGGAGACCAGAGTTGAAATCTTCACTCTGCTATTAAGGTCTTAGCCTGACTTACCTGTTTGTGAGGATAAAATGGAGTGGCAGGGAGAAGCATGTTGGGAATCTGAGGTGAGACCAGGGCTGTCTTTACCTGGGGGTGCCAGGGGTACAGGGCACCTGGGCACCAAATTCTGGGGGGCGCCAGGCACCTGCCGCTGAAGCTGCCTAAGCTCTTAACTATCTACCTGTTATGAAATAATAAATAATTTTGATCAAGCTAGAAAAACAAATACTGTACATACAGGTGAAACTCGAAAAATTAGAATATCGTGGAACGGTTCATTTCTTTCAGTAATTCAACTTAAAAGGTGAAACTAATATACAAGATAAACTCATGACATGCTAAGCGAGATATGTCAAGCCTTTATTTGTTATAATTGTGATGATGATTATGGCGTACAGCTGATGAGAACCCCAAATTAACAATTTCAACTTTGGGGTTTTCATCAGCTGTATGCCATAATCATCACAATTGCAACAAACAAAGGCTTGGCATATCTCGCTTTGCATGTCATGTGTCTATCTCATATATTAAACTCCAGTAGCTAATGAAAATAATTGCTTACATAAACGGACTTTTCCACGATATTCAAATTTTTCGAGTTTCACCTTTATATACCTAGGTATTGCTGAAATGTATACCTACAAAAGATTTTCAACTTTGTGCACTCATTTACCAAAGATGTGCCACGCCGGCGCCGGTGCTTGTCATTCACAACGGCGGCGCCTGTCAGACTCAACAATGGCGCTTGTCATTCTCAACGGCGCCATGCACACGGAATTAACTCTTACATCAAAATATTATGTTACGTATTGTATGGAGCTGCTATGCAGCAGCGGGGTCAGCAGCACCTTTGACACGACTGATGTTTCTCCTAAGTAGGTGCCTAAACAATACTTAGAAGTTTAAGTGTGGTGGTGTTAATTTGGGGGCTAAACTAAATTTGGGGGCACTGGGCAGATCTTTGCACCCCGGCGGCGCATATGCTAAAGACAGCGCTGGGTGAGACACCCACACAGTGGAAGTTGCTCCCAGTTCCAGTCACCACACGGAGGCAGCTTAAAGTCCAAAATGGTTTACTGCTGTAGATTGTTGTTGTTGTTCAGTCGTTCAGTCATGTCCGACTCTTCGTGACCCCATGGACCAGAGCACGCCAGGCACGCCTATCCTTCACTGCCTCTCACAGTTTGGCCAAACTCATGTTAGTAGCTTCAAGAACACTGTCCAACCATCTCATCCTCTGTCGTCCCCTTCTCCTTGTGCCCTCCATCTTTCCCAACATCAGGGCCTTTTCTAGGGAGTCTTCTCTTCTCATGAGGTGGCCAAAGTACTGGAGCCTCAACTTCAGGATCTGTCCTTCTAGTGAGCACTCAGGGCTGATTTCTTTAAGAATGGATAGGTTTGATCTTCTTGCAGTCCATGGGACCCTCAAGAGTCTCCTCCAGCACCATAATTCAAAAGCATCAATTCTTCGGCGATCAGCCTTCTTTATGGTCCAGCTCTGTAGATTAGGCTTCAGTAATACAGATCCAGACGTTTATAATTTACATACAGCCCGTTAGCTTTTGTCAGTCACACTTTTTGAAGCAACGTGTGAACCAAAACACAACGATCTTTTTGCAATTTGCACTTCTCTAAATTTTGCGCTACAGTTCTCCAATCAAGCAATGTACCAAAAAATAAAATAAAAATATGTGCCTGTTAGGAAAACGTGTGCATAAAAAAGGCACATGTTGGTGAAAATAGCAAAAAGGATGCATCACATTAGGGAGAATTGAATACAAAAAAATGTATATATTAGGAGAAAAATGCCTTAAAAGGATGGCAAGTTCTCGTGAAGTTTTCTTAAAAATAAAAAAATAATAAAAATGAACTGATTCAATCGCAAACTGAAAGATTGTGAACTGATCTTTAGTAAGATGTGTTTTAGACCACAGGAGCTTGCTTCTTGGAATTTTAAATCAGGACTGTACCAACATTGTCTCTTAAACGGAGTCACCCTGTAGTTAGGACAGCTGGGGGAAATGTAGTAAGCTTTAACTAGAGGGCTTGTGGGGTTTAGGTGAGCCGATGTAGGATTTAGTAATGGTTAAACTGTTTATTCTTTAGCTGTTTATTGTTTAGAGCAATGTTTAAAAGTTAAGTTGCATATTCATATTCTATTTTGTTTTGCATGTAACCCTTATTTGTGTACGTGCTCTTGATTTCTATTATGCTCGTATGTGGGTGTGGAGAGCTCAGTTGGTTAGAATGTGCTGATAATGCCAAGGTTGCAGGTTCGATCCCTGTATAGGACAGCTGCATATTCCTGCGCTGCAGGGAGTTGGACTAGATGAACCTCAGGGTCCCTTCCAATTCTGTGATTCTATGACTCTGTGTTTCATAAACTGAAATATGTTCACTGCTCTTCTGCTGCTGTATTTACAATGAAACTTTCCAAAGGGATTCTAGCTTGTCAGGTCCTGCTTGGTCACACCCATTTCATCCATTTGGGCAAATTAGGAACCTTTTTTTATATTTCATATGGTCTTGTCCTCGTTTATAGTTCCATGGAATGGGATCGAGTCCCGAAGCAATACAAGAAATATCTGTATGAAGACAAGGATAACGGCGAGTTCTGGTATTTTCACAATTTGTCTTTCTGTGATTCTCTGTGCTCTAGACCCCCAAGCTATAATAATCTCCATATGTTGCCATCTGGGCTGCTTTGGGAGAAAGTGTAGGATAAAAATTGAATTAATAATAAATAATCTTCTTGCAGTGAGCCACTCTTATTTTCAGGGTCCTGCTATACTTATATTAAATATAAGAGGCTGTATTCAACTCAATAAATGTCTGTGTGGAACAATTTCAACTTGCGCAAGGGGCCTTTGCCCTTCTTCCCACAGCACATGTCCCATGCCCAGAGGTGTAGGAAGGTCAGGTGGTACCCAGTGCGGAAAATTTCTTGTCAACCCCCTCCCCCATTGATCCCTCCCCTGCAAAAATGGTTTTACATTATTTCATATTTTCTTACAAAGGAATAACAACAACAACAACAACAACAACAACAACAACAATTTATATCCTGCCCTCCCCGGCCAAAGTTGTGCTCAGGGTGGCTAACATCAGATACATAACATTGGTATAAAAATCAAACAATAATTAGATTACCTCCTAAAAACATCTCAAAATCAAAATCAAGTCTAATTAGATGGCTTTCCACAGGGTTAGGGTTGGGAACAGTAAGTGCTCCACTGAACTGAAATTTCAGCCTTTGCGACATAGGAAAACAGCCAAGTAAACAGCTATTTTGGTGGTGGAGGGTCAAGATATTAACCGATGTGCATGGAATTTCATATATAGCTATATAATCCCTAGTATAGTAAGATAAGACCTTTGGAGCAGGCATTAAAAAACATTTTTTTATGAACCGCCCTAGTAGGACAGCAATTGTTCATTGATAATTTGTCACCCCCTCCATTATGGAACGTGGGGCTCCCCGCCCCCTACGCCCCCCTTGCTATGCCCCTGCCCATTCCATCCCCAAAAATGCTCCAGAGAGTTGGGGGAAACCTCAGAACAGATTGCAGGTTGGGGAGGAAAGGAGAGGAAGGAAAGTACAACTGCACATGCAGAAGTTGTTCCGCTCTTGCAAACTGCTATTTAGTGATAGGTTGATGAATGCAACCCAAGACTACAATCTGTAAAGTGTTTTTTTTTTCTAAGAAAAGGGCTGGCAATCTATTGGCTGCTCACCACAGGTAACTGCAAGCTGTTTTTGCAATTTGTTTTCTGTTGTTGTTGTTGTTCATTCGTTCAGTCGTGTCCGACTCTTCGTGACCCCATGGAC
This sequence comes from Lacerta agilis, assembly GCF_009819535.1. Taxonomy (NCBI): domain Eukaryota; kingdom Metazoa; phylum Chordata; class Lepidosauria; order Squamata; family Lacertidae; genus Lacerta; species Lacerta agilis. The sequence continues at coordinate 87,182,628 of NC_046314.1, read as the reverse complement.
CAGAGCACGCCAGGCACGCCTATCCTTCACTGCCTCCCGCAGTTTGGCCAAACTCATGTTAGTAGCTTCGAAAACACTGTCCAACCATCTCATCCTCTGTCATCCCCTTCTCCTTGTGCCCTCCATCTTTCCCAACATCAGGGTCTTTTCTAGGGAGTCTTCTCTTCTCATGAGGTAGCCAAAGTACTGGAGCCTCAACTTCAGGATCTGTCCTTCTAGTGAGCACTCAGGGCTGATTTCTTTAAGAATTGATAGGTTTGATCTTCTTGTTTTCTAGAACCATGCAAATTCCACTTCTCCATTTCAAAAATATTTCTAGTCCACAGGGCTGGAAAACCAGGATTGAAAATGTATGTGTACTTGTTGTACCAAGTAGAACGATGCAAAGCCTGTCTGAGAATTCATTTTATCTTCTGTCAGGATGTCATATGAAGATTTCCAAGAACATTTTTTATTATTGCATGTTTGCAATAATGTGCCAACCTTCCTAGACTTTGGAGCGCAAAGAAGCAACATGTGGTCTGTGCAAACGCATGTCGACAGATGGGTTCAAGGGCTCTCCCCAGAAGGTAAAAATAAGTATTCTTCCTTAAATTATTTCCCTATTCTTTTTTCAAACAGTATGTTTCAAAATAAAATAGAAAATTCTTTCCAGTAGCACCTTAGAGACCAACTGAGTTTGTTCTTGGTATGAGCTTTCGTGTGCATGCACACTTCTTCAGATACCTGAAGAAGTGTGCGTGCACACGAAAGCTCATACCAAGAACAAACTCAGTTGGTCTCTAAGGTGCTACTGGAAAGAATTTTCTATTTTGTTTCGACTATGGCAGACCAACACGGCTACCCACCTGTAACTATTTCAAAATGTCAAACTGTTTCTTCAGTGTATCTGAAGAAGTGTGCATGCACACGAAAGCTCATACCAAGAACAAACACAGTTGGTCTCTAAGGTGCTACTGAAAAGAATTTTCTATTTTGTTTCAAAATAGTAATTTATTATCTGGACCTGAACTGAAAAGGTGAAATTTTAAACATAGCAATGTTTTATATCTCCATATTGCACCAATATTTAATTAACACAGGCTTGATTATAAAGACATAGCAAAATATTGCATGCTCAAAGTGAGTGGTAACATATAAATCTTGAATTTTACACTCTGGAGACAGACATCTGTAAATGGCAATTGCCCATGACCTCGGTCCTGCTATAATCATGAGGTCCATCAAGCCTCAGCAGAACACTTGATCTGGAAATAAACCCAGTTTGTTTAATTGAGTTTTTGATCCATGTTTGTGAAATTAACTAACTGCAATTCTCAAGGTTCTGCTACCATGTCCTCTTCCACATTGGATTCTCAAATAATGTCCAGTGTTGCAGGGCAGTTGCTGCTTAGAACAGAACCTACAGCTTCAATCCCAGACCTTGTTTTCTTTGTCTGATCTCAAAGCTGAAATATACACATCGCAGAAGAATTCTGCACAGAATTAGGCATGCTTAAGCCCACTGAAATCAACGTCTTATGATATTATTTACATATTCCTATCCTTTTTCTGCTTAGTTGTCCCAGTACTTAATTCGGTGAGGATCTAATATCTCCAGCCACTTTCTGTAAGCAGCGTCAACTGTTTATTTAGGGATGTCCTGGTTATATGGCAAGTCTGGAGACTGACCACATTTTGAATTGTATTTGATGATAGCCCATGGATTCTCTTTAGGATATTTGGATTAACTCTATGTGGCTTCTTTCCATGAAAGTGAATTTAGGGTTACAGCCTGGGCATGTTATCTATGAATTGTGTGAAAGTGTTTCTATCTGAAATCTAGATTCGTTAAACTCGTTATTATTCACCATATGAAAACAAAAATTAAAATACAGCATGTGAAAACATAGAAACAGCAAATGTCTTCACAATTTATATAACATAACAGTCACTTCAAAAATTGGTGTATGCATTCGGTTGTGGAATCTGAATGATTTGCTCTGTTCTTCAAAAAGACCACACTTTAATCAGTACAGCTAATTTGCACATAATCATAACCATGGAAACTTTACACTTCTCTTCAATCAGTGTTCCTTTAGAATTTCTTCAGCTATTTGCTAACATAATTTTATGGCTTGCTAACAAATTCCTATTTTCTCTCCAAGTGTGTGTGTGTGTGTGTGTGTGTGTGTGTGTGTATATATATATATATATATATATATATATATATATATATATATTCATGCTTTACAACCTTTATATACTATTTTCAGTCTTGTAAGAAATACATTGGGGCCTATATTTTATCCATAACGTGTTTTATTTTGTATTGTTGTGCTTCTTTAAAATTAAAAAATAAAGTTCTACTACTTGTGGTGTAAAAATAAGATGTTTTCATTTTTCTTACGTGAAGTTCCTCCTCTATCCAGAAATTTAGCATTATTTTACACCACCGCCAGACTTGCAAGAATCCAGCGACTTGTTATTTTTATACAGTAGTTGTATAGAATTGTATTCTAAGTTGTCTGTGCGCAAGTGGAATAGATGTTCAATTGCACAATAAGACTTTGCTTCTCTCCCTGCCCCACAGAGCCCCCTACTTCTTCAAAATTTGCTGTGGGGCAGTTGGGGGTCCTTCAGAGGAGATCTTGTAAGCACATGGTGGCTGCAGGGTGGGGAGGAGTGGAAGATAATGCTGCACAGGCTTGTGGTGTAATCTGCTGGGGGGGCATGTTCTGGTTGCAGGCAGAGCCACAGACTTTTCTCTCACATCTTTCTGCCAATGCGTTGTCTTTTCCTACCCATTTTCCCTGTTTGCCACTTGCATGAATTAGGCCAAGTATGCAGATTGCCTCCACCTGGTAGATAAGGATTGCAGCCTGCAATGATGCCACTGCTTCAGGAATCTCTGTTTAGCAGTGATCTCTGACTGTATGCAGAGAATTTATTGCCTCCCTGTATTTGGTAGAACTGAGGATCGGGGCTTTTTATATCTTGGGAGAAAAGCGATGACAAACCTAGACAGCATCTTAAAAAGCAGAGACATCACCTTGCCGACAAAGGTCTGTATAGTTAAAGCTATGGTTTTCCCAGTAGTGATGTATGGAAATGAGAGCTGGACCATAAAGAAGGTTGATCGCCAAAGAATTGATCCTTTTGAATTATGGTGCTGGAGGAAACTATTGAGAGTCCCATGGACTGCAAGAAGATCAAACCTATCCATTCTGAAGGAAATCAGCCCTGAGTGCTCACTGGAAGGACAGATCCTGAAGCTAAGGCTCCAATACTCTGGCCACCTCGTGAGAAGAGAAGACTCCCTGAAAAGGACCGTGATGTTGGGAAAGATGGAGGGCACAAGGAGAAGGGGATGAGATGGTTGGACAGTGTTCTTGAAGCTACCAACATGAGTCTGACCAAACTGCGGGAGGCAGTGGAAGACAGGAGTACTTGGCGTGCTCTGGTCCATGGGGTCACGAAGAGTTGGGCACAACTAAACGACTAAACAACAACAGCTACCTGCAACAGGGCAGGATAAGTGCCTGCTAGAGACATTGATAGGCTGAAGGAATTGCCTTTCCCACAGGACCACAAGCATATGAAGGCATGCATGCAGCAGGCAGATGTAAAAGGAAGAGATAAAGGAGGGAGGTCTCACTTGATCCACACTACTCTGTTGCATGTGTCTGATAACAGAAAATCATTGTTTTTTGCAACAGGTGCCTTTTCCAGAAACCCTCGGTATTTAATTCAGGTGCAGGAGCCAGACATGAAAAATTCCAATGTTGTGGTATCACTGACACAGAAACTCGTAAATGATACAAGGAGTCCACAACCTCCAGGCATCCGTTTTGTAATACTCAAGGTAAGTAACGCCGGACAATAACTGGTGTTCTGCTCATGCTTGAGCCTGGCCAGCTGTATAAATTGCTCTAGCCTCATGTGCTGGATTCAGCCGAAAACCAGCCCTGTTTTGTCTCATGTGTGGTGTAGTGGTTAAGAGCGGTAGACTCGTAATCTGGTGAACCAGGTTCGCGTCTCTGCTCCTCCACATGCAGCTGCTGGGTGACCTTGGGCTAGTCACACTTCTCTGAAGTCTCTCAGCCCCACTCACCTCCCAGAGTGTTTGTTGTGGGGGAGGAAGGGAAAGGAGAATGTTAGCCGCTTTGAGACTCCTTCGGGTAGTGATAAAGCAGGATATCAAATCCAAACTCTTCTCATGATGGCTGGGAAATTCCAGGCTGCAATGGGAGGGAAAGAGATGAACATTGCTGCCTCCTCATACCCAGTGTTCTAAACCATCCTTCCTCCCAGATGACAAGCAACACACACCCAGCTCTCTCTTTGTTTTCCCCCCTTGAGGATAGCTTTGCCTTTCCCCAATTATTTTCAAATGATAGTTTAAGCACTGTCTCTGAAATGTAACGAAACCTATTTTTGCATTTTCGAGTCCTTCACAGGCTGGAACCCGAACTGTTTTGTTGGCTCTGTCTCTTCCATTCGACACCCACTGCAGAACTCCTGGATATTTTGGCAGGAGATGTAGCTAAGATTAGCCTCATTTACTCTGCATTAATTAATCTAGAATAACCACCACCACCACGCCCCCGGCTTCCATCCTTAGAATAACTTGTATGGATTCAAGCCACTGCACAATGTGTAGTGACTTAGTTACGCAGTTTGGATTTGGTTCAAACATGCTAAAGAAAAGAAATTACCTAAATTAATCAATATAGGACTTGTTTCAGGTAAAAAATGTTTAGGATGGTAGTTTTAGTATGAAATATACCATTATTTTTATTTCTGAGATCTTAACACATCACACAAATTGTGTACGCACGCACACACACGCGCGCACACACACACACACACACACACACACACACACACACACAGAGACCCTGATAAATTATGGTGCCATTGATCTGCTCCCCCTTTCCCTTAGCTACAAACATCCTATCTCTTTCTGTCCCCTTCTGCAGCCATGAGAAGGTTTAATATATTCTTGAGTTTTAAAGAATTCAGAAGTAATAATGTATACCATTGCCTCGGGAGAGGATTTTTCTTGAAGTGGTGGTGCTCACACTACACATTTAAAGCACATTTATACCACTTTAGCAGTCATGGTTTGCCCCCTAGAATCCTGGGAAATGAAGTTACTCCTCATAGAACTACAATTCTCAGCACTCCTAACGAACTACAGTTCCAAGGATTCTTTGCGTGGAAGCCATGGCTGCTGAAATGGTACAAGAGTGTTTTAAATACGTAGTGTGGATGAAGCTTCAGGTTAGGTAATTTCTCTCCCTACAAAGAAAGATGGGTGTAGAGCCTCAGGAGGGCACTTCATTCCACTCTTAAGAATGTTAATTCAGGAATACACTGCAGCCGCAAGGCAGAGCAGAATCTTTCCTTAGCCATTTGGCTGGAGGTTCTGGTTTCTGTTGGTTTGACAAAACTTGAAAATTATAAAGTGAAGTTGTATGTGGAAACTGTGGCACATTCTAGAATAAAAGACCACAGAAAGTGACACACAAAGTGTAACATTGAACAGCCCCTAAAAGAACCACAAAACAAAATTTAAAACATTTTAAAGCATGGTTAGGTAACCTAAGGCAAAGGGGGCCGGATCCAGCCCAATCGCCTGCTAAATCTGGCCTGTGGATGGTCCGGGAATCAGCATCTTTTTACATGAGTAGAATGTGTTCTTTTATTTAAAATGCATCTCTGGATTATTTGTGGGGCATAGGAATTCATTCTTTTTTTTTTCTTTCCCAAAATATAGTCTGGTCCCCCACAAGGTCTGATGGACAGTGGACCGATCCCCTGCTGAAAAAGTTTGCTGACCCCTGTTTTAAAGCATTCAAAATTGTTATAAATACAGCATGTAGCCAGCATGTAGACAATCAACAGCCCGGTTTATGAACGTTTGAAGTCCTGAAAACCATGGGACTCTTGCTTCTCAGTGTCCTGGTTTTGACTAAAATGGAGACTGAACTCACCACCTGAGTTTGTTAATAGAAGTAATATGTGACCACCTTTTTTGGCATTGGCCAAAAGGGCAACACATTGGAATTAAGTAGATTAACCTAGTCTAATCTACAAGGTACTTGACCCCACACCACAAGATTGAACAGCACAGATGTGTGCTCAGGCATTAGGGAGGATGTGTGAAGCATAGAGGAATATAATAACCCAATCTTGTAGGGAATGGCCAAGCAACCAGGCCAGAATTTCCCAACCAGTCAGAAATTCAACTGGCTGGAACTTTCCAGTAGTTGAATATGTGGCATTCTCAGAGTTGCACAGTTGCTGTTAATTAAGCAAGCCACCATATTGACCTTGAGCTACTAGTCACTGCCAGATAACACAGTTGCAGTCAATCCATGATCTCATTCTCATTACTAAGAGCCAAAAACCAATTTTCTCTGCTACCCGGAGTCCTGCTGAAATCAAACTTTGGTCAACGCAGAAGCAGAAGAAGAAAGGCTTTTCTTGACACTCCCTGTTTCCAATATTTTAAAGTGCCAGTCAGCATAATCAATAGGAATGTTCTAATTTATTTTGTCTGTAATACTAGGCCTCGTTGACCACTGGTGGGGCTTGCTTCCAAGTAAGCATCCCTTGGCTCAGGATGTTGGGAAAAAAATTAGTTTAGAATATGCAACCAATCCAAAACATGCCTATAATGGTGGGTTACAGGCATGAGACATTGAACTACACATTTCCACAAAGCTGGACTTTAAAAGGCAGTTAAAGGCATGTTTTCTTCACACGTCTCATTGGGATTACACTAAAGTAGCCTGTTTGTAGCTTATCTTTGAGATCATATTATATATCAGCCTCTGACAGTGCTCTTGGGGTATCTTTTTCAGAATAATTATGTCTCTCCTGTTGTGCATCTCCAGCTTCTCCCACTTTTCACTGTCGGTATTTATTTTCACTTAGAAAATATTACTCTTGTCTTCAGGCAGTTGCACTCTCAACTGGATTTACTGTGGCTGAATCTATGCAAGTAGTTTCAAGGGGTGGTACCCCATGAGGCAATTCTGTTAGTGAAAGGACTTCTGGCTGCACCACACCATGGAACGTCTTCTTCTTCTTCTTCTTCTTCTTCTTCTTCTTCTCCTCCTCCTCCTCCTCCTCCTCCTCCTCCTCCTCCTCCTCCTCCTCCCTGTACTGCCCCCAGATCTGTTCTGGAAGTTCCCCTAACCCTAAGTAGCAGATTTGGGGAGGAAATGTGGGGCACACATGGAGAGGAGAGGGAGCAGCTTGCCCTTGTTCCTGCTCCAGTGTGCAGTCTACCATCCAGACACAGCCCATGAGGGTTGGTATGCCAAGGATCAATACAGGTTCTTTGTTTGTGAACAACTCAGTTTCATTCCTACTTATGGCCTGCTTTGAAAGTAGCCCCTTGCAGTGGCTGATAAGGTGCTTCCAAAATGTGAGAGAACCTTGGAAGTATCCTCTGCCATAAGAAGAGGGGCTTGGACAAGAAAGGTTGAGGAGAGTCTCCAGCACACAGAAATGAGTTCAAGAACCCAAGAGGTAGCTTAAGATCTCTGCGCAAAAGTCCTTGTCCATCTGTCTTGGGGGCTTAATTGAAAATTGTTGCATTGCCTGGGGTTGGACTAGATGACCCTTGGGGTACCTTCCAACTCTACAATTCTAAAATCCTCATGTGAGGTGTTAGCACATCCATCTATAATTTTGTAGGTTTGTATATTAAACACGTCTGCGTGGTGCTAGTCATGGGGAGGAAACAGCAAGAACCAGCACAGAGTAAACAGGAAATGTTATCTGATCCAAGAGAGGTATAATTAGCACTAAAATAATTAATTGAGTAATCAATTTCATTAACTTATTCATTAAGCACAGATTAAAAATGTGGGATTTTAATTAGATTTTAACTGGACTATCCCTGAGAAGGATATTTAGTGCTAATAGCATTCTTGTAAATGTTCCATGTCTGGGGGTCTCAGGAGCATTTTACCGTAGATTTAGTTTCCACCCCCTCTCCCGAACCATAGTAAGAACCCCTGCTGCCTTAGAGTTCATGCTTACCAAAGAGGCAAGTGCTATGTTATGATTCAATCATGAGAACACATGACCCTGTTGATGTGCCCAATCTGGCTAGAATCAATGTGGGTGGACAGGAGAAACAAAAAAACAATACCCCTCCCTTCCCACAGACACAGAGAAGGCCTATTCTCATGTTGCTACCCTCCGGACCTCTCATGGAGGAGGCACACAAAGAAGGGCCTCAAATGATGAGCATAGAGTCTGGGACGGTTTATATGGGGAGAGGCCGTCGTTCAGATGGTCCTTCACCAGCTCTTTCTGTCCACTGGGACTCTCCTCAGGCCACCTGCCCTCTTTAAGCACTTTTGTGTCCCTGTCTAATGCCTCTTGCTTGCCTGGAAGGAGAATGAAGAGGTGTGTGGCATGTCTGTGAGTAGAAACCTCTGACCTTCTTGCATGGCTGGAATATAACTTCCTGCAAGAAGGTAAGACTTGCATCCATTGCTCTGCCCTCTTGTCCATCTGGCCTTGCCCTCGTTTGTGGCTCCCAAAAGATTCCCTGCAAGAGGTTGCATCCCTTGTGCTGAAAAGCTTTCCCACCCCTGCTTGTACATAATGCATACAATGTTTTGGGTAGTACAATGACCAGTATATGTGAGAATAAGACTCCTTTAAGAACTGGGCTGGAAGGAGTGGTATACACTTCTAGTCGTGCCGTGGGTCAAATCTTACCAGGTTTATATAGAGAAAAATGCTAATGGCATGGTAAAAAAAAAATGAAGTCCAGTCAAATTCGACTATGGGGTGCGGCACTCATCTCCACTTTCAGTCCAAGGGAGCCGGCATTTATCCACAGCATGACTAAACCGCTTCTGGCACAACAGGACACCATGACAAGTGTCAGAGAGCAAGGAAATGCCATTTACCTTCCTCCCACAGCAGCAGTACCTATTTATCTACTTGCACTGGCATGCTTTCGAACTGCTAGGTTGGCAGAAGCTGGGACAGAGCAACGGGAGCTCAGCCCTGCCGCGTAGATTCGAACCACCGACCTTCCACTCAGCAAACCCAAGAGGCTCAGTGGTTTAGACCAGTGTTTTTCAACCTTTTTTGGGCAAAGGCACACTTGTTTCATGAAAAAAATCACGAGGCACACCACCATTAGAAAATGTTAAAAAAAATTAACTCTGTGCCTATATTGACTATATATAAAGTAATTCTCTTGAATTTTACATTTTTTCCCACGGCACACCAGGCAACATCTCGCGGCACACTAGTGTGCTGCGGAACAGTGGTTGAAAAACACTGGTTTAGACCACAGCACCACCCACATCCCTAACTAATGGCATGGTGTAGTTGCTGTAAAGATTGCCTTTCTCCACGATGTTATAGATGACAATAACACAATGGATGACATTGGACACTGTGTCCAATGAATAATTATTTCACGTTTCATCCTAGACAAAGATCTTGATCTTTCCAATTGCCTAAAAGATCTAAGACATGCAGATTTGGTTAGTGGGGGAAGTACAAAGGTGTGATAATGCATGTACTGTCAGTTGCACAGTGCTGGGGACCTGGAGAAAAGATTTTCTGTTTGTAGCAATGATTCTTCAGCCCGTGTTACAAAGACATGGGACGATTGGTTGAAAACATTGTTATAAACATCATTATAAAGGCACTCTGAATGTCTCCATGACAAAAGAAATTCTTAAATATAAATGACTCCATTAGTCTGAAAGAACTGTCCCCATTTAGGTTTGTTGAAGTTTTAATCCATCGTGCCTTGATGTCCAAATGCCTGCCATGCTCCCCTTTAAAAAAAATAGGCTCCCCCCTTTCTCTTTGCAAGACAGCAGTTTATATTCTCCCCCCACCCTTTCCAAAGGCATGGCTCATAAATTATTGTGCCACACTGTGAAACCACTCTAAATGGGATTTATACACTCCAGTGTATTTGTAAGAATATGTTTAGTAAGGGTTTTTATTATGCTGTCTTTATGTGTCATCACAATAATAGCTGTTGCATTTTATTTATTGCTCCAGCTTGATGAAAATATTGGAACAGCAACAAATGTGACAGGATATGACATTTTCTTATGAGAATGGATATCAGGTTCATAGTCTGTGCCAGAGCTGTAGCAAGCATATGGTCATGGAATCTGTGTTTGTGTGGGTTCCAAATATGGAGATAGGATCTCTGTTCACCAAAGATTTCCTGAGTTCAGCAATGGAGGAAGAAGTCAGGTTGCTTCTCATGTTAATGCAAATCTACCCAATTCACACTTCCAAAAGCAATGCACACCTAAAAATGTAGTCACCCTTTGAAATCCACGCTTGTCTGAATTTTGCAGTGCAATTCACCACCCCAATCCCCTCCCCAAGAAGTACAAAAAAAAATATGCATATTAGGGGAAAGTATGCATTGTGAAATAACAATCCCAAATTAGGAAAAATGGCTTGCGGAATTGTGAATTTCAGGAGGAATGCCCATCAAAATTATGGTACATTTCTGAGGACTTAAAAAAACAAAACAACAACAACAACAACAACAACAAAGTACACAAAGGGATATTGAAATGTGGCCAACTGAATTTAAAATGGAAAAATGAGAAATTGAGATAAATCAAGACTGAATCATCCATCCCTGGTTGAGTGTTTTCCCTATAGGACCATGAATTCAGTTCACCAGCACTCCTGCTGTTTATTTTTGGATGGAGAACAACTACGTTAGGTGCCTCTGATCTTGCAGAAGATTAGAAAAACAGAGTTGAAATGTACCTTGAAGGTCATCTAGTGTAGCTCTGTGCCAATGCAGGAAATCCTCTCTGCTTCAATATCTTTGATCAGCGGCCATCCAAACTCCATTTAAAATCCTCCCCTTTCTGAGGCAGTTTGTTCTTCTGTCTAACAGTTTGAACAGTACTATCATCAGCAAGTTGTTATCCCTTCTCCAACTCATTTCTACCCTTGGTTGACCTGCACAATGTATTTTAAAAATTAGAGGATGGCATTCTGTGATAGTTACTCCAGAATTCCTGCTCATTTCTTCTCACATATATTGCTTCTCAGGATAGAACCACCATTTACGACAAGGGATTCATAAAACAACGAGATGTCACTAAGATATTTCAGTTGAGCCCTGGGAACTACATCATTATTCCAGAAATATCACAAGGAGGCCAAGAGTCAGAATTCATTCTACGAATCTTTCTAAAGAACCAAAACAACTACAGGTATGTAAACAGGCATTCAGGCCTGTTCTCGTCATGAGCCAGTGTCTCTTTACCAATGTTTTCTTTTATTCCATTCCCCAGCTTATGGGCGATCACTTTCACCATGCATGCAGATATGTCCCCAAAACTGAGCTCATTAACAGTATCTGCTGTTTAAAGGACTCTTGTCTTATTTTTTATGGGGGTGGTGAAGGGTGCTCTGAGCCAAAGGAGTAGGGCAAGACCAGATCTCCCCCAGCTCTCTTTCTATGAATCCTCTCAGCTAGGTTGTGGATTGTGGCCCAAGAATGTGACAGTAGCTTCAGACTGAGCAGAAGACTGTTGGAAGAGAGCTGGTTGTTTAAACACTTTCCATCCCAGCCATTTGTCTGCCCCAAACCCACCCATCCCAACTGCTTTATTTCCAAGAGAAAATATATACACACACTGAATCTTTACACTCTTGGGGAGAAAAGCAGGTGTGTGTGTTTGTGTGTGTGTGATTTTGAGCCACCAAATGGCTGGGAAGAAGGAGCCCCCCTCACTGGTCCTCTGCATCTCCTTTATCTGAAAAAGAATGCCCTTGAATCATGGGTTTAATTTGTAGGCCTACCTGTGTTGCATTCTGGCATGGTAAGTTAACTGTGCACCATACAACACAATTTCCAGACTCCTCCAACCTTCTCTTCCCATAGAAAAAAGTATCTCTGCTGCAGGCCTGGATAAGATGCCTTGCCAGGGAACCTGAATTCAGTATTCAGTGTTTAACTAGCAACACAGACATCTTGTTCTATCCTAATGCAGTTCTCTCTTTTTCTTCTTCCTTTTGTTTATTAGGGCGCCAAATACTGAGCTGAGTCCAGTGGTAACAGAGGTATGTAGCTGTAGAAAGTGGTGTTGCCTTTAAATGTGAAGCAGTTACGTACGCTGTGCCTTCCACTTATTGAAAGCCTGGATCCAGAACTGAATTGACTCAATCTGGCCCAATTTGGATAGTTCAGTTCAAGACAGCCCTAGATCAACCTGCGTTGGGTTGGCCTCACCAGGGCAGTAAAAAGGTAGAGCAGTCAGCTGGCAGGAGTGAAGGAGAGGCAAGTAGCCTGTCCAGGAAAACAGATTCTATGGCCCTGCAGATGTTGGTAGACTATACCTCCAATCATCTTCGACCATTTGCCATCTGGAGGGCCACAAACATCTGGAGAGCCACAGGCTGAATGCCATGTATTTGAAGGCCCATCTGTGATACTCAGTATCTAAGAAGAAATTGTAACACTCTTGGCATTATTGGGGTTGCTCTGAAAAACACAAGTGTCTGGATCTTGCTAATTTATGCCATTTAATGTCAAGGGACCTGCTCCAAATTTATGTCAAATAAATCCATTTTTTTCATCTTTGGAAGCATTTACACCCCCTGAGAGAAAAATAGGTTAAACAGCTGACTTAAGATCAACAGAAGAAGTTCAAACTGTGATTTAATAGCTGTTTAAACTGCTTTACAGGGAGAATTCGCACTAGAAGTGGAGCAAGACTCTTCCAAAGAGCAGAATGTAGTGAAAGACAAGGATATGATGGCTGTGTTTGGACAATCGTATCTTGGCTTAGAGAACTGGGGCATAAGTGAGCCTTTTGGGTGTGCATGCAGCCCCTTCACCTCTTTCCTTCATGCAAAACAAGAAGACTTCAGTTAAATGTAGTGTCCCATTTCATCCAAACCATGGAACCATAGAACAATGGTTAACAGCTTTGGAACAAGCCGGAATATTAAGTCATGGCCACAGTTCTTTAAATTCTGAAGTATTTAATAAGTCAATACATGATCTTCTGAACATGGCCTTTAATTCCCTTTGATTTCAGTGGGAGAAACATGCTCAAATTCCTTCAGTTGAAATCACAGGGTCTTGTGTGCTTAACTTTGGGTACATCATGCCTATAATTTAGCTATTGAGGGCGCCTCAGGGAACCATACCACCAAAATTGTTCTCATTGCCTTACAGCTCCCTTATCTGTCTTGAAGCAAAGCAAAATGACCCTCAAAGGATGATCACTTAAACTGTTTTCAGGTTCTCGCCATACTAATTCTTAGTTGAATGTGCTGTTCTGCAGATCTCTATGACGGGCTGTTTAAGATAAAAAATATTTAAATTCCTTTTACAGCACAGTCCTATGTATTCAGAAGTAGGTCCCACTAAGGAAGCTGGAACTTATCGCCAGGTCAGTGGGTATAAAATTGTAATCTAAAGCGTCTAAAGAGGGAAATAAATGTGGCACAATAAATAAAGGGGAGTGGGTTGTGAACTGGGCATGTGGAGAGACAGTCACAAACATGGCTACTAATCACATGTCTGGTTCACAATGTGCTGAACTCTCAGTGAGTCCACTCAGCTCATGTTCTCAACATGCCAATTAACTTATTTACATTGGGTAAACTGAATGATTGATCTAATTTAGGTGAAGCAAAGGAAACTACCGTATACTGTATACAACTGGCTCCATCTGGGCATCTTTGTGTAGGGAGATGGCACCAAAATGTCCCACTCTACCAAGCCCCCAAATTGCAATAAACCACCACCAGAAGTCCTCAGCCATCCCCATGGCCTGGCTTCAAAGCCCCTTATTTCCCCTTCTTATGAGCACAATGGGGAGGAAGGAGAACCTATACAACATGCCACCCACACAACTGCTTGGCAGGATGGCTGCAGAGAACACACAGTCCTTCTAGGATGAGGGTTCAGGACCACCCGAGGAAGGGGAAAGACTCTTCTGCCCAGCAGCCCAGAGCCAGGGCATGCAGCAAGGGAAACCAAAAAAACACATTGGCGGCAGCAGCCTCCAGTAGCTTGCTGACTTTGCCATTGTGGTGCCCTGCAGATGCTTTGGACTACAATTCCCATCAGCCTTATCCAGCAGGGCCAAAGGGAGTTGAAGTCCAAAATGTCTGAAAGATACTAGGTTGGTGAAGGCTGGCACAGGCTGGGAAGCAGAATTTTTTCCACTGTTGATGGGGGCAAGGCCTTGAAGAGGCACAGGCTATAGCATAAGTATGCCCCTCCCCTGTACCACCCATAAAATGCCCAAAACTGCGCTGAGTCAATATGCCAGTGAGGTGTTGAACCGGTGTTGTGTTGTGTTGTGTGTGTGTGTGTGTGTGTGTGTGTGTGTGTGTGTGTGGTAACAGCATGTCTCGTGCTCCACCGGCATGGCAGGGCTTCTATTAAACCCTACAGCCCCTCAGCCAGTGGAAAGCATTCTGCCCTAAGTCTCCCAGCTTTGATAGTTCCCAGTCTTACCCTTTTTGTCTCATTTTGTCTTTTGTTTTGCTCCATAAACCTGGCACATTCTGCCAGTGAAAGACTGCCAATTGTAGTCATCCTTGGGGCTTTCATTTTTGAAGCCTTGCTGTTGTGCAAAACCTTCATAAAATTAACACCAATTTCTCTTTCTCTGCTCCCTGCCTGATTAATACTACAGAGCAACCTTCTCTGTCCCCCGCCCAACCCAGAGCTTGCACATCCAAATTATTTGTGGTTAATCTGAGTTTAGATATAGGAGGGATGTAGTTTACATTTGCCAGAATTAACGTGGGGCCACAGGGGGGAATTTAGTGAATTCAGGTAATTAAGGAGGGATAATTGACAACCCGAGAACAGAGTTCTGTTGTATCACATTTCTTCCCGCTTTCATACTTTTGAGGTGGTGACTGAATCTCCTTTTGTGCAAATGTTGCTAACTCCAAATTGCCTGAAACATCTGTGGGTCGTTTGAATAAAAATAAGATGATGTCGTCTCATGCCGACTGATTTTTGTGACTGATTTTGTACGCACACACTTTCCTTTGATCCAGGTTGTGCCCAAGTGGAATCAAGACAACTCCTATGAAAATATCTTCCTAAGATATGCTAATCAGGTACGTTGAATGGGGAAGAAAAAAAATTGTCTGCATCAACATGGCATGTAGGATTGGGAAATAAAAGTCTCCCGTCTTGCTCTTTATTCAGCTTTAGCAAATGCAGATCTCGGGTGGGTATCTCAAAACTCTATTGATTTGCCAGCTGCTGTAACAAATAGGGCAAGGAACCCAGCTAAAACATAATAGATGGCTCAGGGCTGATTGCTTGAGGGGAGAAAGGTGTTCCTTAAACAAGCAATTAGCAGTAACCCTTGGCTACAAATATATGTGGGTATGTATATCATATTTTACTGTGATCAGAATTACTTCCAGTTTGCACTTGCTGCGTTTGGAAAGCAGACATCAGTCAATGTTTGGGTAATTGATTCCCATTCTTTCTGAGCTGAGCTGCATGTGTTCACAGGAGATGCTGTTAATAGCTTAATAAACTGTTATAAAGGACTCCTTGACTTAGTCAAGAGAAAAATTTGCTGCCAAAAGCCTCTGCACAATAGACCTCTCACAGCTAATAGTTATATCAATGCATAAAAGGTGAAAATGACACTGCCTGCTGCGAATAATGCACAAGGTTTGTCTCTGGGAGCAGAGAGGGCAACGAAGGAAGTTTCTCCATGGTTCGTGAGTCAAGCAACTCCGAGCTGCAGGGGCAATAGGCCAGATTCTCAGCTCTTTTTACGCCATGGTGTTATGGCAGCGTTGCAGAGGCACAACTCCATGCGATCTCGTCTGCGGATACCAAAAGAACAGTGCAAAGCATTATATAGGTATATCTTTTCCTACTGGCATCTTAGAACAGGGATGGAGAACCTGTGGCCTCTCATAGCTTGTATTGATCTCTCAGTGTCCCAGTGTGCCCAACATTTATTTACTTTGTATTATTTATTAGATTTCTATACCGTCCTTTGTAGAAATATCTCAGGGCAGTTCACAAGATAAATAGGCAATAGGCAAATGGGGGTTGTAGTCCAATGAACACCTCGATCGCCACAATCCCAGAAGCTGCCTGCAGCTAGTGCAAAATGTGATAGCTCAATTGTTCTCTTTGGGCTGGAATATTGCCATTGTATTACGGCACTTCTGAAAAGAGTTTCACTGGTATCCCATTAGTTACTGGACTAGGTTCAGGTTGCTGGTGTTGGTGTACAAAGCCCTATATAGCTTGGGGTTGGGACACCTAAAAGATTGCTTTGTTCCCTACATTCTGCAAGGGAGTACATCCTGCAGATACCATCCTACACAATACTGGAATCAGGCCCTTCGTGTGGTGGCAACCCACCCATTGGAACTCCTTCCCATTGTATATCAGGCAAGCAAGTGCCTTCTCTTTTGTCTTTGGGGCACTTGCCATTTCTCTTTCAGCATACCTAAAACACTGAAAATATTTGGTATCTGTCTTGGATTTGAATCAATTTTGTGTGTGCGCTGTTGTTTAAAATTGTTTTTTTTTATAAATAAATGCAACTCTTTTAAATAGGTTGTTCTATTGTAACTTGCTTTCATGGGATGCCTCCTGGGAAGTCATTCATAAATGAAATAAATAATAAGAATACTTCCCACCTCCACCCCACCCCACCCCACCCCCAAATCTCATAAGCTGCTGGGAATTGAAGGATACTGACAAGTTGGAATGTGTCCAGAGGAGGGCAACCAAAATGGTGAAAGGCCTGTAAACGATGCCTTATGAGGAACGACTTAGGGAGCTGGGTATGTTTAGCCTGGAGAAGAGAAGGTTAAGGGGTGATATGATAGCCATGTTCAAATATATAAAAGGATGTCATATAGAGGAGGGTGAAAGGTTGTTTTCTGCTGCTCCAGAGAAGCGGACACGGAGCAATGGATTCAAACTACAAGAAAGAAGATTCCACCTAAACATTAGGAAGAACTTCCTGACAGTAAGAGCTGTCCAACAGTGGAATTTGCTGCCAAGGACTGTGGTGGAGTCTCCTTCTTTGGAGGTCTTTAAGCAGAGGCTTGACAGCCATCTGTCAGGAATGCTTTGATGGTGTTTCTTGCTTGGCAGGGGGTTGGAGTGGATGGCACTTGTGGTCTCTTCCAACTCTAGGATTCTATGATTCTATTCTATGATTCTATGATTCTAATTATCTAAGAATAAAAATTAAAGCAGAATCAAGCTGTTTTTGGTAGAGGTAATATAAGTGCTCAACAGCCCTGGGAATGAAGAATCACTACCAAGAAAAGGTCAGGTTGCCCAGAAAAACCTCTCAGTTCTATATCTATGAAGAAACAGTTTGTTGTTGTTGTTGTTGTTGTTGTTTTTAAAAATATATACATATTTTGTAGCATTTGTAAGCCCTTCTCATATGTTCTTTATTAGGCCTCTTACTTGGATGCCTCACAGCTGCAAGGAATTTTGAATGAAATAGTCCAGAAAGGTAAAGTTCGTGGCTGGTGGCCAACTAATTTCTTCAAGTTCTTTTTTCTTCTGTCTTGTGTCCTGAACAGTTGCTAAAACACACACAAAGAGGGGCATATTTTGAATGTGCGGGAATGTGAATGTGCCTATTTTGAAGTCACAGAGCAGCAACCGTTAGGTCTGCCACTCTCTGCAATGAGAGCTGAGTCACAGATCTAAACAAGAAGTCACGGTGGTGGTTGTGTGAAAGTCTATCCTATCCTGCAAGGTGTGAGGATGAAGAAATCTGTTTACTTCAGCCTCCTGCAGTTTCTCATTTTTTTCCAACCTTAAGTTCAAATAATCTCATTCAGGCATTAGTTTGTGATTGGGTTAAAAACTGGCGTGTTGAATGTGTGTAGTGTAGGATAACTTGCAAACATTTGGAGGAAGGAGGAGGTCTTTGGAGAGGCAGGAGTCCAAACACACACACTTGTTCTTCAATCAACCTTAAATACTCCAAAGCAAGGACTAGTCCTTTTCCAATTGCCCCTCTGGTATATTTTGCAAAATGTGACGTGTGAAACAGCATGCAGTAGTGGTACCTAGACTCCAAATCCCTAGGGTTACAAGTGGACCGCTTCATGCCTGCCTCCTCCCCTAACCTCCTTATTCTTTGTCCCTGTTGCTTTCTGATTTATCCGTTTATAGATCTAATGGCCAGTCGGGGAAGCGGAGATGGATTCAGCTTCGATTCGTGCAGGAGCCTTTTAGCTCTGATGGATGTATCTTTTCAACAAATGCAATAAACCTTCCTTACGCTGCCCTTCCCTGCTTTGAGTTATGGCTGTGCTTCCCACTGCAGGAGCCCCGCAAGTAAATATTTGCCACGAGATCTGCCCACTGCATATGCAGGGAATCTATAAGTGGCCAAACTCTTCCCTCTAAGGTCCACTTTTCGATTAAATGTCAGGTAGGAAAGGCGAGATCAAAACAACCCTCTCCTGAAACACCTGAAATATCACCCACTCCTGTAAATCACTTCCTATCAGAACCTAGATACAGTTCAATCTTCACTCTTCCATCCAAGAAGACTTTATGTTGCATAGAAGAGCCTAACTATGAGACTACATTTCATGCCCAGACTTGTTCCGATGTCTAGGAGAAAGGGAAGGCAAATGTGATAGAATTTATGCTCACACCAAAGATCCCTTTTGTTCTACATTTCCAATGTTGTCTTGTTAACAGTAAAATCACTGCGTGAACTATCTAAATAGAAGACGCAGGTAACACAGGAAGAATAATAGTTCACCAGATTGTCAATAACCACCACAACCATCCCCCGAAAAAACAAACAAAAAACCTGTGAAGCATGTTTCTCTTTTACATTTGCCTGACTTTGAGTAAGTTGCCTATTAGAACTGGTCACCATAGCTGCTTATTTCCTTTTGGGACAAGGAGTACGCAATAAAGCACATTGTTAATCTAGTGTGAGCTCTCACAGCCAAAGTACCAGACTGTTACACTTCTGCGTATGAATCAGAAGAAGGGAACTTGCATGCTTGAACATTCTCCCGTGTTGAAAAAAAGCAACAACCTGCAAATGGAAAGCCAACATGCCAGACAGAATCTAACCCAGTCTTTTCCTGATATGCTAGATTTATGAGTGCAGTGAGGAGTTCATCATACTTTTGGTGTGCATTTCTTCTAATAAAAACATTTTTGGTCCCCATATTTGCCTAGTATATTGCAATTTTGTATATATGTTTTTGTATACATTTTTCAGTTGGAGAACTGCATTGCAAAATTCAGACAGATTGTGCATTCTAAAGGAAGGGCAAAATTCAATTCACGTATTGTTTTGAGAAGTGCTAATTAGATACTTTTGCATTAAGATGCAAACGGATCAAATTTCTCCCCCATCCCTAGGCAATGATGGAAGTCTTTCCTGTGGCACCTGAGAGGGGTTTAGGGGGAGAGAAATCCAAATAATAAAGGGATCGTGCCCCTTTTGTGGTTCTTAATTTGTGGTTTTCAGTTTCCCATCTCTATCTCTTGGGCTATGACAAGGCCCAAAGGGCATTATTGCAGTGTTTGAAAGATGTTCTGTTCCAAAGTAATTGCGACAGTTATTTATTTCTGTAAATCGTTTTTAATATTCCACAATTATTCATGTCCGGTCCCTTAATATTTTGAACACTTGATGCATAGAGAACTAAAGATTGCCTTTAAACAAACTGGTTTGAATCTGCCTCCCCGATAGACCACACTTGGAATGCTAAGGTCTGTGTATTTAATTAGCAGTGGCAGATTTTACACATTTTTTAATGGAGTGTGAAATATATATGGAGATACAAGCTAAATATATGTTCCCGTTATTGTTAAAATTTAGAAGGAGATTCAACCATAGGAAATGAATGTATTTACTGTCTAAGCAAAGCAGGTGTTTCACATTCAGGAAGCAAAATTTATTGTAGCAACTTTTTTTTTAATAAAAAAATTGCTTGTGTTAGATTTTGTCAGCAAAAACAATACAGAATCTTGTGGCACCTTAAAGACTAACAAACATAATCTGGTATAAGCTTTTGTGGAACTCATTCCACCACGTCAGTTACATGAAGTTTTATCCTGAGTTATAGGGGAGTATACATGATTTGGGGGATTGCAAAAGGTGAATCCAGAATAATCTCTGTGCAAAATAATAGACAAAAGAATTGACACCATCCGACTTCAGAAATGACAATATTCCAAAGCAAATTGGGGAACAAAGCCTTCTACAATATTCTGTAAGTGACTTTAAAGTGGCCATTCTGAAGCAAAGGAATCTCAAACTGCAAATGAAACAATAATGTGAATCACAATTAATCGTATTTGTGAATTGGCTTACCAATGCCAAGATACCTGTGTCATCAGAAACTGTTTTGTGAACTACCACTAAATTTAGGTACAGCGGTACCTCGGTTTAAGAACAGTCCTGTTTACGAATGATTCGGTTTACGAACTCTGCAAAACCGGAAGTAGTGTCCCTCAGTCTAAGAACAGAATCCAAACAGTGGAAGGGCACTGGCAGCAGGAGGCCTCATTAGGGAAAGCGCACCTCGGTTTAAGAACGGTTTTGGTTTAAGAACGGACTTCAGGAACGGATTGAGTTCGTAAACTGAGGTACCAGTGTACTTTTCTGCATTTCTTTTCCCCTTACACCCTGTAAAGAACAAAACATTAGGGTATATAGCCTACCTATAACTCAGGATAGCACTTTATACATCAGATGAAGTGGGACTGTAGTTTCTTAGTCTTCGCGGTTTTTGAAATTTAATGGATTTTAGTAATGATGTACTTGTGACATTTCTCAGCAGCCTGCAAATGCAAATTGGGCATGTCAGACAGGTTCCAATACTACCTTTTCCTGATGTGTCCTATCTCTCTGTGTGGGGAGGATTTCTCCTTTTTTAATATAGGAAACTATCAAATATGCCACCCCCCTGCCTGTCATCTGATTTGGTACGATCCCGGAAGTGCCCTACAGCACCATATTTCTGCTCAAGCCAGGCAAGACGTAAAGCTTAGAGAGGCAAATCATTGATACTAATGTTTTGATCGTTTGCCCACTCTGGGCCACCAGCCAGCGCACAAGTTGATCTTTTAACAAGCAACCCAATCAAAACGTATTTAAAACTTGACCACATCTGCAGGCCAATGGTAATGGAAGACTCACGCTGCAAGAGTTTGAAAAGCTTCGGCGAAATCTCTATAAGTATAAGGTACGACTAAGCAGTCTGAATCCAGACTCTCAGCTGCTTCCCTGTTCTTTCTTTTGGCCTTTTCCTGTTGTTTCCCTTTTCATACTTTTTAAATAGTTAATGATCTCATTTTCCCGAGAAGAGAGGTTTTCAACCTATAATAATGTGAAACCCTCACTGCACTGTGTCACGCTGTTCTAAATGGATTTATAAACAATTTTTGTGGTTCTGACCTTATCAAACTTTACATGCAACCGAGTTGCCTCTTGTACTGAGCTTCGCTTATACCCAAGCTGCTTATGTACTGTTGGGTTTCTTTTATTTATTTTTATTTTTTAACCCCCCAAATCACTATGTGTAATATACAAAATTATATTATAAAACAACGTCACATATGTATATAAGAGCCAAGGTCCATGTTGTACTATATTTGTGCAACATAGTTTTATAGTAGTATATATGAGCATTTTGTATGTATCTGTTTATGTGCTGGTTACCCTTGTGAATTTTGTATATGCACATAGAATCTGTGTATAATGCATACATGTGTAATATTATACATAAGATTGTGTGTAATAGTGGATATAACATGTGAGACTTTCTCATAGCTTTAACTGAAGAGGGGCAGGCAGAAACTCGCTTCTGATAAGGATTAAGAAATGAGATGGGAATTAGGGTAGGGAGAACCCTATGTGTATAAACGCAACATCAAGATGTTCAGAAAATCTCATCCCTAGCTATGATAATTCATATGGCAGTGACTGAATCGATATACTAGCCATGTACTAAAATATTATCTTGGGTTTGAATATTTTCCAGGACATTTTTGAAAGAGAGGATGAAAATAATTCTGGATTCCTATATATTTCCAATTTGAGAAAAGTAATAGAGCAAGAAGGTAGGCTGACAAACTCTGGATGTGTTTTCAGTTAAGGGCAATTTAAGTTTTGAAATTTGATACATCTTTGTGGGAACATTTCTGAAACAGAAATATAGCAGGTGAAGCTTTTTTCCTGATATGGAGATTAGGAATGGAAAAAAGTTTCACCTACTAAATTGCAGTGTGTGTCAGGTTGCTGTGACAGGTGTAGTTCATTTAAAAAAAAGCAAACCAACCCTGGTCACGAGCCTTGGAAGAGACAAGAGTGGGGAAGATAGACTAGAGATCTTACTATCACGAATTCCAATTCTGGCGCCTTCTGCAGAATGCTGAAGATTGTTTCTTTCACGAAGTCAAGAATCCATTGAGTTCACAATGACACCTGCTGAACAATCCTGGAATTGCAACCGATCCTCCAACCTTAACCCTTAGCTTCCCCAGTTCCTGATGTTTTGCAGCAGAGTCCTTTGGCGGGTAGATTTATATATGCAATCCATCACACTGCGCAGAGGAAGCTACGATCCAATAACACTGCCTTAGTGATGAGCATTCAGATTTTTTAGATAGCTGTTTAAGCTGCATTGTGCCCTTAACATATTAATTCTTTTTCCCCTCCCCTGGGCGGGGAGTGAAAAAGAAAGTGTGATCAAACGACAGCCGCAAACTTAAGTGAGATTGCTCAGGAGAAGAAAGGAGAGGAGAGGGGTAGTTGGGTGGCCTCTAGAGACTATTATGATTCCTGGTGCGCAATTGGAGTGGGGGCAGATGCTCTGAATGCCGCTATCTGGAATTTATCACTAATGTGCCGCATAAAGGAAGGTGCGAGGAAGGTATGGTGATAATAAAGGCAATAAAGTGTAACACAGGAAGGAAAAATGCATGCTGTGCAGTCCTTGAAGGCAAACAGCAAACAGTACAGGCCCTGAACAGAAGAAAGGGAGGGGTGTGTGTGTCTTTGTAAGTAGTAGGAATATAATAAATATGGCCAAGTCAGCTTCTTTTGCCCCAAGAGCAGAATTCGGGGGAAAGCATAGCCCTCTTTAAGATGTGCTGCTTCTTCCTGCTTTACAAGTAGGTTCCTTTGAAGAAGTTCCTTCAACCCTATAAATCCTGCATCTAATTACTGATATGCCAAAGTCAAATGAATTGCAAACATTTGTTTCCAGGCCTAGGATTATATCATTCATTTCTCTCTCTCTCTCTCTTCCCTTTTGCCTTCTAAGCAGGCAGGAAAGGAAATACCAAGCAGCAGTTTAGCACCCCCAGGGATTCCTGTTGCCATTGTGAGCCCTCCTGAGGTCCTGTTCCTTCAGCCAGGGGCCCACCTGACTGCCCCTTGCCATGGCTTTAGTGTTTGAGTTGCCAAACTAAGGCTGCATCCTATTCCTGGTTACCTGGAAATCAATGAGGCCGAGAAGGCATTCCTGCAATTGTACTGTAAAGCTGTGACTCTTTGTTCACCCACTTTCCAGATTCTGGGCTGTTTTATAAACCCTTTTCTTATATATATAAAGGAAGCGGACCTGATTGGAATGTTTGAGGAAGTCGACAACACTCCATTCTCTGCAGTTGTTGAACATTACTGGACAATGTTTCCTTTTTTAATATATTATAATCTCTTCCTTTGCCTTCTCCTGTTGCTTTTTTCAGGTCTGTTCACCGATGACACATCCCTCCAGCTGATGACCGTCCGATACGGTGACTCCTTGATGAGGATAAACTTTCCTGATTTTGTGTGCTGCATGGTTCGTCTTGAGACCATGGCAAGTAAGTTACACACAACGAATGTTCATAAAAACATTTCCTTAGTTGCTAATATGTTTTAAAGATTTTCATTTGATGCAGTAGTTTGGCATCCATTGTCGGGGAAGTGACTCACTGACTGAATGTTCTGAGAATCAGAAAATGCACTTTGGCCTATAGGCTTCCACCATCCCTGACCGTCAGTCATGCTGACTGGAGCTGAGGGCAGGTGGAGTCCAACAATAATTGGCATGTAGATTTAAATAGAGCAATGACAAAAAAAAAAATGTTGTAAAATAGAGCATAATTCAAGCAATGGAATACTCAATCCAATCCAACCCATTCCCTAAAACATGTTGTGAAGTATAAGCTCTTATTATTTGTGTGAATGTGTGTGGTTTTTTTTTTTTAGGAACTGCCTCATGGTTTGTTTGTTTGTTTGTTTGTTTGCCTGCCTGCCTGCCTGCCTTCAATAGATAGGCAAAGCACCTGAATGTCTGACTTCAAATCAGCTATCTCTATTATTTCTATTTTTAAAGTAGGAATAAATCCAAGGATGGAAACGTCCAATGCAGAGAGTGACCTTCACACATTTGTTTTCTAGCTTTGACCCAGCTCTAGGCATGCACAAACAATACTTTAAGTGTG
This sequence comes from Lacerta agilis, assembly GCF_009819535.1. Lineage (NCBI taxonomy): Eukaryota > Metazoa > Chordata > Lepidosauria > Squamata > Lacertidae > Lacerta > Lacerta agilis. The sequence goes on along the minus strand of NC_046314.1, from coordinate 87,158,144 downwards.
ACATTTGTGTAAGGATGTTGATGAGATGTGCATTTGATTGCACATCCAGTTCAAAGGGACTGGACAGCTTTATTGCACACATCTGAAACGCGCATCTGTCATATGCCAACAATTTAAAATAAGGGGAGTTTCATGTATGTCTTCTTACACACCTGGAGCTCCTTAGCTGGCTTGCGATTACCAAACACAAAACTTTCCTTTCCTTCCTTCAAAAGTGGACTCTTCCAATAATGAGGCAAAATAAGGGGAGATGTTGACATGAAGACATATGAAAGCTACACGAAGACCTACCATATTTTCCGGCGTATAAGACGACTGGGCGTATAAGACGACCCCCAACTTTTCCAGTTAAAATATAGAGTTTGAGATATACTCGACCGCAGATTCTCCACCCGGCGTATAAGACGACCCCTGACTTTTGAGAAGATTTCCCTGGATTAAAAAGTAGTCTTATACGCCAGAGTATACAGTATATTAAAAGGTTCTCTTAGTCTGAAATTTGAGGTTGGAAGGCGCCTAGGGAAACTCACATGGACAATTTGTATATTGCTAAAGAAACAAGCCACTGTCTGGAAAGTGGCTTGTCTCTCTAGAACAGGAGCATGTAGGAGCAAAGTGAATGCTCAAGCTGTGCGAGTGATCTTTGCCGTTGACTGGATCTTACCAGATACCTCTGGAAATCCAATGAGAAAAATCTCCAAGCTTTATTGGCAGAAACCTTCAAAAATAAGAAATCAAACTGCAGGATACTGTTCATTTTCTCATTTTCTTTTTTAAAGTTGTATTAAAACTTTTCACATTGCAATTAAAACCCCCTGATTCTAAGCAAAAAACAGCAGAAAAGAGAAAAGAAGAAAAGAAAAGAGCTAGAAGAGTACAGAGTCTTCTCTCACAGATGTATCCTAACTTTTATCCCATACAGAGAAAGATGCACCCTCTTATCTCTCACCTGGGAACATTTGCCTCTTCCCTCAGCCTCTCACCCTGGGAGATTTTCCCTTCCCTGCCAGGACACAGTACATTTCCAAGATAGATGCTAAAATTTAATACAATCCCAACTTAAATGATACACGTTTGATAAAAGCATCTTGCATTGTCGGTAGGAAAATAAAATATATCTCCTTTAAAAGTTATTGGAAGAGAAATCACAATTCCAAGAATAAGAACCAGTGGGGGTGGGGTGGGGAATCCAACGACAATCTTTCTATTTGTATTTTACTAAAAGTTTAAAAACGTATTATGCATTTCTTCAAACACTTGAAAGCGCTGCCAGTGGGATTTGCTCAAGAGATGGTTACTGATAAATGGAAATAAAGGGCAGCACATCGATAATACGAATTGAGGACAGATAGTTAAATAAATAAAGAGGCCCGTTAGACCATTACTCATGTTCCCTGGAAATCCACAGTAATAACACCTAAATCAAAAGCATCTTCCCCTTTATAACTTGCTGTAAAATGGAGGTGGAGATTAAATCGCAGTTAAGACCATAACATTAATGTACCATTTTACTCTGAGAATTCTAGGTCTCTTAAGCCTGCAGTTTAGCTAGAGGCAGGAAAAGGATGCTTACTATATTACTGCAAAGGCTGAATATCTCTTTTTGAGTCCATCTTCTGTATCGCCTTCTAGCTCACTGTGACTAGTAGAAAACAACAAACAAGGCCAGCTGCTCCTTTTTCTACGCTCCCCACCCCACCCCCTTCTCACAAAGGATGTTGCAAGCAGAAATTATTTCTGCAGCGCGCATAAGTGGACATTACGTTATACAAAACACTAGCAAAGAGAGCATGTGGCATTCATACACAGTAGCGGTTTTTTGGGGGCGGGGGTTGAGATACTGGGTAGCTTGCACAACACGCACATTGGTCTATCTCCTTTGACACAGTGGCCCAGTTCAGACATTGGTTTAAACGATGATTTATCGAAACGAAATCAAAACCAAGCCATGGTTTCGGATCCTAGCTTTCTTCAATAAGCCATAATTTAAACTAATGACACATCCTGGCTTGGACATGACAGCAAACTCTGCTTTTTTAAAAAAAAAAAAAAAAAACCAACAACCAGGGGAATGTTTCCATTCTCCTCCTTGTGGATGAACTGGAGAAAAGGGGAGGGGAAACACACAAGCCCAAGGCTGGTATGAATCCCGGTTCCGGGCAGTGAGAGTGCTAGTGCACTCTGGGTCCTACTTGTGGGCTTCTCATAGGTTTCTGGCTGCCAATGCGGGAGCAAAATGCTGGACTAGATGTGCAATTCAGTAGGCTCTTCTTATGCTTTCATGGCTTGCCAAGGCTCATTTGCCACTAAACTATGATTTAGCATCATGAACGAACTTGGCCAACGTCTCTGGGAAACAGCTGTCCTCTTACATGGTTTCTGTTCATTTCAGTGGTGCTTGAAATGAGCCTGTGGCTCCATTAGGGTCAGAGTCCAGGGCCCAACTCCAGGGCCCTACAGCCAGCCGCTCCCCCTCTCCCCACAAAAAAGCAAGCACCTGAAGAGACAGGTGGTGGAGGCAGGCGTGATGGGAGCTTCCACAGCACAGCGGGCCCACCTAAATGAGAAAGAGAGAAAGAATGTCTGAGAGAGACAGGGCTGGATTAACTTTAAGCAAAATGGCGCAGCTGAAAAAAAAGGCTCCCACAATAACAGACCCTCCAAGTGTCCCTATTTTCCAGAGACAGTCCCGGTTTTATAGAAGCCGTCCCGGTTTCTGAATTGATCCCGGAATGTCCCGCTTTTCCTTAGGACATCCCTATTTTCATTGGAGAAATGTTGGAGGGTTTGGAGTTATGCGACCCCGTAGCCAAGGAGATAAGTAATTATACAACCTTTAGAAGACATCTGAAAGCAGCCCTATATGGGGAAGTTTTTTTTTTTAATGTTTAATGTTTTATTATGGTTATATATATGCTAGAAGCCACCACTTTTTTCCTATAGTTTTACAAACTCTTCTGTTTTCTTGCAAATTGAAGCTTTGTTTTGTGCTCTCTAGAGGCATTTCGCAATTTATCTGCGGATGGGAGAGGAATCTATTTCACTGAAGATCAGGCAAGTGGTGCTTAATTCCATCTTCCTCTTTTCCATTATTGTTCATAGTAGCTTGTTTTTATCCTTGGAAACCAAATGCCTTCCCCCCTCAAATGAGATTGAAACAGGTTTATTAAAAGGGGAGGGGGAGAGAAAGAGCACTAAACCCAAAAACATTCATAGCAGATTTTTGAATGTATATTTCATTGTGTCTGGAGGTATGGATTCACATTTCAGGATTTGCCGATTTAGAAAGAACTATTCATATCAGCAAGTCCATTAAATGAAGGCAAAAGGGGGCTTGGCAACAGATTTTTATTCTCTCTTTGGTACTTAATACTTCAGAATTGAGGTTTTTCTAATGCAGAACATGATGTTGAGGTTGCTCAAGAGTGGAGTTCTCACTCCAAAATATCTCCAGTAATACTGCTGGGTATCTCTATATGTTTATACTTTAAGGAACAAATGAGAGAGATTTAATGTATTTTTAATCTCTGCTGGAAGCCACCCAGAGCGGCTGGGGAAATAATAAAATAGAAGAAGAAGAAGAAGAAGAAGAAGAAGAAGAAGAAGAAGAAGAAGAAGAAGAAGAAGAAGAAGATTTAAAATAAATAAAAAATCACCAGATCTGGTGAATTCAGTGTTGGGGGAGAAAATTGCATTTTCAGTATGAATGTTACATCTTACAAGCCGCCCAAGATGTTCTACAAAGACACGTCAATGCAATTCACTGTCAATAAACAAACAAAAGCCTCCGAATCTTTGGCTAGTGGTGGCCAGTGTGGTAGGGCGGAGTTTCCCTTCCAACGCCAGCCACTGTGACTTTCTTGGATGGGGTTAGAATGGGTCAGGGTGAAAGCGAGTTGAGGTTGTGTGGGTGCACCAACAGAAGCATTGGATTGGCTCTGTCAGGATATCCACACAACTCCAACCTCAGCACTGCCCTGCTCTCACAGTTGGGGAGGGGAGGCTTAAACCTCACCTTAACAATCAGAAAGAAGGCCTGGCTCATTAAACAGCAAAATAAAACTGAAAAAGTCACGTCTAACAGACTTAAATAGATGTATTAATCCATTTAGAACAACCTCTACTGACATTTTAGCTGTCTAAAGAATAGCATTGAAGAATCATAAATCACACACTGTTTATTTGGACGCAGATTATTCTATGGTTCTTTGTATGTTGTGAAAATATTATTTTGACATAGGTTTTGTTTATAGACTTATCTGTTTTAGTTATTGCATTACAGAGTTTTTATATTCTGGATTTTTTTTTTCTTCCCATCTTTTTTACTGTAAGGTTCAACTCCATTTTTATATAATAAAATTGTATTAACACATTTATGGGCAGCACAGATATTAATTTTTGTGTATGCATAGACTGAATATTAAGCTTATTTAAGTCTGTTAACTTCATTTTGTTCATTTGTTTGTTTTACGTTAAAGCTCTCCTCCTCCTCAGCACCCATGCCTTTTATTTATTTTGTGTTTCAGAAACTAACAATGCAATTGCTAATCACATGGCCATTACTGTAATATATATTTAGGCTCACTGACCTGGTATAGGCAACTTCTCGTCTCCCTGTAGCAGCCGGTCCAGTCCACAAGCACATGTGATTACAGTGCTGGACGTGACTATTTTGAGTGTGGAGGAAAACCATCTCAAGCGTGGCAAGGAGGGGAAAATGTGCATCATTAAGGTTTCAATGACAGCCTCAGGAAAGTCACAGGCCATTGAACTAACATTGGGCGCTGGCTCAGCAGTCTCTATACCACCTGATTCAATCTACTTCCATTACTTAAGAAATGCACCATTTACTGAACTACAGTTGGGCTGTTACTTGGGAAAACGGATTCCTGTGTGCAACTGTGTGCCTGCTTCACATGTAACTTTTGGTACGTGCTGTATACCTGCAGAGTTTCACATTGCCCCTAAATGCCCTCTAAACCTTGGCAGAGATTTATTTCTTGCAATTAACCTCAAGGGTGTTAATAAGCACTTTGGTTCCCCTCAATCACATAATATCGCAAGGCAAACACTAGCCATTAAAAAGAAAAAATTAAATTTTTTATTGAATTTTTTTAATGCAACAAATGAGCATCCAGAGTGACTGTTACAGAGTGTGAGTTTCATGGCCATATAATAGCAATACTCATAAGACTGAAACGTTGAGAATGGATGCGTTTCAACAGGACTTAAACAAGAGTAAGGTCACAACCACACCATTGGTGGAATGTAATGTAAAAGATGGTTTCACCAGTACATGTATTTCTGCTTGCCAGAGAAAACACCCTCCCTCCTCCCCCCCCACCCCTGTTCTGGGGGTTCTCCTGATCCTACAGATGATTTGTGAGGTGTACATGTTGGAGGAGAGGAAGGGGAGAAGAGGAAACCCTAGAGATCCACAGGTTCCCCACCCCTGCCGTGTGATATTTGACAATACATGTGAATTTGTCCACAAAGTTAAAATGCAACATGTGACAGCTCATTGCCTGTTTCCCCCACCATTGAAGTTTCAGGAACCTTGTCCAAAAAGAGGTGTGCCCCCCCCCACCGGCTGCATAAAACTAGACAGTGGTCTCCATTTGGTATTGCTACCTATAATTTTGTTATAATTTTGCTACCATAATTAATTCCACATTACAAGTGTCATTACATCCCTGCCAATGATTTTAACTGTCTTTTCAATAAATTAGGAATTTACTCCAATCTTTTGAAAATACTTGATCTTCCTGGTTTCTGATCTTCCCCGTCAGTTTCGCCATCTCTGCATACTCCCTCATTACATCTCTGGTAGTTTTCCTGCTCTTTACTGGGACGGGAAAGGGTGGCTTCGAGCTCAGGGCATTATGGGTACTCTGGCAAAGCCAATCAGGTGCTCTTTGGGATGTGCCCATGGAGCCTTGACCTCGCTGCCACCCTGCCCCACACCCTGAAGCCGTTTTCATCCCAGTAGGAGTTATCCAGTCAAGAGTCAATTTTCTTGTTTTCCTCTTCTCTTCTCTGCCCTCCCCATTCCCTTGTTGCTTGTGTGTCATGTCTTTAAGATTGTAAGCCTGGGGGCAGGGGTTCTCTCTCCTTTTTATATTGATCTGTAAGCTGCTCTGGGAACCCTTTCATTTAAAGGGGGGTGTGTGTGTCTGCACATGCATGCATACAGTAAGAGGTAGTTGATTTTTTAATACTTCATAACCTGCTGCATTGCATACCAGCTAATCGGTGCAGAATGCAGTTCCACAGGCTGCCTGTGTAATTTGCACTCAATAATCCATGGCGAGCTTACTTTGAAAGCAAATAAACGGAAAATTCTATAGCATTTCATTAAAATTCCATTAAAGCGGCAATGCATAGACATTCTGGAGATTCACCTGGTTCCAACATTTAACAACTCAGTCTGTGATTTTAGGGCTTTGGTTGCACATTCCTCTGCTCCCTCTTTTGCTGTGGAAGGAAACAGGTGGGCTGTTATGGGTCACAAAGCAGAGACTGAAAACATGCAGGACGATGTGGTACATCCCTCTGTCTCCAACCCTGCTAGATCAAGGCACTCTCACGCCTTAAACCCTATCCAGTTCCAGGGATTTGCTGGTGGGGCGAGTGCTGTTGTACTCAGGTGCTGCTTGTGGGCTTCCCATGCACACCTGGGTGGCCACTGTGAGAACATGGTGCCAGTCTAGATGGGCCTTTGGCCTGATCCAACAGGCTCTGCCTATGTTCTTATCCCAGCAGAGTGGACATGCCTCTAATAGCGACAGCACCAAAGTGCAGAAATTGAGGGTCCTTAAATGGTACCCGGAACTGATTATAAGGTAAGCTCAAGTGGCAACAGAGCTCAGAATCAGCTTCTGAGCACCACAAGCTGCTCCTTTCTCCTTGTGGTGAGAAGGAAGGGGTGCTCCCAGAAGACACCGAGCAAGGCCTCTCTCCCACCCTGCAACTTGGGACGTTGCAACAGCAGCATCACAGTATAAAGCTAAGATGAAATCCCCAACCCAAATTTAGTGGCGGACTTTGGGCTCTGTGCGACATGAGTCCCACTTCTCACACTCCATTCTACAGCATAGTTTTGGTGTCCCCTACAGCATGGCGGCAGTGCAACCGCACTGGTCATGCCACCCTAAAATCACCTCTGATTCAACACCACATTACAGCATAGCTGTCAAGTTTCGGATTTGAAAATAAGGGATCAGCACCCTCACCTGTCCCGGGGACAGTCTACGGTTCTCAGAGACAGTCCACGCCGTGGTAATCCCCCCCCCCCAGGCTACAAATTAATTTACACCAGGAAAGCACTCCCAAGAAAGAGAAATCAGGGCAGAGAAAAGAAAGCACTTGTTCACGCAGCACACGGTTAATCTCTGGAACTCCCTGCCACAGGGAGCAGCGATGGCCACCAACTTGGATGGCTTTAGAAAAGGATAAGGCAAATTCATGCAGGAGGAGAGCACCACTGATGGCTTCTGGCCAGGTTGGCTCTGCTCTGCCTCCAGTTAGGGGCAGCAATGCTTAATCTGAGAACCTGTTGCCGAGAAACATTAGTCTATTTTATCTTCTTCTTTATATATCTCTCTGTCTGTCTGTCTGTTTGTTATTAGGTATTTATATTCCACCTTTTTCTCCAAGGAGCTCCCTGGTCCTAGTCCTCATTTAATCCCCACAACAATCCTGTGAGGTAGGCAGGCAGGCAGGCAGGGCTGAGAAATGCAGGGACCCAAGGAGTCCCCAGACTCAAACTCTCCTTCCCAGAAATAAGGGAAATTTAAGGGATATCAACAATAAGGGATGGCAGCGGGAAACGGCTTGGAATAAGGGAGTTTCCCACAAAAAAAAGGGGAGACTTGACAGCTATGCATTACAGGCATAGGATGTGCAGGTGGGAAGGGGCTCCTGCTTAAGTTTTCCAAGGGTGTGCAAATTCATTGGCATTTTCAGGGAAACTTGCTCTGTTTCTTTGTGCCCAAGTGGTGTAGAAAAATAAATAAATCACCACCACTTTCTGCCAAAGTTAAGAGTTCACACACAAAGAAAAAACCTTCCCACAAATCCCATTGCTCCCTAAAGTTTCAGAGGCTCAGAACCATATCACCAAGTTCTTATCTACTTGAGCCATTCCCTGTGACCCAATTATAAATTGGGCTGCCCAAGCTGCAATTCAATAGAATGAAGATGTTGTAGGAGGCAGTCGTTGATACAGTGCTTTTGTCCTTCCTCATTTCTGTATTTCTGTGGTGGGCTAGCTAGAAAGTAATATAGGCGTCATATATTCCATTTGAGGTCAGTGGCACTGCTCACATGCATATCACTTAAAATCTGTGGTAAAGCTATTCCAGGTTCTGGCCCCTACATGTGAATCTGGATTTCTTTTCCCATTACAGACCTGAGATTGCATATTGCAATTTCTCAGTGGCAGGAGCTAATAATTCATTAGAGCCAGGCTGAGCATGGCCGCCTGTGTGCAGAATAAGACAATTGGCAGTGCACTTGATTTATACCTCCAGCTAAGCTAATTAAGCAATAATTCAGGGGGAATCCATCATTGTGACAGCTTTGTTGATCAACTATCCCCAAGCAAAGTCAAAGGTGTTCAGTAGCTTGGGGAGGAAAACCCAGGTCAATAATGAAAGCTGCTAAGATGGGAGTGTAGAACATACCAATGATTGTGTGTGTGTTTTTTAAAAACAATGGATAGAAGTTTAATGCTTTCATTTATATAAGCACGCCTTCTTATACGCATAAAAATGTAAAGCTGTTGTCACACTGCAGTTTGTGTGGCTGCCAATAGGTGGCCCTGCCAACTGCAGTATTTCAACAAAACAACAGGTGAGTGAACAAGCACTCTCTGAAGTCCCCCACCTTTAAAAGGGGTTGGGGGTTGGAGGTTGGGGTGAACTGGGGGGAGGGTAATGGGCTGTGGAGGGGAGTTTGGGCTAGGTGAGTGGGATAAAGGGAGGAGGGATTGGCCAGGTGTGAGGGAAGGTGGTTGGTGAGTAGGCAGGGTTGGTGAACAGGGATGGCAGTCCCTAATGCATCCATATATGTACAGAAACACATCCTGCTTATTACATTTATATACCTTTCCTTCATGGAGCTTAATGTGGCATGCATGGCTCTCTTCTGCTCCATTTTATCCTCAGAACAACCCTGTGAGGTAGGCTAGGCTGAGAGGAAGTGATTGGCCCAAGGTCACCCAGTGAGCTTCATGGTGGAGCAGGGATTTGAGCCCTGCTCCTAAGCCCAACACTCTAACCACTACACCACATTGGCTGTCTACAGCAACAGAGTAAGGATATATTTTCATGGGAGCGTCTTGCTGGAATGAGTTCAGAGAAGCAGCCACAACACTGCAGATTTCATGTGCTGTTTGCCTTTTACATGTGGTCTGAAATCCCGTTCAATGAATGCCTGGAAGGTGAACAGTATTGCACCTAATATCCCAATCCACAACTGCATTCATTCACTACCACTTTATACACAGAAGTGAGGCAAACCTCTCTCTCTCTCTCTCTCTCTCTCTCTCTCTCTCTCTCTCTCTCTCTCTCTCTCTCTCTCTCTCTCTGAGTTACCCTGTGCTTGTGTGATGTGACAGTGACATCTAGTGAATTTTCTGCCAAGCACAGTTGTTGCTTGCTGATTTTCCAGTCAAAAACAGTCTTTGCTATTTTTGGAACGCCAGGATTGGATGGAGCAGTGGACTGACACCGTGGAGCTGCCCTGCGTCACCTCACCCTGTCAGCTGCACCTGCCTAAAAACAGTGAAAACTAGATTGAACCTTAAAAACCAAGTGGAGAGTATGAGAAGACAGTAAGAGTAGGAACAAGAATCACAACTGTATGTTTTGTTAAAGAAGTTAACTAAGAATTACAAAAAGGATAATTGGAAGTCTTGTGATCGAGTGTTATGAAGTGTTGTAAGAATAAATGTGGATACTTGTAAGATGACTGAAAGTATGAATGTAATGTAGGTATGTATGTATGTAATGTATGTAATGTATGTTTGTTAATGGCTGAAGATTTTTTTTAGAGATTTGATTTTTTTTTTTTAGTTGTTATGATTTTAAACAATAAAGAGATTGATTATAAAAAAAAAAAAAACAACAGTGAAAACTAAAACTATGTTGAGTGCCATATTAACCCATCAATTCTGGGACCAGGTTTCCCATTAATCTTGCAGTTTGCAGGTGTCTCCAAGGCTCTGTTTTCATAGTAGGCCTCATTATGTTGGTGCTACGTGCCCTTTTACAGTGACATGGCCACATTCTACACTGGCAAAGGATGCCCAGCTACAACCCAGTGATCACGATGAAGCTTACCTCGGGGAGTGTCGCGCTTCCAGAGATCCTTGTAGTGGCTCCACCATGGACAAAACCGACACCAAATTCAAATTGTGGAAGCACTTCCTAGCCTCTCTATTGTTTGGGATTTCAAGACCTGGAAGGGATAAAGTTCCCATCACAGTATTTAAATCAAGGATGGGAAACCTGTGGCGTTGGAGTCAAACAACATCAGCAGGGCCACAGGTTTGCCAGCTCTGTCAAAGGGATGGCAATAAGTTTGTGACAAGGGAAGGGGGGGGGAGTGAAGTAACGCAAAACCCAAGTAAAAGTATACCCACCCTATGCTTTCTAGTTGTGTTTTGAAGTGAACATTCTCAGCATTCTTTTTGAGGCATCCCTCAAGCCCACTTTGAACTCTACTCAGTTGTTTTACTCACGGTTCACGGTGAGCTTCTTCTTCTTAGCTTAACCCAATGTCCCATCTGTGAAATGTTGGTGGGAATCTCCTCGCAGCTTAGCAGATAAGATGTCACTAAAGCGGTTTAAACTAATCCATCCAAATATGCTCATTACAAGTGCACATAAGAGACCAAGCCCAGGCCATAACTTTATGTGGCAGGTGCTGATTAGGTATCACAGAATTGTAGAAGAATCGGAAGGGACCTTGAGGGTCATCTAGTCCAACCCCCTGCAATGCTGTCCCGTATGGGAATCGAACCTGCAACCTTGGCATTATCAGCTCTAACAGACTGAGCTATGCAGAGGGAAGAGAGGCAAAGGGGAAAGGTGTTTGCACACTTTGACAACGCTGCTTCTTAATTCATCCTGGCATATGCCTAAAGAAAGCAATGTAAGAGCACATCCACTTTGCCCAAAGCCAGTTCCATCTGGCACCTCCTACCTCTGAACTATGGAGGCTGGTCATTGTAAGAACAACAGTTTAAGAACTGAGGCGCGAGTTTGATTCCCTCCCCACATTTCACTCCCTATCCTCTTTCCCACGTGTGTCATGTTTTTCTTGAGATTGTAAGCCTGCGGGCAAAGACTCGCCTGCTCAGGGGCGGACCAAGACATTCTGGCACCTGAGGCAAATCACAAAATGCTGTATCTCACCCACCCCCAGGAAGAAGATCTACACCAGGAAGAAAAGGGGGGAAATAAAGATCAACATCTAGAACAGGGGGTGGGAGGAGACGAGCAGTGCCTCCTATTGTCAGGCTCGGGGAATCAGATCCCTCCCATGGTGGCAGCCCAGAATCAGAGAAACGAAAAAAGTTCTTACCAAGCAATTTATTCAATAATTTACAGAGAGTGATGAAGGAATGTAGCCTTTCTAATAATGGCATTGCTTCAAGTAAAGTTCCCCCCCCCCACGTCTCCCTTATTCGATGTCACTCTTGCCTTGGTTAATCTGAGCTTTCTGCCTCTGAGCTCTCTGTTCTAATACCCTCAATGCCTGTCTGATCTTGGGAGGGAGGGGGGTCAGGAATGCTTTCCATGGACACTGAGTGTCAGCTGTCTCTCCCCTGGTGTTTCTTCTTCTTCCTGCTGCTCTTCTCCCAATATTTCCCAGCTTCTCCTCTCTGCAGTCTCTAAAACTTGCCCTTCTGCAAACCACTGTTCTAAATCTATACTGTCCTCCTGTTCTCACGAAGGTTCAGGAAAAGGGGGGTCGGCCCCCACCATTCCTCTTCAGTCCAATCCCTGACATCTATTCACCGAGAGGCTGCTGTGGAGGTAGCATTTCGGGGACATTGCCAAGAAGGTAGCAGATCGGCCTCCAAGGAGTGTACTGCAGCTGCTGTTGGCCCCGTGGCAGAGGGCGATGCATTCTTTGGAGGCCAGATCCTGCCTCTGGAGACAGTTGCCTCACCTTCCCTCATGGGTGGGACAGATTTAGCCTTGATTTAATTGACAGCCCCTCTGGGAGCCTACTTGGATAAAGTGAGGGGTACAAATACTCTAAATAAACATATTAAATAAATAAATTTGAGTACTACACAACAAATAATTGGTAAACAAACAGCTCCAGGTGCCAACTCCCTGGGGCCCTAGGTGCCTGAGCACCCACAAAATTCCCCATGAAGGGTCCGGACACTCACATATTTCGGTGCCAGAGTCATGCATGCTGCATGGCATCCACGGTCCCAGGCACTCACAGTTTTGGGGCCAAACTGGCACTCCTGCCTCCATGCAAATGTCTTAAGAGCAGCTTGACTCTCCTTGCAATCAGTTTACCAGTGAGGTCTCCAGTCAGATGATGGGGGGCTGGCATACCTGGGATTCCCTCTCTGTATAAATTGGGTTCATTGGTCTACCGCTGAAGCTACAACTTCTGGAGCAATCAGAAACTGGAACATCAGTGTCCTGGCTTGGGGAATGGGGATCCTATATCTAGAATTGGTATCCAAGTGTTTCAGCAGCGTGATACATATTTTAAAAATTGTTTTGTTATTCTTATTCTTCGTCAAATTACAGAAAGGCATTTTAATAGTGGAGCAAATATGGCCAGGATCAAGCTCTCTCCTGAATCCTGTTGTCAAGATGCCAGCTGTAGAGAAAAGGCAAGGAAAGGGGTGACATGATAGAAATTAATAAAATTATGGAATCTGCTCCCACAGGAGGCAGCAATGGCTACCAAATTGGATCACTTTAAAAGAGGATTGGACAAATTCATAGAGGACAGAGCTATGGGTGGCCACTAGCCATGATGGCTAGGCTCTGTCTCCACAATCAGAGGCAGCAGTGCTTCTGAAATCCAGTTGCTGGAAACCAGAGGGATCTGCCGCCCTGGCGCGGCTATCCCTCCGGCGCCCCCGCCATGCCGCCTCTCTGCCGCCTCCCTCCCGCGCTTGCCGCCCCTTGGGAGGGGGGTGGGCGAGCGGGGGATGAGGGGCGTGGCGCTGGAGCAGCGCGGGGCTCTGCGCGCCCTTCCAGCGCTTCCGGGATGGGAGGCGAGGGCGCGCCTGTCCCGGAAGCGCTGGAAGGGCGCGCAGAGCTCCTGTGCTCTGCTGGGCAGCCAGAGGGCGTGGCATGGCCGGCCAGCTCCCTTGCCGGGAGTCAGAGGGCGCTGCACCGCGCCACCAGCCCCAATGGATGAGACGGCTCTGCTGGAAACCACAGGAGAGGGGAGAGGCCTCGGCCCAGTATACCTGAAGTGTGTCTCCTCCCCCATTGTTCAGCCCAGACACTGAGGTCCAGCTCCGAGGGCCTTCTGGCGGTTCCCTCATTGAAAGAAGCAAAGTTACAGGGAACTAAGCAGAGGGCCTTATTTGTAGTGGCAGCCGCCCTGTGGAATGCCCTCCCTTCAGATGTCAAGGAGATGAAGGACTATATAACTTTTAGAAGATGTCTGAAGGCAGCCCTGTTTAGTGTAGTTCTTGATGTTTGATGTTTTATCGTGTTTTGAATATTCTGTTGGGAGCTGCCCAGAGTGGCTGGGGAGGCCCGAGCAGATGAGTGGGGTATAAGTATTATTATTATTAGTATTAGTATTATTATTACAGTCGTATCTTGGGTTACGTACGCTCTGGGTTACGTATTTTTCGGGTCACGAACTCCGGTAACCCAGAAGTGCAACCCGAAGCGCACGCGACACGCGGATGCGCAGAAGTGTTCTGCGCAGTTCGCGCATGCGCAAACAGCTACTTCCAGGTTTTTCGCGTGTTTGTTCGGGTTGCGTACTTTTCGGGTTACGAACTGTATCCCGGAACCAATTACGTATGCACCCCGGGGTACCACTGTATTATGCTGAAATTCTGCTAACTGGTTTCCCACAGGTATCCGGCTGGCCACTGTGAGAACAGGATACTGGACTAGATGGGCCGTTGGCCTCATCCAGCGGGCTCTTATGTTCTTTTCAAAAGCCCTGAAAGAAATTTCCTTTGAGATGCAGCCAGGCTCAACACAGTAAACGGAATAATTCCCTTGTAAAGTAGGTATGTCCTGCAGATGGCAGCCTAGAGCTGGGGAATGGTTACCAGGAACCCGTTATATTTTAGGCAAAGGAGGAAATCTAAGGCGCCCTATCCTGACCTGATCTTGCTCAATGCTTCCTTTTTCATGAAGTCATGACTATACCTTTAAAGCATGTTCAAAGCGCCTTCTTTGCTTCAAAGAATTCTGGGCATTGAAAGCCGTCAAGGGTTGCTGGGAAATGTAACTCTGAGGGGGGTAAATTCCAGTGCCCAGAATTCTTTGAGGAAAAGAATGTCATGGATGCTTTAAGTTGAGAATCGAGCATTTGAATTGTAGAATTGTAGAGGTGGAAGGGACCACGAGGGTCATCTTGTTCAGGCCCCTGCAAATGTGCTTCAAAAGTGTAGTGTACACGCAGCCTATATCTGCAAATTCCAGCGCTGGCTGGTGCCTATTGGGAGAGAGCAAATGTCAGAAAGCACCAAATGATTCAAGTTTTGCTCTCATTTTCCTCCTTGCTGAGTTCTACAAAGGGCAACACTTAGAATAAGGAGGAAGCATGGGTGTAGCCAGGGGTGGGCATGGGGCAGCTCCCCCCCCCATAATTAATAAAAATCAATAAAAATACTTAACTAACTGAGGTTCTACCCCCCTAACAAAAGCCTGCCCCCCTGTAACAAAAATCTTGGCTATGCCCATGCCCCCCTAGACTGGTCATTACTGCCTTGGAGCACAGTGTGGGTTTTTTGTTTCTTTCTTTGTTCATTTCACAGTTCTGACCACCCTCCAGCTGTTCACACCAGCTCAGTTTTAATAGTGCCATATTCTTTTCTGTTTGTGAGCACCCCTGGTGGTGTTGATGGGATGCAGATGTCTTCAAAGTAACCTTGGCTATGTCCTCTTTTCCAGCGCGCATCCTCTTTTCCATGGGTATGTAAAATGAGAGTCATCATAGTGATCCGTAGTTAAAAGTCGGCAAACGTGTCCTCTTTTTATCTCTTCCAAACACGGCAACCCTACTAATAAGGAAAGGCTGCAGGACTTCTGTTGGTGTGAAGTCGGTTTGAGAAACAACCTGTGGAACAGTACCATCAAGGCACAGAATTCATGTGCATTTTGGGCAACGTCACGTGAACACAGATTAAGAACCCGGCATCGGAAATGCAGTGAGTGCACCATAAATGGTACTGTGAACTAAGCAAGCTATTCTGTATCTAAAATAAAAAAATAAGTAAGCTAGGCAACAGGTTGTGTTGATTCCAGCTGTCACGTGAAATGGGGAACAACCCTAAGAACAGTGCGTCATTCATTTCAGCTCCAAGACACATTTCAGAAATTGTGTATTCAACCCACATGCAATGAACACTTATTAATGTACGGGGAGGTGATGCTTCAGGAAAGGCAAATGACAAAAGATTTCAAAGCCACCCAGCAGTATCTGAATGAAAACACTGTGTTTAATGGGCATTTATAGAAGTCTATATTTAGCACCACTTTCAAAACAAGTCTGGGAAGGCTTCTCCGATTCTCCTCCTCAGAATGTCTCCCTGGAATTTGCAGGTTAAATTACCTGGCCTTGTTTATGTGGTGCAATTTGTGCATTAAGGCAGCCTTCCCCAACCTGGGGCTCTCCAGGTTTGGAAGTTTGGGATCACAACTTCCATCAGCCCTAGTCAGTGTGTAGCAGCTAGGAATGATGGGAGTTGTAGTCCAAAATCTCTGGAGAGCACTGGTTAGGAATTCTCCATTGTCCCATTATTTAGTACAGGGTCCTGTACAGAGCACTGCACATATAGCATAGTTTGCTGCAGTTTTCAGTTCCTTTGGGTTCATATACATCTCTTTTCTCTCTAAGGGCATTTCTAGACTGCTGCTATTTTCTAGTGGGGATTCAATCACATACCAGCAAATTCAGGTTGCACATATGGAAGTTTTATGCAACAAACCTGCTTCCTGAAAAGATCAGCCTTCAATGCAACAAAGAAAGTGACAGGAAGATGCACTGCAAAGTGTGGGATAGGGATAGAAGAGAAATTAGAATCAGGGCACATGCAAAATGGAAACCATCACATTTGCACTTTCCAGAACAATAGGTGAACCAAACAGTGATCCTTTGAAATTTGCACTTATCTGAACTTTGTGATATAGTTCTAAAAGTATATTTGGGGAAGTATGCATAAAAATGAATGTACAGTATCGGTGGAAATAGAACACAGAAATGCATCACATATGGGGAAACAACTTGCAAAAATATGTACATTAGTCAAAACTGCACATAAAAGTGTATTTATTCAGAGAAATTCACACCAAAATGCTGATGGATTTTCACAAGCTTTTTTAAAAAATTAAAAAAAAGTAAATGGTGCAAAATGTGGAGAATGGAATTTAAGATTGGAAAAAATGAGAAACCAAGAGAACCAAAACTGGCAAATCTTTCCTAGCATGGGATAACATTTACTTGAGACAACTTCTTCTAACCTCACCCCAAATTAATCAGGATGAACATGTCTTCTGGAAATGCCCTAATTTATTCTGTGCATGTGAGCAATGATAAAACACATACGGTGATATTCTACTTTAAGTTGGTATGCAGCTTCAACATTTGTTATGCCAGGTCGCTGAATCTTTAAATCTCCAAGTGATAACTACCTGTACATTGAAACTTAAATGTATTGAGTCCTTTGAGGTTGATAAAAACACCTTCCTTGACTCACCTTAGATTCCTTCCTCTTCCTATTCCCCCCTATATGCTGCTTGAATTCACACTAGACTCCCCCCCCCCCCCGCAGATATAATTATCTAATTATAACCTGATTAACCTGTCTAATCACAGTTGCTTCCTCCAGGGGATCATGACATTGTGAGCTTATGGAGATACATGACTACGTTCAATAGTTAGTTGAATAAGACCACCTGCCTGAGTTATATCACTTCTATTATGTAAAAGATCTGATGGGTGCATTTTGCATTGCTTAATTACTGTGTTTATTGATTATTATGTAAAATCCACAGTTAAATGTTAATAACAAATACAAAAATATCTCTGCTGATTGAGTCTGTTTGTGAAGATCCTAAGCAGCAGAGAAAAGCCATGAATTAGTTTGAATGTGGTATCTTGTTCAGGAAATTATCATGCTTAGAGTGAATGACACAGTCTTTAGAAATGTAGTTCATTTGAATTATTTGGTGACTGCAGGCTCTCCTTCTCCCTGGAACAGACCCACTTTACAAGATGCATACGACTGGATGGTAACAGACATTTTTGGTCATCATATATGGGTGCTCCATCAGGGGATACAGGAATAACTTGATATTTACAAAGTCCATTACGAACTGCTCCCTTTCCCAGACGGAAGTGCAGATGAGAATCCAATTTATCCATAGTCTTTCATGCTTCCAGGATGATCTGACACATCCTTGGCTCAATAATCATATCCAAATAATTTATTTAATTTTACAACCTCTGTGCAGTTTCTGAAAACATTTAGATTCTCAATAAAAACAAACATTATAGAAACATCATCTCCCCATCCCACCCTCCCACCCACTTCCTTTCCCCCCCCCTAATGTCTCAACGACTAAAATTGATCTGTAAAAATGTTTTATGGAAAAAATACGAGACATTTTTTCACTTTGTAAACCAAGAAAATCTTTAATAAAAAAAACAAAATAAAATAAACAAACATTTATTTTTTATAAATATCCAAAAGGTTATTAAAATCAGGAGCAGCTAAATAAAACACTTGTAACTTCAACATGTCTGGATACGTTTTTCTAACCAGAAATGTTTTGTACAGTGAAGGCGCTTGCTAGATGTCAATAGGCAGGGAGTTCCAAAGTTTAGGTGCTACAACACTAAAAAGTCAATATCTTACAATTGCAGGGCAAGTAATATGTGGCAACTGTAACAGTCCCAGGTCCACAGATCGAAGGGATTGAGTGTACAAATGTTTAGGGTCAAGTAAACTGGTTCTCAAGCGGTTAAGGACTGTATAGCAAACATTTTGACCTTGGCTTGATAATAAGGTTAAAAATGTGGGTTTTTTGGGGGGGGGGCACTTTTTGAAATGCCTATTTAAAGACTATTTCAAGGAGGATTTTCATGCAGAAGTGAAGCAAACAGTCGAAACAAAATAAATAAATAAAAAATCCTTCCAGTAGCACCTTAGAGACCAACTAAGTTTGTTATTGGTATGAACATTTGTGGTCTCTAAGGTGCTACCTTCTGGAAGGAATTTTTTTGTTTTGTTTTGACTATGGCAGACCAACATGGCTACCTAACTATAACTGAAGCAAACAGATCAGCAGTTTCTGCAGATAAGGAAAAGAGATCTGCACAAAAAATAAAAATCCAACAAAAGAATAAGTGAAGCTTGGCCTTTTTTGAAACTATTTTTGGTGCACTTCTCTCACCCACTGAATCTTCAGAAGGAATTGAGCTCAGCTGACCACAAAGGAGAAATCATGACTCTATGAGTTGAGTGGAAGATTGCACCATGTTTTCATTCCAACAACTGATTTCAAATGAAAAGGGCCGGTCAGTTGCCCTGGAATCGCCCAAAGCTTTGGCTCTCCCTGCCACTGGACCTGTGGCAAACTGTCTTTCTTCAGGGATCTAGGGAGGTTATAAAGGCACTTATTTTTCCAGCTGGTTTGTTTTTTTGTGATTTTTCATAATTGTTATTTTTATTGGCCAGATTACTGTTGTGATTACTGTTACTGTTGTTGTGATTACTGTTGCTGTGAGAGAGAAAAATACTTTATTGGCTGGGTGAGTATTTCTTATTGGTTCTTATTTTTGTATATATATAAAAAAGTTTTACCTTTTATATTGTTGATGTCCTCTTTTTGTGTTGTTGGTAGCTGCAAGCCATCTAGGATGGGTTATATCCAGAAAAGCATCCCAGATATTTTGTTGTTGTTGTTGTTCAGTCGTTCAGTCATGTCCGACTCTTTGTGACCCCATGGACCAGAGCATGCCAGGCACGCCTATCCTTCACTGCCTCTCGCAGTTTGGCCAAACTCATGTTAGTAGCTTCGAGAACACTGTCCAACCATCTCATCCTCTGTCGTCCCCTTCTCCTTGTGCCCTCCATCTTTCCCAACATCAGGGTCTTTTCTAGAGAGTCTTCTCTTCTCAAGAGGTGGCCAAAGTACTGGAGCCTCAACTTCAGGATCTGTCCTTCTAGTGAGCACTCAGGGCTGATTTCTTTAAGAATGGATAGGTTTGATCTTCTTGCAGTCCATGGGACTCTCAAGAGTCTCCTCCAGCACCATAATTCAAAAGCATCAATTCTTCAGCGATCAGCCTTCTTTATGGTCCAGCTCTCACTTCCGTACATTACGCCTGTTGTCTTTGTCCATGGAGTTTTCTTGGCAGGGATACTGGAGTGGCTTGTCAGTTCCTCCTCCAGGTGGATCACGTTTGGTCCAAACTCTCCACTATGACCTGTCCATCTTGACCTGTCCATCGCTTCCCTGAGTAATTCAAGCCCCTTCGCCTTGACAAGGCAGTGATCCATGAAGGGGATCCCAGATATATTTCAAAACAGAATGAACAATTTGAAGGACCAAACATGCATTGATAAAGCTTGTGTTGAAAAATGGGTCAACATACCAAATACAAGCCACACCTAGGGATTGCCCACCTGCACAAAACAACAAGCAGAAAACCAACCAAGATGTATGAACCCAGGCTGCCCATCAAACATAGGAACGATTGGTGGAGCCACAGGTACAGGTTTTTTTTTACAAGTAATAATATAACTTAATTGTTTTATGTTGGTGTGTGAGCATCCACTCTTTGGTTTTCATTCCTTTCTGCAGCAGAGTTCCTTTTACACAAAAGTTTTCCTGCATCTTTTACTTCTTTACAGCAGCAGCATCCCAGCTCTTAGTGAAATCCCCATTACAGGAATTAACACTCTTTGGTTCTGTTTTTTCAGTGTTTTTTTTATTATTTACAAAACTTTACACTGGTCAAAAAACAAAGAAAACAACATACTGTATATTCTGGCGTATAAGACTACTTTTTAATCCAGGAAAATCTTCTCAAAAGTCGGGGGTCGTCTTATACGTTGGGTGGAGAATCTGCAGTCGAGTATATCTCAAACTCTATATTTTAACTGGAAAAGTTGGGGGTCGTCTTATACGCCCAGTCGTCTTATACGCTGGAAAATATGGTAATCTTTTTCACTTTTAGCCATCCGGCAAGAGAGCTAATGCTGACTCATTCCCATGTTCATTTACACTGACCCAGACATGCCCTAATAAAGGCACCTGTTGCTGGGGAAATTTTCTTCTTCTTCAGGACCATTTTCAAGTTTCTTCTAGAATATTCCAATGTTTTATACACTGCTTGCATGCCAAAATACCGGTAGCTGTTTGCAAATATCAAATCAGTTCTAAAATATCCATGTGTAATCAAAAGGCACACTAATGCAGTCCCATCATTCCAACATTAAAAGCACCCAGGATTAAAATATACAATAAAACAAGCCTATTAAAAAGTATAACGATTAAAACAGCTAAAAGAGCAATTACAGCAG
Source organism: Lacerta agilis (assembly GCF_009819535.1). Lineage (NCBI taxonomy): Eukaryota > Metazoa > Chordata > Lepidosauria > Squamata > Lacertidae > Lacerta > Lacerta agilis. The sequence continues at coordinate 87,137,371 of NC_046314.1, read as the reverse complement.
TCTGGGGGCGGGGGAGTGACCAGCAACACTGCAGCTGGTAGAACTGAGGCATTCGTCTGTAAGGCAGCCACTACAAAATGGTGACCCTGTGAGAATAGGACTTGCTGGCTCTGTGATCACCTATGTTCTGTATTAAACAAGCACTGGGCTATTTTGATACATCAGAGTTATGGATTGAGATGGCCAAGTTTCATACACACCTGGTTAGCTAGAACAAGATGTTTCCCGAGGGTAAGCCGGGTCAGTGAGGTGTATATCTTGGAACAAAGCAGAAACCAATTAGAGGGAGCAATTCAGTCCCTCTGCTGAGGGAAAAGTGACTGTATATGGCACACGGAGCAAGGGAAGGAAGAAAAAAACATTGATTTTCTTGAAGGAAAGAGTTACCATTTGAAGGGAGGGAAGTAGAATGACTTCCATATAAAAATATCCTCTCTGCCTCAGTAATATTTGACTTCCACCCCCAAAGGCGCACTCCTCCATTGCCTCCCGAGACAGGAGGGTGCCAACAGCAACCATGTTGAATGGGTAACTTCAGAAGTAATTCTCAGCAACTGGGATTTCTTAGTTTAGAGAAAAGGCAAGTGTAAGAGGTGACAAAATGGAAGTTTATAAAGTTATGCATGGCTCAGAGAGAGCAGACAGGGCAAAAAGTTCTCTCCGTCTCTGCTAGCATGAGAACTCCTGGGGGTCCCATGAAATGGCACGCTGAAAGAATCAGGACGGATAAAGGAAAACACTTCTTCATGCAGCACAGTGAAAACCGTGGAACTCATTCAAATTTCTACATGTTTGATCTTTGTGGATCTTTGTGGATTCTGACATGAATTGAACTGATCCACACCTCCGAGAAGAATGTATGGATCAGAACGTCAAATTTCAACACAGTTCACACCTCAAACACACACACACACATTCAAATCTATTTTTAAAATGCACATTTTGAGATAAAATACATTTAGACCTGTATTTTAGCAGAACATTTAAGATACGCACAGATTTCTTTTAAATGCAGAAATAGGATGGGACAGATTTATGAGTGAACAGATGAGAAAGTGAATCAGACCAAAGAAGGTGAGTGCTTCTGTGTTGAGGACTGGTGACTCCGACAACTAGGCGGAGGATTTCTCCACCATCTTGGAAATTCCGATTGGTCTCCTGGGTCTGTGGAGAGATTAAAAGATTGTTCACAGCACACACAGCCTTGGTGAAGCTGTGGAATACAACAGGCAACTCCAGTCTTAGAACAGTACATCTTTTGGTAGGTATGACCTACAGAAGCTCCCTTCATTATGACAGGCTGGACTTGTGGGGTAGGTGAGGAAAACCTTCACTTTTCAGGTAACCTGAAGGTATCTGAAGAAGTGTGCATGCACACGAAAGCTCATACCAAGAACAAACTTAGTTGGTCTCTAAGGTGCTACTGGAGGGAATTTTTTTATTTTGTTTTGTTTTGACTATGGCAGACCAACACGGCTACCTACCTGTAACTGATCCAATGAGGTTATTGCCAGTATTCAGCGGGAATCCAGGAAATCCAGCACCTGCTCGGAAATGGCCACAGGATTTCAATTTCTCTCTCTCTCTCTTTTTTTCTCCCTCCCTCCCCCCTCCCTCTGTGTGTGTTGGATTGGGATGAATAACTAGAACCACCCACCCCATTTCTCATTTGTGAATGAGACCAGGAAAGGAAAGCACTGCACCATTCTTCCCCATCTCTTCTGCTGAAGTTTAAGAAATGGAATAACAGCTGCTTCCCCATTCTTGAGTGAACAAGTGATTATCCTTTCAGCTCTCTAATTGCCCAATCAGTGTTACATCAAGCAATGAAATCAAGCCAATCAATGCAAAATTCAACTTTAAATATACCCTTTTGTTTGTATATTTATATATGTATGTACAAAACTGGTAAACAAACAACAGCACCAATGCGAGGAAGAAAGATGCACCCATGTGCACTCTCCACACTGTGGCTGAATCAGAAGGCAGTGCTGCCTTGCAGTCATCCAGAATGTATTTTCTGAGCCTAAGCTCTGTTAATCATACCATTACAGAAGGTGGACCTCTCTGCCTTTGAGAGACATAGGAAGAGTCCTGTCGGATCAGAACAAAGGCCCATCTGTTTCAGCAGCCTGCTTCCCACAGTGGCCAATCAGATACCTAGGGGATACCCCATCAGCAGAACATCAGACCAATCGGCCGTCTCTCAGTGTTGCTCCCTGGCAATTGGTAGCCAGAAAGGCATAGTGCCTCCAAATCTGAAAGTAGGAACACAGGAAATTGACTTATACTACATCAAAGCATTGGTTCATCTAGCTTAGTATTGTCTACAGTGAAAAGCAGCAGCTCTCCAAGGTTTCAGACAAGGTCCTCTCCTAGCCCTACCTGGAGATGCTGGGGACTGAGCTTAGAAACTTCTGCATTCAAAGTAGAGGCAGTAGAATGGAGCTACAGCCGTTCCCATCCATATAGTATGAGACAGTTCAATCCCAGGCATTTCCAGGTAGGCTTGGAAAGAACCCCTGTCTGAATGCCTGGAGAACTTCTACCAGTCACTGCAGTTGATGCAGCTCTAAACCTCACCAATGGTCTGACTTCACAGAGGGCAGCCTTCCATCTCTCTCTCTCCCCCCCCCCCCCACATTGTTTTTATAACACCAGCAAGTAATGGATGTGTATTTCATGGGACTTGGATGGTTCTAAGGTTCTGTTGCCCAGTGAAACTACAAAAAAGGTAAACAATAAACCTGTTTTTTTAAAAAGTAAAAAGTAAAAATAATAATGGTAGCAATTCAGGCTGCCAGATGGTAAAGTTTAATGGCTTTAACTGCACATAAACTGGATACTGATGGGTTTCTAAGAAAGCAGCCTCCTGTTTGCAGATCTTCCTTTGCCTGCACTGCTGACTTCAATTACACAGGTGCTGCTTATTCTTTTTTTTCTAAGTGGCAACCCAGTTATGTAAGAATTCCAGGAAATCAATCAGGCAGAAACAAAGGAGGCAATTCAGAGGCAGAATAGTTCCCTGCTCCACCATCCTTATAAAAACAGCAGCAAAATCCAGCTCCCTCCTAAAAATATCAGAGCCGGGACTTGGTTTCTGTCTGTCCCCGGCAAATCCATTGTCACTCGCAATGGGAAAATGGACTCACCCCTGGCATTCTGTGAATGAGTTGGAGAGCAAAGCAATTAGACAGGAAAGAATGAAACCATTCATCCCAAAATACCTGCCCTGCCTGCTGTAAACAACAGGGTTTCATTCCTGACTTTCTGCAGGCATTTATCTATTTTGAGAAGCATTGCAAAGTCAGTGATTCATGTGTATATAATACTGCCTGTATAATTAGAGACAAAAGGGACCCTCTTGGGAAGCAGCCACTGAGATTTGGGTGCCTGTATAATAATAAGACTAAATGCCATGAATTTCACAGCACTCAGGAAGCCAGGAAGCTCCACTTGATTGGATCCACAAGAGGCCCGTTCATGAAGTGTAAAATGGACCTCAGACACTTACATGTAAAATAGCCAGCTTGCAATTATGGAGGCAAACAGTTCAGCCAATAGACACTGTGCCAGCATCTTGCTTGATATGTCCAGAGACCTCCCCTCTTCCCGACAACTCAAGACACTCCTTTTTTACACTAACATTCTCTACCCAGGTGGAGAACTTCTATTAGCTGGCAGCTTTTGCAGGTGTGTTGCAAAACCCGCTTCCCAACTTGGGGATCTTTCTTTAGGACGGATGCTATAGTACTGTGACTAGAAATTGCGAATCGGGAAGTCCCTGGTTTGAATCTTAGCTGTGCCATAAACTCACGACGTGGCCACTTTCTCAAGCCTCAGACCCCACATCTCCAATATGGGGGATAATGATACTTGATAGGGCTATTGCTAAGAACTCTAATGAGAGAACGATAGCTTGTCAGAAATTTGAAAGTGCCATACAAATTTAAGTGTCATGGTCATCCTCAACATCTCAGCCAAGAGTTGAGTCACATCACTAACTTGAACCAAGCCCTGCCTGGTATCTATGCCAACTTCCCTCCCCTGCCAAATAGGTGCCGGATGGACTCGATATTTGTTGGGCATGTAACTTGGAAAGAAAACATGAACACTTGTTTGCTATTTTTAGAGTAATTTGCTTTTTACTATATTGGGGAATGGAGCAGAAAGCAACCCAGCTCAGCCTGCTAAACAAAGGTTTCACCATGCACAAGCTTCTGCTTGTTGAATTCTTAGCTGTTTTGTACTCCCTTTAATATACCTTGGAAATTCTCAGTAAATGAAGTCTTGGTGATAAGCCAGTCTATTGAAATGTAATGGATCGATTCATTATAAGGAAGAGGATTGATCAGTTATGCATTGTAACTTTGTGTGGCCTAGATCTGCAGCTACAAATGAATGGATTTTTTGTTTTCAACAAGAGGGGCTTCACCCACAGATTCCCTCTGGATGGGGTTTGGCTGAGACCTTCCACAGAAGGATGAACAGAGGAAAACAACTCAAAGCTTATGAGAAAGAACCATATTCATCCTTCTCACTTCTATCTAGTCTTCACTCCATACTTGGAGTTGATGCTCTTCTACTGTGTGTGTGGAAGGGAACTTTCAGGTAAGAGTGTCTTCCAGTCTGCATCACTGTATCCTCAAAGCCTCCTTCACCTTTTAGAGGAAACAATGGGTGTGACCTCCTTCACTTATTTAGGGAAACCATTTTCATAACCATCATTCCTGCTGGTAAACCAGCTGATCTAGATCAGTGTAGCATCAGTGATCATGGACCACTCAATAGCCTACTGCGAGAGATTTACAAATCACCTTTTTTTTTTTGGAGGGGGGAAATTACTCAGTTCTGTGCTGAACCTGATTCCAAAATGGGTTTAGGAGTGTTGGATGTCCCTGGAGCACAGTTGAGTTACAGGTCATGGGATTGGTTTCAGCCCAAGAATGTGGACAGGACACTTGTGGCAGTGAGGCTGACTCCATGTCCTCTTGGTCCCTATCCATCATGGCTGGTAAAATCTGGGCAAAGGGGAATGAATGGCCGGAGGGGTCCAGGGTGTGCTCAGTGCCTCACTACAGGAGCGACTTATGCCCACTGCCTTCAAAAAGGTGGGGATGCAACCCCTCTTGAAGAGGTCCTTGGATCCAGAGGTTTATGAAAACTACTGTCCAGTCTCTAATATTCCCATCCTGGGCAAGGTGTTTCAGAGAGGGCTGGCAAAGCAGCTGCAGGTATGCCTAGAGAGTGCTGATTATTGAAATCCATTCCGGTCTGGTTTCAGGCTTGCTTTTGGCACTGAAGCATCTTTGGTTGTCCTGACTGATGACCTCTTGTCAGGTGAGAGACAGGGGAGTGTGACCCTGTTAGTTCTCCTTAACAGTGGAACAACTCAAAGGTAAGTTGAAGAGAACATAATGTGTCCCTCTTGTAGTGCAACCCTCTACTCTGCACAAGTTCCAACAAACAACAGCCACCTCTGATGTCAAGGCACAGTCAGGAGATGGGAAAGGAATCCTCAACAGCCCCGATTCTACAGACACATCAGAGACGACCAGCCAGCCAGCAAACAAACAAACAAACAAAAATACAAATAAACAAACAAACACACATTTTGCATCACCCTGCATTGGGTTGTTAAGGGAACTGGGAAATCAACAGCTGTTGCTATGGCGATGACAGTTCATCACCATTCAGTGCACAGACCTGAGAAGCACACAAGAAGGAAGTGATAGAAAAAGGCAAGCAAATGGCAACAGGTTCCTCTGGGTCACAGGAGCTCAATTAGGCCTAAGGAGCAAAGGGAACCTTAGCCCACTCGTGGCTGTTTTGGATGACAGAAGATGGGAAGGTACTCAGTCTGCTTATTTGTGTTTCTGCTGGCAAATGCTTTAACTACAAGCTGGTGAGGCGGTTGTTGTTTGAGGCCCTTTTTCTTCTTGCTGGGCTTCAGCCCAAGGTGCTTCAACCTGATCATATTTACCTCACACATAAGGATATGTATGAGGAAAGCTCTGCTGGACCAGGCCAAAGCTCCACCTAGTCCAGCCGAGTCGTCCTCACAGTGGCCAACGTATAAGAAACCTGTGAGCACCATTAGTGAGAAGAGCAACAAACAATTAAATAGAGGCCACCTCACAGTGTATTACAACACAATTCAGGGACTCTGGAAGGGAGAACCAAGTCGACTTATTTTCTGTGCACAGTGAATACTTGTCAAAGGAGGAGTGGGTGCTCATCAGCGCCACTGCTGCCAATGAACAGAGGGTGGAATTGCAATGACTAGCTCACCAGGCCCAGGAGATAGAGGCTCCACCTGGGCGTAAAAGGGTGCTGACACTCTTCTGCCTGAGCTACACTTGTTGTACCAAGAGCTTCATCTCAGAACACCACCAGCCCTGGCCCACTTGTGAAGCTATAGAGAAAACTGACTGATCCATGTGTTGAGCCATGTTTCATAGCACGATAAGGACCACTGCTGCATGGAGCAATGGGAAGCAGTTGGCTATGTCCACTGTTCCTGAGACAAGGCAATAGGGCAGATGTCCCAAAATCTTCTGGGTCTTCAAAACAGCATAGAGACACCCCTCCCTCACGTCTGTCTGTCTGTCTCTCTGTCTGTCTCTCTCTCTTTCTCTCTCTCTCTCTCTCTGTAGCAAGCGGCTCTTTTTCAGTTTTACATTTTGTAAGAGTCATGCTGTTGGAATATTTATTTAACATGACATTATCTGCAAGAAGAAACTTCACTGGTTTTTATTTATTTTTGCTCATAACCCCATTTGTCATTTCAGTCTACCTAGCAGGTACTGTCTCAGAGGAGCCACAGTGGCCGGGGGGGGGGGGAGAGAAAGTGAAAACATGCTAGCCCTTGCCAGTGGATGCATGTTTAGTGTTGCACCTGTGCTTTGTGTTTTAAAAATATCCCTCAAATCTCCATTAATAACTGCTATCAAAGTCCCATCTAAACCCTGGTACAATTTTCCCTCTCTTTCCCACCACCAGAGAAGGATAGAACACTGTCATTACGTGTCCTTTAGATCTCTGTGCGGCTCTTTGTAATTTGATGGCATTTGACTCAGTCGATTGAAAGAGCAAAGCCCAGCCTGCATCACAGAGTCTTGCCTCCTCTTTTTTCCCAGAACAGGAAGGGGAAATTGCTGGCATTACATAAAAGCTTTGCGAGCACATATTCTATCTATATTTATTTCTCTTTTTGCAGTCTGCTCCCCACCACCACCACCACACACACAAAAAAAGGCTGGGCTTACCAAACAGTTGCTGCTTTAGTTTCTCTACCACCCGCTTTGTATTTCTGGGGGAAAGATTGCACCCATTTGTTTCATGGAGAATATGCCTATCAATGGATACAGGGGCGGACTTTGGTCTTTCAAATTTCGGCAGCGACCTGCGAGAGGCCAAAATTCAGCACCCCCTTGCTTTCTGTTCTGCTCAATTCACTACGCAATAGTTGTGGTGCCCTGCAGCACCCCCTAGGCTCGGCGCACAGTATAGCAAAACTGGTTGTACTGCCCTAAATCTGCCTCTGATGGCTACTAGCTATGATGGCTATACTCTACCTCCACTGTTGGAGGCAGGATGCCTCTGAATGCCAGTTGCTGGGAATCACAAGTGGGGAGAGTCTTGTTGCACTCAGGTCCTGCTTTTGGACTTTCCATGGGCATCTGGTTGGCTACTGTGAGAACAGGATGCTGGACTAGTTGCACCATAACCCAGAGACAGTAGGACAGAGAGTGGGATAGGTCCGAACACTGCCCAAATACCAAGGTTTTTAATCTTAAGCAGCAGCAACAGAAAACTCCAGTTACATCAGCCCCAAAACTAAAAAACAACACAACCATGGACCACCCAAACTGGTACCACCCAGCAGGGAAGCAAACAGAAATGTTTCTCTACTTTGGGGGAAAGAGAAAATGTTGTCAAGATGGTCATAGCCCTCTGACCTCCCAAGGATACATTCCAGCACATATTTACCAGGATTGAAGTCCCAGTATACTCAATGGGTCCCAAGAGGAGATTTGTGACTGTGTCTTTGCCAAAGAAACACATCTGGGATTGGGCTGCAAGTGCTTCAAAGGGCAGCAAAGCCAGTGATTTGTGGGAGGAGAAGCTCCATTGGAGCTCAAAAGGCTTGGAAAAAATATCCATACAGATGGCAGTGGGGGAAAAGAACTCTCCCCTGGCGGATAGTTGCAAAATGTGTTATATTTATTGCTTCCAAGGAGTACAATTGACCACAACAGTACAGTCACTCTGTGAATTTGTGGACACTGTCTGATTCATTGGAAAATTATGTTAATCATTTTCATTAAAGTTTGTTTGTTTGTTTTTTCAAAACAAAGCAGAAAAAAACAAAAGAGAGTTAGTTACAGTGTGTGGAGCAAACACCTTCTACCACCTGTTGAACAAATCTTTGCCTTGTTGGTCTATGAGGCATGGTGCTCAGTCTGCCAAAAGAGTTATTGATTCTGCCGCAAAGCCATCCTTGATTTCTAGACTGTTCTTCCAGCAATATGTGAGGGACACGTGACCTCTGACTCGACAGTTTCCTTTATTCCTAACATGGTTCCCAACTTGTTGCTCTTCTCCATTTAAAACTTCCTGCAATAACCTTCACGAAGAGGCAGCCACTATTTATGGAAACAAAGATGTCCATTAAATTTGTGACCCGTTGTTCAAAACATGTCAACAGTATGTGGGTTTGGCGCTTGCTTTCTAAATCCACAGTTCAAGTGGAAGCATCTTGAAGAAGCAGATGTTTCCTTTCCAGAACAAGCTTCTTCATTTTAACAGGCTCCAAGTCCAAACCCCACCATCGTGCTTCTCCAGTGGTGGTGGTCCCACAAGTACTGCCAGCTGCAGGGTGGACAACGTTGGGAGCCAGAACAGGCCCAAGATGACAGTAGGCACAGAGATCAAGTGGATGCCTGCCTGCCTGCCTGCCTGCCTCCTTCCACACAGCCATGTGGTTGCGTCCTTGGGCTTTCTGAGAGTTCAGGGGCCACCACGGCTGCTAGAAAACGATTCTTTCATCTTCCTTTCAGAGCGGCCATCCTAGCAAGCATAGGCAACCAAACGAGGTTGACATTTAAAGGAATGGCAAAGATTACATTTCTGAGATTATATTTAATATGAGCGGCCCAATTAGTCAAGCAAAATCAATACATTTCTACTGAATAATAAGCCTGGCACACTCTAATGCAGGCTCCTTAGGAGGAGGAAAAAAATAGCCCTATTTTTCTACATTCATTTTCTGTTGTGACATCTCTGGCTGCCTCAAATGATGCATAATGTTATTTTCATCTCTTTCAATTGAATTTTAGTACGTTCCCTTCTTTGATCTATCAATTTCAATATTCATTCATCAAAGCATTATCAAAAGGGGACAGGAACAGATGTAGGTGGAGAAGTCGTCTGTGCCTTGCCCAGCATCACCCAAGGTTTGTACAATATTCACTGCACAGAATCTGTTCATTTCCCCTTTGCTGAAAAACGGGAGTTCCGTGGTGACCTTTGTATAGGAAGTTTCCTCTGAAGGAGACAGTGCGGGAGTCTTTGTGCTTTTGCTGAATGACTGAGAAGAAATCACAAAGATGTAGAGGCGAACACTTGTAGGATGTTCACAATGGTGACTTAAAATGCGGTGAGATCAGCCTCCTGCCCTGCTGTGTTCCAGGCCACATTTGCAAGATGTTGTGCACATCACATATGGGGCAGGGATGCCTTCACCCAGTGCACATTACCTTTTCGGGTTCCTCATGACTGTAACACACACACACACAAACCCCAGAATTTCTATTCACGAAGCTGTCATCTGCGCATGCAAATGTCTCAAATGCATACAGTGGGGGCACACAAAAGGGTTTCAAAGGGCACACACCAGGAATTTTTATTTTGCTTTCTCATAGATAAAATAGTTTTATTAAAACTAGTATTATTTTCACGTGAGGAGTAGTAAGTATCAGTTTGGGAAACACATAAGGGAAATTATGTTTTATTTACAGTACCAAAGTGTTTGGTACACAAGAATTAAAAGGCCTGCAATCCTAAATATATTTCTTATGTGGAAGTAAGCTGCTTTAGAATGGACTCCCTCGGAAGTTGGTGCACTCTCCTTCCTTAGAGGTTTTTAAGCAGAGGTTGGATGGCCATCTGTCATGGATGCTTTAGTTGAGATTCCCCCATTGCAGGGGGTTGGACTTTATAAATTTCATAGAATCATAGAATCATAAAGTTGCTTCCTGTTCAAGACCAGGGTGCAATACACAACCATCTGCCCAGTGCTGCTGCAGATTGGCTCACACCCAGTTCCACTTCTTGATCTCGGAGGGGGACTAAGTGGCTTATGATCACTGTTCCATTCATAAGAGCAGTGCTTTTTTCTGGGGGTACGTGTACCCCTAAACATTTTGTGTTGCCCCAACCGACCAACAGATGGACCAATATGCCAGCTGTCTCCGCAATAGCAGCATGGACTGGAACTCTGTCATTCTCCCTGCTGGTACCCAGGGAGGGGAGTCTAGGGCGGCCACGGTGGAGGTGATGGCGCTCCTCCTCCTCTTGCCAGGCTAGAGCCAGCCAGCGAGCACTCGCCCCTTCTCACTTTAGCCGACCCCGCCTTCACCCTTCCTGTCCTCTCTCAATTCCCTTGGCTGGGGGTAGGGAGGGGGTTGGGGGGAGGAAGGGGGCGAGGGCGAGCAGCCAAAATGAGAGTACCCACATTGGCAAAAGATTCCTGCACTGCAGGGATTTGGTCCCTTCCAACTCTATTCCACGATTCTATGAAAGCCAGTGTGGTGTAGTGGTTAAGAGCGGTAGACTCGTAATCTGGGGAACCGGGTTCGTGTCTCCACTCCTCCACACGCAGCTGCTGGGTGACCTTGGGCTAGTCACACTTCTTTGAAGTCTCTCAGCCCCACTCACCTCACAGAGTGTTTGTTGTGGGGGAGGAAGGGAAAGGAGAATGTGAGCCGCTTTGAGACTCCTTCGGGTAGTGAAAAGCAGGATATCAAATCCAAACTCTTCTATGATTCAGTCAGTCACTGGCAGGAAGTACATGATAAGCTGGACCGAATTTATTAGTGAGCTATTCCATCACCATAGTTGTTGTTGTTATTTCTATATTCCCCTTCACCTGAGGATCGCCGGGTGGTTTACGATATAAAAACACAAAAATAAAATACTGAAAGATCATGTGGATCATCAATGACAAACATACCACTGAAGGACATATCAACATCATTGACATTGCGATGGCCACACACAACTGTACATACAAGAACAACCACAGCCTCTCTTTTTTGGAGGGCTAACTTGGGTCAGAACTTGACGCTGTATGACTCGGAGTGTAAACATCAAGTGAAATCAGCAGCGAGGCTGCATTTTTTCAAATTTTCTTTATCCTAGGATAAACTCTTCCAGTTGTCGCAGGGCTTGGGTGAAAGCAGCCTCTCTCCTCCCAACTTCTTTATAATGAAATGGAACAGGAGGGGCGCTGTTGTTTGCTCAGGAAGACAGATGCCCACTAATGGAGGAGACCTTTCCCCCTTCTCCGCCTCCTGCTGGAGAATAAAACCTGAGGCTCAGCTGCCTCTTCGTAGGGAGGCTACTTCCTATGACTCGTCGCCTGTCAGGCGCGCTTGATGAGCAGAGTCGCTTAATCAGGAGACGGGGAGCTGCAGGCGAGCGATAAAGGGGGATCTTTTGTATCTCGGTGTACAAAAATAAAAAGCAATTTCATCAGGCAGAGCCGGGAAGAAACAGTCTTTGCAATTTCATGCTGGGAAAGAATGAAGGCAGCAGTAAAGGGGTGGAGAGCGAGACGGAGAAGCAGCCTCTGTGCGATGGCTCGCTTCTCCAGGGAGAGAAATGGCGGCAAAAAAAAGGGACCCAGAGAACTCTGCCAAGAAAATGAAAGATCTTTCCTCCAAATAAATGAGGCTCTCTGAGAAATAATAAACCTACAGGAGGCCTGGCACAGTGTTGTTGTTTACTCTTGGCTCTCCTTTCATTGCCATGGTGAGGTGCATCCCATTTCTACTCTGTCAATAGCCACATCAGCCCAGACTTCATTTTGGTGCAGGATTAAACCAGGGTAAGAGGGCTCTGTTTAGCCTTATTGCCCAGCTGATGCCACTGAGGATGCTGGACAAGACTAGCAGTGCCATTTACTCCAGCACTTAGGCCACTCTCTTTTTCAAACTGTCTGGAGAAAAATAATCCTGGAGAAAATAAAGGAGATGCTTGTTTTGTTTGCTTGTGCTCTGCATTCATATACTGCCCCTCTGCCAAGACCCCTCACGAGGCATTTTGTTACTTTAAATTGCTAAAACCAATAAATGATATTTTAAAATGCAGAGTGACAGAGTGCCCTCAGGCTGATGATATACAAGGGACCTGGCCTGGGCTTCCTGGCTTCTGCCTCGCCTCAGGGCACGTCTGCCCTTCATTAGCTTCAGGAAACCAGAGGCTGCTGCCCTGACCATTCCCTCAAGCCATCAATGGCTCTATCAGGAGTGGAGGCAATATGCTCCCTAGCCTTGTCTTCCATGCTGCTCAAGTGATAAGCTTGTCACACGCCATCAGGGCTCCCATTGGCTAAAAAGGATCTAGGTATGAACAACTTCTCTGTTGACAGAACTGCTGTTTCACACCACCACTTAGAGGCACTCCCATCCTTGCACTTGCTGGTCACTTCCCCCTCCTCTCTCCCCTCTCTTTCCCTTCCTCCACACTTGCCAGCCATTTCACCCTTCCCCCACTACCCTCACCTAACCTCTCCACTTTCTCTGCCACCACAACCACTTTTAAAATAATCTGGGCCACTTTCCCCCCTGACACTGCTGCTTTTACTTCCTGGATGACTGAGCTACTCCTCTGTGGACAAAGGGCTGCATACAAATTTAATAAATGATCACCAACAACAACCCTGTCAGAGATCAATGAAAGGACTCTTGCTGAGTCCATGGATGAAGCCTTAAATCGGGGGTGGGGTGGGGTATGTGGTCCTCGTGATGCTGCTGGCTGCAATTCCCATCATCCCTGGCCCTTGGCTGTGCAAATCTAACAACATCTGGAAGACACCAGCTTGCGGGGGTCTGGAAACTTGATGCTTATAGGCCGCATGCCACAGAATCCCAGTAGATTGGGTGGATGGGGGCAAAGCAGGCTGTTGGCATCAGTCCTTGCCTGCAGTCTTTCCAAAGGGTTGACTGCTGTGGGAAGCAGGATGTTGGACTAGCTCCAGCCGAGTTTTTCTTCTGTTATTAATTCACAAATGACACTTGATTGTTATTTTTATTCCATTGCACTGAGTTGTGTCCCATTGCATAAATATGCTGGGCAGCAAGGACCAGGCTAGAATGGGGTCACTTTGCTGTGTAATGCAAAAAGTTTGATATCTTTGTCAAGGTGGGCCTTCCTTCTGCCACATACACATCACCCCCACCCCCCAAAAAAAAGAGCACAAGAGGGGACACAGATTGGCATGGAACCTGCATGGGCTAGTTTATATGCAGAGATGCAAGGTTAGAAATCACTGTGACAATTTAAATAGAAACACAGTAAACCTTACCCAGAAGCATACATAGGCTCCCTTGCTTCCCTGGCTGTATCATTGTGTCCTCCTGTCCCTTGACAAGATGTTGGATGTCCAGAGCAGCAGAGTGTCAGGTTTCAGTGAATTCCGATCCTCCCCCCTCTCATGGCAGACAGCCAAGGAAGTACCGGTAAATGGGAAGCTCTTACCGAGTCTTCAATATTCACAGCGAGAGGCCTCTGTACGCTGCCTCTTATGTTAATAGAATTGCTCCAACTGAGCTCCTTCCCTCCCTCTTATTGGCAACAGCACTTCCCCTTATGGTGGCCACCAGGGGCTAATTGTCTCTGAGTCCTTTGCTCTTCCACTTTCAATGCATGTCGGATTCTGGGAGAAGGGGGGGGGTCAGAAACGCTCTCCAGTGATAACATCTCAGCTGGCTGCTCTGTCTGTCTCTGTCTCTGTCTCCCCCTTCTCTTCTCCCAACACCTTCCACATCTTCTGTTTGCCTGTCTCTGAGCTGTGGCCTTCCTCAAACCACTGCTGTAATTCAATACTGCCTTCCTTTTCTCTGGAAGATTCAGTCTCTTCCCCATCAGTCCAGTCCCTGACACAGAGGAGTGGCCAGGGGATGACACGGACAGGCAGGTGGGCTCTTAGCCGCTCAGAGCCAGAGTGAAGAGGCATAATTTTTGCACACCCCCTGGGCCTGAGTTCTAGTGTTATTAAAGTTGCAAGGTTTTTAACTGGGGAAATCAGAATAAGACCCACTATTTGACTATTGATTCAAAACCCTAAAATGTATTTTATATACCGGTAATTGAAATTTTATTTCTAATCTTTGTGTATCGTATTGTTGTTTAATTGCTATGGTCAATGGCTGATGCAAATAAAGATTCATTCATTCATTCTAGTGTTATGAGACAGGGTCAAAAACTTTTCTCTACCCACTTTCTGTATGCCATGCATAATTTTTATAAACTTCTATCGTGTCACTTCTTACTCACCTTTTCTCTAAACTAAAACACCCCAGCCCACTTCAGAAAACACCATGAAGTGGAGGGGAATAACTGAAGGCCAAGAACGGCACTGGAATGCCACAGGCATATATTGTTCGCCCTCTTCACTGTCTCTCAAAACAGGCTTCAAGCAGTGAGTAGTCAAGATGGTCTAAATTACTAGTGCCATGTTGAACTTGATATAAGCCAGTCTAAGTGTCTTTGAATAACTACACACACCGAGATATATTCACAGCTAATCCCTTGAGACTGAAATGATGTTGAATTTAGTGAAGTGGCTCTTGAGTTGAGACGGCTGTAGGAATTACCGAGAGAGGGTCGCGCAGATCGGCTGTGCATTTTGAAGGTTCCTTCCCCCCCCCCCCAACGTGGGGAAGTTTCATAGAAGAAATCCTTCAGGGCTCTTAACTTCTAGTATGAACGTATTTGAAATGTCAGTGGCTTTCGGTAGACGTTACTAAGTTGCGCAATGCGTCATTCCCTCTTTTTATTTATTTGGTGGTAGCATTTTTAAAATGATTTTATTATAAAAATTAATTTCTGAAGTACACAGATTACTCTGATCTGTCTTCTGGTCATATACATCTTTTGTGTTTTACTATGAGGTATCTTTCCATATGGTTTGCCAGTATCTGAGCCATCTGTCAGGAATGCTTTGATGGTGTTTCCTGCTTGGCAGGGGGTTGGACTGGATGGCCCTTGTGGTCTCTTCCAACTCTATGATTCTATGATTAGCCAGCACCCTATGGGGAGGAGTGCGGGCTAAAAGCAGAAAGCGCCATCTTTCCCATTAACAAACTTGTGATACTGGTCTAGTATAGAATTTGAGCACGGGGTGCGGGGGGCTTTTCTGGGTGTTTAAGGGACAGAGCAAGACACCTCCTGTTCTGTAAATGTTGAATCAGTCAATCGTATTTCTAAATGGTTGCTCAGGAAATGCTCTCAAGTTTTGGTAGGATGGGCTCTTGTCAATTTAATGTTTTGCCCATAGTGCCAAAAATGGTTAAGGCCAGGCTTGGCATGGTAGCAGGAAGCTAGGAAGCTGTCTTAGTCTGCTATACTGACTTGTCAGCTGCTCCCCAGAATTTCACACAGGGCTCTCTCTCAGCCCTACCTAGAGATTGAACCAAGAACCTTCTTCATGCAAAGCAGATCATCTACCACTGAGCTATGGCCCTTCCTCATAATACACTGAGTAGTCAGTTTAGTTTAATGACTACAGCAGCCTTTTCCAACACGGTACCCTGCAGATGTTTTGGACTACAACCATGATTAGCCTCAGTCAACTTATCTAGAGGACATCAGGGTTGTTCAATGGCAGTAGAGGTAGTGCTAGATTGGTTCCACCAATGTCCTGACCTGCCTCATCACAGCCCCATCTAGATAAGATGCATTATTGCTGGGGGCAGGAGGGTGGCTCCACCCCACCCCACGGGCTGCAATTGAGGTCCATCAATTTGTAATTACTTTTGGAAACCCTTAAAATATTTTCCTCAACTTTGGATAGGTGCATACAGGAGTTTACAGGCAACACAACTTTAAACTTTTATTTTTTTTAAAGCACCAACAAAAAGGGAAGTCTATTACCTTTTCTTTTTGTGCAAAAATTGGATGCAATTTCCAATTTGGAAATGCAAAACCCTTCCCCAAGTCACCCTGATGCTCTTTGTAATTCAGGCAATACCCTGCTCTGATGCCCGCTCCTCGCCCACACAATAATCCTAATATATATCACTGTTCAAGGATATGGGTTGGTTTTTTAAAGCCAATGTAAGCAGGAATACATTAGCCACATATTTATTTTATTTAATGTATTCATACCCCATAAATACATTTATGGTAAACTTTTATAAGGTGTCTCAAGGGCAGTAAGTCAAATAATCAATAAAATTAAGAAGAACAGGCCAATAAAAACAAAAACAGCGACAAAGAGCACTATATGCATTGAATAATATACATTTTTTATGTTTTCATGACAAACATGGCTCCTTGCATTTGCTTTATGTCTGGCCTGAGAAACTATTGAATTACCACGTATTAACATGACATTTTTATATGACATGAAAAGTAAAGAGAAAGCCCAGCCAAGGATCTGATAATAGCCATCCTTAGCATTTCTCTTGTGCTTTTTCCTAAGTGGTCAAAGCACTTCATGTATGTTTTCAGTGATCGTTCCTTACAATAGGAGGTGAGTCAACACCGTTCCTCATCTCTGCTAGGGTACTGAATGTTCCTAAATTAATGATATAGCAGCTCAAGAGTGGCTTGTAAGAACCATGTGGTCTCAGACACAGAAGCCAGCTCAGACCTCCTCACATGTTGAGCTTCTCAGGTAAACTGAAAGGGAACAAAGTCTTGATCACCTAGACCCTCCCAAGGCGAGTTAAGCCTGGCAGGACAGCTTACTCTATGGTCTTAACCCCTTCATACATTAATTAGACTTAAGCATGTTGGCTATATGAGGCTGGTCATTCTATACTCGCAAGAGCCCTCAGGAAGCAATGTTGCCCCATGGGATCTTGTGAGGAGTAGAGTGGCCAAGAGCTTAGAAGCCCCAGTGGCAAGGGAAGGGGGGATATTTTGCTCATATGAGTATGCCATAAATCCAAACAAATGCTAAGAAAGACCTAACCTCTGAATAAGCAAATCATGATGACTGCTCAATGAACAGGACATCTAGAGGGGCCTGAAGAAAGCAGAGCATTGTGGTTATTAAAGGACCCATTTTTCTCACAGACAACCCTGTGACAGCCTGTCAGCTAAATATATGCTCATTTTTAGGCCATCAGCTTTGCTGACTCCACCTATGACACTAGCAGTTCCTGAATTGACCTTAGATCCATGTGTTATGCAACCTTGATAAATATAGATGTGTTTTGATTTTGCTTCTTACCCATTCTAGTGAGCAACCTCCTATTTGCGTTGGGCACACGTACAAAGTACTTACGTCACAAGTGAAAAATGATGCTTCACCTTCTCCTTCTTGTTGTTGTTTTAAATTGTTTCAGTATCTTAGTCTTTTTGTGACTTCCTGTCACATTTACCTAATTAATGACTCAGTAATTTCAGTTGTCCCTGGAAGAACTCCAGGTTCCAAGTAATCTTACTGCCCTGTGCATCATTGAGAGAGCTTAAGTCTGGAACCAGACCATGAATTCTATAAGCTGATTGACTGAGCTTAAATGTAATATAGGGACACAGTTAGGGGAACCTCACAGCTCCCCATGCACACAGCTTTCCCTAGCTGAAGCTCCTTCTGGGACTGTTTCGTCTCCCTGATTTGTTCACTTTAATTGCTCAAGGATTTCTGTTCTTAATGCAGCTGAGATCAAAATGGCCTGTTCTACTCCATTAGAATGGTATTCCAACCAGGGTATTGTCTGGCCTCAGGATCATATTACTTTGTTTGGGAAACAAATTCCACTGAAATCTGTGGTACTTGTTTCCAGATAAATTGGTTGAGGATAAATTCTGGATGGAGCCTTGCATTTGAACCAGGTGATTGCACCATGTTTTAAGAATGTAGGAACAGCCTGCTGGATCAGCATCCTGTTCTCACAGTGGCAAACTTTGGAAGCCCCCAAAGATGGATCTGGGCACAACTCCCTCTCACTTGAGATTCCCAGCAACGGCCATTCAGAGGCATACTGCCTCCATTCTCATGGACCCCAAAAGTTTATGAAGCTAGTACTTCCCTCACCCCAGACAGCAGCCTCCCCTCCAACATTTCGCAGATGAAAATGGGGACTCTCTATTCTAAATCAGGAAGCTTCTCCAACGTCTGATCTTGCTGCACACGTCTACGTCATATACACACCAACACCTGTCAGCTTGATCCAATCACAGCCTCTCTACTGGACCTACCTCACAGGATTGTTGAGTAGAAAAAATGTGTGAGAAGGGATTGTGTACAACACCTTCCACAGATAAAAGGAATGAAATAAAATTTTAGCCGTAAGCTGCCTGAGTCCCTATCAGAGAATAAGGTGGAATGCAACAACAACGGAAACTGTGAGAATTATCAGGAACATATCAAAGAGTAAATTCTATTGAACTCAGTGGGTCTTGGTTTATTGGGGGGAACCGAAGGGAATCTGGCTCCTAGGTGTTGGCTCCTATGCCCCCAATTTGCAAAGCTTTTAAAAAGGGGAATATACAAATTCACAGATGAATAAAACCATCAATGGCCTATACGGCCTAGGACCCTCGTAGTTATGGGACCGCCTCTCCTGGTACGCCCCGTGGAGGACATTACGGTCCACAAACAATAATACTTTGGAGGTCCCGGGCCTCAAGGAGGTTAGACTGGCCTTGACCAGAGCCAGGGCCTTTTCAGCCCTGGCCCCAGTCTGGTGTAATGCTCTGGCACAAGAGAACAGGGCCATGCAGGATTTGACATCTGCAAGATGGAGTTGTTCCGTCGGGCCTTTCGTCTGGGCCCATTATGACCCCCTTCGTTCCTTCTATGGGACCCTGTATGTAAGTGGCCTTTCTACCGGCTCATATGGGACCAGCACAGGTGGCCGGGTGAACATTTAATTCCTTACTTCTACGGTTATGATTTGTGGGGTCCCACTTAATTTTGATTTAAAATGTGATTTTGAATTGAATTTTAAATCTAATCATTTGATTTTGGTGTTAGCTGCCCTGAGCCCAGTCTCAGCCAGGGAGGGTTGGGTATAAATACATTTTTTAAAATTATTATTATTATTATTCCAGTGTCAGAGGCAGTTGTTGGGGGATATGTGTTGGAGAATGCTGTTGCCTTCATGTCCAACTTGCAGGTTTCCCATAGGCATTTGGTTGGCCACTGTGGGAACAGAAGGGTGGACCAGGTGTGCCCTTGGCCTGTTCCAGGCTGGGCTCTTGTGTTCTAAATGCAGCCCCGTTTCATCCAAGGGAAGCCTTTGGATCTGCCAGATCTAAAGTCCCCCCAGAACAAAGGTGAAACTATGCCAGCACTGGTGCTTGTGTGGTTATTTCCACTTACACTGGAAACAATGGGACTGGGGAAAGGGGTAGTGAAAAATCTACAAGGAAGAAGACATAAATTACTTCACACCTAACGCAAAACTCAAATTGTAATACCACTTTGTCTCCATTATACTGAATGGAGAAAAAACACAGGATGCATTTTTAAGCCTCAGGAATGAGGAGAATTAGCTGCATCCCTTTCACTGCCTAGCAAAGTTGTATATTTAGCAGCTCAAAACTACACTCAGACTGCATCAAAGACCAAACATTGGAACTGAATAGTGCGGGAAATATTGGCTGATAATGTTGTGTCATTTAGCAGAAAACTTGTTTAGAGTCTTCTCCAGCTTAAAAGGCCTCTGGGTCTGTTGTGAACACCGAAGAAGCAAATAGGAGACAAACAGCAATTTTGATGAATGCAGTTGCGTACCGTAATCACCCATTTTACAGAGCAATTGTGCAAATCAGTCCATCTGCAGTCTGTGTCACTTTCACCCATCTTGTTTCTGTATTAATCTGTGATTTAAACTGTCAACAGAAAAATACATTTCTAAATCTTTCTTTTGAACTGCTGAAATGCTCTCAAAATATTCATTTTAAACGTGTTGTTTTTTTTTGTAAGCATGATAATGCTCCTGATAATGCCTGAATAGTCTTGTACTATGCCAACCTGAGAATGATTTTGGCAAGAGCATGGTAGTTAGGGGAAAGAAAGTAGTTAAGGGAAAGTTTTCCTCCCTCTCTCATTAGACCAGAACTCAGAGAGATCCAGTGTGGTTCCACATTGGAAATACAGGCCAGACGAAACAAATTATTTCTTCACACAGCACGTTGTTAAAACTATGGATTTCCTTCCTGCAAGGGAAAGCAATGGCCAACTTGTCTGGCTTTAAAAGATGGAGGATAAGGCTGTTGATAGGTTGATGAACCCTGATGGATATGTTCTCCCTGCACAGCTGGAGGTGCTATGCTGGAGAGCCAGTGTGGTGTAGTGGTTAAGAGCGGTGGACTCGTAATCTGGTGAACCGGGTTCGCGTCTCCGCTCCTCCACATGCAGCTGCTGGGTGACCTTGGGCTAGTCACACTTCTTTGAAGTCTCTCAGCCCCACTCACCTCACAAAGGGGGAGGAAGGGAAAGGAGAATGTTAGCCGCTTTGAGACTCCTTCGGGTAGTGATAAAGCGGGATATCAAATCCAAACTCTTCTTCTTCTGAATACTAGTTGCTGAAAATGACAGGAGGGGACAGTGCTGTTGTGCTCAGATCCTGCTTGTTGGCTTCCCATAGGTAGGTATCTGGTTGGCTTCTGTGAGAAGAGGAGGTTGGACTAGCTGGGCCACGGGCCTGATCCGGCAGGCTCTTCTCATGCCATGTTCTCACCCTATTTGAATTGGTCTGCTGTTATTATTACGCTACAATGCAATATCTCAACCTCTTTGAACCTTTGAGATTGGATGCCTTAATAGTAAATCAATCTCTCAGTAAAAGGCTGCAGAAAGAACCAATGCCTTCATTTTATGAAAAAGGGACTAATTCACAATGGATATCATACCAAGGAAAACAATAACACCAACGTGCATTTGAATTTCTTTTATTGTTGCTGTAGAATAGGTTTGTTCGTTTGTGGCTAAAACATTCTAACAGTTTGGTAAAACCTGAAAACTAAGGCTAGTCTGGAGACCTTTTGTACCCCAGCTGTCTCTTAATACAATTTATTTATAAAATGAACCTATAAAATGCATTGCAGAAGCAACAAGGTTTGAACGAAGACATGGAAGCAGACATGACACTTAATGAGATCAACAATGAATACCTTAAGTGTTGGCTTATGGCTCCGTATTACTAATTATATTCAGTGCAGGGAAGGGAACTTTGTCAGCTATAACCATTTGATGACAAACATAGTCTGTAAAAAGAGTTCACTGTAATTCTAAGAAAAAGTGCTGGGGGGGGGGAGTGCTTAGTCAACAAAGATGACGTATAACTAAGCTAGGACATTTCAAGGAATATATATAGTCTCAAGTCACTAGAGAGTAGGGAACTTGCTTCTTAGTAAGTGTGGGGTTATTTCCAGGGTGGCGAAGAGAGTGAATAGAGAACGGGCAGCCAACATGTAGCCAGTCCTACAATTCCCACAAGTCCCAGTCAACACAGCCAGGAGTCAGGGATATTGGGATTTGTAGTCCAACAATATCTGGAGGGTCACAGGTCCCCCTTCCCTCCACTGAATAGAGATCGGTTTCTTCCTGCTAGAAAGCTCTCCCCACTCTGGTATTTTGAATGACAGTGGCTCCCCCATTTTTATGTCAAAAGCAAAGGTAACAACTGCTCTAGAAAACAAGAAGCAGTTCATGAATCAAGCATATAAACCAGAGTGTCTGAGACACTGAGAATGGTGACCTTCCAAGACCACAGAAGGTCCAACCAGCCACGTGTTGCGGCCTGCCAGGGGCTTGACAACCTGATTTTGCCTGGCAGGCGGCAAACACAAGATTTATGGGTCTTCCTGGTGGATAGGTGGCTCTCAGTGTTTGTTTGTTTTAGCTTGCTGGCTCACTAGTTGTTCAGGCATCCCCTTTTACTGGGAAGCAGTCCTGTGCAAAGGACTTTCTGGAGCAAAGGGTAGGTGGCACTGAGAGAGTCCTCTGTTTGGCATTCTAGGAGTCATTTTTCAGCCGAGTGTTTCTTGCTGTAGGGGAGTTACACTGGGGTGGGTGGAGTGACTGTGGACATGATGCCTCAACTTCACTTGCCATCTATAGGATGCTGCTTTAACCTCAGCAGGTAAAGGTGTTCCTACTGGCTGGGGCTTCCAAATGTTGACCAGTAGAACTAAGCAGTGAAACAAAAAATAAAAATATTCTCTCTCACATAATCAAGGTGGTGAAATTCTTCACAGTAATGCTGAAACCCATTCACTCACGCTTCTAACACACTGTGTGAAAACCCATCATGTTTTTCAAACATTCAAGTCCTGTACATCTGTATGATTTCCTTAATTGCAAAGCCAATGTGCCATTCTCTTTATACTCTCAGCACCTGGATAGGAAATGAGGGGTGATCCAGCTATTGACACATATCATGTGAATCTTTGTGAGGTGAGCATATCTACACGGGCCATTTGTGATCTAAAAACACATTATTTAAGCAAACAACAAAAACTCTTAACTTTTCTCATGTTTCGTCACAATCCAAATGGGATTTTTTTTAAAAAAATAAAAAATGTAACCGGTACTTCTAATTGTGTGGGCAAAAAAGATGCTTTGTTGTTGTTGAACAACTGTGTTATGTGTTGGCTCCCTGTTTCCTATCTTGTGGATGCTTTGGTATGTGTTCATGTTGTGGGCCAATCCAGTTTCAAACATGAGACTGCATACTATCTGAACTTATTACAAACCATTCACAGGACTTCCAGCCTTAGGTGGGTTGCTGACAAAATATTTGTTGAAACTTCATGAAAACCCTTTGCCATAATATTTACCTCAAGATCAACTCAACTGATTTTCAGTGAAACCTGTTTCAAAATATATGTTCAAAACTTGTTTCAAAGCTTGTTTAAAAATTGAGGTGTACAAGTTGTAAGAGTTTAATCAACAGACAGAACAGGCGTATAAAAATGGAGTATAATAGAATAGACCCAAATTAAGGTCTTTTGTTTTCTCATTCTGCAGGTCAGAAAATTTTCTGATACTAATGATGATTCTCTCTCAGAAAGGGAAAGGGGGAAAGAGCTAAAGAAAGGCCAATGTGGACCATGTAATGAGTGGGGACTCTCAAATGTCACAATTTATTTATGGCAAGGCCATGTAGGCATCACAGGCCACTGCTTTTAGCATGACAATTTGCCCAGCTATTTATAGCTCCTGAAAGGCTCAAGAGCTCTAAAATGTGATTGGTTGGCAAATTATTTTGCAGAGACATTGTATATGCTAGCTGCCAAAGAGAGAAACTCTGAAGATACATTCAAAAATTAAAAATTCACACAACTGTTCTTTCTCCTTTTACAATAATAAGTGCACAGTGTATTAACCAACCACATCATTAAGACAGACCAATGATTCTCATGCAAAATCTCATCCCACTTTTGCAAACCCTGTGGCACATTTGAAAAATGTCCACAAACTTAACCCCCCCTCCCCACAATATACACCAAATTTAGTCTCCTTCTGAGTTGCGTAATTTTTTACTAAAAAACCGATGACATGCAAGTTCCAACAATTCAAGCCCACCAAATGCTTTTTGTTGCATAACAAAAATGACAACAAGAATCACAAAATACCACCGCACAAAGCTGTACATGTATAGCAGCACAAACATAGCCAGTGTGAAAGATGTCCAGTAAAAGAGTGAAATGCACTTAACAACCATGACCCTGAACTCAGATTTACAGGGTGGAATTTTGCTTCTTCCGGTTACATCAAAGTATTTTTTGCCTTCATAAAACAAACGAAGCCTTTCTTCC
The DNA here is from genome assembly GCF_009819535.1 of Lacerta agilis. Lineage (NCBI taxonomy): Eukaryota > Metazoa > Chordata > Lepidosauria > Squamata > Lacertidae > Lacerta > Lacerta agilis. Next base: position 87,113,362 of record NC_046314.1, on the reverse strand, counting down.
TTTTCTTCCCAGCGCTTCTGACACCAGAGTTGCAGTTCTTCCCGAGAGGTTGGCAGGGACTGTACTGGATATCTCTGGACGTGAAAATGAATTTCCTTCGGGAAGTTTCCATACAGAAGATGCTTCTCGGTCTGAGGAATGTTTTGAGGATATGCCACTGTTATGTCATGGATAGCATCAAGGTTGTTGCCTAGGGGGAAATAGATAAAGACTATGAATACAGCCAGAGTCAGTATTCATGGAACTGAGCACTGATTAGATACTGTGAACAACTGAAACTAGAATCACCTAAAAATCTAAGAGATCCATTATAAAATGTCATTTTCTGTCTTCTAGGTCCAGGAAAACAGGCCACAGACTTTTAAGATTATGTTTTGCCATTTGTTTTCTCCTCTTCAATCAAAAGAACTTTTGAAAATCTGATCTTTTTAATTCCAAAAATTCAACCAATGTTCAACAAATTAAACGTGTATTATTATTACTTTTTTTGCTAAGTGCATTTTTGTAACCTGTTCTTCAGGGAATATTTCAGTCCCAGAGCAAGCAAAAATGAAATAAAATAACAGCAAGCATATACCCCTCCAAAGATACTATACAAACAATCTACATCCATAAAAACAAGTTTGAGTAACTAACAAACACATAAACATCTCCATCATAAAACAAAGCTACACAGCAATGAGAACAACAACTAGAACTTCCAATTTAACCAGATACCTGGGTAAAGGAAACAGGGCATCCAACTGACTAAAACAAGCCAATGGCATAAGTAACAGTTCTCACCCCATCTCTCAATTGGGACACCCCACTCACTTCCCCTGCTCTCTCAACCAAACAGGGCCCTGCTCTGTGCCAACAGACTTTCACTCTGTGGCTTATGACGAATCATTCACCTCCATCTCTAGTCCATCCAAGCTCTCATCCTGACTGGTGTGGACTGTTGCCCATAACTTAGCACCCACAGCAGAAACCTCCCACCTGCTTTTGCCGCAACAGCAGCAGAGCAAAACGCAAACACAAAAGAGTAGCTTTGTACCACAAAAACAACTTGGTTTCTTGCTTCTCCGGGAAAAAAACCACAACCCGTGCAAATAATTAATGACCAACACAGGGGAAGTGAAGTCTGCAATTTTCACCCCACTTATCAAGGAATAAGTCCCACTGAATTCAATACAACTTACTTTGGAGTAGACATTGTTAGGGCTGCAAGCTAAGTCATCTTCTATTGCTGCTTCCTTTTAAGATGGAAAGTGGTCTACAGTATTATTTACGCTTTGTGTATGTGCACCAATGCCAGCTATAACACAGTGCACTACTTTCTTGCCTAACAATGTCCCAGATTTTTTAAAAGTGGCTTTGAGTTACTTTTCATTCAAAAAGATGATTAAGTTAAATAAAAAATAGCAATGATATGACATTATTTTTATGCAATCTAAAGTCAGCTTGCCTAATCCAACGTGGGTTCCACACTCCTGGATATGATGTTTAAGATACCGGTAAGCTGTGCCAGCACATTAATTTATTTTGTATTTCCTTTTAAAACTTCAGTCTGTTGGCTGGGGTAGAGCTGACTGCATTAGAGATTTAAAACAATGGTTGTTTGGAAATGCAGGCCGGCTGCTTCAGGAGGGCTTTTGTTGTTGTTACAGTTGTATACATACTGGAAATGGGCAACATGTTGCATAGTTGGGTATAAAACCTCTCTCTCTGCATTCAAAATTCTGCTCTTTGGCATTTTTTGTCAAATATTTCCATTGGCATACCTCTCCCATGTCACCACAACACTGTTGCAATACTAATGGGAGTATATGCTTTGTAGTATTGTGACTGCGTACTTTTGCTATGAGCCGGTTCTAAACATTTATGTGCTGGCACAGCCACTCTCAGCAAAGGATTTTATTTCCACCTTACTTTATCATTCTGTCAGATGTTATGGCCCGGAAGTAGCCAATGTGGTGTCCTCCAGATGTTTTGGGTTATCATCAGCCCCAGCCATCATGGCCAATGGTCAGGGATGACTGGAGCTCGAGTCAAAAACATCTAGAGGGCCCCACACTGGTCCCCCATGTCATAGGCTCCTTCTGTCACTGGAAATCCCTGACATGGATTCATTTTTCCTCTGCCTTGCTGAACTAACATAGATTCTAACCCTTTTGGACCACGGATCATGCCATTTCTGCACATTATACAGTACCTGGCATGCAGCTGGTGTTATGTGTTATATAAGTAATAATAAAAGTAACTGATTACTGACAGTCTTAACATCTTCTCTGGGTCTGTTTCAGCCTCTGTGTGCATGATTCCCAGTTGGCTCACAAAAGTTGTGTTTCATGGATTGCAAATACCCCTCACCCTCCTTGCTAGGTCCCTGTGGTTAGTTGAAGGGAAGCAAGTTTTCACACACAAATTATAAACTATAAATTAAAGTAAAGCTTCAACTTCGAGCAAAGTTACTTGACATTTCATCAAAAATCCATTGGAAATACTTTAGAGAAAATGTCAAGGATGGAAGTGTTAAAATGAATCTCTTTCAGAAATCTAAAATTTGAGGAAGGTCCCTTCCCATTCTTCTCTAAAACATACAGTGTTCCTTTTGTGCACTTCACATATTTTTCTTGTGCTACCATTCTGCTACAAGCTGAAATCTATAATCCTCAAGTATGGCACACAGCTTTCAAAGAGCCTTCTGATGGTACATCTGAAGAAAATACGCTTGCCTTTAGACATGGAGATCTATGCTGCTAAAATCACCAGCGAAACTGCTTTGTGGTTCTGCATGCCTTTTACTACACTTTGAAAACTGCAGGAAACCCACTGTTGAGTTTGACTGAGGTCAATGCAAGGAAGGGAAATTACAACTGAATTGTCAAGCTTCATGTGCTTTGGATGTCACTTATGAGAGCACCTGGAATGAATGATTGGCCCTCTATCCAACATGAATAGCATACACCTGCATACTTTCTTGACCCAACAAGTGGGGCTGTGCCCTCTCTTGTAACAGCCTGCATGAATTTTCAAAGCATGGTAAGCCTTCATTTGAAAATGAAGAAAATGTAAATGAGCCTTAGCAGCAGTAGCTGTAACAATTCCTCGGGTGAGAATGAAAACAGTTTTCCAGTATGTCTGAAACGTCCTAAGATCTGTCTCACAAGAAAAGCTCTTTGTGATCCATATTAAGTGCTATTTTTCTAGAAAAGAAGAGGTGCTGGAATTCACCACAAACGCCTCCCTTGTTCTCTTATAATGGCAATGGCGCCCACTGAGAGGTGCTGGAACCGAGTTCCAGGAAGTTCCAGCTGAAAAAAAGCCCTGTCCGCATTCCCCTGCAGATTTAGAACATTCAGTCTTGTTAAACAGGATCTACTTGTTAAGGATACAGAATGCACAACCTAAGACTCCTACAGAATAGAGATCATACTAGCTTGTGTTCAGTGCAACAATTTAAGGCCACATTGCTTTATACATTTACCTCATACAAAGACCCACTGAATCCTTCTGCGTAAACATGCATAAGAAGATTTCACCAATATATTTTATTTCCAGAATATTTGCTTTGTACTTTCTCTACCACTATAGTACATTGAAAATTCCTTCCTTCCTTCCTTCCTTCCTTCCTTCCTTCCTTCCTTCCTTCCTTCCTTCCTTGTAATAATATAATTATTATTATTACGGTCGGAGACCAGCTTGTAAAACACATAATGGGACTGCACTCCCAAAAGCAAAACAGACATTTAAAACAATATACAACAATGACTTACATGTTTAAAAAGTGCTAAGCGCGTAAACACATAGACACTTTGGGGGGAAACTACCATAAAAAGTTGGCCCAGAGTCACCCGTGGGTCCAAGTACAGGGATTTTCTTGACAGACTAATTTGTATCGGGGGATGGTCTATGCTACAGATCTGTAGACAGAATCTGGCGATCATCTGGGTCGTCTTATGATCTTTACCTAAAAGGAGAAGATCGAATTTGTGTTTTTCCAGGAGGTCAGCAAATGGTCAATAGTATCTCTATGTGCCTCATTATAGAAAGGACATCTAAAAAATAGATGTTCGGGGCTTCCTATATCCCCAATGGGCAGGCACCAAGTCTCTGGGCGTATGGGACTTTTTTGAAGGATTCTTTCAGGACTGGGGAGGGCAGAGCTGAGCTTCTGGCAAGTGTAAAGGCCCTTCTTGCATTTTTGGATATAATAAAATAGATATGCTGCCAGTGCAGCAACATATCTCTTGATTTATAGAATTTTGAAGTTGGAGCACCTTAGGCAGTCCTGTTGTTTCTCGGTGTCTATAATTCTTTGCCTGACCATAGCTTTTGCTTGGCCCAAGCCCAGGTTTAAAAGGGCTTGAGGGGCAAAGCCCAGTTTCTGAAGAATGTTCAGGACTGCTATCTGCCAGCCTGACTGGAACTGGTTGCAAAGGATCATGGAGCTATACAATGGGGGAGCAGTTTCAGCGTCAGCCATTTATATATTGACGTTAGGCTGATATGAGCCTCAACTCCCATCATCCCCGTTTCTAGTCTGACCCATGCATTTGAGACACATCTGGGGACTTGTAGAAGGGCTCTAAGAAGTTTGGATTGAACTCTCTCGAGGGGGGAGAAGGCAGAGGATGGCGGGCCCAGAAAGGATCCGTAAAGGAGCTGTGCCAACGTTTTGGCCTTATATAATTTTAATGCCGCGGGGACGAAAAAGCCCCCTTGAGTTGTGAAAAATTTAAGAATACAATTTGCATTCCCCCCCCCCCGGAGCTCCCGATGGAGTTTATGTGTAGTTTGTTGGATCCTGAAGCCTGGACCACCATACCTAAATACTTATAGTTCGAGACTTGTTCTAGTTTGTGGCCTTGGAGTTCCCAGCTTCTAAGCTTTGGTTTTCCCCCCAAAAGCGAGGATCTTGGTCTTTTGGTAGTTAATTCCTTCCTAGTATAACCAGATTATGAACTGCATTGTACCTGCTATTATTACTTAATGAACTTCCCACACTATAGTAGGGGCAATCCAAATAATGTCATTACTTAAGTATGTGTCGTAAGGTAAAGAATAAAATGTATAATCTTTCTTCTTTAGCATGTCATATAGCATAAAAAGCATAATCTCTTTTTTAGCATAATGTCTCCCACAATCTATTAATAACAGGGATTTAATATATATCCCTACATTGGTTGGTAACCTGAATTTCACTGATGCTTTCTTTCCTTGGACCACTGTTTATCCAGCTTGGGACTTAACACAACATTCAAATCATCTGTCTAAACAATTTCTTTATTTGTAAAAAGTTAGTCAAAATTTCACAAAAACAAAGTGAAAAATCTTGCGTGTTCTAACATAATCTTGACTAATGGAGTCTTAATAATTTAATAGAATGAATCTACCCTCCGAACGAATGTACTAAGCAGAAGAACGCTCTTTGTATCTGGGGTTAGCACACTTCTAAGAACAGAGCAGCTCAGAAAACAGAAGCATCAGTATTCCACCGCTGGCAAACTAATAGGAACCCATGCATAACAATTCCTAATAAAGATAAAGCACTAAAATGGGCACTGGCTCCAGCTACTTAGAAGTTACTAAGCAAAGGACAATCCAGAAAGCATTATTGTCTGGCTCCTTTCTATTAATATTTCTTTAGACCTATTTGCATTCCACTTAAAGTCGCTCATATTTCAGGATCTACAGACGTCACATTCTCTCAATAATTACAATGCAAAGCTAATTGTTTTTAGGCATTATGTCTGAGGCCAGCAAAAGGCAACTCCCAAAACTCTAACTAAGCTTGTGACCAAAGTAAAAGCTTCCCTAATAAATCACTCTCTTCAGTTAAATGCATTTTCAAAAGCAAACGAAAAGTCACTTCTTTCGCATTGGATTTTTAAGATTCTCCTTTTATTAAGAGCATCTTGCTTGAATTTACACAAATTTAACTTCATTGGTTAAATTTCTATCTTACTATCATGGGAAATTACTCATACTTGGCACATATCAAGCTCTTAAGATGTATCTGAAAACTTTTCTCTACTTGGTTTATGAAAAGAACGCAGCATTAATCTTGTGAGGTGGATAAAAAAAACACCAGTGGGTGAAAAAATCCAAACGATGTAGTATGGAATGTAGGCTTGCCTGCAAAGATCTTGGGAAGCAGAAGTTAAGACTTGGAATGGTCAAAATTACATTGCAACCAGCTTATTGAGGTGGAATCCAGGGCAGCATATGCCTTCCAAATGGATCACCAGGCTGACTGTTCTCTTTGCCTAAACCAAGAGAGTTTGTCAGCCCAAGGGCTACAGTTGGCAACCTTCCCAAAAGCCACATGCCAGTTTGGGCAAAGCAGTGGATATGACTTTTACCTTTGTATACTTGGGTACATTCTAGATGTGCCATAGTTGGAGGTTTCCACCCCTCCCCCTGCCCTTCATTTCTCCATCCATGAAAGCAAGAGACATAACACTTGAAGGATGCATTCAAGCCAGGCCAAAACACTTGAGGAGAGTGCAAAGCGCAGCTGGTGGGGGGGGTGTCCAGAGGGTGGCAATATGTGGGAGTGGTGATGCAGGACCTTTTTTGGGGGGGGGGGTGATCTATGAGGAGGGGGTTGAGCAATCTGATGGGAGGGGTGAATTGTGAGCGAGATGGAAAGGGGAACAGGTGAGATGCGAGAAGATGGGGAGGAGGGGTTTGGGGTGAGTTGTAAAGAGAGGGGGGTTGGCAATGGGGTGGGGGTGAAGGGGGTAGATGGGGTTGGTGAACAATGCAAGCAGAAGCCACAACCTGTAGTTTTTTGCGGAAACAAAATCGGTAAAGGGGGCATATACTTCAAACAGCATTTCAGTAATAACATAAATAATGTTACACAGCAACCCGATAGCTCAGTTGGTAGAGAATGAGACTTAATCTCAGGGTCATGGGTTTGAGACCCATGTTGGGGGAAAGATTCCTGCATTGCAGGGAGTTGGACTAGATGATCCTCGTGGTCCCTTCCAGCTCTATAATTCTATGAGAATGTAGGTTTAAAGAAAACTGGGTGAAACCAACCCTTAAGCATCTAGCTCACTACCATCCCCTCTCCAGGCTAAGGTACGCCTGTCCATAAAGCAAAGACACAATTTGCAGAATTAAAACCTAATCATTCAATCTGACTTTAACGATACCATAGTGATGCTACTGAACATTATACAGGGTAAACATTCTGGTTGTCAGGAAAGTCTAGCTATCGAAAGCTGTGGTGTGTCCCTTCTGGCAAGCTATGTAAATGAATCTGCATGGAAAATAAATAGCACTTTTGCCTTCTCAATTGCATGTTTATCAAAAGGGCTTGGGTGTCTTGCAGGCCATACAGACGAATGAGGTTGCACTGTACTCCTGGCATCTTGCCAGAACAAAATCTAACTGCCAGAAGCTGATGAAACCTCTGCCAAAGGCCAACTGTGAGGCAAGGAAAGAATCCTAAATGCGCGCCTAAGAATGTCATTGTGCACTCCTGCCTTTGCAACAAGAAGCAACTTTACCAGATAGCAGCAAAGAGTTCAACAGGACCCTTATTATCTCCGAAGCTTTCTTTACATGACAAGAGATCTGCCACCTATTTCCTGAAAATTTGTAACCCTGGCCAGATTGCTAATGGTGTTGTTTTTTTTTATGCACCCCAATCCTATGCAAGTTTAGTCAGCAGTAAATTCCTACTGCTTGTATTACTGTGGCAAGTAAGTAATGATTCCCACTTAGGACTGCAACCTTTCTTTTAACTCATTTATTCTGTCCCACCCATTAGGGTAGGGATGGGGAACCTGTGGCCCTCCAGGTGTTGCTGCATGTGCCATGCTGGTTGACATGGAGGGCAACAACACCTGGGGGTCAACCAGTTCCCCACCCCTGCACTTTAGGCTTTTATTTGTGTCTAAAGTTCTTGAGAGGCTGTGCACTTTTCCTTTCCAGTGCCAATGCTACCTACATTGTTAAAAAAAGAAGTGGGCCATTGCGTAGTTGTTCTTCTTCCTCTCTTATGAGATACGAGATAAGGGCTTTCAAGCTTATTGCGTCCAGGATAACATGCATTTGAGGCATTCTTTGTGCAGAAAAGCCCTTCATTTGCTCCCAAGTTCATGCAATGTCAACTGTGCCCCCCCCCATACAACTGTCCTTTGAAGGCTGCCTTTTGTGTGCTGAGAAAGGATTCACTGAAGAGCAAAGGCTGGGCACATAAAGGATATGGGCAACAGGACAAAATCAGCTGTTGTGATGTGTAATATTCTAACTAAAGGACTGCATTCATCCTGGTGCCAACCTGGCAGCTGCATTTCAGCCTTCATAGCCATGCTTCTCTTCCTCCTGCAGCTTCTGAAGTGCTATTCTATGAATTACAAAGCGAATGAGCTATAAATAAAGCACAGACAACATACAAAAAGTGGGATAGGAGAAGGTCAAAAGGGTGGAAAAACAAGTTATTTTCAGCCTCTTCAGGATGACCAGGCAGAACTGACTCACGGACTCTGTTTATCCTAACTCAGTTTACAGGCTTCACAAATGCACATTTCCCCCAATTATGCAAACTTGTTCCCTTCTCAGGACCACATAATTTTGAACCTATGTAGACACATTCTCACAGCCATCGCTGTTAACACAGTTATGGGACGTAAAATAAATGGTGCATCATAAAAGTTAGAGCTCTTTGGCAGCTTCAATCTATATGCATGGTCTACATAAGCAACAACGCCCCCCCCTTCACTTCAGTGTACAATGGACTGTGTGAAGCACTTGCTGGCATTGAAGCGAATGCGCAAATCCATGCCACGTGGAGAACTTGCACGTGTGCTGCTGTCCCCGAATGCACACATTATTATAAGGCAGAAACTTTTAAACTGATTTTGGATATTAAATCATGATACCTTGCCTGCGCCTGAGCATTATTTCTTCTTGGGCAGAGGCAGGGAAGCTCAGGACTGAGGTCTCTTTATCCAACCTTCCACAGTCACCTCAAGTAACTCCTCTTCTCGTTAGCTCTCCTTCACATCTCAAGTGTTTTTTTGCAAAGCTGGAATGTGTCCTTAAAACTCTGCTGCCTCTTGCCTGCTTGTCTGAGTGGAGGATAGAGAAATGCCTATGAGTGTGTGTAGAAACTAGCCTGCTGTAGAAGGGTAACATTTACATGTGGTGCTCTGCCTACTTTTGCCTCTGTCCCTGTCTACCCCTGGCATACAACCCCTGAAAGGTTGACCAGAAGCATAGGTGCCAGCTCCCCTAAAGTCTGTTGGGACGGGACCAAAACCCACCAATCTTGAGGGGGTGGAACAGGCTGAGCCCATCCTCTCCCTTCCTCTTACGTTTCTCCTGCTATTCCGCCTTGGGAGATGCCACATGGCCTGTCTGGAGGTTGCCCCATGCCGCGCAGCACTGGGAGATGCAGTGCGGACTGGCACAGTCTAGCAGAACGTTGCCGCACAGCCTGGCAGGACACCCCAGGAGGCAGTGTGGCTTGGAGCAGCCTGTCTGGAGGTTGCCCCCAGCTGCACAGCGTCTGAAACAGTTGCCTCACATGTGTGACGTCACACACACATGCACCCCCCCCCACCCAACTCGGTGCCTCTGACCAGAAGGGAATATGGCACTTGGGCTGAAATAGCCCTGATCTAAGATTTAGAGAATGAGTTCTGACAATAGGCCCATATCCCTCACCTCCTCTAAGAACAACAAAACCCTTTGCTCATATGATCAGCGTAACAAGTGTCACTACCTCACACAAAATCCCTCCTGCTCTGTGAAAAACCCATGAATGTGCCTCAACATTACCCTGTTCATGAAATTAGTCTGCTTGCGTGAACCATTCCAGGGGTGAAAGCCTATTGCTGCAATCAAATCCAGCATGCCACGTATTTGACAATAATTTTCAGGTTGCTGAATGTCCTGGTTTCGCAACTTGCAGCTCTGTGTGGAGTAGAGGCAGCCGACCTTTCGTGTGGGTCAGGGACTTCTAACTTCCCCACCTGCCCTTCTTTGTGCAGTGGAACCTTGGTTCCCGAACGGCTTAGTTGCTGAACAAATCGGCTCTCGAATGCCGCAAACCCAGAAATGAGTGTTCCTGTTTGCGAATGTTTTTCGGAGGCCAAACGTCCAATGTGGCTTCCGCTTGAGTAGAGGAATCTCCTGCAGCCAATCGGAAGCCGCACCTTGGTTTTCAAACGGACTCCCAGAACAGATTAAGTTCGAGAACCAAGGTACCAATTTATAGAGTTATAACTTTTGTGTCTTTCTTCATTGAAGGAGGCCTCTATCTGCAATGTTCCTATGGACACCAGTCAGTGATTTGTCCTCAGCATCAAGGAGGAATTTTAACCTGCAGGCAGATTGGCTTAGGTTCTGTGGGGGTTTTACCTATCTTACAGCAATGGCTGTTTTTGACTTCCCACAATAGCGGATGGGGAAGAGCTTCATTTTTCACGAAGGGAATTCATGAAGTTGATTCTGGAACCAGAGTTGAATGGGGTAGGCCACAACACATTTTGGGATGAAGTGGGCTGCTTCCCGAGGTAGCAAATCCAGATCTGAACCAAATCTTGATGGTAGTGCATACTCCTAGTTTTTACAATAAAGTGGATTATCTCATTTAACATGTCCTGAATTATGGAGAGTTCAAGTGTTTTTGTTTTTTTGTTTTAAGTGAGATAATGTGTAGATAATAACAAGAGTTAACATTGCCTGGCAAACCAGTGGCCTTTGCTACTCTTAAGAAGGCCTGAGTATCTGCTTTTTGTAATTAGAGGTCGTCTCAAAATCTTATTCAAAGAGAACGCACACTTGGAAGTCTCATTGTAAAATGGGACATACCCCCCCCACCTCAACCAGATATGCAAGTAGGATTTTGTTACTGCCAGATACTCCATGCAAAAATTCATTTCAGCACTTTTCATCAGTGCCCCAACTCAACCACTAGAGAGTTCTCTTTAGCTGCTCAGTGATCTTCACAACTGTATCTCAGACATCATTAAGGACCCTTCTGGCCCTTGGTAGCTTAGGAAAACAGCTATAAAGTTAAGAACCGACACATTTACAATATTCACTAATGTGACAGATTGGCTGCAGCAAACAAAATAACTAAACAGTTTTTAATTCAGAGAGCTTTACTGTGAACAGCAAGGCTATTAACATTAGCTAGGATCCAAAGAACCATGCAACTAGCTCCATTAGATCAGTGGGTCTTTAGAATAGTGCTGCTCTAGTGGAGATAAAAAAGGGTAAGTTTAACAATAAGTTTAAACTAGGAACACTGGAATTTTTCTAATGAACTTCAAGCACATAGTCTTCATTTGGGGGAATCGGGTTCAAGAAAACTTTGAAAAGGACTGCACAACTCATGAAATGGCTCCTTATGGGTGTTTTTGTTGTTATTTTGTGAATTTTCTCCCTCCCAAGACATAACATATACTGGCTTTACTGGAATGATGCAAACTGCCAAACTGCTTAATGAGCAATTATTGGAAAGAAGCCATTAGCAGATTTAAAAACTTTTCTTTTTTCACCTACCATGTAAACTGTGGTGTAACTGATTGTTCTCCTTTGCTTCATAATGCTTACATCTTACACGTTTTCTGTCAAAACCATTTGAAAATATAACTAATAGTAGGACATTAACTTGTCATCCAATCTAAGATGACTAATTTTGGACTTTAATCAATCTCTTAAGCTCTTTCCTTAGTTATTTAAATCAAATTAGATGGAATTTGGCCCATGCTCCTCCAAGCAGTTAATGCTCTGTTTAAATTTCTTGCTGTTTCATTAGAACTATTCAAATAAGTTGTGTTAGTAAGTGAACATTCCCAGCAGAGCTTGATGAGCATCATACGCAAACAAGTTCATCTATGTGCCTCTGAAGGAAACCACTTTCAGAAGGATAAACTATTTGTGTTTCAACGTGCATCCAGTTCCCTGATCGGCAGAAGAGGGGTTCTTTTAAAAACCACTTAGCGTTAAAGATGCGGCAACATTAACTTTCCTATGCAGTCACTATAGTTTATATATATATCACTATGTGAACAGCCTGCTAGCCTTATAACATAAAGTGGTAGATCAGACTGCAGCTTATATATAGTTTTCAAAATGACAGGTGTTTAAATCCATGAGTGGACAGGAGGAGAAACGATCTTATAGCTGCTAATCTGCTGGCACTGAAACAGTTTCTGCCATGCCACAATACACAAGTGGACAAATCTTATTAAGTTCAATAAACCTAGTACTCAGGGAGCCATCTTAATCAGAAAGGGATTTAATTAAAAGTCTCGGCTGCAATAAACACTCTTTAATTATGACTGACTAATATTTATCCACAAAGAAGAATTTGTTTCAGGATTAGCCAGAGACCTGGAGGAAGCCAAATACATCAACTTAATAATGGAATGCCTAATTAAACTATAATGGATTTCTAATTGTGATATATTGCTTTGCAGCACATATGATTTATTTAGTACAATTGTTTTTCACTGGCTGTGCTAGGCCATTTAAAAATGCAATCATATAAAGGAGACAGACAGAATTAGGATGCACTGAGAGCGAGTCCAGTTGTATTTTTACTAAAGAGGATGTTGTTGCCTTCCAATACACATTTTAATATTTATTAAGGGGAATGACTCTAATTCCATCACCCCGCCCCAAATCTGAGATAGTGAATGGGCACAGTGGGACTTCCTCTCCCCTCTCCAATTTGCTCTGCAGGTTCCCCAACCCCCTAGAGCAGATTTGGGGATGTGTTGGGAGCTGCAGACGGGAAGAGGAGGAAGGGGAAGTCTCGTTAACAAAAGCAGAAGCCTGTTGCACAGATGGGATGCCACAATTGGGTATCACTCAAGGTAGACATCAGAACAACCTCTCTGAAAGGTTGGCCACTGGTTTTTGAACACTGTGGGATCAGGAGTGGGGGATGCTGAGAAGAGGAAGGGAGTAGAAATTCTCCTTGCCTAGAATTCCTTTCTAATTTATAATAGGATCCAAGCCAGCATTTTTGTTAAGCCTTGATTTCCATACACACCCTCTCAGTTGGATAAAGGGATGTGTTTTCTAGCATATTTTTTCCATTTTAAACTAAATAAAATTTATTTATAACAAGATGGGAACAGTTTGGTACATCAGAAACTGCTGCCTCATATGTGAACTTGCTCGATAACTTTTTCTGAGGCACTTTTTGTTTTGGCAGAGATTAGGTGGGGGCCTTTTTCATCATGGAACCCAGACTCTTTCCAGAGAGGTTCAACAGACCACCTCCTTGCCCACTTTTAAGCAGGCACTGAAAGCTGTATTGTTTCAGCTGCCATTTTCAGTTAATTTGCCTCCAAAGTTTATTCCATGGTTGTTTTTGCTTTTTATCATGAATGCACATTCATTCAAATAATGTATTATTAGAATGTGTAGAATTCCAAACACAGTAGGACTGTGACCATGCATCATCATCATCATCAACAACAACAACCTCCCAAGATGAAATAAAGTTGGTCAGATTCCAGTCCAATCTTAAAACAAAACACACACACAAATGCAAATCCTGGCTTTAAAAAATCCCTTCTTTTATACAGGAAGTCAGTTTCACTAAAGAGACCCACTTTTATTCATATGGCTTTCCACATGATATTTCGATGGTTTCCTTCAGTGTAGGTTCAAAAGTGCCTTCACATCATTTTCCAGTTTATTTTTTCCATGGTTGGTTTGACCAAGAACTGGGAAAAGGTTTATTTTCTGAAGAAACTACTACAGAAGCAAATGAAGCCTTAAATGAAAAGGTGAATATTCACTCCAGAGAGAAAGGTAAAATTTGATGTGAAAATAATAGTTTTATAAAACCTTCACAAAGCCCCCACAATTACAACTCTTTTTGTGCTGAAAATTTATACTTATTAAATAAAAAATACTTTCTGCATTAAGTTGTGAGAACTGTCAGCAAGTTCACCGTTTTTACATTCGAATCCCCGCGACGGGGTCAGCTCCTGTTGCTCGGTCCCTGCTCTTGCCAACTTAGCAGTTCGAAAGCACGCCAATGCAAGTAGATAAATAGGTACTGCTCTGGGAGGAAGGTAAATGGTGTTTCCGTGCACAGCTTTGGTTCACTAGAAGTGGCTTAGTTATGCTGGCCACATGACCCAGAAGCTGTACGCCAGCTCCCTTGGCCAGTAAAGTGAGATGAGCACCGCAACCCCAGGGTCGTCTGCAACTGGACCTAATGGTTAGGGGTCCCTTTACCTTTACCTTTTAGAGGTAGTAACAAACAATGCACACATAGAAGGTTTCCATTAATGTTCTTGGTATAGAAATGGTTCACACAGAATCTTTTATATAGTAAATTTATTTCAGTGATCCAATGTTGGGTAAAATGCTTATCAAAGTTGTGATCATTTCAAAATAGTGAAAGAACAATATAACCTAGATAGCTATGACATGATTAATTCATGAGCTTCTTAAGCTTTTAAACGGACTCCTTGTTTCAAGAAATATTTACATGTGCCCAATGTCCTCAATGTCCTCTTAGAGAACTAAAAAAAATAAAACATGAGGAAAAATCCCTTCGGCAATAAAAAGAAATATGGCATGGAGATCAGTCTAGTTGGGGGTTGAGGGGAGAATCATCAGAGTGTCCCACAGCAGCACGTTTTACAAAAGGAATTAAAGCCATGAAATTAACATTTTAATGAAGCAGAGAGACCATTGACGTCAGGACTACTCACTGATTGCTGCTTCCAGGTGGCCTAATGAGATGAAAATTAAGTTTATATCCTCAGCTAGTCTAAGCCAGGCTTGTTTTGTGACTGTGATTGAATTTAAATGAGAAGACACTGATGTGTGCAAACATGCCTAGGCTGGTTAGTAGCCATTTCAAACGTAAGCACAATAAAAAGCTTGATTTAAAATACTTCAGTGCACAGAAAGCAACAAGGAAACGACGGGGCTTTCTTCCCCTCACGCCAGCCCCACATTTTTATACTTTAAAAAATGCACAGAAATGTTATACAGCAGTATGTGTACCAGACTATCGCAGCATCCCTAAACACTAATTCATCTCAGTCTATTTGTTCTTATATATAGTGGCCAACTTCTTACTTACCTATAAAGGAAAGAATACCTTGGTCAGTATGTATAACTCAGTGACTACCCCCTGTTGTTTCAGTCTCCAGGATCTCTGGCTAAAAGATCTCAACAAGGCTGAGACAGACGTCTTCCTGAGATTTTTGAGAAGTACTGCTAGTCCAAGTAGACTCTGATAGGCTAGATTATCATTACCCAACCTTGGCCCTCTCAGATTATGTGTTTTTAATGTGTTTGAGGGAGGTTGGGTGGGAAGAGGGAGGGATACTGGTTTGTTTGTTTGTTTGTTATTATGTATTTTGTGCTTTTTATCTTGTATTTTTATGTTGAGAACCACCCCAATGACTGGCCATGCTGGATGGAGTGATGGGGTTGCAATCTAGTAGCATATTGGGCCACAAAGTTAGGGAAGGCTGGGCTAGATGGACTGATGGCCTGGTGGTATTCGAGATAATTTCATACATTCATATGAAGCAGTAGACCCAGGTTAAGAGAGAATTGTATGCAATGTGAAATACCGGAAGTCTTTGCATTCTTACTCACACATTTGATTTGGCAGCAGCTGTCTGGAAAGTGGCAGCAAACTCAATGGCAGCAGCTGTCTGGAAAGTGGTTATTGTGTTATAATAGCTTTTGCCAACTTGGTGCCCTAGCAAATTAGACATTTTGGACTACAGTTCCCATCAGACCCAGCCAGCAGGGCCAGTGGTCAGAAATGCTGGGTGTTGGTGCGCTCCAGATGTTTGGAGCTACAAGTTGGCAAGGGCTGTTGTTGTTGTTGTTGTTGTTGTTTAGTCGTGTCCGACTCTCCGTGACCCCATGGACCAGAGCATGCCAGGCACTCCTGTCTTCCACTGCTTCCTGCAGTTTGGTCAGACTCATGTTGGTAGCTTCCTTAGATTGTACTGGTTATTAAAGAAGCCATTAGGGAACAAAAAACGACAGTTTAGAATGTGCACTGCTCTATGGCTGAGCCAGTAGGAGACAAGGCAGCTTTTCCCAAACGTTTTTCATCAACTCAAAAGTTTGTGCTTTTAAGGCAATGGGGCTGGGGAATCACTTGAAATGGGGTTATCTGAGGGAAGGGAATGCATTGTTAAAAATCTTTTGATCACCGAGGGAGACCTCAGACATAGGCTTAATTTATTCATTGTTTTTCACATTGATCAGGCCTTGACTTGGACAGCATTTTTATTTATACCCTTCTTACATTTTAACATGCTTTTGTGGGTTTAAAGTTGTATTTTATTTTCTCATGCTATTTGGGAGTATTTACTATTATTATTTTGTTCTCACCCAACTCCCTATTTTAGTTCATCTTCAGAAGTTGGGGTCATATCCTTTTTTCTGTGTCTCCAATTACCTGCACCTCCACTTTAAAAGGATCTCAAAGAGGAAATACAAAAAGACTTCTGCCATCCATAGGTAGACAGCATTGGACTAGATACACTTAACAGTATAAGGCATGAGTTTTCAGCAACATTAGTATACGGTAAGCTGTGGGAAAATATTGTTAGCCCATCTGAAAACACGGCTGCTTTTTTAATCACAGCATTTTTAAACTACAAAGTGATTTAAACCCATCAATTAGAATACAGAAAGCAAACCTCTCAGGACCATAAATTTAGACTTTGTAAACAAATTTGGATGATAACATCAGCCTGCAGAATGTCAGTGTTAAGAATGATTCACCAAAATTACAAACACTGTTGATATTCAGAGGATGAAATACTGAAGCTAAGTTTAATATTTAATATGGTTAAAATTCCTACAGAGAAGAATGACATCACCTCTCTCTTGGAAGCTATTTTCCCCACTCTATAAAGAACAAAAACTGTTACTAAATCAGCAGGATTATATTCTGAAAACAAACACTTTACATTCTTTTACCCCTAAAGATATTTCTGCCATTACAGAAGGAATAATATCAGTATTTTCTATGGTTCTAAGACCATCCAGTTTTATTAAATAAAGGTTGGTTTAAAAATAAAACCAGGTATTTTAGTAATAAAGAATGTAAGGCCACACTGAAGAAATTAAATCATATGTATAAGAAATGCCACTTTCAAAGTGACTGAAGTGATTAAAGGAAACTTTTTTAGTGAATCACAGACCAAGATGCTGGAGAAAAAGTAGTAAATGGGAAAGCCATTTTCAAGTTTCTAAGAGGCAATAGCAGTTCCTGAAATATGTAATTCTGAAAGTATTTGGCATGCATTCTAAAACCCATCAGCATGAGCAAGATGGGGGTCAGTTGGCTTTCCTGCAAAATACTAAGTTGAATATTTTGAAGCCATAAATTTAATAAAATGAACATGTGCTAATTTTACCCCCTTGGCTCTGTCAACAAAACCCTTTTTTGGTAACCTATGTTCTAGGGCAGTATTTTCCAATTTGTCAATGCAGTGAGAAGGCTCAAAGTGTAATCCTGTAGGAATCAGTCCAAATGAAGCAAGCAATGGTTGAATGGTAAAAAAAAGCCTTTTAAGGTATAAAAAAATCAGAGAAGACATACATAATGCACAAGCTCTGTAGTACATAATGCACAAGCTCTGTAGTTTTCTTAGAAGGATGTAAATAAGAACTAAGCAAAGCAAGGTGGAGAAAACAAAATAGCTTAAATTTCATCTCTTCCCTGCGGGCTTTCATATTTGTGAGAGGCATAATACTTTTGTCCTACTATTGCTTTTAACCCATGATCCCTTATTTCTCTCCATTATCCTTTATTTCGTTCAGTACAAGTGGCTGATTGGTCAGGTCACAGTTCTGCCACTTGGTTCCAAGCCATTTTAAAAATCAGTCTGATCCTTCAGTTTAAACAGTTTCCAGTAATTATTATCATGATTGTGCATCTAGGTACCAGGCTAAAAAATACCCTTGACTATTAATTGGAAGGGTAGTGGGGATTTGTGGTCTTTATACTACTTGACTTTTAGTTGGATGTCCTTTTATAAATATTCTGGTGGAGGGACATTTACTGGTATGTATTGTGTTTTATTACTTTATATTGAGCTTTAATGTATTTCATGCTTTAAGTTGCTTTGGAGCACTCTTGTGTATATGAAAAGTGATAAATTAATACAGTACATACTGAAAACTCAGTATGTATTCAGTATTCATACATACTAAAAACTCGGTTCAGACAGAACATGAAGATCAAACATCTCCCTTTTTCTTGAAAAAGACTGTGTGGTGCTTGTGAAGTACCTTGCAGTACAAATCAATATATTATCAGAAGTGCCTCTGTGTTCATGTTCACACCCGGCACACAGCACTTAATTAACAAGTATCCTTTGAAATGTGTTGTTTGCTTATTACTTCTGGTCTAAATGTTTTTAAATGGCTGGATAATAGTCCCAGAGAACAGAACATTTGATTTATTTTACTCTTTTGTGCTGGCACACAAGTGAATCAGTAGGAAAGCACTTTAGAGATCATTACCCCTTGCCAACCATACGGGGCAGTGTTACTAAAACAACTATTCCTGATAAGTATTTAGTGACACTGTTTCTAAAGGCTTCATTAACCAGGAATTCCAACTTCCATAGTTCATTTCTTTCATTATATAATACTTCCCACAATACATAAGCATTGTTATATTCAAAAAATTCTTTCCTGCCCATAAATTTGTTACTCTTTGTTTTGAAATCGTTCTCATTAAAACTTTCAAATGTTTTAGGTTTGATCACTGCCTTCAGCTTTCTATATTGAAATGAAAAGGTAATATACACCTGCAGTCTTTCCCTGTAGGGACTCAACCCTGAGAGTACTTCCTCAACTACAAGAAATAACATTTCTTGAACTTTCAATCTTGCTTCCTATTCAGCTCCAGTTATTCAACCCTGGCAATGTTTCACTGGTGAGTTTGTTAGATGTGTACACTAGTTTAAATAAGTAATCAGTCTGCTTGGGGCTGCATGAATCTCACTATGAAAAGTATAGTAGTGTTAGCGGGAAAGTTCTTCCAAACCTGGCTCAGACAAACTTTGGACTTAATGAAAAGTGAGCTTTTAGAAACCCTGAATTATTCTGTGGTTTGGATCAAAAACCAAGCTGGAGAATAATTCATTGCTTTTCTCCCCCTGTCTCTGCAGCTCTCCAATTTTTTTTTAATCTCTGGTAAAAAGTGGTGTGAATAGAAGATTCTCTGTTCCTTCCTCCCTTTTCTGATGTGCTGATGGGCAGTTCACTGGGGCTCAAAAACTGTGCAGCAGGGACAGGGAACCGTTTCCACAGCTTTAGAGTTACCTCTGAGAGTAACCTTTCTGAGCCTGCATGCCAGTGGTTGGTAGCACTGGAACCAAAAGGGGCCAGAGCCAAAAATATTCTGGGTTAAGTGATTCAGAATAAAAACTACCCTGCTTCAATTTTTGCTGAAACAACCTGTGGAGAAAAGCTCTATGTCTGTCTAACTTTTGTGCTTTGCCAAACATTTCCGTGACCTCTGTTGATGCCAGAACATTAACTGTCAAAGACCTTAACTGTTGGAAACCTTGTACTGTTATTATGTGGTAGGCCTATGTAGTGGCAGCTGCTTCGAGAAAGGTTCTGAAAGGGGAGAGGGAGAGAATCATAGACCTGTAGAGCTGGAAGGAACCCCGAGTGTCATCTAGTGTGATCCCCTGCAATGCAGGAATCTCAACTAAAGCATCCATGATAGATGGCTATCCAACCTCTGCTTAAAAACCTCCAAGGAAGGAGAGTCTACCACCTCCCAAGGGAGTGTGTTCCACTGTCCAATAGCTCATGCAGTCAGAAAGTTCTTCTTGATGTTTCATCAGAATCTCCTTTCTTGATTCCATTGGTCCAGATCCTAGCCTATCAGTATTCCCTTGTGGAAATATCTCTTTAATAGGCAATCTTGGTTAATAGCTCATTTTGTCTCCAGTGCTGCTGTCCATCTCATGCACAAGCCCATTATACCAAGCTATAAGGAGGCTTTGTAGGCATTCAAAGGGAACAGGTGGCAGGGAGAAAGGGTCACACCTGAGATCTCTGCTTAACAATGTTACTATGAATGAAAAATACTGCTCCTTTCAACTGTTCTCAGCCACACAGAAAGAGAGGGAAACACACTCCAAAAAGCCAGAATTAATTCTGAACAATGGCAAAGTAGCAGGAAAGATGACATTATTAAAAATGGTTTAAAAACCAACATCCACAGAAGTGCGCAGCACATCCTCATGCTAATTGGGGTGGTAATCTGCATTGTTAAAGGTTCCTTAAATTATGCTATTGTTTAAAAGCTTTAGTCTCGCTCACTTCAGCCTCTATGAATCTACCCTCCCCGCATTTCCAGGGCTTGCAGGTGCTGTGACATTTACAGCCCTCCCACTCCCAAAGCTTTTGGTCTCTCATCTTGAGATGCCAACTTGCTGGAGTCTCCTCTTCCTAACTGTTCATAAAGGATGTGTGGATGTGGTGGTGGAAGCGGGCAGAGCTGCTGCAGCAGATGTAGAAGACAGAGACAGCTGTCCAATGGGACTCTGCAGCTGTTCCCGCCTTGTCTCTACTGTTTTTCTCTGATCAACTAGGGCATGTTTGCAATGAAACACAGCTGATTGGTAAGAAACTGATGAGAAATGAAACAAGGGGCTCTTGTTGGGTTGGGGCTTTGGAAGATTCCACAGGCCACTTCTGGCTCAGTAACTCTGGGCTAGAAGTTCCCTCCCACATTTGTACTGCCATGGGGGATGTAATTCTCCTAAGAGCTATGGCAATTACTTCAAGACATTTTAATGGTTCTTAAGAGCATGAGTGGCTACAACACTGCTTGCTAAATAAACAGCTGAACATTTATTGAGACTGAAAATCTGTCACGCAGCTGAAGGTTATATCCGTAACATCAACTTACCTTACAGTTCCACCGACAGCTCCTTTGAATGGTTCTTTTCTCGTCCTGCCCAAAGGCAGGACACGTTGCCTTCATTCTCAGCAGCACCCTTCTCCCCAGGCATTACTGCTAGCTGCTATTTTCTCATTTCCATAGCACATATTTCTTAGGGCACACTTAACATTACTATATGATATAACACACCATGAATGAAAAACACAGGTGACCTAAAGGCCACAGGTTTTAATAGAACAAATGCAGACATTATATACTCAAGTATAAGTCGACCCAAATATAAGCCGAGGCACCTAATTTCCCTACAAAAATGTGGGAAAGCTTATTGACTCAAGTATAAGCCGGTTCACCTTTGCCACTGTGGTAGAGGAGGAACGAGCAGCCCAAAGCAGCCCTTTGGGCTGCTCCTTCCTCTTCCTCCTTTGCTGCTGTGGAGCTCACCCCGTCGCAGGGTTTCGAACCGCCATTCTTCTGATCAGCAAGCCCTAGGGCTCTGTGGTTTAACTCACAGCGCAATGTTCCCTTGTGTTATACAGAGAAGGCTGGGATCCTGTCCTGTTTAAGCAGGAGCCAGGGAAAGTGAGCACCTGTGGGGTTTTAATACTTCCTTAACTTATAGGCTTTCTGCCTTCTGGGGTCTAAAGTTTGCATTTATGTGAGCAGTTCAGGAATGGAACAAGCTGCCTGGGGAGAGTAAAGAACCACCGTTCTTGTACACTTCTTAAGGAATGGTTGACTTGAGTATAAGCCGAGGGAAGCTTTTAAAGCACAAAAAGTGTGCCGAAAAACTAGGCTTATACTCAAGTATATATGGTAGCTTGCGCAATGTATGCTATTCCTGAAAGCAACCTCAAGCGGAGATTAAGGAATAAGTCTGAACAGTCTGAACCTAAAGAATTTTAAGAATCATAACATTTACATCACCGTAAGGCTAAGGTCAGCATGATGTTTTTCTTAAGTGGGAGGCTATAAAAGAAGCTGATTTGATAAAGGGAAGGAAAGAAAGCTATATTCAACAACCTCGTGTTGTATATTTATAATAAATTATACTGACATGGTACTAGCAATTTAGAAATAGCAAAGTTTGAAGCCTATTATTTAATTCCAGTGTAAAAAAGTATTATTTTCTCCTACCACACTATAAATGTTTGGATTCCTGGCAAGCTCACTCAGCATGCCAGAGCAGTTGCTGAATGCCAACAATGTGGGTAGCTGCAGTTTAAACCAGATAAAAGGAGCTTCAGAGAGAAATTTGGTTCCTGCAACAAAGCTCTCCAGTTCCCCCCCCCCCAATCAGGGGTTTTCCCCAAGGCCCATACAGCCAAACTTCACACCTATAATCTTTAAGTACTGTGAGATCAGGAACAGGTCTCAGGGCCATATACTTCTCATTCTCAGAATGCAGAAGACAGACTCAAAAGGGGGACACACTGAATTCATTTGAATGCACTAGCTCCTTGACCCTGTAATCAAAATTTATGTTTAAAATATATTTAGTACATTTACACCCCACCTTATTACATCCCAGAGCTCATGATGGCATACAAAGGTGCTCTCCCATTCTGGCACTGACCAGATTTAGATATGCTCAGCTCCAGCACAATGGACGGCTTCCAACAAAGTATTAAAAACACAATAAAACATCAAACATTAAAAACTTCCCTAAACAGGGCTGCCTTCAGATGTCTTCTAAAAATCAGATTAAAAAGGGCTGATCTAGTTGGGATCCTAGAAGGGGGCAGGGAGGCACTTTTCACCAATTACTCCTTCTGCCCTGAAACCCACTATGTAGGCTGAATTTGGATCTAAGCAAATTACAATTCACTTGTGTCTTACCTTAATACATATGCATAATATAACAAAAACCAAGTCTGAAATAAAATGTATAAAGCAAAAGTAAAGTATCCTAAGCCTCATATTTGGACACACTGGCTGCTTTGAATCACGTAAAAATAGTGGAAACCTTTGCAATTCACTTTTGTGTATTATTTTTCCAACATAAACCCTGTACAGTGCTCATAAAAATAAACTATGATGCCCCTTTAGTATAAATAAAGTATTCATGGGTAACCATCTATGTATATTTAATATATTTCCATGTCACCAGCCATTGCTGAATAATTAGTTCCTGGAACTCTTACTGAGCTCAAGCAGTGAAACTGAAGATGATCGTATATAACAGCAAGTTTCCATTTAATAGGCGAGATGCAATTCTTCTTCTGCCTTCTCCTGTTTTGATATACTTTTCCTAAGCAACACACTTAAAGGAGTAAATAGAAAGGTACATTTCATTGTTACAGAAACAGTTACACAATGTCCCTGCCATCAAGGGCTGCGAAGGACATCAATGCACAAACAGCTAAGTCTTATGCCTTTCGTGTAATTTTTTCCAGTGAGTGACGCTACAAGACTCTCATCCTTTATGAAAATGTAAGAAACTGTTGTGGGCACCACAAAACCCCAAATTCACAGGAGGACTGGTAATGAATGGTCAGACCCCAGTCTGATAAAGCACCCTGACTAAACAAAGAAAGCACAAGCAACCCTTCAAAATTATTATTTAAAAATAAATAAAATAAAAATTGGGAAGGGCGAGGTACCTTGGCAGACCCCATGGTGCCCCTACAACCCCAACAGGAAATGAATCAAGTCTGTGGTTGCCTACAGGCATAGATCCTGTTCCCGAGCATTTTAGTTCTATAAAGACTCGGGAAGAGCAGTCCCTTTCTTTTCCCTTTCTTCCTCCAGAAACATCCCTGCATAATGCAGGGAGAAGAGGGGTTTGTTTTGTTTTTAACATCATGGTACACACCCAGACCCCTAACAATAAGCTGTGAGTGACTCAAATAGGTCAATTCCATCTTCTCTCAATTCCCCCTCCCAAAACTGACACCCTTAATATTTCACAGTAGAAAATCCCCAATGTCCTGGGAAGCCAGTGTAAGTCACTGTATAGCTATTTTTGTTTGTAGAACGAAACAAAATGAAAACAAACAAATATACTTCTGTTCAATTTGGAATCTCTTAAATATGCAACCACTATCTTATATTTAAAGTGAGTGGTATCAGATTACCTAAATTTGGTATTAGAGGGATTATGATTTGTTTGTGTTGAAAATCATGTGTAAAGCCGGTAGAATATACAACTGCTATCATTTTTTAAAAGACTATTTTGCCAGTACTGTCTTATTAAAAAACTATATTAAGAGGAAACAATGTTAAGTGTGAGCATGTTGACTGCACTCTTTTCCTCCAAGACTGACAATGAGCTACTGAAAAAGCACATGTATATTTCACTCTGCTTTTGCTTTTCTACACATGCTATATAGTTTAAAATGGAAAGTTTTGTTGAGCCGAATGATAGCACTAAGTGGATTGGCATTTGCACTTAGTTTTCCAGTGGTTTGGCAGTATTAATAATGCAACAGAGGCAGGATATCCTCCAATTACTTTAGTTAAAGAAAAAAGGTTTTCATTAGCATTACAATGAATGTTGCTCACAACTAAGAATATACATGGTGGTTAGAAAATAATTGGTTGCTTTTAGAATTTCATCATATTTACAGGCTAAGAAGTCTATGGCTGTTAATGCCCCACTTTTTTATTCTGTGCTGTAAGGATAAACGAGCCCTCTCAAGTGGTTGCAGTTTACAATGGATTATTTTTAGCACTCTTATTCAAAAATATGTTCTGAACCAGAAAGATATACTCAACTAGTTGGTTTCAGCTAAATGTAAGCTGCTTCTTTGGGGGCTGGGTTTTTTTTTTAAGCATTAGCTAGAAGGATTATAAAATTTCAGGAGACTTAAAATACTGACAAAGATCCGAGATGATTTGGCTCCTCTAATTTTCCATAATGATCTGCTTTCTTGGAAAGTTTGAACAAATGAGGTGGGCCTGTTAACACCAGCTCGGCTTCTCACAATTATGTGGATAAACTTGGTTGGTTCCAGCAAATACATTCTGCTTTGTCAGCTATGCTGAAAGCAGACGAAAGCAATGTGGTTTTGCAGAAGCTGGTGGTTCTTGGCAGGCTAATGAGCTACAGAACTTGACTCTCTGAATGCAGTATACCCATGATAATTAACGGACAGAATTAGACACTAAGATGGAGAGGATGGAATTATTGTCTCTGGCAGCCAAGCTCTTTGGGGCAGGGCCCTTTGTTTATTGATTAGAAGGGAGCCAACTCACCAAACTTCTTTTAATATGATATATTCTGTAAGATGACATTCCCACTTGCGGCGGGACTGGCATTCTCTGCCTCCCATGGTGATCACTACACTATTAAGTCTTCTTAAAGCTCAGTTGAAGACTTAGCTCACTGTGTTATTGTCTCTAGTGTCTTCCAACCAACTGGGCCTACTATTCATGGCTTATTTAAAAATATTGCTATGACATTATTATTCAATTTCACAGTGGACTGGATTTTTTACATGGGGCCAGCAGAATGCATATACCATGACAAAATTAAAATTACTTTAAGAGGGTCTTTATAGGCTTCTCGATTATGCTACTGAAACTTAAAAATAACTAAAAGATGGGATTGCTAAATGCAATGTCAGTGGGGAATACCACAAAGCTGTGGTAATCGTTTATATGGTTGTACAGAGGACGCAGGTGGTGCTGTGGTCTAAACCACTGAGCCTCTTGGGCTTGCTGATAAGAAGGTCGGCGGTTCAAATCGCCGCAACAGGGTGAGCTCCCGTTGCTCGGTCCCAGCTCCTGACCACCTAGCACAGGGGTCTGCAACCTTTAAGACACAAAGAGCCACTTGGACCCATTTCCAAAGGAAAAAACAACAACTGGGAGCCGCAAAACCATTGCGACATTTAAAACAAATATAACGCTGCATATATTGTTTCTTACCTTAATGCAATAATAATAAATAACGTATAGGAGCCAATGCAAAGTATAATTAGTAAAAACAACAAGAATAAGTTCTTACTTTTTTGCATTGACTCAGGGGCGTACCCAGGATCAAAACTGGGGGGGGGGCAAGCCATGGTCGTTCAGGTTGTGACATTTCAGCATGGAAAGGCGAATGAAACCAAAATTTTAGGGAAATTATATATAATTATAGCAGTGCTTTATTACAGTAGTTATTACAATTATTTGCTTGGTTTTTTTAAATTTTTATTCTAGTTACATGTCTTATACCAGGGGTGGCCAACTCCCAAGAAACTGTGATCTACCGGTACTTTCAGCAGTGATCTACCCCCGTTTTTTTGGGTTCAGCTCAAAGTTGTTTGGGGGGGTGTGGTGGGTGGGAGAGAGGGCTTCCCCCTCTAAGATAGGTTGGCAAGCGAACTAATAAAGAAAGAAAAAGGGGGTGGAAATGGAAACGTGGGGTGGAAAAATATAAATTGGGGGTGGGGTGGGGTGGGGAGGATATCTATTAAAAATATGTAGTAGTTTAAAAAATAAAAATAAAGGGGGGAAATCTTTTTCTTCTTTTTCCTTTTTTTGAAAACAAAAACAAAAGGGGAAGAGAAAAGAAAAAAGGGGGGATAGAGGGAGAAAAGGGTAATAATAAAAATTCAAATAGAGTGGCTGCAGCAGCTGTGGGGGTGTTTGTTTGTTTTTCGTTTGTTTGTTTGTTTTAAAAATGGGATTTCTCCCCTTGGATTAAAAAAGGAGGGGAGGAAGAAAAAGAGAGGGGGGGTGGGAGAGCAAGGCAAAAAGCCAAAAAGCAAAAAACAGGTTTGGGGGGGGGAATCGCGCCAGGCACTGCAGCGCGCCGGCCTCGGGGCTCCGGGCCCCCGAGCTGCCCTTGGGGCCGTCGTTGAGCATGTACACCGCCCGCAGCAAGCGCTGGCGAAGCACCGGTTGGCGGAGGTTTCAGAAGCAGCCCGGACGTTTTCGCCGCCCCCGCCCCAAAGCAGCTCTACTTCATCCTGTCGGCGACCATCACCGCCCTCCCGTCACGGTGACGCCTGGCCCGCCTGCTCCGCCCTCTGCGCAGCCGCTTTGAAAAGGATTCCGCCCAACAGGGGCCGCTCAGAACAGGGGCCGCTCCAATCGCCGCCACCACCTCCCGCCGCCTTTATTATCCCGACTCTTTTCTCTCTCTCTCTCTCTTGATAACTCGCAAAGCCCAGCTCCTTCTTCTCACCGCCCTAACGCCACCCTCATTGGCACGTTCCCCTCAAACAGGAACAGGCATCCCGGCGGCTCATTGGCCGGACGAAGCGTCGCTCTCCCGTGCCCGCATCCCGCCTTCATCCTCAGTGGCTACCTCGGCGGTAAGGCCCCGGCTCCGAGCCTATGCACCAAGGCGGGCGATCTGTCCTGCCAATCGGCACACCGAGGTGGTAAAAGCTCAGCCCTCCCCACACGCTTATTGGTGTGAAGAAGTCGCTTCCTCTCTCTGGGAGTGGTCAAGGTGGACATCAATCTTGGGTCTGTCCTCGGGAACCCCGAGAGGGCTGAGAAAGACCGCCCAGTTCTTCAACGTTGATGCGGATTATTCATGGTTTTTTGGCCCTTTTTTTTGCCGATAACCATTTAATTATTATTGAAAGGGCATTGAAAGGGGGCATGCCGGAGCCGCGGGAGACCTGTCAGAGAGCCGCATGCGGCTCCGGAGCCACAGGTTGCTGACCCCCGACCTAGCAGTTCGAAAGCACACCAAAGTGCAAGTAGATAAATTGGTACCGCTCCGGCGGGAAGGTAAACGGCGTGTCCGTGCACTGCTCTGGTTCGCCAGAAGCGGCTTAGTCATGCTGGCCACATGACCCGGAAGCTGTACGCTGGCTCCCTTGGCCAATAAAGTGAGATGAGGGCCGCAACCCCAGAGTCGTCCGCAACTGGACCTAATGGTCAGGGGTCTCTTTACCTTTACTGAGCTGAAATGTTTCTGATCCATGCCTATTTTGTCGGGTTATGTACCATCCTCCTTAGGAACGCTTCGGGTAACGAGCTCCGCTAACCCAGAAGTAGGGATGCAAAGGGAAGTCGCGGGCCAGTGGCATGGCAGCGGCAGGAGGCCCCATTAGCAAAACCGCGCCTCAGGTTAAGAACGGTTTTGGGTTAAGAACGGACCTCCGGAAAGAATTAAGTTCGTAAATTGAGGTACCACTGTATTGTGACAATCTAAAGCTGGAATGCACAACTCCAATTGCCCTGAGGATCACTTTCACATTTTTACTAATTCTAGGAAGGAGACATCATGGCATTAATTATGGGAAAGCATTCTGCTACCATTTTAATACAGTGTGTTATCTTTAATCCATTCAATTTAACCACTTAAAGTTGGCTTTCTGTGGTGCTGATGGTGTAGAGCAGGGGTAGTCAACCTTTTTATACCTCCCGCCCACTAATGCATCTTTCTTGATGGTAAAATTCCCTTACCGCCCACCAGTGCTCAATGGAAGGAGGATTCAGCTTGTGCCATAGAATCCTCTACCGCCCACCTAGAATCCTGAAACGGCCACTAGTGGGCGGTAGGGACCAGGTTGACAACCCCTGGTGTAGAGCATTCTGTGCTACACAGCTTCGTTTTAAATACGCTGCTAAGCATATAAAACTGCCTTACACCAAGTGAGACTTGGGTCCATCTAGCTGGATAAACTGAACGGTAATGGCCTTCCAAGGCCTCAGGCTGAGGTTTTTGGCAGCCCTGCTGCTTGAGATTCTTTAACTAAAGGTACACATGATTGAACCTGGGACCTTATGCCTGCAAAAAAAAAAAGTGCTTTCCTAGTCAGATACGGACCTCCCCTTTTCTGAAAGATAGGGAGAAATGGGATGGTAAAGCTTCAGAGCTGGACACCGCCAGTCTGCTTGTCAGAGTACTTGCACACAACATGCTTGATGCTCACAGATGGAGCAAGATTCTCCATGTGCACTTGTGTTCAAATCCTGTTTGCTGGCCTCCCACGGGCATCTGGTTGGCCATTGTGAGAACAGGATGCTGGACTAGATGGGCCATAGGCCTGATCCAGCAGGGCTGTTATTCTATGCTTACCTGTTCAACTGGGAGATGGTACCATCAACTTGACCATCACCTTAGCCTATTACACTGGCAAACTAAGTACAGTACTGCAAGCTTTTCTATAGGGAAGGCACACAATACAGTATATGGTGGTCCTGCCTGCAGTGTCAAGGTCTAGGGCAGGGGTAGGCAACCTAAGGCCCGTGGGCCGGATGCGGCCCAATTGCCTTCTCAATCCGGCCCACGGATGGTCTGGGAATCAGTGTGTTTTTACATGAATAGAATGTGTGCTTTTATTTAAAATGCATCTCTGGGTTATTTGTGGGGCATAGGAATTTGTTCATTTTTTTCTTTAAAATATAGTCCGGCCCACCACATGGTCTGAGGGACGGTGGACCAGCCCATGGCTGAAAAAGGTTGCTGACCCCTGGTCTAGGGGCTCTAACGTTTCATCAGCTTTTCATGCTAGTAGGAAAAAATGATTGTCAATGCCCAAATCAATAATACTGATTCTGTCTGAGGAAATGACCACACACAGCACCTATCCTGCAAGGACCCCAATGTACACAGCACTCTCCTGCACTAGCTCAGTTCATTCAGCAAGGCAACTGGCTAGGTCTGGGCCAATGTGCCTGCCTGCACGTATCTTAGCAAGAGTGGTAAAAATAAGTCTGGAAAAAGAATGATGCTTCTAATAATATGACAGTTTTGTAAGGGACAGTAATGAATTTCTGTTTGTGTTTTTCAGTAAATATATTGTTTAAAAAGGAGTCCTGATTCCACTATAACTTTTTCCCAAGCATCTCTGCCCTGTGTGTTTTGACATTTCAACTTCAGTACCCATGGCAACATCCAACAGCCAAAATAAATATGCCCATGCTTTCAAGAGCTTTTCAGTAAAAACCAGCAATTGACTATCAAGACCAAAAAATGTGAGTCACCTCAAAACAACAGGCCAAAATATGTACACTCTGGGAATAAAAAACAGAGCTGAAGAAAATGAGTTCTCATACGGAGTAGACACAAGGCAACTACTGAAAGCTGAGATAATCAATTAATTATAATCAGTTTCAGTAGAAATAACAAAAAAAACCTAGAGATTCAGGATATGTGCAGAAAATATAGAGAATGCTCATGTAGGGAAGAAAATATTTAAATATGACATTTCTGAATTATGCCAATTAACGAGAGCAAATTCTCTATAGAGGACCACATACTGAGCATCTATATCAGCAAAACCATATCAAATTAACATGATTGTCCTCTAGGGGCCAGTGTTGTTTTATTGAAGGAAAGGCCACACTGCTATTCCTCCGAATAAAACAACAATGGCCTTAAATCTGGGACATGTACCATTTTTCATCTAGCTACTCTACACTTAAGAAGAGACAATTCAACTTTAGTCGTCTTCAGAAAGCAGAGTTCACAGCTCCTAATTCACAGGTTCAGATTGCAGGCACAAGGTATCATCTGTGAATAGTTCCTTTGGATCTGCAGTATGTGTAAATCAATCTGCTAACAACCCATGCAAGGAAATCTTTCAAGACTGACTACAGAGCTCACAGGCAGGCAGGGAAGAAATTCAAAATTTCACACACTGAATTTCCACACTAATCTGGGCATAGTGAACTTTTACAGCTGCAGCCAGCTCCAAGAGAATGTAACACATCAAATAACCGTCTTTCCGTTATCTCACTACTATCTTAAGAGAAGATTGCAAAGCCTGTTGCACCCAGACAGAAAGTTGTATAAAACTTCCCCCCCATACATTACCCCCCCCCCAAAAAAAACCCTTTTTATCCTGCCACTAATGACAAGGGAGACAAGAGGGCAGAGTTTGAGGAAGCCTGGTTTAAGGGGAGGGCTCCTCTGTGGCAGAGCATCTGCTTCGCATGCAGAAGGCTTCACATCAAACTACAGGCATCTCTAGGTAGGGCTGGCAGAGAGCCTTGTCGAAAACCCTGGAAGCTGCTGTGAGTCTGTGTTGACAGCACTGTAAAAAGCCACGTCATATGTTTGTATGTGTAACTATGAATGCTGCATTAACTTTATCTGTAGCTGCATCCTCTTTTCCCCATTGCTCCAATTTTCTGAATAGGGCAAAAATTCCATACTGTAGCAAAGCACATACACACACAAAAATGCAACCCCTTTTTTCTGGTTTCATATGGAAGTTTTTAACAGATGTTTTCAAACCGTTGGCAAAACAAGTACATTCTTTCCTGCTATATATAAACCCTGTCCTGCAACTACAGAAAATAAAATTCTTCTGCAAGTTACTAGGACCACTGAGTTATGAGAACAAGTCTGTACTCATTTCTGAGTACCTGGGCAAAATTCTTTAAATTGCATTCATTCTATAGAAAGCACTAAGTGGGGCTGGTTTGTTTTACTGTCACATACTACATATGTCACATTCAGATTGACCTGTGATGGGTAAAATGCCTTTATCAGGGCACATAATACCAAGTAAATACCAAGTAATTCAGTTTCTTTAAATAACATAATGGAATATAAGGCATTACTTCACTGCAATGGTGTGCCAAACCACCAATTCCAGCGCATTGGTAATAGCACAGTCTGCAGAGCCAATTCGTTCCATGATTATATGGAAAGTAGAATGTTATTAAGAGCTCTGGTTCGGCATACACTGAGCCTATTTGGATCAGCTGTAAAAGTAACAGTATTTCAACAACCCACCACTAAACAAATCCAAATATAGGACTGTTACCTTCATTGCTTTATGGTTCCTCTTTACACAAATCTGTTCCTTGTGCTGTGGAACAGTAGAAGAGAACAGGGCAGGATAAAAGGGCTTCTAGCCATGTCACAAAGCGTACTTCATGTCCCTTTTTCTCCCTGCAATAAGGCAGGTCCAGTCGTTCATATGAGGCAAAGCAGTACCACACAAGGTGTACTGGCTAAGTTACTTCAGATCTCTGCCAATGTCTCCTTAGCTATAAGCTCTTCAGTTAGCTGTTGCAGCCCATGCATAATTTTGGATTTATCTTCCACTTTGTTAATATGACACCCCAACAGTTTTACTAAAGAACCACCAAAAAAACTTTAGAATAAATTTTTCCAAAAAAAAGAAGTCTTGGGCCATTACAGAGGAATCAAAAGTTAAATTTAGCCTGTTTTTAACTACTTTCATCAACAACATTCTAAATAAATAAATAAATAAATAAATAAATATACCTCACCCATCTGGCTGAGTTTCCCCAGCCACTCTGGGCGGCTTCCAACCGAATATTAAAAACACAAATACAGCATTAAACATTAAAAAAAAAACTTCCCTAAACAGGGCTGCCTTCAGATGTCTTTTAAAAGTAAGATAGTTGCTTATTGCTTTGACATCTGTTGGGAGGGTGTTCCATAGGGCAGGCACCACTACCGAGAAGGCCCTCTGCCTGGTTCTGTCATTTAACTATCCCCAAACTAGAGTGAAGCGGTGGAACCCCATAACAAGTGATGACTGGACTAATGAACAAACTCAACCCTGAGATAACAGAGTTGTAGAGTAGGCCAGGTGACAAAAGACTGGTGGGTATACACTCATTTTAAAGGAACAGGTTTGCAATTCAGAGGTGCTAACTGGACCCAATGCTGCACTTTCATTTTCAGACAGTGCCTACTGGCCAGGGAACATCTTTCCCCCTTCTACACTTGGAATGCTAACTGAGCGAGGCTGCACATCGATTTTCGAAGCAGGGAAGCCAAAGGAATTGCAAAGAAACTATTCTTGGGTAGTTGTGTTACAGACTGAATTGTTTCTGTGCTTGGTTGAAAGTGACGCTGCTAAACTTTTAAAGCTCTAAGGCTTGGGTACTATATGCTCTCTAGTGTGTGTTGAGATCGTCAAGAGGAGGCCCGGATGATCATCCGCTCCTTTCAAGAGTCATGGTTGCAGCTAAGTAAATCCTAGGCCTCTTCTTTAGTAAAGATCTGCATCTCAAACTCCCTGCTCAAGGAGATGTACATAGCCAGTTCCACTGTGGTCTAGACCACAGAGCCTAGGGCTTGCCGATCGGAAGGCCTGCGGTTTGAATCCCCATGACGGGGTGAGCTCCCGTTGTTTGGTCCCAGCTCCTGCCAACCTAGCAGTTCAAAAGCACATCAAAGTGCAAGTAGATAAACAGGTACCACTCCGGCGAGAAGGTAAACGGCGTTTCCGTGCGATGCTCTGGTTTGCCAGAAGCGGCTTAGTCATGCTGGCCACATGACCCGGAAGCTGCCTGCAGACAAACGCTGGCTCCCTCGGCCTATAAAGCGAGATGAGCACCGCAACTCCAGAGTCGTCCGTGACTGGATCTAACGGTCAGGGGTACCTTTACCTTTACCTTTAAGAGGCCTATTGTACTTAGGGTTTTTTGTTATTTCAGATGCTTTTTAAAAAAGAGTTTGATGTGCTTAACTGGTTCTGTTAGCTGCTTTGAGAAAACTGTTATTAGATTAAGAAGCAGGAAACCAATAGAAATGTTATTATCTATAAATAGATATTGCCTCTGAATAGTGGCTGCTGGAGATCAGAGGTGGGAAAGCACCATTGTGCTCTTGTTTTAGGCATCTGCTTGGCCACTGTGAAAACAGAATCCTTATGGTCTGATCCAGTAGCCACTTCTAGAGTTCTATTAATAAGATATTTAAGTTTACCATTCATGATAGGAAAACAGGCTCAGTTTACATACAGAATTACAAAAGTTTGCTCTTTGAGAACAAACAACCATCTCAGGTGTGCTTCGGCATTCTTAGGTAATTCTGTCACCTAAATAAACCACTGTAGTTGCCCAGACCATCACAGGAGATGTTGTATCACCAATTGATGGAAAGGTGCCATTTCTCTCATATCATCCTAGCGATCCAAGTCTTTCGAGAATGGCTAAGAGTTGAGCACACACACACACACACACAAGTTCTGGAAAGCAATTCCTCTACTTCTTGCTGTAAGCAGTGGATAAAAGCAATTCACATGGGGCAATGGAGAATCTACAAGATGTAGCTCTAGCATTCTGTACACAGATGGCAACTGCCTCAGGTGAAAACTAATTTAACCCAGGACAAAAGCTGCAGAACTGTAAAGGGTCCACAAGCTCTGAACTATGAGATTGCTAGTAAAAAGAAAAGAAAAGTGTTGGAACCCAAACAGGTAAGATGTCTGGAAGCAGACGTGGAGGAGCAGCTGTGGCTTCAAGAACAGTCCCCCTCGAGAATGTACTTGTTGTGAATTCCACTAATACCTGCAAGAAATCAAAACTTCAGCAGCAAAAGTTTAGCTGTGATTGATTATAGAGGTCATGTGTTTATAAATAGAGACAGCTATGCTGAGGGAAAATATGTATTAGTGTGGTTTTGAGACTGATATAAACCACAGCAAAAAAGACCTAGTACGGTTCAGTCATTTTACCATTGCCAATGCTTAATACAAAAAGGAGAGAGCAACACTCTTCTGAAGGTTATTACTTCAAATTCTTCCTTAGTATTTTTACGGTTCATGTAACAGTGGCATTTATAATATAACAGGTAATTCATTCATACGACAGCCTGCAATACAGATTAATCAAGGTTCTTGACAAATGAAATTAATTTTTGCAAAGTTAAAAAAGCAATTAAACTTCTCATGACATTTTCCCCCTTCGCCACTGACCTATTTTTGGAGCTAAATAATGTACTTATGCCTGAAGGGAATGCATTTCAGCCTGAGGAATGGAAAACTGCCATGAGCCAAAAATTTATTCACAGAAAAGTATGAGGCATTTAAGGTTGTCATCCATGCACAAGGGAAAAACAGTCTGCGAAGATGTAGGCATGATATTGAAGACTTCACCATAACAACCTGGAAATTAACTTTCCCCATGTTCTTAATCCTGTCAGCTTTCAGACATGTGTGAGTGATAGCAGATACTTCCAAGGGCAGCAAATGAATTTGCTGCAAAAAACAAAGCGAAAACAAAAACAAAAAACCACACACAAGGAAGTTGAGGAATTTGTTATTGTAGCATCAATGTTCTTTTTTCATTTTTGTTGCAAATAACAAAGCTGCTAATGGGTTTTAATTTCAAAAGGCACTAGTTTTTGCTGTTGTCTTCTGTACGCAATTAGTACCTCTAGTGAAAAGGCAATTCAAGAGGTCCACCATAAGCACAGATGTCTTTTGACAACAACACTACAAAAGCTGCCAAGCAGTCAGAAGATTCCTTTATTATGCATACATTTAAGCTCTCAACAAAAATAATCTTCCGGGACTTAAAAAAAAAAGAGAGCAAAAAGACCAACTGGCTGAACAAAATGACCTGAATATATGGTCTGCCAAGTAGTTGTCTGACTAGGCCCCATTCTCAGGCCGTGTCTGCATTTTAGATCAAATCCTATTTGGTGCTCACTTGCTCCCTCCAGCATTATTATCCCCATCGGGTTTTGCTCACAGATTTATTGCCAGAAAAATTAACCTTTCCATGTGTTATGTAGGCTGGAATCACTTCAAAAAAAGTAGTGCCATGAATGACAAATGTGTCATTTCATCATGAAGATGCTAGGACTGCATTTCACACAAGATATAATGAAAGAGTAAGACAGGGGACACAACAACACAGACACGCTCCTCCCTTTGCATCAGAGATCATTCAAAGATCAGCTTTTCAGTGCCTGACTGTCGAAATTTTTCTTCTTTTACTTTTTCTGAAAAACCACAAGAGCGGGCACCTATCACTAACTGAAACTTGCAATGCTCAGTGCAACAAAACACCTTAATTGTAGCAGCAGCAGCAGCAGTAGTAGTAGCTATGATTATTATGATTATAATATTTATTAATATCCCACATTTCCCCCTGACAATGGAAACACAATGTCATGCTAACCCTGAGTCTGGCATACTGTTAAAGCAGACAATACATTGATCCACTGAGCTTTAACAGATGATACAAAAGAAGTTAGATGACTGCTGACAAACTCATGTACAGTGGACACTCGGGTTGCGAACGTGATCCGTGCGGGAGGCACGTTCGCAACCCACAGCGTTCGCAACCCGCAGTGCCGTGTCTGCACACGCGCGGGTCGCAATTCGGCACTTCTGTGCATGTGCAAAGCGTGATTTAGTGGTTCTGCACATGCGCGAGCGCTGAAACCTGAAAGTAACCTATACCGGTACTTCCGGGTTTGGCGCGGTGCGCAACCCGAAAACACGCAACCTGAAGCAGCCGAAGTATGACTGTATTTGCAAATACAACTCTGAAACCCCACATAGAAAAGCAGCTGCTTCAGTGCTATTTTGAGTAGAAAAACTGCCCCTAAGGAGAGCATTAAGCAACCCCTTCACCCTTCAAAATCAGAGTGCTCTAAGGTTGTTTTTCATTAATAGTAATTCTTGAAGTTGGGACCTCATTACAAACATTTTCATGCAATATATAGTTTGCCCCAAGGCCAACCTCATCTAAGTGCTTCCCAATACCAGCATACAGAAATCACTGTATAGAATGGAAGCAATTTAATTTACTATAATACCTATGCCTATAATAATTATTATTTCATTTTTAAAGACACTAGAAATGTTGCCACAACTCAGAATATATAACAAATTTTCTTCTTCTTTAGAATGCAGAATCCATTTTTTAAAATCTCTTTTTTTGGAGAAACCTTCTCAAAGCAATTGGTTCTCAGCTACATTCCTCACCAAATATTATTTATTTTGAGATGACAAGGAAAGAAAAGCATATCCAAAGATCCATTACCGTCTCTTAGTCGTTCCACTATAAAAGTGAAGCCTGTAGTTCTTGGATGCAAGACATATTCATATTTCTGAAGTCCATTCTTTTCAGCAAATTCATTACTGCGGGCTTTGGTGTTGTCTATAAAGAGCATGAAAAACATTGATTAAAATCAGTGTAGTGACTAAGCTTTAGAACATTTTAGCATCATAGAGCACATCAGTGGAGCAAGGGATCAAGGAGATTATAAGAGATTAATAACACCAGGAAATAATTCTTGTTTTGCTTTCTTACATAAACATATCTTTTTTTCCCATGTTCAGTTCTTATTACGCAGAGTGTCAGGGAAAGTTGGCTGATGCAAAGCTGGGGGGAGGGGGTCAAAGCTAACCCCAAGCTCCTCCATGAGCTGTAGAGCCTCAAACAACAGAACTCAGGGCAAATCTGAAGGCTTTTGCAGAATGATGCCCTAGGAACTAAAGGCAAACATTCTGTCAATTTGACATTATTACAGCTCTCCCATGGAAGGAGGGGCAAACAGGTAGAAAAACAGGAAGGTGTGGATTAAGAGTCAAACAAAAAATACACAAAAAGTGCAACCTTAGCCAGCAGCTTCCATTTCCCAAGAGACACTGGTTGCTCCAGAAGGCTTCATCAATAGTCAATCAGGCTGCAACTGGTGACCAGTCAGGTGGGGCTAAGGCATTAGAACCAACAAGATCAGAAAAAAATCCTTCTCAGGCACTAAGATTTGACAGTATGCCTGTTTGAGCTGCTAGCTAGGTCTAACCATTTTGGGGTGGGGGTGGGGGTGGGGAGAAATCTCCTACATCCCTAACCAAATTTGATACCCTTTTGGACACATCACACTACCTTACTTTTTCCAGAGTGCACAGAGGTCATATGATGCAGGGCTTCCTTTGCACTCGATCCAGAAGCTGTAGTTAGTGCAGAATGCTGCAGCATGGCTGCTGGCAGGAGTGAGGCATTGTCAGTAAATGACACCTGTGCCCAGAGAGATCTGAACAGGTTGCCGATTTGCTACCGGGCCACGTTCAATAAGTTACCGTACTACAAGTTACAGCCATTAACAACCTGGGGCTGTTTTACCTGCAAGACCGCCTTACCCCATATATGCCCATTTGGCCACTTTGATTCGCAGAACTGGCGCTGTTACAGTTACCACATAATACCTGTTCTGCATTTGTAAGAAATAAATATTTTGGTGTGGCAGTGCCTACAATCGGGAACTCGCTGCCTATTTACTTCAGCTAAGCGCCATCTCTGTATGCCTTTCAGTCACCGCTAAAAACACTTTTCTTACCCAAGCTTACTCAGACATGTAATATGCAAATATATATTTGAACCTTTTTAGTTTATTGTTGATTTTATGTTTTGAATGATTTACAGAGTTGTTTTATGGTGTTTTTTACTGATAATTTTATTGTTTTGTTGCCCTTGTAAACGCCATAGAGATTTTTTTAAAACAATCAAGCGTTGTATACATTTTATGAAATAGTAATAAAATAAATAATGAATATTTTTATTAGCCCCTAAAATATTTGGTTCTGCTGATAGTGGTATCAAAGAAAAACAAAATGTACAAAACAATTAAAATCTTGGAGAGTACTGAAATGCTTTTGCATCTTTAATGTTTCAAATGTACCGAGTTTAAACTTCACAGAAATATATAGTAGTGACAGAAAATCATGACATTCAGGGGGCAAGGGGATAGTGTGAAACTTCACAATCAAAACTACCTGACCAGAATATGATATTCTTTGTCATTAGAAAGTTTTCGGTCTGTGCTCTCTTTCTTACAGGAACACATTTCAGTTTCTTCCCTGTAAACCTACCTGCTATATGCAAGAGCAAACATTTGCATTTGGTTTATTATTCATTCTATTTATGATGGAGCGCACAGAAGAAGAAAAAAGCCATTTGTTACCTGCTGACATACAGCACTACTTTGCCTGGCAACACAATCTAAGAATAATCGAACTTTGTGACTCTCTGACACATAACAGAAAAAAAATGTCTTTAAGTACCTAGCAACCTGACCAACTTCTGGAACTATTTCACAGCTTGATTAATTCTGGGACATCAGGACCCCCCACTTGGTATATAAACAACTATTTCAGTGCTAGAATAGGAGGCATAGAGAGAAATACTTGCAACGGAAAAATTATTCCTATATTGCCACCTCAAACTCAGTATGTAGATGATTGCACTTCTCATCTTTCTTTTCAGGTCTTACTCTCTTCTGTTATCTTTCCTCTTGTGGCTTTTATTTAATTTATCACCAAGTAATGCCATTTCTTCTGGCAAAAGTGTGTCTTCTCTATCCAATTTCTCATCTTGAACTACTGTTAAATTCGTCCCTTTTCCCTGTCAGTCTCTTCTATCCAGAACTCTGCTGACAAATAATTTCTTTCTAGTTGTGCAGACCATGCCAATCTTGATGCTACCCATTTTCATTCCCACCAACGCAAACTCTGTGACCTGATTTTTAAAATGCACCAGGTATATCCCCAAGACTTTTGCTCTTCTAATTTTGCCCTCAGTTCCTTGGAACACGCTCTACTCTCTCAAGCATCTCTGCCCCTTCTTTCCTGCTGCCATTCTTTTATTATCCTCTCCCATCTCTCCAGCTTGTGCTCCCTTCCCTACTGTCAAACTTACTCTAAGTTCTTTGGTGCAGCATGTTGTTAATTTTGCTTATATTTCTTTGCCATGTTCACTGACAATACTACAAATCCTCAAAGGCATGAACGTGAGTATACTGGGACATCTCTGGATGAACGGGAGTGTACTGGGACATCTCTGTGGTAGATTGACAAGAATTTCTGATTTTCTGTTGTTTAACAATAGTAAAAAAGTAACTTTTCCTAAATAAGGCTGCTAAAACTGAAGAAAGGTAACTTTTCTGCAGCTGAAAGCAAATTTCTATGTTCAGAATGTGCTTGTAGACACCACATTCTTTAATGTCATACATCATCATCATCATCATCATCATTATTATTACAGCTAGCTCTGGCTGGTAGATCTAGGAGTTCTAATGAAAAACAAAGCTGTAAGTCTGTTCACCCCTTAAGAAAATATTATTTATTATTTATTACATTTCTAAACAGCCTTTGATCATAGGGCAGTTTACAATATAAAAACACAAAAATGCAAAACATAATAACAGATAAAACAATACCCCCATCTCTCTCTCTCACACACACACACAAACACGGAGGGAGGGAGAGAGGGAGAGCTTAAA
Organism: Lacerta agilis; assembly: GCF_009819535.1. NCBI lineage: Eukaryota > Metazoa > Chordata > Lepidosauria > Squamata > Lacertidae > Lacerta > Lacerta agilis. The sequence continues at coordinate 87,073,559 of NC_046314.1, read as the reverse complement.
AGTCTAGGTAGAATTTCTGAAAATCGGCAACCCATGTCAGCTTACTTTTTTCACGAGAACCCCCCCCCAAAAAACCCAACAACATTTCTGTCCAGATTTTCATTTTTTTAAATATGGCAACCCTAGTTTAATTAGCTAAAGGGCTAAGAGTACCAGAATGTTTTTGCCTGGTGCCTAAATATACCAAACAAACCTCCCTGGGGAGAGCATTCCACAATTTTAATTTAATGTAGTAATGTTCAGATTGTATGAATGTGACTTGGAAGCATTCAGCACTTCAAATGCATTTATAGAATGCATTCTAAAAGTCAGTGGCGTTGCTAGGCTCTGCGCTGCTGGGGGCGGCGGCAGCGCAGAGGAACCCCCCTGGGGGAGGGGCACGACGCGTGCGCCGTGACGTCATCATGACGTCACAACGCACGTGGGTGCAGAAAGGGGGGATTTCCCCCTTTCCGAGGCTTTTTTTTCGGCGGTGGGTGGTGGCCAGCGAGGAGGGCGTGACAAGCGTGACACCCTCCTCGCTAGTCGACACCCCCCCTGCCGAAAAAAAGCGGCGGAAAGGGGAAAAAAGAAGCACAGCCAGCGCTCTGCATTCAAGCCCCGGCTCTGCTTCCTTTCCCCGCCCCCCCGCGGGTTTTTTTGGGGGGGTCGACTAGCGAGGAGGGCGTGACAAGCGTCGACCCCCCCGCCGAAAAAAGCGGCGGAAAGGGGAAAAAAGAAGCAGAGCCGGCGCTCTGCATTCAAGCCCCGGCTCTGCTTCCTTTCCCCGCCCCCCCCCCCGCGGGTTTTTTCGGCGGGGGGGTCGACTAGCGAGGAGGGCGTGACAAGCGTGACACCCTCCCTCGCTGGTCGACCCCCCCCGCCGAAAAAAGCGGCGAAAAGGGGGAAAAAGAAGCAGAGCAGGCGCTCTGCATTCAAGCCCTGGCTCTGCTTCCTTTTCCCCGCCCCCCGCGGGTTTTTTCGGCGGGGGGGTCGACTAGCGAGGAGGGCGTGACAAGCGTGACACCCTCCCTCGCTGGTCGACCCCCCCCCCCCCCGCCGAAAAAAGCGGCGGAAAGGGGGGAAAAGAAGCAGAGCCGGCGCTCTGCATTCAAGCCCCGGCTCTGCTTCCTTTTCCCCGCCCCCCCCCCCGCGGGTTTTTTCGGCGGGGGGGTCGACTAGCGAGGAGGGGTGACAAGCGTGACACCCTCCCTCGCTGGTCGACCCCCCCCGCCGAAAAAAAGCGGCGGAAAGCACCCCTTCCATGTGCTGCTGGGTGACGGAGGGAGCGGCGGCGCGTGGGAGTGGCGGGAGGGGCCACGGCTTGTCACCCCCACCCGCCGCTTTTCACCCTGTCACTGGGGGCGTACCGCCCCCACCGCCCCTCCCCAGCGACGCCCCTGCTAAAAGTGCACTTTTGAGCCACAGACCATGAACAGGAAGCAGTGGCTATACCCAAAGCAATGACACTTATTCCTCTCTGAAGGCCATTCCACATGGAAAAAGTGACAAAAATCACTTTTATTTGATTTACATAAGAAGAAAGTCCAGAGACAGTATTATACAGCATGAAAATGATCAGTGAACCTACACACTTGTGCATTAGTGCTAAACCATGGCTTGGACTTAATGTGACATGCAAACCAGGTCAATGTCTCATTATCAACACATTGGAAGCACTGGGCTGGATGTATAGCAGGGATAAGCATGGGTGGGATTCCCTGCTCCCCATTGGGAGATTGTTGTCTAAAGGCAACTTACACATAAGATCATTAAAAACAGTTAATCCACTTAAGGAACCTTTGGGTATCACTTCATAACCCAGTCGAGGTTGGGGCTGCCATACCCATCCAACATCCAGGTCATAGAATGGCCAACCATACTGGTTCACACCTTAGAAATTTATCAAATTTCTGCTGCTCCCAATCAATGTGGGCTGGGTAGCTATACTATCAAATACTGTAGCAGTAAGGATGATCCACAGTTGATCTGTGCCCTATGCCACACCAAAAAAGGTTGTGGCCATTTTGAACCCACTTCAAACTATGTGCAGTATTTGATCTCACACTCCTGCCCTATGGGTACTAGCATCACTTGCAGAAGTCTCATAAAGCATAACTTTTCAAGATAAAATACCACTGAACACGTGACAGGTCAAACTTGCATTTTAAATTGTAAAATTTTAAATGACATAATTGTGACACAATTTTTTTCTACCCTGAGAAGACTGGTGGGGAGAGAACTGAATTAAAGTACCTGTCAGATCTGTTCCTTCAGGAAAGAAGAGAAGCTGCAGTGGTTCGTTAATGTCACAGAAGTAATCCAGCATATTTTCAAAATGATTTTTGTCCTCTTCCCATCTTCTATGAATAAAAATGAAGGCAGCAACCTGCATGGCCCAGCCTAGAACAATTTTGAAGAAACTTTTAAATACTGTGCTAGAAATTTCTTGCTTGTGCCTATCCATAACTTAAGTTTTCAAATTATCAAACATAAATTTTGTAACACTGTGTTAAAAAGGATTATTGAAATCTTAGGATTTGGAGAAGGATTTAAGGGTTTAATAAATCAATTATACTTGAGGAACAAGGCATATGCTGTAGTGAACGATGGTATAACAGAACAAATAACACTAGCCCGAGGTACAAGACAAGGATGCCCCCTTTCCCCAATTTTATTTGTATTGGTCATTGAAACTCTGGTCAATGTAATTAATAGAATAGGGAAATATAAAAGGAATAAGCAATAATGGAAAAGAGAAAATAAGCTTATTTGCAGATGACACCTTGCTAGCAATCGAAAATCCGTTGGAAAATATGCAGGCAATAGAGGCACATTTGGAGGAAAAAATGAAGAAAAAACAGGGTTGTGAATTAATTGGTCCAAATCAGAGATAGTGATATTTATGTACGATGAAGATGAAAAACAAAAACTTTTGAAGGAAAAAAATAGATATAAAATGAAGAAGTGTAATAAAGTACTTGGGAATAAATATAACAGGAAATTTAGAAGATTTAGAACAAGAGAATCTTAACAAATTAAAGAGTGTTTAAGGAGTGTTTAAGGAGATAACAGAAATCACTGGGTTAAAGCTGACCAAAAGTCCAGTGGTAGCACTGTTATCAATTTATGATGGGGTGGAAGGTTCGCTGGCTATGATGGACTTGCTCACAAATTTACTGACAGCTGCATGAGGTATTATGCTTGGAAGTGGAAGGGATGGTAAAGGTAAAGGTAAAGGGACCCCTGACCATTAGGTCCAGTCGTGTCCGACTCTGGGGTTGTGGGGCTCATCTTGCGTTACTGGCTGAGGGAGCCGGCATACAGCTTCCGGGTCATGTGGCCAGCATGACAAAGCCGCTTCTGGCGAACCAGAGCAGCGCACAGAAACGCCGTTTACCTTCCCACTGGAGCGGTACCTATTTATCTACTTGCACTTTTGACGTGCTTTCAAATTGCTAGGTGGGCAGGAGCTAGGGCTGAACAACGGGAGCTCACCCCATCGTGGCGATTCGAACCGCTGACCTTCTGATCAGCAAGCCCTAGGCTGGAAGAATGGTATAAAGAGGTGCGAGATATAGCTATTAATGATAAATTGCCATGTGTTGTTAAGGTAAGACAGGGAATATGCAGGAGAAATGATTCTGATGAAATATGGAAGGTATTTGTAGAACTTGTATTGTTAAAATGGAAAGAGGTCAAACAAACCATTGCAAGAGGTGTTGAAATTTGGGAGGTTGGATAGTTACAATGGAATGGTCTTGGGGGTGGGGGCGCACATTTTTATTTGTATTTATTTATTATTATTACTTTGTTAAAATAAAAATAATAAAAAGGATAATAAAAAAACGAACAGATAATTTTCTGTGAAAACATAACCAATTTCTTAGGAAAGACCACTTTGCATGTAATATAGATATTATGGAAAAAAAGTGTATGAGCTAACACTAAAAGATGTCAAATGTGTTAGTGACCCCTCTGAAAGGTGTGGGGAAAAGTAGGTGTTGTGTTATTATTAATGATATTAAATCAGGGGTGCAAAATAACACTAAGAGACTGAGTCATGACTAACATTAAAAACATGAGCTAGAACATAACATACTTGGGACCTATTAAGAATACACAGGCGGAAATAAATGTATATGAAAGTAAATGTGAAATCCTTCAATATTGTGGGGTATATATGAGACGAAAAACATGAAAAATTAGCTATGAATTAAAGACATAATCACACAAGCTACAGCTTTGATCTTATTTTTTAAAAATTGCAAAAGCATCCCTCTGCAATTCTACTTTATGTCCATGGACACTAGCATCTTTCATCACCAGCCATCTCTGGAAAAGCGAGTGCTTCGTTGTTTGATCCTTTCTCTACAGCCAGGATCCAACAAAACAACATGAATGAATGGAGGAAGACTTGCATGCAGATAAGGTTCAGTTTAATCATCAGTAAGGACTGCTACAGCAAAACAAAACCTCAGTTGAATATGCATCTATTATTTCTTTGAACTCTGCTATGCAGTATCACCTCTAATCCAGATGCTCGTCTCATTTTTTGACACGGAACCTCAAGTCTGCCTACTTATTCTCAGTCTGTAAGGCTGTTGGCATCCATCTGTCTCAGGATACAATGGAATGTGTCTTTGAGGGTGAAGTCATTACTGGCACCCAAGTGACCTCCCTGGGGTACAAGCCTGGGCTGTGTGCATGGAGGGCCTGGGCTGCCCAGATGACAAGACCACCCCCCCTCTAGTTAATCAGGTGGTAAATTGGCTCCTTGCCCTCTACATTGTTTCTGAAGCTTGAGCTGGAAAGTATGGACATTTCAAGTGAATCAGAACATACTATTTTCTCTCCCACACCCCTATTTTGTATAAACAAAACTTTTATAGGATGTTTAGTAAATGATTTGCTTACTTGAGTCATCTGGCACATTTGCTTAGCGGGGGAAAATATGCAAATTAGTTGTTTTTAGTGATTTTAACACACCGGCCTGAATTGAGTTTACCTATGGGAGACTAGATGAACACTCTTTTAACCGAACCTTTGGCCTTTGTGTTTTGATCCCTTCAAATTATTACTCTAAGCCATCGCTTTTCACAAAATGTTCCCTTACAACACAGACCTTTAGGAGACAAGACGTATTTAAAGAATAAAAAGCAGGATTACAAGCTATTACAATAGTCGTTTTATTCCCCTTTCCCAGCACAAATTTAGAGCAGGGTTAATGCTCAGACTATAATAATAATAATAATAATAATAATAATAATAATAATAATAATAATAATAATATCTGGTATGCATCTTTCTGATGTAAACAATTCTACAATAGTGATAACACTACAGAGAACACTTTCCAACATATGCTCCCAAAGCTACCTCATATTATAAATAACTCTAAAGTAATTAAGTCTGGCAGCCCTTGATGAAATTGCTGGAAGATATCACATGTCACTGTTGCTCAGACTCTCACTTAAAGAGTCCATTGCCTCCAGTCCACAAAGCAAACCACAAGCTATTTATACAGCACTTAGATAATGGAAGGCCTATGCTTAACAGAAACCTTTGACCCTACTCAAATACTATCTTTCACAAAGAAAGAGGTGGCCTCCTTGTGGAGGAGCTGTGGACTTGACCCTTTCCATAATTTTATTACTGTATTATGCATAACTTGGGAAAACGGACTAAGGTCTAACCATACAATTTTCTGGTGCAGCTAACGCCATGGTATTTCTACATGTGTGGTATTGTGTGGAACACCAAAAACGCAATTCAAATATAACCTGCAAAAGTCACTATATGAGAATTTTGTTATCTTAAAAAAATTGCAAGGGAAGCAGCCATCAGGGAATAGCAAACACTAAAAGACTTATGGAAAAGTTATCCCACCGTAGCCTTCCCCCTCGAACAACTCCTGGATTCTTCTGAATCTCTCAGCAGGTTTTGATACCATCTGCCATGGTACCATCTCTGTGGTTGGGAGATGGAGGCATAATATTATAATGATTCCACTGCAACCTGCAGGGCTGCTTCCAGCATGTAGCATTGGGTGACTTCTGTTCAGCCCTTTGGCAATTGTGCTGTGGGGTTTGGCAAATTTCCATCTGGTCCCTGGTGCTATCTAGCATCTATATGAAGTTGAGTGGGGTTATCACAGGATTTGGGGCTTAGTGTCATCAATGACACCCAGCTCTGTTTCTCCATACCATCTGAACCAGGTGAAAGTGCTTTGGTAGTAGTCCAGTGTCTGGAGGCAGAAGTGGGATGCATGAGGGCCAATAAATTGAGGCTGAATCTTGACAAGATGGTGGTGCTGTTGGTAAGTGATTCCTGGAGTTGCATTCATCCATAAGCAGCAGGTTCAGAGTCTGGGGATACTTCTAAATCCAGTGCTTTCATCACTTGAGGCTCAGGTGGATTTGGTGGTGAAAAGTACCCATCAGCTGTGGCCATTCCTGCACTGACCACAGAGGGGCATGCTCTGGTAACCTTGTGTTTCACTTGCACAGAAAGCAGCTGTGACCCACAAACCCTAATATAACTTACCATTTTGCTGTGGAAAAAACACCATGAGAGGGAGGGAGGGGGAGAGAGAGAGAGGGGGGGCAGGCAAAGACTAACTTAGAGCTTGCTCAATCTGGATCTCCCCATTCCTCATACAGAGTCATCTAGCATCAATTGCCAACTGAGAAGGATACTGATAAAATGTTACATTTTAATGTTATTGTGATTTTGTTAATGTATTTTTGGAAGGATTTATATCCCCAAAGATAGGATTTAATAACTGATTGACTGATAGATAGATAGAATGAACAAATGAACAGCCAGTAAATAGCAAGAGTTGTATCCAATGCTCCATGTGCAGAGTTCCAGAGGTGCAGAGGGACCTCTGTTTCCTCTCTTTCCCTGTGCACCCCCAAAATCTTCTCTGAAGAAAATCCCCAAACCTTCGGAGCTGATTATAAGAATGTGAGAAGAGGGGCTGGAAAGGATAGGTCATCAAGCCGACCAACAAATCCACCTAACAGTTACCTCATCCAGACCACATTTTACCAGCTTCTCTGCAAGTACAGCATGGGAGACTTTGTCAAAAGCCTTACTGAAATCAAGATACACTGTGTCCACAGCATTCCCTGATCCACTAAACTTGTATGTCTATCAGAAAAAGAAATGGGATTCCTCTTCTAAGAGTTTGACTACTATGCAATAAAACAAGACAGCACAAACCAATATGCATCTAATTTGAAGAGAGTAATATTATAAGACACATTTTGAAAACAAATTATTTTAGACTATGTGAGTTGGAAAGCAGTTTACATGCTTTACAGATAGAAGGTTTTAGATATCATTTTGGAATTTTTCTCTTTCTGCATGGCTCCACAGATCTGCTTAAGACAGCTAACAATAATGTCAAAAAATAATAAACACAACAATGAAAACCAACATTATAAAAACGGGAGAGCTAAAATCAAATATTCTGAACTACCATATAAGGTAGCAAATATTACAACAACATATAAAGCTAAACGAAAAAGAAAGTTTTTATCATGTTGGTGACCTACCAAATCCTGGAATGCCTTTGAGGCTAGATTTGAGACATATTTTTTCAAGTCTGAGGTAGCTATATCTCAGCAGGCAGTTCCATAGGAACATCCAGTCCATTCGCGTTCGGTGGTTCATGATAATGACACTTCTTTCTCCGGGGATGAATCCATCACCTGTTATAACCACTTTTGCACCAAATACAATCTCCAGTAAGGCCTAAGAGAAATAATTTGATTTTATCATAACTTTGAAAACATGCAAATGCCTGAGCACAAATAATTTACAATGATATAAATCAAGACGTTATCTTGCACCAAAGGTTTATAGTAGCCAGTGCATGTTTCTAAGATGTACCAAGTTTCTTAAAATTATTTAGCGGAATGGTTTGGGGAAAGTATTTGAGGAGTAGCATACTGTTCAACTGTACAGTACCAATGGGACTATTACAGAGCACCCACTGCAGGAAAAAAGGTGGATTTTGCATACTCAAAGGACGCAATGTCAAATAACCACATGATTCAGAAGAACCATTATGGTTGTGGTGAAAGTAGCAGAAAATAGACACGTTAATTCAAGGCCGTCATATTTATCTCCCCAAACAACCAACACCTTCACTCTTCCATGCATGAAGCAAGATTTGCCTGTGCTGTGGGATCTACTGCCTGATAGCATCTACCCTTTGGATGACTACTTCTGGGAAGCCTCATACCACACCAATCTCTTTATGCCTTTCTCTGACACTGCTCTTTCTGTCCATAGACTGATCTGGTTGTGGTTTGCTGCATGACAGAATCATTTAATTCAGGGGTGGGAAACCTTTTTGGCTTTTTGGCTCCATGGGCTGATCATGATACGCCTCACAGGACAACCCACCTGTCAATCACCTGACTTCCCTATTATGTCAGTTGCAGGGTGCTTTGTGGTCCCAAAGTCAGGACTTCAAAGCACCTTGCAAGGCCAGTGCCCCCCTCCATTTCAGCAGGAGTTTCCTTACAGCCCCCTTTCTGAATCAGGAAGGTGCTGCATGGAATCCAGCCAAACCAAGCAGGATTTATCAGCTGACAAGCATGGAGGTCAAATCCTGCTGCTTCGGCTGTGCTGCTCCCCTGTTCCTTGCTTGGAACAGGAATGCTGCCAACACAGGATTTAACCATAGCTTCCCACCCATCAGATGATGTTATGATGTCAGCAGATGGGTGGAAGTGGCTTTGGGAAAATGGCTTTGTGGGTCAAATTGAGGACGGGCGAGTATTGGCTTGTAAGTCAGACGTTCCCTACCCCTGACATAATTTATCTATATCGCTATAATTTGTATGAGTTATGTCTTTTTTATATAAAAAAGCTGCACATCAGCTTGAATTGTTAATAGAAAAGACATTTTAAAATTACTATGCAAGTGAATTGTATTTACACTATTTGAACAGTTAAGGTTATCCAGCTTCAAATTATAGAGGAAATAACTTTCTTCCTGCCTAACTGATCACAGAGTTGCTTCGAAAATAAAGTAACTATGGACCTGCAATCCTGAGCCTTTCAGAGAAAGGTTGGGATACAAAGATGATGGTTAAAAACAACCAACTGCAATCGCAGAAAATGTGACGGAGGCACCCAGACCCACAATAGAATCAAAACACCAGTTTTCCTCCCTGAACTACCCAGGGGGAAAAGTGAAGCCTTCTAACCCAAAATAAACCTTGACGTTTGGAATATAAAACAGCATTAGAATTAGAAAAGATGAAGGAACAAGGAAATAAGACAGACAATGTCTCATCTAATCAACAGAGATGTCACTTACCTCTGTGAAGGGCTTTTAGTTCCCTGTGTGAAATGAACTATATAAAGAGCATAAAGCATTAATGGATGACTCAGCTAACTGCAGTACTGGCATGTTATTATTGATCAAGGTTAAAAATGAACCATTATAAAAGCATAGCACACTCTGCACCGCTATTTGGACTGACCATCTATCGAGGCAGGAGAGAGATAGTTTTGGTCATTAATATGTTGCTTACAACTATTAACACACAGTGGTAGCTGGTGCCTCCGATAAGTGTGTGTGCTGCTAGTGTTCCCCAGCCCAACTTCCTCCATCAAAACCATTCCTACTTTCTCAACCTCAGTTTTGCTCATGGAATTCTTCCCTATCAGTAATAATAGATAACTGGAGCCCCCATGTTCAGAAGAAGTATATCTCCAAAGAGGAAAACAGTGGATAATGTGGCCCTCATGCCCCACCTGTAAGCTTTCTAAAGGCATCGTGGGGTCATCGTGGTGCAACAGATGGACTAGGACTGAGGAGACACAGATTCAAATCCCCAGTCTGCCACTCTCTCTCAATCCAACCTACCCCAAAGAGTTGTTACACTAATAAAATGAAGAGGGTAAAGAGCCACATACACACCCCTGAGCTGCTTGCAGTACATAAATGTAGTAAGATAGATAGATAGATAGATAGATAGATAGATAGATAGATAGAGGCTGTGCACCGCTACAGGTAAGATTGCTGGACTCGATGGCTTTAAATCTTAAAATAAGGCACCTTAAGGAATTCCACAGAAGGAAAGTTTTCCATCCCACGTGAAGCCACTTTTGTTCTCCAATGGTTGGATCACATCGGGGTACAGGAAGTGGATCAGATAGGGTACAGGAGGTATTATTGGGTGTCATTGGTCTATACATAATACCTGTGTGGTGTTGTGATTAGAATGCTGCACTAGGGACTGAGCCATTCAGTCATGAAACTCACTGGGTGGCCTTGGGCCATTCACTGCCTCTCAGCCTCATTAACCCACAGGGTTGTTGTGGGGATAAAATGGGGAAGGTCAGAGCTGTTTGACACTGGAACAGACTCCCACGAGAGGTGGTAGACTCTCCTTCCTCAGGGGCTTTTAAGCAGAGATGGTCATCTGTGATCTAGTTGAGATTCCTGCATTGCAGTGGGTTGGACTAGATGGTCCCTTCCAACTGTACAAATCAACGATTCTATACCTAAAATTCTATACATTTACGCCACCTTGAGCTCCTTGGTGGAAAGATGGGATATAAATGTGATCATCATCATCTCATGAAAGAAATGAGAATTAGAGAATGTGTTATCTTTTAACAAAGAGATTTATCTAAACAACTTATTTTCCAACTCAATTTCTATAATATGGTTGAGGGGTAATTAGAAACTCAAAAGCTCGCTAACAAAGAAGGTGAAAATAAATTTAATGATTTGCTGCCATTTTTTATTCTAACTATGTTAATAATGAAGAATAAATGATAACCTTCTCAACTGGTCTTCTTGCACATGAAAAATATTTCTGAAGAGAGGCAGTTAATGAATTGCTTTTAATTAGTCACTTCAGGGCTTATGCATGACAAAGCAGATAAAGAAACATATACCATGGGACATATTTGGAAGTTCCACTACTTCTACTATCAGCCAATAAGTTGTTCCTTATTAAAAACAGGTTTTTAATATGCTATCAAGCCTTGAACGAAAGAATGAACATTTTTGAATTTTACTTCTTATTTAGCCAGAATTTTTATTTCAGAGCTCTGCTCAGAGAAAACAAATTAATATGTTAGTGACTAAATGTTACAGATTATTTATGGATTCTAAATCTTTGTAAACCTCTAAATGCATAGCCTCTGTGCAGTATTATTAGATATTTGAAATCCTTTTTAAGAAGGCAGGAATCATAGAATTGTAGACGAGGGAGGCACACCTGGTAGAGTCTCTAAAAATGCTGGCATTACGATAATTCAGGAAATGAATCAAATACATGATCAGAAGAAAACCGTTTGTTCCTACATTGATTTATTTCTAAAGTCTCACCAAGTTCCCACTGAGTTCAGTGGAGCTGGCTTCAAATTAATCTTCTTCGGGCTGCAGTCTCAGGCCACAATTATAACTCCCCACTGTTGTTTATTAAACAATGAACAGCAGTGTTCATGTGTTTCTGTGAGACTAGTTCATAAACATAGTGCTGGAGATGAGATGGCTGAACTACAGCACTTCAGACCTAAATATACATTTTCTTCCATTCTGATTTCAGCGTTATGCTAAAATACAAGTGGCACCTGCAACAAATTGTTGCAGTGTGAAATGTTCCTGTTCAGGGTTCCATCTGGCCAACCAGGATCTTCCAGGACACACTGTTCCATTCCCTCTGGTTTTCCCTTCCTTCAACAGTCAGCCAGCATTCTGCATATTGTAAGATAGGCTGCAACCGTAGTCAAGCTTCATTCACATTCATCCACCCGGTGCTTCTTTTCTATAGTTTTTAGGGTCTATATGAGATGTATGCATATGTACTCCTGGTTAACATAGATACCCAGCATAGGACATTGCTTTGATGGCTACTCTGCCTTGTCACCTTATCCCTCAAGTAAGCTTACAAACAAAAATCATGACAACCAACAACAACAAAGTTGTTGCTAAGCCGCAGAGTTAAAAAAGAAACACAACAAACCCATCAATACAGTGACACAAATACATAGGTAACATTTAAGAGGTCTGGGAATATATATGTATTTTTTTAAAAAAATATATATATTACTGGTCTGCTAACCATCTAAAGCTTACAAATTACAGTGGTACCTCGGGTTACAGGTGCTTCAGGTTACAGACTCTGCTAACCCAGAAATAGTACCTCGGGTTAATAACTTTGCTTCAGGATGAGAACAGAAATTGTGCTCTGGCGGTGCGGCGGCAGCAGGAGGCCCCATTAGCTAAAGTGGTACCTCAGGTTAAGAACAGTTTCAGGTTAAGAACGGACCTCCAGAATGAATTAAGTTCTTAACCCGAGGTACCACTGTATTTTAAAAAGACTCTTCACTGTCATTATACTGATCTATTAGGATTAATAGGTGGTGACCTTGCTAGGCTGAGGACACTATGTGCTGGAAAGAAGTGACCTGAGAGTTACAGCTGTTAAGCATAGCAGTTCATCTCAAACCATTCCTACCAGGAAATCCTAACTTTTTTATCTCTCTCAAATAAATTACTATATTTTACATGGAAAAGAAGGAAAAAACATTACCAATTGTTGATGAATAATTAAAGGTGGATCATTCAAAGAACGAAGAAACAAAGATACCTTACAATAAAGCCGACTGCTGAATATTATAATTGAATTTTCCATTCCAGAACAGAACAAGGAGTTCTGTTAACTTATCTGATAGCTGTTCTTCCTTAGCCCTTCTATAGTTTGTCATTTTGGCCATCTGCCAGAGTCTTCCCAATCTAGACACCTCCCATCTCTGTCTCAAGTTTAGACACAGTTGTCCATCACACTCTGCCATTAGCTCTGAAGCTTATCCTGACAGCACATAGAAGATTATGCCTGCAATCCTAGCTACACCTAGGGTAATAAGGTCTACTGAACAGAGCAGGGTTGTGTTGCATGGTTGCAATCCTATACCTGAAACTAAGTTCAAATACTGAATATAAAAAGTCATTGTTTGGCATTTTAAGACTGGGTGGGTTGATCAGTTGGGACTTTTCATAAGACGTAAGATATAAGCAACTTACCACTGGAAGTGTAAGCCAAGTAGCCACAACGCGATCAGTGATCCAGCGATACCAAGACGGGGAGAAAAACATCAATGGCAGCAAGGGGCCAAGCATGAAAATGCTTCCGAAAAAACTTCCCAAGAATAGTGCAAGTACAAAATAAATCCCTTTCCATGACACCATGGCTCTGAAAAAGAGAAAGAAAGGTGTTTATGGAAACAGCTTCAATGTTGACGTCTTCCCGAATTGGCTCCTCTCCAAGCTTTTCAATTGACGGTACTCAATTTCTGTCATACATTTTGGATTTGAAACTACAGAGAGGGGAAGAAAACCAGTTTGTTGGCAAGTCAGCCTCAGGCCAGAGATGGTCAGTTTCTTAAAGCCACTCTGTACCTCCAGCGTAACCCACAATATAGCTGCCTAGATAACTTGCGCCATTACTGAATCCACCACCCTATAATTTGTACTCAGCATGTGATTTTCATTCCATTTCGCACAGACAGATTTTGTGGATTTTTGTACCAAGAGAGCCCTGAAAAGTTTTGAAACAGACACAAACTGCAATGGCCCCACATGGCTGAGGTGCACAGCTTGCATCTGCCAGGAGCCGTGCATTCAGTATTGTCGGCCTAACTCTCTCCCCCAGTTGAAATCAGACAGGCCGCCTGCCTCCCTGAACTACAGGAACTTTGTGAACAAAAGGAAGCTTTTTTGGTAAAAAATAACTTTTTTTAATCTGCTGCATCTCCTTTGTAACCTCACTGTACGCTGCTTAGAAACTACGCTGCTAAGCTGTGTATAAATTGTTGAATTAAAATAATTAAATAAAACCATTACTTCAAAAACCAAAGGGACATGAGATACTGAGGTGGGGGTGAGAATATGCGATTCTGAATGAGGCCATACCAGAGGCAAGGGGTTAAAGTCTGCTCCCTCCAGGTACCAGTCCAGCTCTGGCCCCCAAGTCAGATTGTGAATAAATCATATACGACACTACAGACAGGAAACTAGTGCTTTCAGTTTGGTGGAGCTGGGGAGGAATAGCAGTGGAAAAGCAATCCATCAGGCCAGGGGTCAGCAAACTTTTTCCACAGGGGGCCAGTCCACTGTCCCTCAGACCTTGTGGGGGGGCAGGACTATATTTTGAAATAAAATATGAATGAATTCCTATGCCCCACAAATAACCCAGAGATGCATTTTAAATAAAAGCACACATTCTACTCATGTAAAAACACCAGGCAGGCCCCACAAATAACCCAGAGATGCATTTTAAATAAAAGGACACATTCTACTCATGTAAAAACACCAGGCAGGCCCCACAAATAACCCAGAGATGCATTTTAAATAAATGGACGCATTCTACTCATGTAGAAACACGCTGATTCCAGGACCATCCGCGGGCCGGACTGAGAAGACGACGATTGGGCTGCATCCGGCCCCCAGGCCTTAGTTTGGGGACCCTTGCATTAGGCAAAGCCATTGGAGCTCATGAATTATCTAACAAATACATTGTGTCAAACAAGCACAGAATTTCTAAAATTGTGGCTTTTGGTTTCGGTAAATAACAGAGCAGGGGGGGGGAGTCTCTTGTTGTTTACAAAACACAAACAAACATACTGCTTATAAAGGTGAGGGATTTCTTTCAAGCTTTTCATTCAGAATGCCAGAGAATATTTTTAGTAAGCAATGCAGGAAATATTATCCAATCCACCTAATTTGCATTTGGGAGGACTAGCATTAAGTTCCACCTCTGCCACTGACTCACTATCTTGGTTCACACATAATGTTGAACCATGGTTTAGCTTTTTGTGCACAATGCTAACTATAGTTTACTGAAACAGATCAGGGTCCTTAATCATGGTTTGAACTTTGCTTATTTCAATAAATCATAGCTAACTCTAACTACAGTTTGTCCAGATTCAGCCATAAAAAGAAGACATGGATAGTTGAAAATGGAAGATGGAAGCAAAAGTTTCTGATATCCTCTTAACAGCTGCACTGGAGGTAGAAATGCACAAGCTTATTGTCCATGCACATAGTGCAGGAGGTGTATGCAGCTGCTGGGCTCGTTCGCATGTAACACTAAATCATGGTTCAGCATTATGGAGACAAGTCTCAACAAAGCATCAGGCTCACATTTTACTTTCCTTGTCCTCCTCTGCCAAGTTTACTTTAAATGTCAAAGCATGATGGCTTAGCATTATATGCAAACACAATCAGCAGTTAAAACATGTCAGCTAACCCATGGTTTGAGGTTCGCTTGTTTTAGAAACTAACCACTGTTTGCTTTAAGCCAGAATCACTGGTTCACAAGTAATACAAAGCCAATATTTTCTGAAGCGGAAACTAAACTTGGCAGGAGTCCTCCTCCTGGATACAAGGGGGCTTGCACTTCCATCATCATCATTTCAATTTATATACTACCGTTTTATCAAAAGAACCCAGAGTGGCGTACAGCATTAAGAACATGTTTTACAGAACGTCAATAGTGAAAACATAATAAAAAGCATAACCATATGATAAAATAGTCATAATAAATGTCCCCTGGCACCTAAAGAATGTAAATAATGGTGCCAGGTGAGCCTCTCTGGGGATAGCATTCCACAGTCAGGAAGCCACCACAGAAAGGGCCCGTTCTTGTGTTACCATCCTCCAAAATTCTCAGGAGAGGGGGACATAGAGATAACAAGTGCAGGGTCTGGGTCAGTTTGCATGGGGAGATGTGGTACTTAGGGTATTGAGGTCCTGAGCTGTGTAAGGCTTTATAAGTGAACAGCAACTCTTTGAATTGGGCCTGGAAACTAATTGCCAGCCAATGAAGTTGGGCCAGGATTGGTGTTATATGCTCAAACCATCTTGTTCTGGTGAGCAATCTGGCCATTAGGCTTGTTAAAGCTCATCCATGTAGCATTAAGTCATGGGAAAGTGTTATGTGTAAACCAACCCATGGGTTTCATTCAAGCATCATGCCGTACATGGTTCCTGCTAACCATAGTTAAGAACCGACACCATGGCTTCTGCTTCCAAATACATAATAGGCAATCCATGGTTTAGAGTTGCTTGCCCACTTTCACTATCCATCTGCTCAGCACTCTGCTTAAAATTTTTGAAGTGCAGCAACTCCCACCTCTGTGGCACACCAGCACCTTATGGTTTGCAATTTGGTTGTCATCCCATACTATATTGGTACTTGTCCATTGTAATGCTCCAATACATGTGCAGTGTGAAAAGAGGAAAGCACTTGGTAAGGAAAGGGAGTTGTGTGGACTGGATGTAGTTGATTTCATTCTCCTTTCATTCTCTAATTATCTCCATTTTGGGTGAGCTGTGTGGTGGGGTGAGTAAATATACAGTATAACAGCAAGCAGCTGGCACAAACTGTAATTTTCAAGCAAGCCCCTCCTAAATGATGGTTTGCGAGCTGACAAAGGTTCAGAAGTAAAAGCATGGCCTCTGAATACAGCCAGGGTGAGAGCCTGAGTAAGTCACTCTGTATCATTTCACCTTCTGCAAGTAAGAATAATCACCCCTGGAAGCACACTGCATTGTCTCTTGAGACAGACGCCAACAACAACAAGGAACTTTAAGCACCAACAGTTGGGTTGAAAGTAGCTGCTCTTCATTATCTCAGTCTTCTTAGGTTCATGTCAACTTAAAATCTATACAGTAAACTTGGGGAACAGTGCAAACTCTCACTGAGCTTTCGGCATAAATTCTTAAAACCTTCCTGTCACTGAAAAATACTAAATTACCATCCTTTTTGTCATTTTGTCTCTGTCTGTGAATTAAATAAAAGGTTTCAACCAGATACTTGGTTACCCAAAGTTCTCCATAATCCACTGCTTGCTTCTCAAAATCTAAGGCTACTTAGGAATTTAAAAATATGTGTCCACTCCTGAATGACACAATAGAAGTAGTCATTCAAAATCTGAATTCAGTCCATTGCTACTACTTTGTCCAAACAAAACAAAAGCAACTCCATCCCAATATGGTCCATTTTGTTAATCAGCTTAGGGAAACATTTTTTCCTACACTCAACAACCATCTTTTCCTATAACAGGAACAAGTTCGCAAACCTTCTAAAATACCATATAAAAGCTTTATTCCAAGTAATTTTCCACTTCTACAAAAAGATTGAGAAGTGTGGGGAAGAATTAGGTCAAAGTGGAGGCTGGAAATTTTGAGATACAATTCTACTGCAGCACTAAACAGATTTCTCATCTATTTTGTGGCAGAACTCCAAGTTATTGGTTTATCGTACATTCACATTTTCTTGTTGCCATAGCAAGAGAAAAACATTTTCTGTTTCCAGGTAACAGGGGACAGTAAATCCTAAAATATTTTGTTTTATTTTTCAGTTAATTTTAAACATTCTTGGCTAAGAATAGAAAGTAACTTTCCAAAACAGTTGCATTTTTATTCCAGTGTTTATTATTATAATAAACATACAAAACACACATAACAAAATCACATAAAAGAAACAAAAATATTTCAAAGCCAAAACTCCCAAGAGAATCAAAAGCATACTAATCTATATAGAAACCCTAATGTAAAAATATTCCCAAATCATTCTACACTATTTATTGACTATAACCTTCCAAAAATAACTTCAACAAATTGTTAGATCTAGTCAGTGTCAGTTCCTAACTTACAATACCATGTACTTCTTTGCCTCCTTCCTCGGTACTTGCATCTTGGTATAATTAAACTGAAGTTAGTCATTACATTTGAAATGGGATGCCGTGATTTAACACCACTTTACTAACCTGGCTGCTAAACTATGAATTGGGGAGGTGGGAACTGAGCTTCCAAACCAGGCCATTAACAGTACAGTACAATGTTAAACATGCCAGTGTGGTGTAGTGGTTAAGAGCGGTAGGCTCGTAATCTGGTGGACCGGGTTTGCGTCTCCACTCCTCCACATGCAGCTGCTGGGTGACCTTGAGCTAGTCACACTTCTTTGAAGTCTCTCAGCCTCACTTACCTCACAGATTGTTTGTTGTGGGGGAGGAACAAAAAGGAGAATGTTAGCTGCTTTGAGACTCCTTCGGGTAGTGATAAAGCGGGATATCAAATCCAAACTTTTCTTCTTCTTCTTCTTCTTCTTCTTCTTCTTCTTCTTCTTCTTCTTCTTCTTCGAGGTGTGCTCCTAGGCAAGTATAAGAATGCAGCCAGATAGTGCAATCCTAAACATGTCCACTTAAGTCCTCCTGAATTAAATAAGACTTCCTCCCATATTAGTGGGGTTAGGACTGCAGCCTTAGTCATTCAGCAACTCCAAATTTCAGGTTTGTACTTTCCCATATCTTCAAAACAAATCATTTAAATTTTTGTTTATTATAATTCAAGAAACAGTATCTCCATTGTTTTCTAAAATTGAGAAAGAAATTTTTTGGTAGATTTTAAACAAGTGAAATAGCAATCCAGCCTCCTGTTTGTGCACCTTCCAGTGTCCTAAAACAAATGCTACTGCATTCATCAGTATAACCTGTTATTTCTTGTATTTTTCTTTTTAAAAATAATGCAAAAGAAATTTCACAATACATGCATCAAATTAACTGTTATGGTTTCACATCACAAGCAATTAGACAGAGGATTCTTACAGAGGATTCTAGAGTGTCAATTATCATTTTGTAATGATTTTATAAGAATTTCTGATTAGATAACAGAAATTCTTATTTCCATTCTCCAGATTTACCTTGTGGGAACATGTTGTGTGCAGTATGGATGTCATGATTCCATGCATCACAATGTTCCTTTCTCTGATTGGCTCTTTCTTGCATCCTGTGTTTACAGTCAAACTAACATGGAAGAAATTGTTAGCACCCAGGGGTTGAAAGGCCAGCTGGCTAGCCCCCAGCTGGATCGTCTCCTTCTCAGCCGTGCCGCTGTGAAGATCCCTCGACTTCTGGTGCAACATAAATCAGTGACTCAAGCCTCCCAGACTTGAGCGCAATGTGAACTGCACAACAGAAGAGGCTGAGGCTTGTGGATACATACTAAGAACTACAGATTTATTAATCATAAATCAAGACAAAGAAACATGTCATCTCTCCTTGCCATCTTCTCAGATGCTTTTCAGATACCTATGCACAGTCATGCCACTTGGCTGATCAGTGATCTGAGTTCTTATCTTCCCAGACAAATTCCAACATACTGTACTAACAAAACCCACCTTTTGCTGCTTAGTATTCTATGAGTGCCAGCTGATTCAAAGTCTTGTGGAGGGTATATCAGTTCCCTCTAGGAATATGGGCTATGGGACTGTCTTATTTAGAAAGCGCCTTTGGGGACGTGTAGAACAGCAGTTGTAGACCATGCATGTCTCTTAAATGCAGAGGAACAAAGATCCAATCCTTGGCATCTATCTCCAGGCTGTGCTGTTGAGGAATGGAAGCCGCTGCCAGTCAGTGTAGATAATACTGAGCTAGATGGACTAATGGTCAGACTCAGTATAAAGCAGCTTCCTCTCTAAGTCCTACAAATCAAAATTTACCAGTACTCCATTGTTCCTAGCTGCTTAAATTAATCCTTTAATTCCTTAATGTCAACTTAACTTTTATCACATGCTTAAAGTTTCACTTCAAACTTTTTACAAATATTCTCTGGGCAGGTTTCTATATACAAAAGATAAACATAATCTCAATGTTTCCTGTGACATTAATTTCTTATTCCTATTCTTCACTAGTGCTAGTCTTTGTGATTATCTATTTTCCATTATTTTAGCTTGAGAATATTCAGATATTTATTTTTACTACTACTATTAATGGAGAAGCATTATTGTGAGTTTGGGGCAAAAATGATTTCTTCTCATATTCTAAAGTTCAGTTGAACTAAATCAAAACCTTTTATGGTTTCCAAAAAAGCTTTAAAACAAGATATTGGCCTCTACAGTAAACTAGAATGCATGCATGAAGAATTGCATCACATGAAAGACATGAAACAATATGAAATCTATTCCTATCTTCTGGTTAAAAATAAAAGTCTTAACTGTTTCTAAAATTAAGAAATGTCCAAACAGCTGCACAGTAGCCAAAATCTGACCTCTACCTTCAAGTGCATTTTCAGCTTCTGAAAAAAATCTTCAGAACCATCAATCCAATTCAGAAGCCTAATTTCAAATCAGGTGCAATCCCCGTCTCTGCCCTGCCCCAAAAAACTCAGACCTCACTCACCATCATCAAAGGAATACAAATACACACTTTTCTCCACCAAGTATCGAAAAAACTGAAATAATTATTAGGTAGGTTTCTTTATACTTTGCTATGTCATCAATCAATCCACTCCCCTCAACAGATGCCGAACTTTTTTACCCTTCTGGGCTTCTCTGGATATCAAGAACTAAACCGGCATCTCTTCTCAAACATCTATAGGTACTATTCTTTAAAAAGAACGAACGAACAAAGGAGTCTTGTGATATCTTAAAAAGTAACAAGATTTATTTTGGCATAAATTTATGTTCACTTAATCCCATGATCTTTTCTGAGGTTTATGAACTTTGTGAACATGACAAATAAGTTCTGAAACTTAAGACAAATACTGGTTTCATATTGTTAATTGCCTTATTATGCAAGACAATGAAAGATGTGAGACACATCCTGAATTGAACATTTGGGGTGAAATTTATGCTAGTGACATGGAATACAGTTTATATTTTCTGAAAATCGTGTTAAACTAATTCTTTGCTTTACTTATCTTCTTCCACGTACAGTACGGAAACGCCGTTTACCTTGCCGCCAGAGCGCTACCTATTTATCTACGTGAATTTTTTGGCGTGCTTTTGAACTGCTAGGTTGGCAGGAGCTGGGACCGAGCAACGGGAGCTCACTCCGTTGCGGGGATTCAAACGGCCAACCTTTTGATCGGCAAGCCCAAAGCTCAGTGGTTTAGACCACAGCGCCACCTGCGTCCCAACTTATACAGTATCTATTCTGGCATAGACCATTATTCCTTTTTTCTTCTTCATCACTTCCCATCAAAATCCCAGCAGGACTTGGGCAGAATTCTCTCTCCCTTCCATTCAAGCTCTTCAAATATTAAATTGCAGTGACAAAAAGGGAGTGGATCACTGGATTTATATCATACGTACAGAAGCGTAATGCACGTACTGCTAGATTTAGAATGTGAGTCTGATTTGTAATCTTGGTTTGGAGGGATAGTCACACACAGTCATGGCAAGCAACAGTTTGAGGAAATCAGGAAGTGTTTTATTAAGACACATATAAGAAGGAAGGAGCATCTTGATTTCTGAAAAAAACCCAAAACAAATATGACCTTAAAGCAGCCTTGGTAACATACTTCCAACACCCCCAGGCAGTAGTTTAACATTGATTTTTATGTTGTTAAGCTGGTTCTTGCCTTGTTTTATATATTATGTTTGACAGATTTGACAGATGTTTTAGTGGGTTGTTGTTTTAGGATTATGTTATTTCATTTATGTTTCTATTAAAAACATTGTTAACTACCTCAGAGGTTTTTTTCCAAAATATAAGAAAATATTAATTATATTCTCAAATACCAAGGACAGATCAAGAAGGTCATAAGTTTTTTGTAGGGAACATGATTTTTCCAGTGTCAAAATGCCCACATTAAAAGAAGAAAATCACAGAGAGACAATGAATGGCTCAATATTCCATCCCCTCTTCTCATTTGACCTTACTCTCAATGAACTCAGTGTTAAACCAAAAAGCCATATTGAGAACACCAGGTAAGTTATTTAGAAATGGCTGTAAAAGGGGTGTCAAACAGTGAAGCAGCTGCTCCATAAATACAGTGATGGAAAGAAGCCTCATTTTTATTCTCAGCTGTATTCCTATTCATGAAATCTCACACAATCTGGACTTGAGCAGCAGTAGCAAGAATTGTCCAGAGAGGAATAACTAATCAGCCACAGCTTGTAGCTCCCCCCCCCCATCAAAACTGTTCCTGTTTGTTAATTATTCTCTCTCTCTCTCTCTCTCTGTGTGTGTGTGTGTGTGTGTGTGAAAACAAAATAAATAATAATAATAAATCCTTCCAGTAGCACCTTAGAGACCAACTAAGTTTGTTCTTGGTATGAGCTTTTGTGTGCATTCCCTGTACTATAAGTACTTCAGTTTTCTAGACACAAACCTATTCAACTTATTCTTTACATTTCTACCATCTCATGGTACTCATTTCAACAGCATTAAATGCAATACCTCTTTGGTTATTTTGCTCTGCAAAAATGGAATGAGTAAAAAAAGAGCAACTATTCTACCTCCCAAGGCATTCAGTTTTGTTTTTGTTTTTTATTCTGTTGGGACAGTCACAACCACAAACATCTGTAACGGAATGCAAGGCTTATTTGTGAAATTTCTACTGATAATTTTATTTTAGAAAAAAGAAGTGGACTGCGTCCTCTATTATGAGAGGGCCCTTTTAAACCTTTCATGCTTCCACACACGCATAGGAGCTCCAAACTTTAAGCACCAAACGTGTTTGGCACATAAGACACCAGTGTTACCTTGGCCTTTTCTACAACAAAATTTATGAATCATCACAGAAAGCACACAGATGCTGGCATTATCAGGGTTCCAATATTTGCACATAGGCCTCAGGTGCCTTACATGCTTAACTTGGGAAAGACTAGTGTAATACTAGTTTACATGCAGCAATCATATTTGCTATAAAAAGAACACAACTCCTTTTTAAACAGGCACAAAAAACCCTTTTTATGCTTTCTAGCAATTTAGTTTCCGAATGCAACAATTTGAGAAGTTTAATTTTAAAAAATAAGATTTGGGGAGGGGGGTGTTAAAAAAACAACAACCCTCAGCCATAGTTACTGATTCTGTCTTCTTCTTTTTTAATGTCTGTTTTCTTCAGTGGATCCCATCAATTCCAGTACTGACCTCATCTCCTGCTTTATAAATGCATATTGAATGTAAATGTTTGCTCCATAGGTTGCATCCTGGCAACCCTGGTTAGTAGGATGTTATTTTTAAACTATATGGGTATGGTTTTGATCTCTTCACACCTAAAATTGAAAACAATATCAACGTCTATTTCTCCGGCATTAAAAATCAAATCACTTCGTATCTCCCTGTCAGCTCCATCTGTAATGATCTTGGAGAGGACAACAACAGGGACAAACTGAAGTGACAATTTGTTGTGAAAAGTATCTTGTATTTTTAAAAACATTCCATAAAGGGTGGATTAAGAAGCAATTAAAAACCACCATTAAAAACCGGCAACTTTGGACTGAAGAAAAAAATAAGCAATAAAGTGTATAGAGTCTTCTTAAATGGGGTTTGGATAAGGTTTTATCCTTAACTGGTGTTTAAAATACCGGTAACCATATTTTTCAATTGAACCATCTTTTTAGCTCAATCCCCAAGTAGAGATTTGACATTTTCCTCAATAAAATGTTGAACCAGCAGGTCACTAACATCTTCTATTTCACGAGCATTACATTTGTGACATCACTTGTTCCACTTTCAGTAAAAAGTGCATTTATTTAATTTTAGAGAATTTGGAATGTCCAATGCATAGGAAAAACAATGACCTCAGCTCAAAGGCACCTGCAAGAGCTGGGAAAGCTAGCTCATCAAACTTAACTAGGGATTTTTGAGGACTATTACCTCCTATTTACATTTACAAGAACTTGGCATAATGGAAAGAAGTCATCATATAGCTACAGCCACTTGTACAGGAAGATCACAAAATTTTGTAAAAGCTGTTCCCCTCAGTAGAGAGCTTAATATAGTTAAATGTTCATATGAGAGCCAAATGGCACATTGTTGCTGTATAGTCGTTTAGTCGTGTCCAACTCTTTGTGACACCATGGACCAGAGCACGCCAGGCACTCCTGTCTTCCTCCCGCAGTTTGGTCAGACTCATGTTGGTAGCTTCGAGAACACTGTCCAACCATTAAACAGCACAAAATGATAGAATTTGGATTCTAACACTTCAGATTACAGGGAGTGGAATATTTTTGGCTGCTCCATCCCCTGGTGAACTCCAATTACTTCTAAGAGAAAGAGAGTGTCTTTAGCATCTCTAAATATTTCCTAAAAGAAATGGGCTAAACAGTTATTCAACAGCACAGAAAATGGACCAAGAAGAAATTGTTTTAAAACTAGGAAAAGGTAGAGTGAGATCAGACATCAGAAAAGAAAACCTCATAATGGTAAGTGGAAAACACTGGTGATGGAAAACATTTGCCTGAGTTTGTAGTATCTTATTTCCTTGACAATTCCTTGAAATGCAGACAGATGTCAGTCACAGATAACTGTGTACAGGTAAAACATACCCATCGGCCTAATCTCAAAAGCTGTTGAGTGTAGTAGTTTGCTCATTAAAAAGTTGTTGCCACCACAGGAAATTGGAAGGGAACAGTTCCAATATGGGATGAGTGTGCAAGGGAGAAAATCTAAGAAACCCCCTCATTCTAGGACAGTGATGGCGAACCCGTGGCACGCGTGCCACAGCTGGCACGCAGAGCTCTCTCTGCCGGCACGCCAGGGGCGGGGAAATGGTGGGGGGCGCCGCTGCGCGGCGCTGCGCTGCACCGTGCCGCGCCTGTGGCCCGCCTGCGCCCGTCCACTTCTCCAGCTGGCCTGTGGCCCGCCCTCCGGAGGCTGAGGGCGCTGCTGCTGTGCTCATGCGTCGTGCCTCGTTTCTGCCAGCGCAGGCGCAGCAGCAGACAGCAGCAGTTTCCCTCCTTGGCGCCTGTCCCAGTGGTGTTTGGCTGCTGCTGCTGCTGCTGCTGCGGATTCGCTGCGGACGAGGTAACGGCAGCGACGAGGTTTCCCAGCAGCGGTGCTTGAAGCGAGGAGGAGGAGGAGGAGGAGGAGTAGTCTCGCCCACGGGAGCGCTTGGCATCCCCAGCCTCACCTGCTGTGCCCCGGGACACACTGTGCCCGGCGGCTGCTGCGCTCCGCTCTCCAGAAGCCCCCGACCGGCCCCGCAAGAGCGTTTCCTTGGCTTCTCTCCTGGGAAGAAGCTGCCTGCCCACTTGTCGCTTTTGCCTGCCGCTTTCTAAACTCTCCATCCACCCCACCCCCTCACCGTAGCGGCTTTTGCACGGGGATCAGGAGGGAGGCTAGCCGGCAAGGGCTCCTGCAAGAACCGTGCAGGGCACTCCCTTTCACAGCCAAAACCCGGGGATTCCTTGATTCCTTGCTGACAGCCTGAGGGGAGACAAGGATTAAGGTTTTCTCCGGGGGGGGGGGGGGGAGCAGGAGCAATCGACAGAATAAATGCCTTTAATGCAATGGCCATACATTTCTTTTTCTCTCCCCAAACGCCCTATTTTGGTCTTGTTTGGGTATGGAGCTGCTGCTGAGAGCTTTGCACAAAGAATGGCGCAAACGGAGACCCCCATAAAGGAGAATCGTGTTGAGAATCGTGTTGTTCCTTAAAAAACAGTGATTGTGCTGGGATCCTCTACAGAACATCTATATGTCTGTTTTAATGGCTGAGGAGGGGTTGTTCGGTAGAGAGAAGGGTGGCTGCAGATCAAGGAAAAGGGATTTCCAGCCACTGTTTGGGCTCAGGCCCCATTTCAAAATAAAAGCAAAGGAAGCCCATGCAGGCAAGCCCCCCCCCCCCAATGTATTGTGTGGGTCTCCCTTTCCCCTGACTTGTGCGATTAATCTTAGGCACTACTGCCGAGATCTTGTTCTCTTCTTTAATGGCAAGGGGGAAGGAAGCAAGTGTTAAAAACAACAGTAACAGGGAAAGCCAATACAGCTCTACTCAAAAGTAAGCCCCATTAACATCAGTGGGACTTGCTCCCAGGTAAGGATTGCAGCCTAAAGAACCTAGGGTGCTTTTAAAAAAGTGTGTTTTAATATACTGTCATTAACATGGCATTTTATTTTTAAGCTTCAAGTGATTTTTTTCCTTTGAAAACTCTTCTGACTTTTGCATCTAAAACAGAAGTTACATACACCCAAGGCTGTATTCAGAGCTTAGTCATCCGAAAGCAGAGAATTTGATTCTAAAAGAATAGTGTGGCTTGAGAGCATTAACCCCCCCCAAAAAAAAAAACCACCACCACCTTGAAGGATTGTATTTGCTATTTTCAATACTATTCTTGGAGTGAATGATTCCCTGACTCCCAGTGGCTCTGAGGGGTTGGGAAACCTGGTATATACCAGCCCCACACGTCAGCCTTCAGGTGTTGTTCTGGCATATAATCATTATTACAAGTTGAGTATCCCTTTGTCTAAAATACATGCACATGTAGAGTTTATGTTTTTTTAAATAAAAAACTGTAACATTGAAAACTTTGTTATTGTGTTTTACTTTTAAGATTGCAGATGTCTGGACAACTGTAGGAGTTTTTTCTAACTAAAAACCTCGATATTCAGGTTTAATTGCAGTGTTGGCACTTTGAAATAAAAAAGTTGGTTTTCCGCTGCAGTTTGGGCACTCGGGCTCAAAAAGGTTCGCCATCACTGTTCTAGGAGCATCAGGCAAGGTTGGGGAAAGAAGTGCTCAGGGGGACTTCTGGTATCAGCTGGAAAGGAAAATAAACTTTGCTTCCAGAAGCCAAAGATGCAGAGGGCAGCTTGGTTACACTTATTTCCTCATTAAAAGGTAAATGTATGAAAGGACCCTTAGTAAACACATTTTGAAGACAGAGAAAAGTTGTTCATTTTTTACAGAATGGTTGAGGGGTGGGGGCCAGAAGGGATTTTTGTTAAGTAAATCCTGGCAATGACTGAGCATACCTTCTCATCCTTTTGTTATTTTGGTTCATGTTGCTGACATTTTTCATTCTGAACAACAAACAGAGGGGGGGATTACTTGAGGACCATTTCCCAGGCTGCCTGGACTCAGAGGAGTTGGAAGACTGCCTCAGGAGATAAAAGCATAGATGCTGAAACTCCAAAACAACTTATTTTTAACAGACAGCATGCATGTAGAGAAGGGAGAAAATGCTTGTAAAAGAAATAAAGGCCATGCTTTGTCTCCAACCAGAGTGATAGTCTAGTTATATGCCTAATACTGTATAGGAAATAGTTCTTTTCCCATCTTCTGACATACACCAAACAGTGAACTGGGAGTGGGATGTAGAATACTTTGCTGGGCTAAAACCAGAACCTTGCTAGTACAGTCTTATGCTGCCCAGGAAACAAAGTTGGGGCCTAGCCAGTCCTCTTAGTCCTTTCAGTTACCAGCTAGTCAAGCATCAATGGCATCAATGGGCACTGTACCTCAAAACAAAAGTTGAGCTTAGCTTAGTAGCTAACTGGCAGACAGTGAAATTATTTCAGCAGCGTAGTGAGGTAACCAAGTTTGCTGATTTCAATGGGATCTAAATGCAACTAATTTGATTTACATCCAGTCTATTGAGATTTCACTTGCAACAATGATCTTCATGGAATTTTACTCATAGGTTGCCTGCTGTGCTTTTAAACCGTACTATGATACACAGAAGTTCAGGAGCTAAAGCTTCCCCACCATTGACTTTAATGCCAGCTAAAGTTTTGAATAAATGATGTCTGCATGCTACCTTCATACATTTTGATCATCTAGTATCCTTTAGTCTAACACAAGACTTTTAGCCTACCAAATGATGAAGCACTCCAATCAGATCTGCAACCCAGTTCTGGAAACATTACTTTGAATTCTCATAATGAAAACTTCCTTTAAAATGTTATTGTAATAATTCAACATTGGCTGCAGCTTTCCTGACAGCTTGTATTTCTTTAACAAAACTGTCTCAAATGGATTGTGCACAGCATTCTTTCAAGAATTAATTTCCTTTCAGTGTAAGATGTTAAGGCACTAAAAGTGTGCATGAATTCTAGTCTTGAGGGATACACTAGCTCTAAAATGTTATTTTATAATATCCCACAGACTTTTTTGAAGATATAATGTTGGCTAAAGTTCTATTTTGGGGGAACAGAAAACTATTTATTTCCTGTAGCAGTTCTAGTGTAAAACTGTATGGAACAAACATATGATGTTATATATTTTTATTTCAATATAAAAAGTGACATTTTAAGTACATAATTGTTAATTCTAAAGAATTTACTTTAAAGACAGAATTTCCTGATGTCACTATATTCCGAAGAATTATGCAGCTGGAACTGACGTAAATAGAACAGCACAGTTCAGCCAAACTACATAGCCTGTTTTTTTTTGTTTGTTTGTTTTTTTGCCTTTGCTTCCCATGTGCTCTTAAAATACCTAGTTTGGGGCATCTAGAGGTCTTGTAATAACTTAATGAAGCAGAGTCCCATAATAGGTCAACTAAGAAGGCAGATCACATTGGTTAAGTATGTGTGCAGGTATGCACTCAATCACACAACACACTCCACAAGTGGAGAGGATGAAATCCTGCACAGGTTTACTCAAAAGTACAAATGAAGTCAATACAGTTTACTCCCAGGTAAGTGGGCAAAAGACTACAGTCTAAGAGTTTGTCCTGCACCTGTGTACACAATCTGCATGCCAGGATGTGAATGAACCAGCTCTCATTTTAGCTATTACAGGGGACAATTTGCTCTACTAACGTGAAAAAAGGTAATTACTACTTTGAAAATTCTCCACCTGGTGCTGCATCCATTCATTATGTTGCTAATTGCTTTTTCTTTTTAATGTATTTTAAGACATGGAAAATTTTCCATGAAAATAACAGTAGGGAGAATTTTTCCACCCTACCTCGCTGATTAGGAAAAAATGAATAGAAAGGACTGTTCAAGAGCCAGGCATATTTTACATCAGTTAGGCTACTTTTCCCCTTATGCACTCAAAGCAAAATTATTTCCTCTGATTTAGAGATGAACTCAGGCTCCTTTGACGTGTTTGAATAGGTAAAACAAGTGGGGTCTGCAACAAAATGTTGCAGTAGGGAGTGCTCCTGTGTTCAGGCAGTTATAGGCTACTTCTCTCCCCCACCCCATTCCTCCCAAACAGTCAGCATTGTCAATGAGCATGCTGAATGGGGCACTTAGAGCTTTGTCTCTTGCCACTAAAAGTGTCCCTCCCCAATAAAGGGGTTTGGGGGCGGGTTGGTACTTCTGAGCATGCTAATTCCTTGCTAATACCTCCCCCCTTGGGCAGTGACATTTGGAGAGTCAAGTTTTCTATTAGTATATTTGACAGTTATTTAACATTCTACAGTACACAACAAACTGCTAACACAACAAAAAGACTACTGAATGAGGACACATCCATTTCATTAACAGGTTGATGTCTTCATTCAATCTCATTTCTGCTTTGGCCAAAGTTTATATACATTTAATAAGAGTCAACCCTTGGAACAAAACAAGAATTTGTACTCAGCATAGGTTCTGTGTTGAGCCACCTTGCAGTGTTAATAAATGAAGGAATGAAACAATCTTCATAGGAAATTGCTCCATGCCTACCATTAATGCAGTTGTAAGTTGCAGGAGATTGCTTGAGTTCCTACTTAAACAGGTATTTTTAAGGTTAAGCTTTGTGACCTGAAACCAAAGAACTGATGTGGGATAACAAAATTATAAAGTGAAATGTCCATTCTGGCATGAAAATGTTGCCAGATATAAACATTGGAAACAGTGGATACTTGTCAAGTTTTCTTTGAAACTTTTATTCGAAGGCAAATAAATCTAAACCTTATGTTCTCAACAGCTCAACACTCTGTTCTCTGAAAATCAAGTTTTTGTGAGAAAGCCATCCTCTTGTCACTTGCAATCATTAGAAATATTTTTTTAGAAACTTATTGCAACTCACAAAGAGTTCTTTCCAAGATAACATAGTGTAAAACTGAAGTGCTTTTCTAGAGATATCAAGTTGAAACAGTAGGCCCAATGCCATGAAAAATTCAGCATAGGAATAATTACATCCCCAGGAAAAATAGGATCCTCAGTGAGTGAACAATTATAATTGTGAATGCTGCTTGGAATGTGGTTACCTTACTGCTCCTATTGAAGAATCCCCTTGATGGAACTAGTAGTGCGGCAACTCTGCCTCCTCAGAGGCCTGGTCTATTGCAAGACTTTTAAAATAAGCTTTATAAATTTGTATTTAAACACAATAATTCATTTGTAGCTGAATGTACCACTAAAGAACGGCAGCACCTTTTAAGCCCTTTTTAAAAAGCTGTAAATTGCTATCCCCGACAGAAACAAAATGATTTCCTCTACCACTCACAAGTCTCCCCATTCTAGGTGGACAGGAGGACATACTACATTTGGAACACCAACTGGAAAAAGGTTGATATCTGCATAAGCCACTGAAATATTGTTTCTAGAGCTGCACAGTATCGAAAATTCATGTACGGACATCCTTCGACTTACACACGACATAAACATGCAGTGGTGGGAAATCAATCTAACAATTTGCATCAATTCACTGCTGAAGGCAGTGGAAGACAGGAGTATCTGGCGTGCTCTGGTCCATGGGGTCACAAAGAGTCGGACACGACTAAACGACTAAACAGCAACAAAAGCTGGAAATGATAGGAGAGAGCTAGAAAGTCTTCATAGCTTGTGAGGAGATCCTCTACAGAGCCCAAAAATGTTTTAAAGGCTTCTTTTAAAAAAAAAAAAAAAAGGAAGGAAGGAAGGAAGGAAGGAAGGAAGGAAGGAAGGAAGGAAGAACTTATGGGCTCCAAAATGACACAGGGGAGCTCTTACTGCTGCTGCGCTGCCCCGCTCAACAGCTATCGGGCAGGAAGCTGTACTGCCACAGGCTCAGACATATTGTTCTCTGCCCTTTCTGGCAATCTGTAGGCAAAGGTACATTATGGGTTGCTTTTTGTTATGTAGAGTTCCAAATAGCTCTGAACTTTTTTGTTGTAAAAGAAGAAGAAATCACCCTAGTTCCCCGCTCTCACAAGGCTTTGTGCATTTCACTTACTGTATGTGCACATGGGCCAAGAATGTATTTGAAATCTTTCAAGTATATTAACACTACAGCTGCTTCATTTCTTTTACTTTTAGGCAACGGATACACAAATATTTACCAGCTTAAAAGAGTAATAGCAGTAAGAGGGAGACCTCAAGAGAGCTTCTCATTTTCTATACTGAAGAAGGCAAACAGATGATTGCCAGACAAACCCAATGTATCTCTTGACATTTCAAAGGGGAGAGTAGTGAAGTCTAGTGCCATTTTAAATGAGCAACTATATGGCATGATGAAGTCCGGTTGAGTTACAGAGAAGAGAGAATACCAAGCTCCTTTATTCTCAGCAAGAAGAGAGGAAAATAGAAATACTTGCTACAACACCACCACATTTTAAAAAAATGCCTCTGCAACCTGCCAGTGCTCTCAACCACTACAGCACAGATCTCCCTCTCATTCACTTTTGTTAAAAAAGATACACAGTATTGTAAATGGCAGTCTTCCTGCAACATGTTTATTGCAGCAAGAGAGAGCAACTGCTTTCCTGTCCACCCGTCCTGCAAAAGGCAGATATTTCTCTGATATTTTAGTAAATTCCAGTGCTGCAGAAGGCAAATGTAGCATGTAGTAGGAGAGGTAATCTTTTAAGGAAAGGAACTGGGGAACATTGAAGAATAGAAGCTCCACAAACTTAGGAGTTTTCCCTCCACTTTTACAATCTAATTTTTGTGAGCGAGGGTTTACAAAGAGGCAAGTTAAGGCCCAACTCCATAACTTTTCCACATTTGGAGGTTTTATACCAGAAAATGTAAGATGTTGTATACTTCTGAGCTTTTATTAGATTTATTGCAAAAAAATATAAATGAAAAAGGCAAAACTGCCAAGTTACAAAATTAATGACAGCTTAAAAATTTGGGGATGGGGATGAAATCCACTCAGGCAATAGTCTTCTCTTCTCTCCTCTCCTCCCCCCCACCTGCAGCCCCCTGAATGCTTCCAAAATGTGTTCCAGAGGGTTGGAGAGCCGTCTGGAAGAAATTTGGGGGCATGTAGGAGAAAGAAAGGAAGAAGCAGTCGGACTACACAAGCAACAAGTCCATTCTGCTCGCAGATGGACTCTATTGGAGATCACCCAAGAATTTCAGTTGTTCAATGACCAAGATAAATCCCTGAAACAGCACTGGCTATTCAAAAAGAAAAAAGAAAAGGGGATAGGCTACCATGGCCAACCACAATTTTCTGAAACCCTGTTTTTAAGTGCTTGTTAAACTATAAATTTCAATACAATCTGAAGATTCAATTATACAAACCATTCCGGGATTAAGACAGTATTTTATTTCAGAAATGCATTCGGGAAGGTTCATAACTGGGTGGAATGCTTTGCATACAGAAGGTTCCATTTCCAATCCCTGACTTCTCCAAGGAAGGCTGGGAAAGGTTCCTGCCTGCAAACCCTGGAGAGTTGCTGCCAGTCAGTGCAGACAGTGCTGAGTTAGAGGACTAAAAAGTCTGACTTGGCATGAGGCAGCTTCCTATGCTCATATTACATATGTTACATATATTTTGCATTTTAAGTGTTTTAGCTGAAGCACTTCATATTTCAAACTAGAGCTTAATGGAGTATTTTGTACTTTTTATTTGAATCAGTCAAAGGCATACTGTTTTGCCAAGATGTGGTTGTTTCCATAATATCAAGATATTCATCTGAAATTCCAGAGCTCATTACTAGCTGAACAAAGCCCTTACCACATAGTAACATATGCAAAATGGACTGGAACATATTCCCAAACAAGTGCCAGAACCAGTGTTACAGGAATCAAGCAGTGGTGCCAATCCCAAGCATAAGACTGCACAATCCTGTGACCACCAAGGGCTAGGTCTAGATTCATGCATGATCTAAAGGAGATCTGTGTTTAAGCTATTCACATGCTAGCTTTGGGTGTTGGGTCAATACAACAATAGATGCAAATCGTTTTTTGTTTGTTTTCTACAGCCAACAATCTGTACTGAAAAATGATTCCATGGCATGAGCAAAGCTTTAAAAGCATTTAATGCAATCTGGGAGCCATAACAAATTTCTTTTGCTAATCCACTGGTTCTCCATCTTTTTTCGTCTGGGTCACACTTTCAGAATACAAATTTGCTTGTGCCATACCAAATTTTTAATTAATAAGAAACACATTGGAAAACAAAAAGAAACAATTCCTAGCACTACTTGATTTATAACATAGAACACCACTACTTTATAACATGATCATGGGACATCCAGAAAGTATTAAGCAATGCAGCTACATAAGAACATGAATCATTCCCAAAATATAATTATAAACGAGCCTCTTACATAAGTACCTTAAA
The DNA here is from genome assembly GCF_009819535.1 of Lacerta agilis. Lineage (NCBI taxonomy): Eukaryota > Metazoa > Chordata > Lepidosauria > Squamata > Lacertidae > Lacerta > Lacerta agilis. The sequence goes on along the minus strand of NC_046314.1, from coordinate 87,040,372 downwards.
TATATATACAAACTCAATAAGATGTGTGAACTTGCTTTTGCTGGGTTATCTCATTTATATTAAGTCTAACTAGAGACAAACAACTCAAATCTCATCAACACAAAGAAGCCCTGCTCTTGCTCTCATTTTTGAAAAGCTATCTATCCATATTCTGCAGATAATTTTATTATGATACTATATTACACTGAAATGCTTAAATGTTTCTTTGATTGCCCCTGAATCCTACCGCCACACTTGCCATGCTTGCTGCCACACCAGTGTGGCACGACACACCCTTTGAGAACCACTGTGCTAATCAATAGCCCCATGGATCTGCTTTGAAGATTAAGGATATGCAGCTCTACCAGCATTTGACTGTGTCGACCACAGCAAACTATGGCAAGTTCTTAAAGAAATGGGAGTGCCGGATCACCTCAGTTGTCTCCTGAGAAATCTCTATGTGGGACAAGAAGCTACAGTTAGAACTGGATATGGAACAACTAATTGGTTCAAAATTGGGAAAGGAGTACGACAAGGCTGTATATTGTCTCCCTGCTTATTTAACTTATATGCAGAATTCATCATGCGAAAGGCTGGACTGGATGAATCCCAAACCGGAATTAAGATTGCCGGGAAAAATATCAACAACCTCAGATATGCTGATGATACTACCTTGATGGCAGAAAGTGAGGAGGAATTAAAGAACCTTTTAATGAGGGTGAAAGAGGAGAGCGCAAAATATGGTCTGAAGCTCAACATCAAAAAAACTAAGATCATGGCCACTGGTCCCATCACCTCCTGGCAAATAGAAGGGGAAGAAATGGAGGCAGTGAGAGATTTCACTTTCTTGGGTTCCATGATCACTGCAGATGGTGACAGCAGTCACGAAATTAGAAGACGCCTGCTTCTTGGGAGAAAAGCAATGACAAACTTAGACAGCATCTTAAAAAGCAGAGACATCACCTTGCCGACAAAGGTCCGTATAGTTAAAGCTATGGTTTTCCCAGTAGTAATGTACGGAAGTGAGAGCTGGACCATCAAGAAGGCTGATCGCCGAAGAATTGATGCTTTTGAATTATGGTGCTGGAGGAGACTCTTGAGAGTCCCATGGACTGCAAGAAGATCAAACCTATCCATTCTCAAAGAAATCAGCCCTGAGTGCTCACTAGAAGGACAGATCCTGAAGTTGAGGCTCCAGTACTTTGGCCACCTCATGAGAAGAGAAGACTCCCTAGAAAAGACCCTGATGTTGGGAAGATGGAGAGCACAAGGAGAAGGGGACGACAGAGGATGAGATGGTTGGACAGTGTTCTCGAAGCTACTAACATGAGTTTGGCCAAACTGCGAGAGGCAGTGAAGGATAGGCGTGCCTGGCGTGCTCTGGTCCATGGGGTCACGAAGAGTCGGACACGACTGAACGACTGAACAACAACAACAAAAGCTCTACCAGAGAGCATTTAACATTTAACATTTCTCCAATGCAAATGCTCCTCCAATTAGCTTTGGGGGGAATTGGGAAGAGCATACAGAGCTGCTAATCAGCAATGCAAAATCCATGGGAGACCCTAAGAATGAATTTGTTACATCATGTTCGGATTGCCCTTCAATAAATTTGAAAAGTACACCAACAATAAGATCAAACTCAACAAAAATGAAGGTAAAGTGTTCATGTGGAAGAACTTCCACAAGTACACAATTTGCTTTGTAAAACACCAAACAGTGGGTAGCAAATGATTTCAAATAAGCAAGTTGGAGCCTCCAGAATGCCCACAGCTTCTGTTATTCCACAGTACATTCTATTTTGGTTCCAATCTTTCATTTATTTTTATGATTTGAAGTGTGTTGCTTGCAGCTGGGTTTCTATGGTGGCTTCTAAATGTATTACACTTTGTTTGTGTAGTACATGCTTTCAAACAGGACTTTAAACCACTTTTTCAATTATGGCTTTTCCCAAGAATGTAGATGGCTTATGTGCTGCAAAGGAGATGCCTCACAGTAATATATACCTATTAGATTAATCTCATACATCAACTGAAGTACTGTGTCCAGTTCTGGGCACCCCAGTTTAAGAAGAAGAGGAAGGAGGAGGAGTTTGGATTTGATATCTCGCTTTATCACTACCCAAAGGAGTCTCAAAGCGGCTAACATTCTCCTTTCCCTTCCTCCCCCACAACAAACACTCTATGAGGTGAGTGAGGCTGAGAGACTTCAAAGAAGTGTGACTAGCCCAAGGAGCGGAGACGTGAACCCGGTTCACCAGATTACGAGTCTACCACTCTTAACCACTACACCACACTGGCTGGAACGTATGCAGAGGTGGGCAACCAAGATGATCAGGTGTCTGGAAACCAATAGTTTTGAGGAACGGGAGTTGGAGAAACGGGGACTAGAGGAGATAGGATAGCCATATTCAAACATCTAAAGGGTTGTCATGGAAGATGGAGCAAGTCTGTTTTCTCCTGCTCCAGAGGGTATAACCTGGACCAATAGATTCAAGTTACAAGAAAGGAGATTCTGACTAAACATCAGGAAGAACTAGATGATGGTAAGATCTGTCTGACAGTGGAAGGGACTCTCTCAGAAGGTAGTGGGCTCTCCTTTATTAGATGTTTTTAAGCAGAGGTTGCATGGCTATCTGTCATGGATGCTTTAGTTGAGATTCCTGCATTGCAGAGGGTTCACTAGATGATTATTGGAGGTCCTTCCAACTCTACAATTCTATGATTCTATTATCAGTGTATCTTTTGGGTATGCTGCTTTTCATTATTAAACTGATTTCCAAACATTCAAAATGAAAAATTCAAGAATGTACCAAATTACAAACAAAACCCACACCCTAAAAATGAAACAAATTATTGCCATTTAAGGCACCATGCAAAAAACATTTTCCATGCACATATCATATTTCACCGTCTTTTATTTTCCATAATCACATTATATTCAACAAGGTCAGGAACTCCTCAGATAGGTATACAGTGCAAAATTCAGGAGACCAGAAGGAAATGCATTTCAACAGAAAATGGGATTCAAGATCCGGACATAATGTGTGGGAGGGAAGCCATAGCCCTGAAAGGCATCTTACTTTATTTGTTCAGTGTATTTATATTTCTCAACTGAACATTTTGTTACAGTGAATGGACTGGAACTATTCTTGCCCTTCACAAACAAAGGGTTCTTTCCATTCACAGAGCGAAGTAGGATCCAGTGAAAGCTTCCCACTGAGGGCAGTGGGTTGGCAATTTTAGTCAATTCCTCTTTCCCCCCACAGCCCCCAGCACCACGCCCCATGCTGCTTGAGAGTCCTTCAATCCCACGGAGCAGCCCTGCAGGCCAAAGGAAAAACTGGTGAAAACTTCTGGGCTGCCCCTTTCCTGCAGTACACTCTGAACACCATTAAGAGCATCTCTGGATCTAGCCCAATATATACATGAACACATTGCAAATATCCACAAACACCAAAATCCAAACAACTAATTATCTCTGTGCAAGGGGTCTGTTGGATTTTTCCATGTTAACAGCCAACTGCACAGAACAAAATGTTATTGAAATCTACCTGGGGGTTGGTATTTGAGAAGAAAAAACATTAACCTCTCTTGGGTCCAACAAAGCTCTCTGGATTGTGCCTACTGTTTTGGATGATTTTTCTTGCATGTCTTTCCCAAATTCCTACCTTCAATTTATTATTGAAGAGCATTTACTATTTTCTAAGAAGTGTCACCATCTCTTAGCCTAACCCACCTCACAGGGTTGTTATGAGGATGAAATGGAGAGGAGAAAGATGGGTACCACCTTGAGATCCTTGGAAGATAAAGGTTGTATATACAGTGGAACCTCTACTCACAACCACAATCCATTCCGGAGGCCCATCCTTATGGCGAAACGGGTCACTAGGAGAGGCGCCATTGTGTGCAGGCAGGGGTGGCGATTGCCCGCTTCTGCGCATGCGAGAACGGCAATCGCCACTTCTGCTCAGGCACTAATGGCAGCAAACCCACCAGTTACTTCTGGGTTTGCCGTGATCGCAACTTGGAACATCCGCAAGTGGAGGCAGTTGTAAGTAGAGGTTCTACTGTAAATGTAATGAATGAATGAATGATTCCAATGCTATTTTTCTAGAAAAAGTGGTGTTAGAACTCACCACGAATGCCTCCCTTGTTCTCTTAGAATGGCAATGGCACCCACCTGAGAGGTGCCAGAACTGAGTTCCAGCAACTTCCGGCTGAAAAAAAGCCCCGAATAAAACCTCTCCAAACATGAGAACCATCTACCCACAGTGTTTCTGTATCATTGGGATTGAGTTTCTTTACTGCTTTCTTCCACACATCGAGATGTGCAAGAGTATGTTGGCAGTGCATGTTCCTGAAACTCATCTGAACATGTTTAAAAAAAGTTTTCCTACAAATTTACATCTATTTATAAAATGAATGGAAAATGTCACCACAGAAACGGTCTACTTTAGAAAAACAAGTACACGTCTTCCAAAATGCTGCCCTCCATTTAGATGCCTGTTTCTTCAAACACTGTAATTATGAAAAACCAAAATTGATTTCTAAATACTTCAAGATGAAACTGGCACTGATATGCAATTATCTTTTTCAACTCTACATTGCTTGTACATAGAATGGATCCTTTCCGTGAATTATTTTAGACTGCAATTCTTGACTGATATAAATATCCTACAGAAATCATCCCAAGATATAAGCATCTAAGTAGAATGAATAATCTAACAAGCTTTACACATATATAACACTGGTGCTGAAAAACCAACACTGGCTGCCTGTTAGCTACCAAGGCAAATTCAAGGTTTGGTTGCTGACATTTAAAGTCATAACCAGTGGCAGACTTTGGGGTCTCAAATTTCAATGGCGCCCTATGTGATGCCAAAATTGGGGGGCAGGGCTGCCTCTCACCTTCCATTCTACATCATAGTTGCAGCGCCCCCTGCAGCACCCCCAAGGCTCTGCGCCCAGTGGGACTGAACCGGTAGTGCTCCCCTAAATCTGCCTCTGCTTTAACAACTTGGAAACAGGACACCCTAGGTACAGAGCAGCCAATCAATTCCATGATCAGCCAATTGCCACTTGGTGACAACGCAGAAGCAAGCCTTATCAGTGATCACACCCACCCTCAAAAATGTCCTCCCTCAGGGAATTCTTGAGCCAGGCACCTCTTAAAAACTTTTTTATCCAAGCTCTACTGGACTTGGGAACTTTAATGTTCTTTTCAACACTATTTGGTTTTGTATGTGGTATACAGTTGTCTTTTGTTCTTAATCTCATTTTAACTAGTTTTTATGTTAAGCAATGTTATGTTTTACAATATTATTCCATGTTGTATTTCAATTGGGCTGTATCCAACCAAATTCCACACAGAGTACTGAAATTAATGGACCTAAGTTAGTCTTGTCCATTAATTTCAATGGGTCTACTTCCATTGGGACTAACACTGGGTACAACCCATTTTTATGTAAACTGCTTAAAATATTCTATTAAGCAATATAAAGATGTTATAAACAAACAACTTTGTAAAGAAAATATGTTCAATGTGTGAAATTATTTTGTGTCTTATAACCATAAAAAACTTTTTTTAATACATTGCAAAGTATCCATTTTTATGACAGAGACCTGCTTCAGACACTCACTTAAGCCACAGTTTAGGTGATCACAAGCAAGGCATTGCATGCTTTCATGATTTCACTTTCCCAGCCTCATCTGCCATGTGCAAGAAGAGGAGTGAAAGCTTTCATTTTTAATTAACAACAAACCACAGTTCCATGTCATGTACAAATGCAGAGGACAAACCAGGATCTCTAGCCAGTTTAAAAAAAAAAAAGGTTGTTTGCAATGGAAACTGTAGTTGGTTCTAAAGCAGCAGTGGCTAATCTTAGGCCCCCAACTTGCCTCATCCCTAACCACCAGCTATGTGGGTTGGGGCTGATAGGAGTTGAGTCCAACATTTGGAGGGTTACAGGTTATCCCATGGGCGTATCCAGTGAGGGGCAGGGGGGCAGCTGCCCCCCCAGAAGCAAAAAATATTAAATGGTTATAAAGTGATGAAACAAAACAAAATTAGGTAGGGCAATGGCGAATAATCAGTTGTTTACCACACTGAAATGGTGTAAAAACCGAGAGGCATCTAGAGCCACCTAGCGACTGGTAGAGGAATCTATGTCAGCCAGCCAGTGGGATTCAAAGGAGGGAGAGGTCTGTAGCGAGCTCTAGCAGATAGAAGAGAGAATCTTCTAGAGGGGTCTAGTGAGTTCCGCGTTACTATATAAACTGAGCCGCCCGCTGCTAGCTGATCAGTATTTTAAGTGCTTTCCCATCCACCACAGCTACTGTTGAACGATCTTTCAGTACCCTTCGAAGGGTAAAGACCTGGCTCAGAAGTACAATGGGAGAGGACAGACTGACTGGGTTGTGTTTGATGAGCGTCCATTGGAAATTCTTCAAGGAAAATCAGGACTGGATTGAAACGAAAGTTTTGAACAAGTTTTCTTCAAACCCAAGAAAAATGTATAAGACATGTAACTAGAATAAAAAAAAATTTTAAAAAAAAAATCAACCACATAATTGTAATAACTACTGTAATAAAGCACTGCTATAATTATATATAATTTTCTTAAAATGTTGGTTTCATTCGCCTTTTCCGTGCTGAAATGTCACAACCTGAATGACCAAGGCTTGCCCCCCCCCCCAGTTTTGATCCTGGGTACGCCCCTGGGTTAGCCACCTGTGTTCTAAAGTGAATACAGATTTAACTTCTCATATGTGTGAAGAAGATGGAAGCACACATGTCCATGTCTTGCCATCACTCACTGTCATTCATTTAAGTCAAAGAGTAATAGGTTTATACCAATCTAAAGATATGCACTTAAGTCCAGTGATTTAAGCAGCATATGCAACTCCATACTAGGATACAACTTGTATCATTTGGACATCTCAAATTATACACACTAAACCCTACAAATAAGTTAGTACTATTTTTCTAGATATGAATCACATGATTACAACATACAGTATAACATCCGTAACATGGGAATTAGAGAGTAATCTGAAAAGACACAAAACTATAAATGCACTCATCCCATAACTAAGGTACATCTGCATTACCACTTTACATTAATATGTTAGCAGTAATCCAATGCTACAAAACAGAGTTACAATGAGCCAATGTGAAACAGCTGTTTTAAACAGCAACTGACAACTATAATCAAACCAAACTGAAAAGCTTGACAAGAAAAAGACAAAATTGAGACACGCATGTTTTGGGAAAATGCAAAACTCTGATAACTCCTGTACAAAATTGGTACCTAAAGAGGTGATGCTGACATATAGGTATTTAAAAATAAAACCTATAGTTCAAGCCTCACTCACTCTCACCTCAGGTCTCTCAACTTCCAGCCTCATCAGTCAGTGCAGACCTAGTCCACAAAGATGTAGAAGACCACAAGGGCACCCATAAATCCACAAGTGCTAGAAGTCTAAAGACAAATGGGGCTTGCCATGACCTGTACCAACTTCTACATGTCAATGAGGGCACCATTGGGAGGGTGACCATTGTTAATCCAATACTCTCAAGCCCAAATTCTGGGGTAGCCATGATGAACTAAGATGGATGGAAGCAGTGGAAAAGTAAAGCTGTGTGGAACCTGTCCCAAAGTACGGTAATAAAAAACCTGCCTTTGGGAGAGACCTTGACACGTGGACTGCTAACGAACAAAGAAGAAAAGCATAGTTGAGCTAATAAGAATGTCTTGTTAACCTATAAGACAGACTTTGGTTCTTGGGCAGCATGTGAAGCCATACTAATAAGCCTAAGGCTTGTTTATAATCTAATGTTGAAATGGAACAGCAAAAGTAACAAACTGGGGTTCCTCTGACAGCTCAGATCCAGCCCGTGAAGTGACCTGCCAGCTTTATCTCATGATCTCAGTACTGTGATGCATCAGACTCAAGATATAAAATAGGTACCACCCACTTGCTGGCACACAAATTCTCAAGCACCGCCTTTGCCAACCTGGTGCCCTACAGATGTTTTCAAGTACAATTCACATCAGGCATAGCATCTGGGATTGATGGGCTGTAGTACAAAACACCTGGGGGGCACCAGATTACCAAAGGCTGTTCCAGCAAAAAAAAGTCAAGGTAAGAACATTCCATGCCACTGGATATGCATCTAGCAAGCTTTAGACAATGATATGGAACACATTAACAATGACAAATACATAGTTGCTTTATGCACTTTGTTAGTAACTTTGGACTGTTTCAACTGAATCACAATCAGATTTTGAATTAATACAAATTTTTAACAAGTTTACAATATTTAAAAGTGAGAAAGCCAATATTAAGCTCTATTTTGAGTATGTCCTTACAAAAACATTAAATTCTATGTTCAACAGAACAGACATTAAACATTGACAAAATCCTCTCTTTGAAATCATACAAGTTTACAACTGTATAGGGACGTTTTTAGTGTTTCATGCTTTCCTTTGACACTGTCATCTTATCTGTGCTTAAGTAAGACTGGTAGCTACGGGCATCCCTGAAGAAGTGAGCCTAAAGAGAGTAAGTGTAGCCTAATAGCTAGAGTGTTGGACTTAGGGCTTGGGGTTTGAACCCCCATTCAGCCATGAAGCTCACAGTATGTGAGTAAGTATAAAATGAGGAGGAGGAGAACCATGTATCCCATCTTGAACTCTTTGAAGGAAGTGAGGGATATACATTTGTATTTAAGACATTAAGCAGGAAAGTTCCTTTTAGCTAATTATATACTGTACTGCTAGCAACAATTCTAACATACTTGTTTGAGTAAGAACTCAGTAGGACTTATTTCTGAATACACATCTTCATTATAAGCTGGAACTTAAGGACCTAGAAGAAAAAGCATCCAAATGTATACACTGATCAGTAAGAGCTTGAGTTTACAAGATAGTAACTACACAGGTGTACATGAGGGAATGAGTGCTACTTCAGCAGAAATATACAGCAGGGTTGGAGATGTTGCTGGGCTAAAATTCCCATCATCCCTGACCATCAGAGCAGCCTAGCTGAAGCTGATGGGAGTTGGTCCAAAAACATCTAAAATACAAGTTTCCTCACTATCAACAGTATACTTCATGCAGCAAAAGCAGTGTCATAACTGAGCTAAATAATATTAGTAAGGAAACTGAGGAAGGTGGCAATTTAATTAAAGAATGCTATATTAAATATAGCATGAGTCTCAGTGCATACATAATGAGGCACCCCTCCTAATTTTCTCAATAATTAAAGCACCCCATTGTAACCTGGAATTGAAAGACAAGGACTCGAAACCAGCACATATTTTAATCCCACGTATATTCGTCGCCAACCCTTCCTCCAAAGATCTCAAGCTGGCGTTTCCGTTTCACAACCACACTGAGAAACAGACTGGGCTGGAATAAGACAATTGCGGCCAGGCTACCCCAGGAAGTCATAGCCAGCCAGGGGGTTGAATTGGATTTCCCTTGCCATAATCCACCACTACGCCCACACATCAGCATGCAAGTAAACGTCACTTTCTAAGGTTTGAGGAAAGGAAAACACGTCACACGTGCGCAATACCGAGCTATCAAGAGAGCAAAAGGAAGAAAAGCCTGTTTAAAAGAGATGGAACCGAAGCAGGAAAGTGACGAATGCAGTTTTGTACCGGGGAAGGGGATAAATTTAGAGCACGCATTGGCGCCTCCACCAACCACACTTCGACCCGCCCCCGTCTGCAGGGTGAGCCGTTGCACAGCCTAGCCCAGTCCTCTCCGCCTCCAGCCGCACTCCCCTCACCTGATGCGCGGACCCAGAAGCGTCAGCTGGAGGAGGAGGCCTCAGCCTTCGCTGCTCCTTCACGACGCTCCGAAGCGTCAGCAGCAACGGGCGCCTCAGCCCCGGCTCAGGCAGCCGAGGACCCCCATCAGCGCGTCCCAGCCGCTAAGACGTAAAGGCAAGTCCCTTGCCGCCGCCATCTTCCTCCCGCCGCCACCTTCGACCTTCGAACTCTTCCCCCCTCGGGTCGCTTCCGGTCCGCTGTCGCCCGAGCTTCGGTTGCCAAGGTGATCTCCGCGCTCTCCCGCGACGTGAATCAGATGCTCTTAAAGAGATAGCGCCCTTTTTGAGCAACGCCTGCCTTCTGTATTAAAAGGACAAGGGACCAACCTTCTTTCTTTTTCCTTCTCTCGCTCAGTTTACGACTGAAGCTCAAGTCACCCAAGTATGGCACTCTGTTGTTGTTATTTTTAAGAACAACGATTTCTCCCGTGCCGTGAAATTACCTGTTTTAATGTTGTGGCTTTATATGCCCTGAAACGCACCCACCCACCCCAATACAGTATAATTAAAATTACCACCACAAATAAAAAATTACTACCTATTTTTAACACTTAAGTGTTAAGCTAGCAAAGCTGGGAGTGTTATTCCTGTTGTAAATGATCACTGCACTTATCTCGCAACACATTTGTGATTTCCATTGAAAGGTCAGGCAGGCTTCATGTACTTATGGCAATTCGTGATCTTTAACCCCCACTGGTGTGTTTGCATTTGTGTGGGGATGTTTGCAAACTAGGGATAGCATCTCATGTATCTGAAAGGTTGTGTGATGATCCATTAGATTTTAAGGGGTCCTAAAACTACACACACACACATCCCAAAAAATGGGGGAAAGAGAAGCCTAAATCATTGTAAAAAATTAGCTTGCCCCATAACATTTAGACAATGTTCAAATTTTATTAATGGGTTCATCAGGATCTTCCACCATTTGTCATCTACACAGCAGTCACTGGAAAGAGATGGGACTCCTTCTCCATCAGTTCTATGGAAAGACGAGTAACTTTAACCTTCTCTGGTCTTTGAAATGTTTTCATTCCAGCTGGTCCTTTTCAAGAACTCAAGAGTAGCCAGTGTAATAATGTAGGGGCATTTGTTTCCTGGAAACACTGGGATGAGAGAGATCAGAGATGATCCCTGGAGAATGGTGTGAGGGGATGAAGCATGAATGTCTGGATAAGCTCCAGCACAAAAATAATTGTTCCTTTAACTGGGTGTTGTTGTTTTTTTTAAATTAATTAAATAAATAAATAAAAATATTTTTGACAACTTTATCAAGTCTCCTCTTACATTTTTCGAAATGAAAAAGGCCCAAATTTTGTAACTTGCCTTCAGATACACATCTGTGAACGCTGTCCAACTTGCAACATGTTGGAAATCCTGGAAGCCAAGACCCAAGTTGCAGGCAAGTACTCTTTGGTGAGAGAACCCCAAGTTAACATGCACCCCACATTGCTTAGAGCACTTGCCTATCGCCCTAGAAAAGGTCAACAACTTTGGATGATTACCCATAACTGAGCAACTATGCCGGGGCATGTGGCAACATTAGTTTATGTCTTGTTTATAATGTCTTTGTTGTTCTTGCACTTTAACTGCTTTTAATTTATTAATCACCTTCCAAACCACTGTCTCAAAGCAATTTACCCTTTGAGACAGTGGTTTGGAAGGTGATTAATAAATTAATTGTGGTCACCAGCATCATGCTTTTGGCCATGCCAGCATAGGGAAGCCGGGGCCACAGCCAAACCATTTATTTAAAGCGCCATGAAGCCACTTTAAACACTCATGGTTTCTTTCCACAACGAATATGGGAACTATAGTTTGGGTTATTGGGTTTAGTGCTTTTGTAACTGGATTTGCAATGTCTATTAGTCAAATACAATAAATGATTGATTGATTGATTGATTGACTGATTGGTGAAAAAGCTTTTTTTTCCTGAGATGCTAACTTTCCTGCATGTCATTCCTTGAGCAACTTCCTGTGCAAAGATAAGGGCTGCTTTCATTCCTCTGTTCATTTATGCATCTGACTAGTGTTGTGTGGAAGGAAATGCAACCAGTGGGCTGAAAAATGCCCCCCTCCTGCCTCCTTGGGTTTCCAGTGTGGCCTTCACAGATATTGGCACAACGGGGGGGGGGGGGTGTTGGCTGCTGAGCTGCGCCCCCCCATTGTGAGGGCTGTGGGGGTGATGGTGATGCCTCCCCAGCTGCTGCCATTGTCTGTGGGTTGACTGTGATGCCACAAAAACATTTGGCAGCTAAGCAGGTATAAATGTGGGCCAAGGGGCAAGCCTCAGCAGTTGCCCTCCCCAGAGAGACATGGGCAGCTCGGTGGCACTGAGCCCTGGCGGCCACCAGCCCCATGGTGGCAAGCTGGCAAGCGGAAGGAGGCAATTGCCCGGTGCTGGGATGCTGTGGAGCAAGGAGAAGGCAAGCACAAAGTTTTCTTGCTGGTGGGATTGCTTCTTGAAGGCGGCTGATATTCAGCTCTGAAGCTAGTTGATGTCTGGCAATGGGGCTGGCGAGGCTGCAGCTGGTGGGGTTGTCAGAAGAATTTGCATTCAGACTAGTGGATACGCTGGTCGAGATGGATGGAAACTGGTTTGGAAGCCTTGTTTGTTAACAGGCAGCCAAACAGAGGAGGAGCCTGGGGGGATGCTGTCGGATGGGGGCATCCCACTCACCTGTAGGCCTTTGCTTTACAGGGATGTCTGGATCCAGTGAGGTTTTCCCTGAATCCAGCCTTCAAAGTCATGAAGCGATCCGCAGGACATCCCTGTTTCCATCGGAGAAATGAACGTGAAATACTGGCAGCCAGCAATGGACAAGGCCGTGGCCAGACCCGAGAGAAGGAGCCTTGAAGGGAGACTGCAGGCGGACATCTACTGCATTGCAAGTGATGGGGCAGTGGGGAGAGAGGAGAAGAAAAAGAGGGAGGAAACATTAGGCCACATTAGGCGCACCGTGCATTGGAAGTACTATGAAGACGCTTTAAACAGGAATGGCTTCCCCTCGGGGTCTCTGGGAACTGTAGGTTGTTCAGGGAACTGAGACTTGTTACGAGGGTTAGGGCTAGGGAAGGGCTAGCGTTAGTGGTAGGGGGTAGGGATGGGGTAGTGGGTAGTGAGTAGGGGTAGGAGTAGGGGTATGGGATAGGGGTAGGGGTATGGGCTAGGGTTCCCTTCTTGCCAGGGAACTCTGGGAATTGTAGTTTTGGTTAAGGGTTAGTGTTAGGATTAGAGTTAGGGTTCCCTTCTTGCCAGGGAACTCTGGGAATTGTAGTTCTGGTTAAGGGGGTAGGGGTAGGGGTACGGTTCCCTTCTTGCCAGAGAATTCTGGGAATTGTAGTTTTGGTTAAGGGTTAAGGGTTAGTGTTAGGATTAGAGTTAGGGTTCCCTTCTTGCCAGGGAACTCTGGGAATTGTAGTTCTGGTTAAGGGGGTAGGGGTGGAGGTAGGGGTAGGGGTAGGGTTCCCTTCTTGCCAGGGAACTCTGGGAATTGTAGCTCTGGTTATAGGTTAAAGGTCAGGGTTAGGGTTAGGAACTCTGGGAATTGTAGCTTTGGGAGGGGAACAAGGGGGCCTCCTAACAGCTCTCAGCACCCTTTTCAAACTATAGCTCTCAGTTTCTTTGGGGTTAGAAGTCATGAATGTTTAAAGCAGCTTCATAGGGGTTTAAACGGTGTGGATGTGGCCCCCCGGCCTCCCTCACTCCACTGCCCCTTATTATTCAGGAATGGAAAGGATTTTCCCCTTCAAATCTCTCAGGAACATGAAGAAGGAAGGAGGACTTTGTATCTCATGCCATTTGGGGTGGTTTCTAATGCTTGATTGTTGAGATCATACGACCATTTCAGTTGAAAAATTATTTAATAAAGATTATTTTTTTATTAAAACCTTTGAACATGTTTGAAATGTGTTTGTGTGTGCCGAGAATGATTTCACTTGAAAGCAATGCACTTAGATCGCAGAATCATGGAATTGCAGAGTTAAAAGGGACCATGAGGATCTTTGAGTCCAACCCCCTGCAGGAATCTTTTGCCCAACATGGGGCTCGAAGGACGGCCCTGAGATTAAGAGTCTCGTGCTCTACCCAATGAGCTATACGGATGGATCTAAACAACAAACACCAAATTTTAAATTTATTTTTTTACAATTTACAGTGGTGTAAAATAAAAGGTATCGGAAATGAAATGATTGTTGCCTTTTCTTTGTTTACGGATGCTTTATTAAGACTTTGGATTAAACACACTCACTTCAATCCACAAGAGTCACACTGCGAGGTAGGTTAGGCTGAGACGCAGTGATTGGCCCAAGGTCTCCCCATGACGGAATCTGAACCCAGGTCTGCCAGGTCCAACACAGGAACCCCTGCCCCACCTTGTCTAGCGATTCATACGTTTTGCTAGGCTTCAGAACTCCAACCGTTTCCCAAAAAGCACAGAACAGCCCCAATGCACAGGAATATGCTTTCTAGTGCTGTCAGATCATTGGTCCATGGAGCCCACGTTTGTCTTCACTGACTGGCAGCAGCAAGCCAGGACTTCGGACCGAGGGTCTCTGCCAGGAATGGCTTCCCCTCAGGGTCTCTGGGAACTATAGGTTGAGCAATGCACTTTAGGTTAAGCAACGCACTTAGATCGCAGAATCATGGAATTGCAGAGTGATGGGGCAGTGGGGAGAGAGAAGAAGAAAAAGAGGGAGGAAACATTAGGCCACATTAGGCGTACCGTCCATTGGAAGTACTATGAAGACGCTTTAAACAGGAATGGCGTCCCCTCGGGGTCTCTGGGAACTGTAGGTTGTTCAGGGGACTGAGATTTGTTACGAGGGTTAGGGCTAGGCCAGGGCAACAGCAACACAATAACATTTATTCTGTAGAGCATGTGTGCAGCCATGCAAAGAGCAATGCTACTTTACTTAAGTGATAAAGCGGATGGCTTGCTAGGTCTTTTCCATTTCTGCATGCTGTGATTCATGTTGACTGGAATGTTTTTGCATTTGTAACCAGAGAGTGTTAGCATTTTCATCCCTCCATTTTTGTCAATCTCCTGACTCAGTGGAGGGGGGGGGGAGGAGCTTACTTGGTAACTGTTATTCCTAACTGTTCTTAACTGTCAGTTCTGAAGAGAGAGTCCTGAGGTAAAATGTGTTCTCATCTCTGCTAGGTGACTGAAACTCACACAGTCTGTATAGTCTGTATATATCTATATGTTTAGCTTATAAATAAAAGGATTACTTCAAAACCTCTAGAGCTGAACTTCATCTGTTTATTGGTGCTCACAGCTAGCAGTTGTGAGTCCGGATATATGGATAAACCCATCAGATAGGAGCCAGATTATAACACGGGAAGGGGCTGCAGTACACAGCCTTTGTACTATAAAAGAACAGTAATCCGGTACTTCATTGCCTTTACTGGGATTCATCCATAGTTCTTACAGCAACCAAAGCATAAGTGTTCCTGAGTGGAGTCCATATTCCCTTAACATCTGTTTTTAAATATTTCTTCATTTTATTGCCCTGCCCTTCCCACGCATACCTGCCATTTCCAATCTGAAAGCATGAGCAGCTCACTAGACTCAAATTGCTCCTAACGTCTGTTCTTTTCATTACCACCTGGCTTGTTCATTGGATATGCTGCAGAACAAATGGTGCCTTTTGTTGCTGGATCTTTGCAACAGAGTGTAGCATAGGGACAATTATATGCCGTCCCCTGGATATATGCCTCCTCCTTCATGACATCACTAGATTAATTCAGGGGGGCCGTAAGTGTGGTCAGTGTCTACATTTGAAGTCGTAATGCAGTGAGTCCAATTCACATTCATACGGTGTCTGGCATATTGAATAGGTCATGTACAGCTGGGTTATTTAAACTGTTAATCACCTCCCACATGATGGCTGGATTTGTGTTTCTGGTTTCAATTTCCCCTTCTAAGGGGGCCTCTGCAATAGCTGGTGGAGTCTGTCTAACCAAAGAAGCATCCTATATGCCATGTTATTTCTGCTTTTGGCAGGGTTGGGAGGCTTGTCTCCAAATTCCCACTTAAGAATCAAATGTTGAAATATGAAGAGTGGTGTAGAAAATTCCTCTCTAGCTAATTAATGTGATAATTTTCGATATAGTGACTATCTGTTACATTGATTGCTTGGGTAGAATTTCCTGCATTGAACCAATCTTGTGAGAAACCTGGTTTTGCAAGTTTCAAAGTATTTATCTGAGTTATTTATACTTCTTCTTTTTTTTCAAACCAGCTTGACTGCCTACTCCTCAGCACTCTAAGCTTTGTGATGGAGCACCCTTTGAGACCAGGGCTTTATAGTGCACCAGAACTGATCCTAGGAGTTAGCAAACTGAGAGGTTCTATTGGAGTCCAGAACACTACCTATCAGGCTTACTACAGAAATGAGAGTGTTGGTGGCCCAAGGAAGTAATGTACTGGAATTTGGGAGTCCTGGTTCAAAACTGTGAAAATATCTACTAGCTGAAATGCAGACACCTCTGACTTTGCACCATACAAATGGATTGAGGCACTTTGGAGCCCAAGGAAGAAAATAAAAAGGTTCTCTCATGGTGGCAAAATATATTATATTAAACCCAATTATTGACTATTTGCTGTGCTTGGATGGTTCTTCAAAATCTGGCATCCAGGGCAGTTTGTCTAAGCCTGCTTAATGGTATGTTCAGCCCAGAGTACACTACAATTTTAACACTGAAGGTTATTTACACAATACTTAAGAAATCTGGTTTTTAATTGAATCTAAACTGGGGTGAGTGTTAAGCACCCATATACATATACTGGAAAACTGATTATAAACTAATCAGTTTGAAATAATTAGTAGAGTGACTGAGAACAGCTGTTTTGATAGAAAGCAAATGTTTATTCAGAAACTATATATACACTATTAAAGCCTCCATGATTTTTTTTAATGGAAAGACTGGTTTTTATAGCCAAAGACAACAGCTAGGGCAAGAAAAGAATGTTCAGTATTCGGCAAAAGGAAGGATGTGATAGACTGGGAATTTATGTGCAATTCTTAAGGCTTTGTTATACTAATACTAAGGATGAAGACTTCATCCCAAAAAGGTTAAAGAAGAATGTGGGGGGAGATGGTAGGTAACACCAGTTTTTAAAGACTTCTGTCATTGAAAGACACAATAGAAAGTGTTTAAAGAAATACGCATTCAAAACAAAATATCGGTTTGTTTTATTTAAATAATAGTAGCTGTGGCAGTTCCAATTTCACATAAACATACATACTGATACAGTATATAAGGTAGTTTTGTATTCAACTGATGGGTCAACTAAAATGACGATTGCTATGAGCCACAGTTTCCAGAGTGGTTTAACAATCAGTCCCTCTTCCCATGGAACTCTGGGAATTGTAGCTCTGTGGGGGGAGGATAGGGGTCTCCTGACAACACCCTTAACAAATTACAATTCCCATGATTCTTTAGGGGGAAGCCATGGCGGTTTAAAGTGTCATCACACTGCTTTAAATGTATAGTGTAGGTGGGGCAAGAGTCATGATCTGTTGCTCAACCAGCAACAAAGCCAGAAGTTCAACAGCTGCAGAAACCAGTGTTAATGTAGCAACACGTGCAACTACTTCCACAGTGTAGCTCCCTAGTAGCTCACAAGATCACTTGTCGATGACACCTTTATGCCAGCCTGAATGAAAGGCATCAGTCAACATGTGGCAACGTCATCAACGTTCCAGTGGTGCCACACTGCCTCTTCCACTCAAGTGGGTAAGACAGGAAGAGTTGATGGGGGTTGCAGAAGATACACATGTTTTGCATGGAAAAGGTCCCAGGTTCAATCCCTGGTGTCTCTGGGAAGGGCTATGAAAGATACTCGGAGTCCAGTGTGACTTTCATGCTCTTTATTCAGCTCATAGTAGTGAGGAAAATGCAGTTCCCCCAACAGGCTAGGAGATTCTTGCCTACAAGCTGCTGCCAGTCATTGTGGACA
Organism: Lacerta agilis; assembly: GCF_009819535.1. Lineage (NCBI taxonomy): Eukaryota > Metazoa > Chordata > Lepidosauria > Squamata > Lacertidae > Lacerta > Lacerta agilis. The sequence continues at coordinate 87,022,587 of NC_046314.1, read as the reverse complement.
ATGCTGATCATAATGGATCAATGGTCTGACTAAGTATTGTTAGGATTTCCTACACATGAGTAGGACCCTGGCAGAGACACATGCCCAACTGGCATGTTCCCTCCCTCCTTGTCGATCGGGAGCTTCAAGAGCCAGTGTGGTGTAGTGGTTAAGAGCAGTAGACTCGTAATCAATATTTTCCTTTTCTTGGATAACCCCAAGTTTTATTTGCGATATACAGTTGTGCTTTCATCTAGAATTTAGAAAATGTCATTTGTAGTATTTTTATTCTTGTTCTGTAAACTGCATACAGATTTTAACTAAGCTGCACGGAAACTGTATAACTTAGCTTAAAAAAAATAGAAATAAGAGGCTATGCTGGCATGTAACACCTCTTCCTACTTGGGAGGGTGTCGCTTTATTTATTTATTTCACAAAATTTATGCACCACTTACTAGAACAAAAGGCTTCTTCTCAGTTCCCAGTAGACAGTCTAAAATAATCAAAAGCATGTTACATAACGTTTTGAAAATATCAAATAAAATCAGTAATATCATGTGCTAAAATTACAGGCCTGGGTAGTCTTGCTGGAACAAAAAGGTTCTTAGCAGGCGCCGAAAACAATACAGCGAAGGTTTTCTCCATAATCCAGTTAGAACTAGCTAGGGTGTGTTAGTCTGTATGCCTAGTGAGCATGAGCTGTGTGGTTTTGTTGGTTCTGTTGTTCTTGCATGAAGAAAATTGAATAAAGAACGTTAACCGTTACTCCTGTTCTTTCTTGGCTTTGAGGAGGCTAGTTGGAAGCTCATCTCACAACAGAGAGCACTCTCCTCCAGGCCCAGCGGTGAAGGATACATGGGCCTGAGGATTGCTTCTGGGGTCTGGCAGAAAACACCTGTGGCAAAGCTCTGTGCTTTTCTCCATCCCTGTCCTGACATGGCTAGGAGCCCCAAACCAGAAACCTTTTGTGGTCCTTCCTCCTGACCAAGAGGACCCAAGGAATTGCTTGGGTGGCTGGAGACAGTCCAGATGAGCCTGGGAGTACATGAGGCCTATCACTTTACTTACACTATCGCACCCTCATACCTTCCAAGCGCCCTGGAGAAAATGGGACATCCCATTATTACTTTTTGCATGAGATCTTGGCAGCCTTGGTAATCTGCACTGGGGAAGGTGAACATAGGAAGTTGACTTATACCTGTTGGAGATTCATTCCCCGTGTCTACAGTCATGAGATTGTTATTTATCATATGGCGGTATGTGGTTTGATTCCGCAGAGTGGGAAGTGACAAAGACAGGATGTTTGTGTTACTGTGTTCCGTGAAGTTTGTTCTTTCTCTTTGCTGTCTGGTGCTAGAGAGGGAGCCATGTTGCAGTGCTCCGTGTGTGTTCATATGTAAATAAAAGTACTGTATATACTTGAGTATAAGCCTAGTTTTTCAGCACATTTTTTGTGCTGAAAAAGCTGCCCTCGGCTTATACTTGAGTGAGGCGGGCGGTGGGGGCGGCGAGAAAGAAGCCCTTTCTCTCCGCTCGTGCCGCCACCCGCTCTCCCCAGTCAACCATTCCTTAAGAAGCGTACAAGAACAGCAGTTCTTTACTCTCCCCAGGCAGCTTGTTCCATTCCTGAGCTGCTCGCATAAATGCAAACTTGGCAAAGGAGGAAGAGGAAGGAGCAGCCCAAAGGGCTGCTTTTGGGCTGCTCGTTCCTCCTCCTCCTCCACAGCGGCAAAGGTGAACCGGCTTATACTCAAGTCAATAAGCTTTCCCAGGTTTTTGTGGGAAAATTAGGTGCCTCGGTTTATATTCAGGTCGGCTTATATTCGGGTATATACGGTAGATTAGCCAAAATGCTGAGTTTCTGAGTTCTGTTACGCAACTGTGCAAACTCTGCGGATCTGTAAGTGTGCTAATGCTTTTTGGCATTAGTTGCTGTGATGTTTGGGCTGAATAAAGGAAGAAGAAGAAGAAGAAGAAGAAGAAGAAGAAGAAGAAGAAGAAGAAGAAGAGTTTGCATTTGATATCCCGCTTTATTGCTACCCTAAGGAGTCTCAAAGCGGCTAACATTCTCCTTTCCCTTCCTCCCCCACAACAAACACTCTGTGAGGTGAGTGGGGCTGAGCGACTTCAAAGAAGTGTGACAAGAATAAAAATACTACAAATGACATTTTCTAAATTCTAGATGAAAGCACAACTGTATATCGCAAATAAAACTTGGGGTTATCCAAGAAAAGGAAAATATTGCAAAGTTTCTAAGAGGGAAATATAAAAAATAGAGTTTAATTTTAAAAGAGGGGAATCGTAGAATGATTTGACCTTATGCTTTTAAGTTGGGCCTCATTCTTGCCATTGTTTTGTGGGTTTAATTATTTTGTTCCAAGACAGGTCTTTTTTCTTTGTTCAACCATCTGCTTATATAGATTGGAAATGTGCGATCAGGGAAGAAACAGTGTTTTCTTTTTACATGATGCAACAAGATGTTGTTCTTCCTGGCCACATGTACAATGCATTTACATCAGAAGCATGCCAAAAATGCCCCAAGGTAACATTAGCCTTAGCTGAATACTGGAATTTTATTATTATTATTTTTGAAACACTTCCAAATAATGGAAGTGAATGCTATTTTTCTTAAAACAACACTGGGACAGATGGCTGCATTTTGCTGAAGAGGAAGATCAAAGTTAGCCATCATTCATGTAATATCAAAAAGTTACTGAGAAGCAGTGGAAAAAAAAACACAAAAAAATAGCACATGTGAACACTGAAGTCCATAAATAGCTTATTCTGCAGAAGTTCTCTTGAAGTCTATCTGTTTTCCATCACCTGTCATTGTATTATTATACTGATACCTGTAAGCAGTTTAGCAGGTGGGGCCCATGGAGAAGGAATCTGATAATTCATTAGATGGGTGTGTAAGGAGTTTGCTCCTTTCATAGAAACAAGAGTTGGAATAGGCAAATAATATCTAGTCCACCGCTATTCAGCTAGTTGGTCAGTGTCCACAACACACAGATACCACCACACTGAAATATACTCCACATAGCTGCTGTTGCAAACAAAACGTCTACACTGAAATTAATGAAACATAGCTGTGTTATGTCTATGGATTCTCAGAAACAGGCCAATCTTACCTTTGCTTTCTCAACAAAACGGTATCCAACATTCTACTACAAGCGACTCCCTCCTTATGCAGGGGTTACATTCCAGGCCCCCGACAGCATAAGTGAAGTGGGGAGCACCATCTAAACACCCTTTAAATGCCCTCTCTGTCGTGCTCTCTCTCTCCAATCCAGACTAAAAATACTGTATCCAAAAATATCCCTGACTGGAATTGAAGTTCTGTGACCAGCAGGAGGCTGGAGGACATGTGGGAAAATGGCAGTGGCTGCTGTGCTACCCCACACACCAGCTGTTAGGCAGGGAGGCTGAGCAGCATAAACATAGCACCACTGCACCTCTGGTCTCTTTGGGGATTACTCTGCCCTCAGTGACGTCCTCTTTGGGCTCTGGGGAGGGTTTTCTCATGAGCCACAAGGACTCTCTAGCTCTCTCTTGCCATTTCCATGTTTGAATTGAATTATTAAATTATTTCCAGGTGCCATGCATATACGCAGTCATCTATGAGTCAATCACATGTAGGGGGGGTGCCTATACAGCGATGGGAAACTTGTGGCCCTCAAGATATTGTTGAACCAACTCCCATCATAAGCAGCCAGCATGGCCATTAGCTGGAGATTATATCACTGTCAGTTTTGTTACCATGATACACTTGGGCTTACTACTGTGTTGTTGATATAACCAAATAACTCATCCGGGCAACTGTCTCGTCAATGGACAAACAGAAATCACAGTTGTAGTAATGGTGATAATAATGACTGAGTCTGCAAATTATAGATAGATAGATAGATAGATAGATGGGGTCTATCTATGGGGTCCATGGGGTCACGAAGAGTCGGACACGACTGAACGACTGAACAACAACAACAACAGATAGATAGATAGATAGATAGATAGATAGATAGATAGACAGACAGACAGATAGATAGATGATAGATAGATATATGCTAAAGATAAAAGACTTGGTACCTTTGACCTACGGATACAGGCTCTTTCCAGATCAACCTGGTTACAATTTGGTTATAAAATGAAAGGACGAATCATAGAATCATAGACTTGTAGAGTTGGAAGGGATCCTGAGGATAATCTAGTCCAACCCCCTGCAATGCAGGAATATGCAGCTGTCAAAAGCGGAGATCAAAAATACAACCTTAACATTATCAGCACCACACTCTAGCCAACTGAGCTATGAGTAGAACAATGGAAGCTCATTCTAGATATCCTGTCAGATTGGAAAATTATACACAAAACATTGGGTGGTGGTCAACTATTTTGCGTAGACTCATTGGAATTAATTAAAATAAATAAGTTAGGTCCCAGTCTGCCAACAGCATCTGCAAGGTCACAGATTTCCCATCTCTACAGCATTTCTATGATACATTTTGGAAAATTGTTTGTCTGTTTGCTATCTGCCTCTTAAGATACTGTAGGCAAATTTTCCATGATGGTTCCAGAGATTAAGGACCAGGTGTTCATCTATGTTTGGATGCCATTTTGAATTAAAATGGCAGGCTGAACCTTTCAAAACAGCATTGATTCCCCCCCCCTTAAATGTCTGGTTTGAGGTTACTAGCAAAGTCGCACCTTGGTTCTCAAATGCCTTTTGGTTTTGGCTCCCGAAAACCGAAAACCTGGAAGTGTTCCGGTTTATGAACATTTTTGGAAGCCGAACATCCAATGCGGCTTCCAGAGCTTCCCATTGAGTACAGGAAGCTCCTGCAGCCAATCGGAAGCCGCACCTTGGTTTTTGAATGTTTTCGGAAGTCAAACAGACTTCCAGAACAGATTCCGTTTGAGAACCAAAGTATGACTGTACTTTTAAAAGCAGCCACTTTTTCACCCACTCTCAGAGCCTTAAAAAAAACCCAAAACCTTCTAGCCTACTCTTATTCTATACATCTGGAAATAGGCAAAAGTTAGAGTGGAGTCTGCTTTTAGATCTTTGGGTGAATTGCAATTGATTCCCAATTTTTCAACAACAGCAACAGCAAAATGACTTTCCCCATCTAAAATAAGGATAAGGATAAGGATAAGGAAGGATAAGGAATAATTTATTAGCCAAGTACATTTATTATCCTTCGATGAGCACCGTGATGTGTAGTTTGCATCGCGCAGGCGAGTCGGTTTGTCCAATCGTGGTTCCGGATGAGCAGCAACAGTTGGTGAGAGCGAAACAGTTACTGTTTGTGGACCGGGGTGACGACTTGGACTTACGAGATGGTGAAGAGGCTGTGTTTGACGGAGTTGATCGGCAGACCTTGGCGATGTGACCTTTTCTGGAGCACTGCCGGCAGGTGGCAGATAATAAATGTACTTGGCCAATAATAAATTATTCCTATTCCTATTCCTATTCCTATTCCTACATTTTCCAACATACTTGGAATTTTGTTTCAGCTACATTGCAATGTAAACATACCTTATACAAACACTGTTCCACTAACAATACAATGGCACAGCAAAGAAATCCCACCCATAACTGACCTCCCCTTCTGCTACACAACTACGAATTTAACAATTTAATGGCACAAGGGGAAAAACTGTTCCTGTGCCTGGCCAATTTTGTGTATAAAGTCCTGTAGCGATGTCCAGATGGAAGTATATCAAACAGATGATGACCAGGATGCAAAGGATCTGTGACAATTCCCTTTACTCTCTTCCTAACTCGGGTAGCATAGAGTGTCTCTATTGAAGGCAAGCTAGCACCAATTACCCTTTCTGCAATTCTTACTGCTTGTTGGAGCTTTTTCTTGTCTATCTTGGAGGCTGTGCTGTACCAAGCAGTAATAGAATTACCGAGAACAGTTTCAATGATGCCTCTGTAAAATTGGATCAACACTTCCTGGGGCAATTTAAAGTTCCTTAGTTGATGCAGGAAATACGACCTCTGATAGACCTTTTTAATAATACTGTTGATGTTGCCTGACCAATTTAAGTTTTGAGAAATTATAGAGCCCAGGAACTTAAAGGACTCTACTACTGCAACCATGTTACCAAGGATGGAAAGTGGCGGCAGGGCGGAAGAGTGCCTTTTAAAATCAATTACCATTTCCACTGTTTTTTTGGGTATTTAGCACCAAATGATTTCTGGTGCACCACGAAACAAGATGGTCTACTTCCCACCTATACACAGATTCATTGTCCTCCCGGATAAGCCCAATAACTGTTGTGTCATCAGCAAATTTCAAGATCTTAACTGATGGATCAGTTGAGGTACAGTCATTTGTGCAAAGCAGTGGGGGAAAGGACACACCCCTGGGGAGCACCTGTACTGATGGTATTGTTGCTCGATATAATATATAAATAATATATATAATTATATAATTATAAATAATAAAATCAAAGTAGGCTGCTGAAATGAAGACAGTAAACCAGGAAGGGGTTTTTTGTGTAAAAGGACTGCATAAGCTGAGTTCAGTTCTGGTACTTAAAACAAATGTGCTCAGAGGCACCCTCTTCTTTAGCCCTATCTGTATGTCTTTTGCATCTGGCTCTCACTGAGAGATCTGACGAGACTGACAAGACCCGCCCTTTGCTGTGTATTATATCTAGCACAATGCTGCCACTTTTTAAAAGTCACAATGCAGCAGAAATGTTCACATTCAAGCATCAATAGCCACTTCTGTGAATGGCCTCTAGGATGGTCATTGTGTGTCCAGAAGGAAGCGAGAGAGAAGACAAGTGGAAAATGCACTTCCCTTCTTGGCCCACATTGTTGCTGGAAGATGCCAAAAAGAATTTGTTTCCAAATTTGCAGAATGAAAATCCAGCTTTATCTGGTCGATCTCAATTTGACATCCTGGACTGCTTTAAGACCTAGAATCTGTTCTAGCTAATCTCGAGGCCTGAGCCAAGCCCCTTCCTTCCTAGCCGAATCAAGCGCTGGAGGTTTCCTGCAACTTCAGGTTGGCTGCTGAAACAGCATGAGGGTTTTTCCAACATCCTGCAGCCTCAACCAAAACCTTGTGTTGCACTGCAAGCCATAAACAATGAGCTCTGTCAGCACCGACGGAGGAAGTAGTCAGTAACACAGGGTGCGAATAATGAAAAATTATCCACCAAGGAATATATGAATTGCCTTATTGTAATATCAGCATCCCCAATTTGCTTTCACTTGGTTAAATCACTCTTTCTTTTATCAGAGCACATTTCCCAATTGCTGGTCTCCAGGAATCCACATAGTAGGGTAAAGTGTGGATTAAAAATGCATATAAATATGTATATTAGTGCAAATGGCATCCAAAAGTGCATTCTATTTGGGGAATTGCTTTGCAAAAATGTGCATATTAGGTAAAATTACATACAAAAATTTGTATATTAGGAGAAATTTGCACTAAAATGTTGCTGAATATATATAGATATATGTATGTTTGTATAAAAAAACTGATGCAGAAAAGTAGAGAACTCAACTTATGAGAAATGAGAAACTGAGGAGACTCTTGAGAGTCCCATGGACAGCAAAAAGATAAAACTTATCCATCCTTAAAGAAATCAGCCCTGAGTGCTCACTGGAAGGACAGATCCTGAAGTTGAGGCTCCAGTACTTTGGCCACCTCATGAGAAGAGAAGACTCCCTGGAAAAGACCCTGATGTTGGGAAAGATGGAGGGCACAAGGAGAAGGGGATGACAGAGGATGAGATGGTTGGACAGTGTTCTCAAAGCGACTGGCATGAGTTTGGCCAAACTGCGGAAGGCAGTGGAGGATAGGGGTGCCTGGCGTGCTCTGCTCCATGGGGTCACGAAGAGTCGGACACGACTGAATGACTGAACAACAACATTTTCAAACTAGCCACCATGGTAAAAAGCCATTGACAGACTTGCTGAAGGTTACACTAAGCCCTTCCCTTGACTATTGTATGAACAGAAAGTCCAAAATTAGCAGGCTTTCTCATTTGTAGTGCCCCAGATATGGAACTAGGTGCATCCTAGGCATCAGGTTATTCTTGGGTTTGTATGTATAAAGTATTGGAACAGTGCTGTCTATGAAACAGTGGCATCACTGTTGTTTTAATTGATATTTAGTTGTTTTGCTTGTTTCTTGGTCTTCATGGGTTGATTCTATGTTGTTGCTTTCTTTTGCCTTGTAGACTACCCTGGGTTGAATATTGTGGAGGGTGGTTTAATAAGTAAATACAATTAAAATGATTTGTTTATTTAATTTATTTATTTATTGTTACATTTATATCCTGCCCTTCCTTCCAAAGGAGGTCAGGGAGGTGAAATAAGGTTGGACCTCCAATTCCATTTTGTGCATAAATGCAGTATAGGGAAAAGCCATAGCTCACTGGTGGCAGAACACATATCTTGCCTGTGAATATATCCCCAATATCTCTAGGTAGGGCTGGGACAGGCTCTGGAGGCAATTACCTTTCAACTGCATTGGACACCTGCCTACTGTTTTACTCGTTTTAATATCAGATAGGAAGCCATTTTTAATTTTCAACACCTGAAAACCAATAAACTATTGTGCATTTCTTTTTTTTCTTTTTATCAGAATTTATTGACATTTTCACAAAATAACACAAACCCAACCCACACCTACAAATATCAAAACAAATACAAATACACATAATGTCAGGATTCTTCTTCTTATCTGTATACCTTATTAAAAAAAAATTTCTAGTTCCAAATCTTGACGTTTGACTTCCCCCGCCTGTACACCTTCGGTTTTAAAACAATACACTATTTCCTTAACAACTTTTCTCTATGAAAATTTAACTTTACTTAAAAAGAAAAAACACCTTTGTCTTATTCTTTGCATTATAACCTAAAACTTAACCAAATATTCTTACAGCTAAACTTATTTCTTCTATCATTTATCATGCTGCTTTTAACTTAAGCTCAATATCTCCTTACTTATTTAACATAGACTTATAATTAACAAACTTCACACTCCGATTTCGGATACCATGGCAGACCATCTATATTATACATTAATTAGTTCAACCCACTCCCCTTCTGTCCATTATCTTCTCCTGTCCTTCACCAGAACCAGATCTCCAATTATATTCTTCTAAATATCCACAGATCCAGGTTGCAACCACAACAAACCCTGCATCGAGCTCCAAGATGTTCGTCCTCTCCATTCTGAGTTTCTCCGTGCCTTTGTGCCATGCTTCTTCTTCTTGTAGAAATCTTAATTCTATGTCCCTCGACCCCGAGCTGCCACCTCGGAGTCTGGATATTAAAAATCTTTCCGTTCCAGGGCTACTGCCACCCCCTGAAATCGGTCCCTGTTCCATTCGGATTTGCTCAGCCATCTCCAACCATCGTTCCAACACATCTTCCAGCTCTTTGCAGAAGTCTGTTTCCATTGAATAAAACTTTCGAAAAGCCTCCTCTGTGGAAAACATATTCTTTCCATTTATAATCGCACTCAAGGCTCTTAGTTTTCTATCAAGCAGTTCCAGTTGAAAGACAGTGAGTTTTTCCTCCTCCTCCCAATCCTTCAGTGCCAACGTAAGCGCGAAGCCCAACATCTTCGGGGGGGAGGTGGGTATCAAGTTACGTTTCCTGTCTTTTCCTTCCTTTGTCTCAATTTTTTCCTACGCAAGTCCAAATCGCCGCCATTTCTTCCGATCCCGGAGTGTAAAGACCAAAGCTTCAAATGGAGATATTTTTTCCTCAGTTAACCCCCAAAAGGAGATCTCAACAGACTCAGTTCTCAAATTCCAAATACTTTCTATTGATTGTTGTAACAGCAGTCACTTAAAGAGTTAATTTCTTTCACCACCCGAAGGGAGAGAGGCGGGCTGCCTTTCTTCTTCTTAATCCCAGAGCTTTCCCGGAATACAAAGAGTCAGTTAATTACTCACAGCTTCTGGTTTCTTAGCAACTCCTTAATGACAGGTAGAACAGAGACGCTCATCACGGACTTTGCCGCCGCATGTAAACATCCCGGTTGGGGCATTTCCCCTAAAGCCGTGGTCCCTTCACCCCCACTCCCCCTTTACAGGGGGAGCGGGGGAAGGGTTCGGAGCGCAACGGGCACAGCCGGGGAGCCCAGGGCACGGGACGCTCTTCCCGTGCCCCCACCGAAGCCCCGCTATGCGGCTGCAGGGCTCCTAACCCCCGGAATGAACTGGGTGCTTCGCAGCCGAAGCAACCCAGGACCGTCCATAATGGCGCCAGCCGCCGGAAGTCCAAACTATTGTGCATTTCACCTTCTGTTGTCTTTCATCCTTGACACAGGACCAAAATGATTGTACAACAGCAAAACCCAGCAGCGCTGCATGACCCCAGACGGTTCATGCAATGTTTCCCATCTGCTAGGCGTAATCACAATGAAAGGCTTACCCACCTTTGTCACAGGTTTTCAGCTCCTTGAATGAGATTCACTGTATTAATACTCCCTGGTGTATAACTTAAAGTAACAGCTTGTGGAACAGCTCTTTCATTGTCTGCAACATCACCCTAACCTATTGTTGCTGTGCTATATCCTCCATGGATTATGAGAAATGAATGTTCTTTTATACATGTACAGGCTGTTCTTAAGATTTGCAATCTTGGGCAGTAAGTGTACAATCTCTTGTTGCTCTATCCAGTGCCCTCCAGCTTTTGAAATATCACAAACTTGCCATTTCTGTTCCTAAATCCAGCATTTCTTGTGTTCATGTCACTTCTGTTGTCTAGTCCATCTTCAGGTATCCAAATATTTTTATTTGGATTTTCCCATTTTCTTATTTGATATCTCTGACCAGATCTCACATACCACTAATTCTTTAATTTGTAAACCAGTGCACAACGATGTTCTGCAACGGCAATGCTCCACTGCCATTTGCCAATCTGAAATCTTAAGGGGTTCTATGTTCTTGCAAAGGTTTGTTCTTAGCAGCTCAGGTCCTGCAACGCTTATTTTAATTATCCATTAGTTTGTATTCCTGTATCCTGTTGACCTGCAAGCGGATTCACTTTCTTGGACTTAAGCAGATCATAGCAGTGGCTGTGAGGATAAATGTGTCTATACCTTTAAGGGTGCCTCCAATATCTAGGTAAGGAGGTTAGGGCGAAGCCAGTTAGAAAGTACCTGTTGTGCATAGTTCTTTAAGGAAAATACTTGTGCTGGCCCCAAGGGTTTGTCCATGAAGCGAGGTCCAAGTCCAGTCCTGGGTCTAGGGGTCCAAAGGAGGTCAATCCGGCGGGGAGCAAGGCAGGGAGCAGGTCAAGGTCCAAGGCAGGTTCAGGCACAAGGTTGCAGGTTGAGCACACGCTTGCAACTAAGTTGCTCACGCAACTTGGGCTGGGTCTGGCTGGCTTTTATCTGGCCCTATGCTTAGGGCGGTCCCGATCCTCCGGAGACTCGCCGATCCTCCGGGCCTGGAGGCGAGCACTCCTCCTGCAGACACTTAACTCCCTTCGCCTCTCTGCCCTGAGCCTCTGTAGCTCAGGAGAGGCTGGTGGGTTACTGGACCCAGGGGATGCCTCAGCTTCCTCTGAAGAGGCTGGGAGTGGAGCACCTGCAGGCAATGGGTCCTCCCTCCCATCAGGAGCCAGAGCAGACTCTGCTGATGCCTGCACCTGGGGATCCAGCACAGGTGGGGATCCTTCAGGCTCAAGCCCTGGCCCCGGCTCAGCTGGTTCTGGAGGCGGGGAATCCTGTGCAGGCTGGGATCCCTCAGGTTCAGCATCAGAGTCTGACTCCCAGGCCATCACACCATCCCCCCTCCCAGGCCTCCCCCTCAACCGAGGGGCCGGACCAGGCTTGCTGGGGTAAGCTGCATGGAAATCACGGAGGCAGGCAGGTGCGTGGACGTTTCCCGCTGGTTCCCATGAACGATCCTCAGGCCCATACCCCTTCCAGTCGATGAGGTATTGGAGCTTCCCCCTGCGGTATCGTGAGTCGAGAATGCGCTCCACCTCGTACTCAGGCTCCCCCTCAACCAAAACTGGCTGCGGTCGTGGATTGTCCGGGTGGAACTCGTCGGGCGGGGCGACTGGACTAAGTAGGGACCGGTGGAATACTGGGTGAACCTTGAGCGATGGAGGTAACTGGAGGCGAAACGCCACCGGCGACACCTGCGCAGTGATGGTGAATGGGCCGGCAAACCGTGCATCCAGCTTTCGTGAGGGCCGAGAAGGATGCAGGTGACGGGTAGAGAGCCACACCCGATCGCCAACATGGAGTTCTGGCCCCTCCTGACGATGTCGGTCAGCCTGGGCCTTGTATGCGTCCTTGGCCTGGCGCAGTTGCTCCATCAATAATTGTTGCTGGGACTGAAGCTCCTGAAGCCAGTCTGTCACTGCGGGGACCGCGGAAGCTGGCAGCACGTCCGGGAACAAACGTGGATGGTAGCCGTAGGAGGCCTGGAACGGGGTCTGCCGGGTGGAGGCGTTCACTGCATTGTTGTAGGCGAACTCCGCCAATGGCAAGTGATCGACCCAGTCATCCTGCTGAAAGCTGCAGTAACACCGGAGGTACTGCTCCAGCACCGCATTTGCCCTTTCCGTCTGGCCATCGGTCTGCGGGTGGTGGGCCGAAGATAGACAGACCTCCGTCCCAAGGGTCTGGTGCAGGGCTCGCCAGAAGTGGGATGTGAACTGGACGCCGCGGTCAGAAACCACACGCTCGGGCAGGCCATGCAGGCGGAAGATGTGCTGCAAGTACAGCTGAGCCGTTTCCTTAGCTGTGGGTATGGACGGGCAGGGGGCACAGTGCACCATCTTAGTGAAATGGTCCGTGAAAACCAGGAGGCAGGTACAGTGACGAGATGGGGGCAAGTCCACCACAAAGTCCAGCGAGACCGTGTGCCAGGGACGCGGTGGGACTGGTAATGGCTGGAGCAGACCGGGGGGTCGCCCGGTAGGACCCTTGGCCCGCCGGCAGACATCGCAACCAGCAACATAGCGTGCCACATCAGCCTTCAGGCGGGGCCACCAGAACTCCCGGCTTACCAGATGGGTGGTCCGGTACCGCCCAAAGTGCCCTGCTGCTGGGGCATCGTGGGACATCTGGAGAACCTCAGCCCGCAATGGTCCTGGTGGGATGTATAGACGACCCTGGTGCAGCAGTAGGCCCTGGTGCAGGGCCAGCCCCGGATATCGAGAGCATGACCCGTCAGACAGTTTCCGGAGCCGTTCCTGTGCCCAAGCATCGACCCGTTGCTGTTCTCGCACCCGAGCCTGCAGCGGCTTGGCCTCCTGAGTGGCCAGGAATGCGGCTGGTGGTAAGATAGTCGTCGGTACTGCCTGCTGTACAGTGTCTGCGACGTCCTCAGGTTTCCGGGACAGGGCATCCGCTTTCCGGTTTTGGGAGCTTGGGATGTAGCGGATCCGGAACTGGAACCGGGAGAAAAACAGCGCCCACCGGATCTGCCTTTGGTTCAACTTGCGGGTGGTCTGGAGGTACTCCAGATTCCGGTGGTCCGTTCTCACTTCCACCGGGTGTCGTGCCCCCTCCAGATGATGGCGCCAGACCTCAAAGGCCACCTTGATGGCCAGTAGTTCCCGCTCCCACACGGTATAGTTACGCTCCGCCGGAAGGAGCTGCCGGGAGTAGTAAGCGCAGGGTAACAGTGGCGCATCGGGTCCGTGTTGCTGAGACAGGATGGCACCGAGAGCCGTACTGGAGGCATCAGTCTCCACCACGAAGGGACGAGAGGGATCAGGGTGCTGTAAAATCGGCGCCCTCTGGAAACAGGCTTTCAACCCCTGAAATGCCACTTCAGCCTCCTCATCCCAGGAGAAGGGCGTCTTGGGGCGCAGCAGTCGGGTTAATGGGGTGGTGCGATGAGCATAATCTGCAATGAAGGTCCGGTAATAGTTGGCGAACCCTAGGAACCGCTGTAAGTCCTTGCGGTTCCGGGGCGCTGCCCACTCTCGAACCGCAGCCACCTTCCCAGGGTCCATCTGCACCCCGTCAGGGGAGAGTCGGTGTCCAAGGAAGTCCACTGACCGCTGGTGGAACTCGCACTTGCTGAGCTTGGCGTACAGGCGGTGCTCCCGCAAGCGCTGCAACACGGACCGAACATGACTCTCGTGACGGGCTGGGTCACGGGAATAAATCAGAATATCATCTAGGTATACCACCACGTATTTGTCTAGCAAGTCCTGGAACACGTGGTTGATGTACCGTTGAAACACGGCGGGCGCGTTGCATAATCCGAACGGCATAACCAGGTATTCAAACTGCCCATACCGGGTCCCGAATGCAGTCTTCCACTCGTCCCCAGCACGGATCCGAATCAAGTTGTAGGCCCCTCGGAGGTCCAGTTTGGTGAACATCTGCGCCCCCTGCACCCGCTCCAGCAATTCTGCAATAAGGGGCAAGGGGTACCGGTCTGGGATGGTGATCTTATTCAGGGCCCGGTAGTCATGGCAGAGGCGAAGCTCCCCACACTTCTTCTTAACGAAGAGTACAGGAGCGGCAGTGGGTGAGGTAGAGGGTCTAATGAACCCACGTTCCAGGTTCTTGCGAAGGAAGTCCTGCAAGGCTTCACGCTCTGGCTCCGAAAGAGAATATAGGCGGCTCACAGGCAGGGGCGCCCCAGGCTGTAGGTCTATGCCGCAGTCGAAGGACCGATGAGGCGGCAGCTTGTCTGCTCCCTGTTCCTCGAACACGTCTAAATAGTCCTGGTACACGGCAGGGAGCGTTGACACAGCCTGCCCCATGGGGGCAGCTGCTACTAACTCGGACTGAGCACGGGAACCCGGGTCTGGGAAGCGTACAGTCCGATTGACCCAGTCGATCTGAACATTGTGTGACTCCAGCCAGTCCATCCCAAGCACCAGGGGAAACCGGGGCATGGTGGCAATGTCCAGGGTTCGCACCTCCCGGTGCTGCTGGTAGCACAGGACCAAGGGCTGGGTCTCCCGAGTAACAGCGCCCGAGCGTAGGAGCCGTCCGTCAATTGCCTCCACCTGTACTGGTTCCGGCTTGTTCTGAAGCGGCACCTGATGCTGAGTGGCGAAGGCAGAGTCCATATAGGAGCGGGTTGCCCCCGAATCCACCAGAGCGTGGGTGAGAATCCAGGGCCCACCGGGGGGGTATAGACGCACCGGTATCATGAGGTGTTGCAATTCCACTGGTGAGGGCCCATCATGCGATGCTTGGGTCCCCAGGTAGCCTGGGCCATCGGCTACTGGGGTTGGCAGTTTTCCCTGCGGCTGGCGTTTCTCAGGGCAGGTTCGGGCGTAGTGTCCACTCCCACCACAGTAGAGACACAGGTTCCCCTCCCGACGCCGAGTCTTTTCCGAGGGGGAGAGGCGAGGCCGCGCTGCCCCGAGCTGCATCGGCTCCTCCAATGACTCAGCTCTGGCCACGGAACTGCAGGGAAGCACCGGCGCCGGGAGCCCGGAGTGCCGGCGGCCCCGGGCCTGGCGACGGTCCTCCAACCGATCGTCTATCTGCAGACTCCGTTGGATGAGGGCATCCAGTGTGGCAGGGCGATCCAACGTGGCCAGCTGATCCAGTATCTCGTCTGAAAGTCCCTCGAGATACTGGTCCCGCAGGGCAGAGTCGTTCCAGGTCAAGTCCTGCGCCAGCAGCCGAAATTCCGTGGCGTAGGTGGCCACTGTGGACTTGCCCTGTTTCAACCGCCGAATTGCCCGATTGGCTTGACTCCCCTTCTGAGGGTTGGCGAACGTGGTTTCCAGATGATTGCAAAACCCCGTATAGTCTGTCAGCAAGGGGGAGTCTTGCCGGAGCAGCGGCAACGCCCACTTGGCCGCCTGGTCCTTCAGCAAGCTGATCAGGAAGTGCACCTTGGTGCGGTCGTCAGGGAAATCCCGAGCTCGCCCCTGAATATACAGCTTGGCCTGGGCGAGAAACATGGGAAAGCTGGCTGGGGACCCATCAAATTTCTCTGGCAGGGCCACTGGGTACTTGCCAGGAGCTGGGGCGGCGGCCCCAGGAGCCGGTAGGGCATCCAAACGCTGCTGAAGCGCCGTAACCGCATTGCTTAGCTGCTGCACGGTGTGGGTCAAGGCCTGGTTCTCCTGGGCCAATGCCACTAGCGCAGCCGCCTGGTCAGCCATGGCTACTAGTTCCTCCCGAACGCACCCCAGCGAAGGGGGAGTGCGGGTGTGGCGTGAGCAAACTGTGCTGGCCCCAAGGGTTTGTCCATGAAGCGAGGTCCAAGTCCAGTCCTGGGTCTAGGGGTCCAAAGGAGGTCAATCCGGCGGGGAGCAAGGCAGGGAGCAGGTCAAGGTCCAAGGCAGGTTCAGGCACAAGGTTGCAGTTTGAGCACACGCTTGCAACTAAGTTGCTCACGCAACTTGGGCTGGGTCTGGCTGGCTTTTATCTGGCCCTATGCTTAGGGCGGTCCCGATCCTCCGGAGACTCGCCTCTCCTCCGGGCCTGGAGGCGAGCACTCCTCCTGCAGACACTTAACTCCCTTCGCCTCTCTGCCCTGAGCCTCTGTAGCTCAGGAGAGGCTGGTGGGTTACTGGACCCAGGGGATGCCTCAGCTTCCTCTGAAGAGGCTGGGAGTGGAGCACCTGCAGGCAATGGGTCCTCCCTCCCATCAGGAGCCAGAGCAGACTCTGCTGATGCCTGCACCTGGGGATCCAGCACAGGTGGGGATCCTTCAGGCTCAAGCCCTGGCCCCGGCTCAGCTGGTTCTGGAGGCGGGGAATCCTGTGCAGGCTGGGATCCCTCAGGTTCAGCATCAGAGTCTGACTCCCAGGCCATCACAATACTTCTTGTTCAGCTGCTCATCATTAAACAGGGAATATTACAATGACTCAGTGCATCATAGTTGATGGTTTACTAGGAGCACTCCAATCTAGGGAATTTTACTTCTCTCCTCTTGAGAGTAGGGAAAACAAACCATAACCCCAGGGTGAGTGGTACATCCAACTTGGAATCTGTGGTGTT
Organism: Lacerta agilis; assembly: GCF_009819535.1. Classification (NCBI taxonomy): domain Eukaryota; kingdom Metazoa; phylum Chordata; class Lepidosauria; order Squamata; family Lacertidae; genus Lacerta; species Lacerta agilis. The sequence goes on along the minus strand of NC_046314.1, from coordinate 87,005,680 downwards.
TATTTCAAAAGAAGTCACAACCAGTAAGCCTGGAATAAACCTTGGCCCACAGATCATGGCTGTTGGGAGAAAAACAAGCCATGATTCCCATATTGGACATAACACTGAGTTAGGGATCATGGTTTGTGTTTCCCCCCTGCAATAGCAGGAAGAGCAAAGCAGCTAAGATTGGCATGTTCACAGTAAACTTTTAGCTATGGTTTATAACGACATACAAGCAAGACCAGTGATGGGGCAGAAGTGGCTAAGAACATCTGATGTTCTTTTTCTGTGCAAAACTCTTCTATTGCCCCACTAAAATAAATTGAGATGTATAGCAATGGTGTTTTGCCTATTGCTCCCATATTAAGGATGAATGCTTTTCTGCAAAGTGTTTGCATATTCACTGGAACTCTTTTCGAATCAAAAATATCTTTATATATACAAGGAATGTTGTTCCTAGTAATTGGATGGTTTTCAGGGATGATATCCGAGTACATTTCTATGGCTTATTTCCTCTGAGGTCTATAATATTTAAAGTTCATATCCAGGCAGATACCGGTAACATATGCAGATATTTGCATCTGCATGCAAATGTAGTTCTATAACTGGTAAAAAAAAGTATTGTTCCCATATGTCGAGTAAACCTGATAATACATGCAGTATGTGTTCTTTTCCCTTGACAGTTATGACAGAGTTCAACTTTTTATGGGCTTGCCTTATATGTTTAGAACATTTTGAACAGCGATGAGATCTTATTATCTTTATTCTTTCTATTGTTATTAAAAGTTGCTACACTTGAGAAATGTATGGAATTTTGACACAAGGAATACGATCCAGAAACAGTGGGATTTTTGCCAGTGAGCTCAGTGGGAGGTGGCTTGCATCCAAGAAGAACTTGATCTGATGCAGAAAATCATGATATGTAGAGCAACCCTGAACTATATTGCTAGTTGGAACAATAGATTATAATTTGTAATGAGGAGAAAACATTCCAGAGGTTTCTGTGGGGAAAGGCATAATTTTATTACTTGGATCGTTCCCCCTTCTTTTTCACTCGGTCAGAAGCATCCAAGGTTTATAACCTCGCAACAACTCCATGAGAAAGTTAGCATAAAGTGTTAGCAACATCACCAAGGTCACTGAAACATAGGCAGCTGCTATAAACCAGGTCAGAAAAAGCTGGCACATTTGCTGCCTGACTGTAGCTCTCCAGAGTTTTCCCCATCATATTATCATTTTAACTGGCTATACCAGGGGTTGATTCGTGGTCTTTCTGCCAACAAAGCCTACGGTCTACCATTGAGCTATGGCCCCTTCCAAAAGCTAGCTCATGCATGTGTTTTCATATACAGTGGTACCTCGGTTTTCAAACGTCTCCATTGACGAACATTTCAGTTTTCAAATACTGTAAACCCGGAAGTAAATGCTTCGGTTTTTGAACACGCCTCAGAAGTCGAATATGCCACGTGGCTTCTGCTAAGTGCAAGATCCTGAGGCCTAGCTGTCGGCTGTTGAGTTTTTGGTTTTCGAATGTTTCAGAACTTGAACAGTTTTCCGGAACGGATTACATTCGAAAACCGAGGTACCACTGAAACTGCAACATCCAGCTAAATGTGTCACTTAGCCATGAGAGATCCAAGTACAGTAGGGAGAACCTCACTCACCTCAAAAACAATGGAGATGACAGTGTTACTGCATTAATCCTACATATTGCACATGAATCCTATGGAGTGAAAATCAGATGGTATACATTAATGTGCTTGTCCTTAGTGAATTTCATGGCAAAGCAGAGATTAGAAACTGTCTCTGTCATCCCGGTCCAAATCCCAACATTTTCTTTCACACATCACACTCTTATTGGATCAGTAAGGTAATTTGGACAATTGTTGTTGTTGTTGTTGTTGTTCAGTCGTTCAGGATCTCTCCTTCCAGTGAGCACTCTGGGCTGATTTCTTTAAGAATGGATAGGTTTGATCTTCTTGCAGTCCATGGGACTCTCAAGAGTCTCATCCAGCACCATAATTCAAAAGCATCAATTCTTCGGTGATCAGTCTTCTTTATGGTCCAGCTCTCACTTCCGTACATTACTACTGGGAAAACCATAGCTTTAACTATACAGACCTTTGTCGGCAAGGTGATGTCTTTGCTTTTTAAGATGCTGTCTAGGTTTGTCATTGCTTTTCTCCCAAGAAGTAGGCGTCTTCTAATTTCATGACTGCTGTCACCATCTTCAGTGATCATGGAACCCAAGAAAGTGAAATCTCTCACTGCCTCCATTTCTTCCCCTTCTATTTGCCAGGAGGTGATGGGACCAGTGGTCATGATCTTAGTTTTTTTAATGTTGAGCTTCAGAAAATATTTTGCGCTCTCCTCTTTCACCCTCATTAAAAGGTTCTTTAATTCCTCCTCACTTTCTGCCATCAAGGTTGTATCATCAGCATATCTGAGGTTGTTGATATTTTTTCTGGCAATCTTAATTCTGGTTTGGGATTCATCCAGCCCAGCCTTCCGCATGATGAATTCTGCATATAAGTTAAATAAGCAGGGAGACAATATACAGCCTTGTCATACTCCTTTCCCAATTTTGAACCAATCAGTTATTCCAAATCCAGTTCTAACTGTAGCTTCTTGTCCCACATAGAGATTTCTCAGGAGATGGATGAGGTGATCAGGCACTCCCATTTCTTTAAGAACTTGCCATAGTTTGCTGTGGTCGACACAGTCAAATACTTTTGCGTAGTCAATGAAGCAGAAGTAAATGTTTTTCTGGAACTCTCTAGCTTTCTCCATAATCCAGCGCATGTTCTTCTGCCCCTTCAAAATCCAGCTTGCACTTCTGGGAGTTCTCAGTCCACATACTGCTTAAGCCTGCCTTGCAGAATTTTAAGCATAACCTTGCTAGTGTGTGAAATGAGTGCAATTGTGCAGTAGTTGGAGCATTCTTTGGCGCTGCCCTTCTTTGGGATTGGGATGTAGACTGATCTTCTCCAATCCTCTGGCCACTGCTGAGTTTTCCAAACTTGCTGGCATATTGAGTGTAGCACCTTAACAGCATCATCTTTTAAAAATTTAAATAGTTCAGCTGGAATATCATCACTTCCACTTGGTTGGACAGTGTTCTTGAAGCTACTAACATGAGTTTGGCCAAACTGCGAGAGGCAGTGAAGGATAGGCGTGCCTGGCGTGCTCTGGTCCATGGGGTCACGAAGAGTCGGACACGACTGAACGACTGAACAACAACAACATCATCACTTCCACTGGCCTTGTTGTTAGCAAGGCTTTCTAAGGCCTATTTTACTTCACTCTCCAGGATGTCTGGCTCGAGGTCAGCAACCACACTACCTGGGGTGTATGAGACCTCCATATCTTTCTGGTATAATTCCTCTGTGTATTCTTGCCACCTCTTCTTGATGTCTTCTGCTTCTGTTAGGTCCTTTCCACTTTTGTCCTTAATTGTGGTAATCTTTGTATGAAACATTCCTTTCATATCTCCAATTTTCTTGAACAGATCTCTGGTTTTTCCCATTCTGTTATTTTCCTCTATTTATTTGCATTGCTCGTTTAGAAAGGCCCTCTTGTCTCTCCTTGCTATTCTTTGGAAATCTGCATTCAATTTCCTGTATCTTTCACTATCTCCCTCGCAATTCGCTTGCCTTCTCTCCCCCGCTATTTGTAAGGCCTCATTGGACAGCCACTTTGCTTTCTTGCATTTCTTTTTCATTGGGATGGTTTTCGTTGCTGCCTCCTGTATAATGTTACGAGCCTCCACCCACAGTTCTTCAGGAACTCTATCCACCAGATCTAAATCCTTAAACCTGTTCTTCACTTCAACTGTGTATTCATAAGGAATTTGATTTAGATTGTATCTTACTGGCCCAGTGGTTTTTCCTACTTTCTTCAGTTTAAGCTGGAATTTTGCTATAAGAAGCTGATGATCTGAGCCATAGTCAGCTCCAGGTCTTGTTGTTGCTGAGTGTATAGAGCTTCTCCATCTTTGGCTGCAGAGAATATAATCAATCTGATTTCGATGTTGCCCATCTGGTGATGTCCATGTGTAGAGTCGTCTCTTGTGTTGTTGGAAAAGAGTGTTTGTGATGACCAGCTTGTGCATGTATGCTTGTGTATGTATGTGTGTTAGAGAGAGAGAGAATTAATTGACAACTAACAACACTTGTTTCTCGAGACAGTAAGTCTTAAATCACTTCACAGGAAGCTCTTAAATATTTATGATATTCAAGCATATAGACTTTATTTCACCAACTGCTATAAAGTGTGTATCTTATTACACTTATTACACTTAGTACAGTCATACATTGGAAGTTGAACGGAATCCGTTTCGACTTCCAGAATGTTTGGAAATCAAAGCACGGCTTCTGATTGGCTGCAGGAAGGTCCTGCAGCCAATCGGAAGCTGCAAAAGCTTAGAAATCATTCCCCTCTCAGTTGTAATTATCCACTATGCACTATCTTGGGCCAATTGTTGCACATGGCAGTCTGTAGTGCATGACAATATTTGAATCAAAGCCATCACTCTTTCTTCTCACAAGCAATGAAGGTTGAATATGTATCTAGTAATCTAAAAATGACATGATGCAGAATCTTTACTGGGTTGAATTTGTGCATCTTTCAGCTATATTATGTAGAGGATTGGTTACTCCAAGACTGATGTCTCTGCTTTTAATTTAGACTTAGGTCAAAACTGGCGTTGTTTTCTCCAGAAGAATGGAATACAGTCACTATGGGCTATTTTTGATATCCCACCAATTTTGCTATTATTATTAATTAGCTGGAGGGCAGTGAGATTAGTACAGTATTGTGTAGCCTAAATTCAAAATTATTTTGGTCTGCCATATGCAACCATTATATAAAACTATGATGCAATCATTATACACAAAGGAGTGCTGGCGATGCAGTGGAAAAAATATTTACATGGTTAGTCTCTGAAGACTCTCACAATGACATTTTTAGGGGTATTAAATGCAGTCCACTCACATTTAAATTTGATGCAGGCATATTCACTCTTTTGTTTGCCAGATGTGTGATTATTATTCCATTATGAACAGTCAAAGGTTCACATTTAGATCAGCAATAGACTAATGAATGAATATTCTTTCCTACTCTCTAAAACGTCTATGAAGCTCCCTGCTCTCAGAGGTACAGCTGGCATCTTCACTGTTTGTTTTCAGTGCCAGTTGCACCTCTCTTAGGCCTTTGGAGGAAGATAATCCGGATGACACCAACTGTGCATTAATGAATTGCTGCATTGTAAATTATGGTTGTATTTTAATGTTGGTTTTAAATTGTTATTGGAATATTATTGTTTTAATGCACTGACATTTTGGACTGTGAACTGCCCTAAGATTATAACTGTTGAAGGACAGTTTAGAAATGTAACTAATAAATAAACAATATAGGATAAATAAATATTATATCATATTGCACTGCACTGCATTGTATTATAAAATAATAACATAATAATATTTGTATCTCATTTGCCTTAGAACTCAGAATCTGCAGGATCTTACTAGACAACTCTCACAGTGGTGAGCAAAAATCATCCAATGCTACTTTTTTGGAATTGCCCTTGGAGTTAGGAGCAGAGCCACCACAAAACAACACCCCCAACTTCTAACTCCTGAAAGGGGTCTAGAAAGATAGCTTTGCCACTCAGTGGTATGAAAAACTGCTGAGAGGTAATGGAGAATCATCAGGGATGCATTCCCCATTCTCTCCTGCAACTAAGGCCATCAGCCAAGCTAACCAGGACAGTTTGGGTCCCTTGGTCCCTAAACCAGACCTGAAGACAAACGGGCATAAATGGCTTGTTTCATCCAAGCATCACCTCCTCGAGCACTTTGCCCCAGAAGGGGATGTTAGCATTCAGTCAACAGTTGCCAAGCACTTCTGGGTCCAGGAACATCATCTCGAGGAGGGAATGAACAATCTCCTCCTTCAGAAAGCATTACCTCAGAAAAGGAAGCACTACCTTGCACTGCATTTTGAGCATCATTTTTCTGGACAGATTGTGCCATCTATGTTTATTTTGTCATTCTACCCTATCTGCTAGCGCCAGGGGTGGCACCATACGTTTTGCTTCCTGAGGTGAATAACAAGATAGTGCCCTCTCCATCATCACACACATTCCATGTACAAAAGCCTATCAGATTGGCAGTTGGATCTTCCTTTGACTCTGGCAATGGGCAGCCCTCCACCCCACTGAACTTGAGGGCAGCAGGGGATGCAGGACACCTCTGTCCCCCTCCCTGCCTCTTGGCATTTGCCACCTGAAGCAGCTGCCTCACGATAGGGTTGGCCCTACAATTTGTCATAAGGGCTAAAAGTGTTGTTTTATTACTGATTGAATTTTGTGCACAGTGGTACCTCAGGTTACAGCCGCTTCAAGTTACAGCCGCTTCAGGTTACAGACTCCGCTAACCCAGAAATAGTACCTCAGGTTAAGAATTTTGCTTCAGGATGAGAACAGAAATTGTGTGGTGGCGACATGGCGGCAGCAGGAGGCCCCATTAGCTAAAGTGGTACCTCAGGTTAAGAACGAACCTCCGGAACGAATTACTGTATATTCTGGCGTATAAGACTACTTTTTAATCCAGGAAAATCTTCTCAAAAGTCGGGGGTCGTCTTATACGCCAGGTGGAGAAAAGTTGGGGGTCGTCTTATATGCCCAGTCGTCTTATACGCCGGAAAATACGGTAAGTTCTTAAACCAAGGTACCACTGTATTGCTGTTTACAATTTCAAAATACCAAAACAAAGAAATGATATTAAATGTAAAGTTAGCCCTTTGGGTGGTAGTGCTGTGTAAAGGAGCAGTCCAACTAGAGCAGGCCCTGCTGTTTCGTTTGCCAGCCTTCCTTCCCACAGGGCAGATGGCATCCATTTTCCATGTGAAACCTCAGGTGCTGAACCAGCATATTCAGCAAAACCCAGGCAAACACACCCTTGCTTTTTCCCCCTGGATTGATCCTAGAAATAGGATCTCAAACTAAGTTATGTCTTCTTTATCTTCTTCTTCTAAAAATACAACAGAGAAAGTAGGAAAACCAAGACTGCATAGAAGTCTGAAGTAAAACAGATCTAGGCCTGGGCAGTCCTGGGATGAGAGACCACCTGGAAACCTCAGGCATGTCACTCCAAGCCCTTTGGAGGAATGGTGGGATGCAAAACAATTAGTAAACAATATCTGCAAGCCCAGCTGTTTTACAAAACACCTCCCTGCTTCATCCCCTCGCAGCATAAACACTTATGACAGGACTATGACATTTTGCAGATGTTGGGTGCATAAAGCGGTTCCGGGAGTGGTGATGAGTGTGAGGCAAGCTTGCCAGAAAGGAGGGGAGGGAGCTAGGATTACTGAAATTCATTACTTGGAGGGGCCATGGGGGTCAGTGACAGGGGTGCTGAATGGATTTTTCCAGCCATTTTGAGCTGAGATCTGCACTTCATAATCTGAATGCTTTTATCTGTTTCTGAAAATAGACAGGAATTTTTTCCACCGGCTGCTCCAATCTGGCTGTGGTGATGTGAGGAAGGATTACATGGATAAATTCAGGTTTTGTCAAACAAGGGTGTCTCTTCCAAGAGTAGGCTGTTCACTTACAACACTGCCTCCCCCCAATGTCATCCTAAAAAGAAAGATATGTCAGCTTGTGAGACAGGTGAAAGGCCAAATAACTCCAAGGCCCACTCAAAGCACTTCACTCTTTCTTTCTTTTCCTGGTAAACTGTTGGGATCAGTTATTTTTGTCCCAAGGTTTCAGAGTCACTGAAGGCAGTGTTAAACAAATATTTTCCCTTCAACGATAGCTAGTTGCTAGTATGCTTTCAATAACACGTTGCCCTCTCACTGGTGTACTGCTGTTGCATCCTGGTTTCACGGTCAAAACCTGATAGTCTGTGCTTTGGGATTATTAGCTATGAAATTCCTCAGCCCTCCATCCCTACAGACCCCATCGGTTGTTAAGATCAGCAGAGGGGTTGTAATTCCACCACCCTCAGAAATTCAGAGGGGGGGCATGAAAGGAGATTCTCTGTGGCAGCCCAACAGCTTTGGAATTTCCTCCCCAAAGAAGTGAGTCTGGCACCTTCATTGGCTTTCATTGTATGTTGAGGATGCCAGTAGAGGCTGGTTCTCATCCAGTCCCCAGGTTGTGGGTGGTGTTGCCTGCCAGCTTCTTTCACCCTGTAGAACGCAGCAGAGAGAAGGATGGAGAGAAGGAACAAAACTAGAATTAGCTGGTTCTACTTGTCATTGGCTCTGGCTCAACCTACTGTTGAGCTCCCTGCTTGAGTGCAGTACATGTGAAAAGGATCTAGGAGTCTTGGTAGACCATAAACTTGACATGAGTCAACAGTGTGATGCAGCAGCTAAAAAAGCCAATGCAATTCTGGGCTGCATCAATAGGAGTATAGCTTCTAGATCAAGGGAAGTAATAGTACCACTGTATTCCGCTCTGGTCAGACCCCACCTGGAATACTGTGTCCAGTTCTGGGCACCACAATTCAAGAAGGATACTGACAAGCTTGAACGTGTCCAGAAAAGGGCAACCAAAATGGTCAAAGGCCTGGAAACGATGCCTTATGAGGAACGACTTAGGGAGCTGGGTATGTTTAGCTTGGAGAAGAGAAGATTAAGGGGTGATATAATAGCCATGTTCAAATATATAAAAGGATGTCATATAGAGGAGGGAGAAAGGCTGTTTTCTGCTGCTCCGGAGAAGTGGACACGGGGCAATGGATTCAAACTACAAGAAAGAAGATTTCACCTAAACATTAGGAAGAACTTCCTGACAGTAAGAGCTGTTCAACAGTGGAATTTGCTGCCAAGGAGTGTGGTGGAGTCTCCTTCTTGGAGGTCTTTAAGCAGAGGCTTGACAGCCATCTGTCAGGAATGCTTTGATGGTGTTTCCTGTTTGGCAGGGGGTTGGACTGGATGGCCCTTGTGGTCTCTTCCAACTCTATGATTCTATGATTCTATGCCTTCTGCCCTACCAGCCTCAATGGGCACCAGCCTCATTATCTTGGCCTATGACACCTAAGAGATCTATTATTGTATGCCACCCCAACCTCTGGGAGTTACGAGTTAGTAGCCATTGATATGAATGCTTTAGAAATAAATAGATGATGATGATGTATTAATATCTTTACTCTGTTAGTGGTTGTGTTGCATCTTTTTCTTTGCCTGTCTGGGGGCCCCAACCTGTTTCCCTAACATTTAGCATAACAATTTACAATTATGTTCATCTTTGTATGCAGAGAACAACAGCACAAATTTGATATTCATGAAGTGCTTATGATCTCTAAATATAGAACTGGAGTATTTGCCCCTGGAATTACTGATTATAATTCTAAAAGAAGATGAAAGGAGAACTGTGGGTTCTAATTTCTCAGAAGTACAGGGCTTTTTTTCTCCCCCCCCCCCCGGGGGGAACGCACATGAATGCAGTTCTGGCACCTTTCAGGTGGGCTTCAGGAGAATGAGGGAGGTGTTCATGGTGAGTTCCAACATCTCCTTTTCTAGAAAAATAGCACTGCAGAAATGAGACCAAAGAATCAATCACTCGTGTGTACATTGTTGTTTTTTACAAGGCAGTGGCAAGGGAAATGTCACCATCCAGATGCAGTTTGGATTACAGCTCCCATCATCCTTGACCTTGGGCTAGGGCTAGGGCTGATAGGTGTTGGAGTCCAACAACGTTTAGAGGACCACAGGTTCCCCACCTCTGGTTTGTAAGGACCCGGAATTATACCATAATCGTTGAGGGTAGAGTGAAAACACAAATAAAGTTGAGTGGTTTGAAGGGGATGTCATGTTTTTGATTGTTTCAGAGAAACCTGGAACAAGATTCAGCTTCAGGCCTCTCTGCTTCTTGGTCTTTTGCCCAAAACTGCCTTCTGTAGGAAAAGTTTGAGTAAGCAGGAAAATCTGGGTAATAAATTTTCTGTAATTTGCTTCCCACATACTAAACACTATAATACATTACTGAACTGTGTTAATCCCCTTGTGCCCTTGTGTCATTTTACATAATAATGTTTCCACATATCTGCCTGCTTGCCTTTTCCTCTTGAATTGCTTTGCCAGCATTGGGTGGGGAAAGTGCCATGTGAAAGCGGAGAAGGAAGATAAGGTAAATGGACGGTGTTTGAGCAAATTAGGACCTTTCCTCCCCAAAGAGAAAGCTCTCCCTTAGTCCCAGGAACTGCATGTGGCATCATTGGCTATGGTACCAATCTGAATGCCCCTGTACCTCAGGAATAAGGAAAGCGCAGGTCTTGTTTATAGGTTTCCAAAAGGCATATACTTGGCCACTGTGAGAACAGAGTGCTGGACCAGATGAGACTTTCACCTGATCCAGCAGAGCTCTTCTTGTGTTCTTAAGGAGGAAAGACTGGCATGCTTTGTGACCCTACAAGTAATAAAGACATGTATCTAGAGTGAGCAACAACTAGAAAAAACAGGGTCTGGAAGCTCAGTTTTGTGCAGGGCATTGAGGGGGCAGAGGCACCTTTTCTGAGAGTTGGGACCAAGCAAAAAACAAAACCCAAGTTCTGCTAATCATACAAGCACTTGTATTTGCCATGCGCATTCCACAACTCAGTAAGCATCCTGATGATTGATTATATGTTAAACACATGCTGTTATATTTCAAGGACAAAAGGAAACACCTTGGTTCCCTAATATGGGGTTGGGAACCTGTGGCTTCCAGATGTTGTTGAATTAAAACTCCCATCAAACCTAACCACTCGCTATACTGATGGGAGCCCAGCAACATCCCCTATTTATATAAACAACAGCCCCACAAAAATTAAATATATGATAGAAATAACATTAAACGAGCAAACAGTGTCTTTCATCTGTAAGACAGGAGTGAAAAATAAATTTTGATCAGTGTCATTTCCAGGTTTTAGAGGGGCCCCCGGGCAAGACACACTTCATGAAACCCCATCCCTCAGTGTGCCTATCTCCTCACCACAGTCGTTCAAGGGTTTGTTGTTGTTAATGGGACCCATAACAGGATGCTGACCCTTGACAATGGCCTTGATTTAAATCAATGCATTTCCTAAAATGGAACTCACCAGAGCCATATTTAGCATGGATCTGAGGAGCATCGCCCTGCTGTCTGCAGTGGAATTTGCCATGTCTTTTACCCATTTCCATTTCCATTACCTACAGCAGGACTCTCTCTGGAATGAATGGCAGAAATGGTCCCTCTAGAGGTCATGAGAAAGGAAGAAGGCCCTAAAATCAGTTGTTCTTCCTGTTTCCCATCTCACAGAAGCAGATGATTAAATAAAACAAGCAATAACAACCAGTTACTGGGAGTTTGTCAACAGGTGAGAAGGGTTCTTCATAAGGGAACAAAAAAAACTGCTGCAGCAGACAGTTTTTCTAATAATGGGTGTGTGCTTGTGTGTTTTCTTAGTTCTAAATGCTCCCAGGAATGCTGTTAATATATACTCATTGTGTTTTAAGACTGAACCTCGGGTGTTTTCTAATGCTTTGGTTTGAAGAAAACTCCAGTCATGTGCCTTTAATATTTATTGTTGGTGGAAAAACTCATCAAGGATGGATGCTCTTGTGTGACATACAAGAACATAAGAAGGGCCCTGCTCCTCCTATGGGGCCTGCTAAAGGTCTCAGTATATATCCCCTCAAAAATCCAGAGCGCATGAGAGACCATTTGCTCTTCCTGCTCAGTGCCTGCTTGCACTGATTCAGTCTCTCTTATGTTGAATACATCCACTTAAACACGCCAACATTCCATTGGATGCCAGGATTGGACATCCACTGTCCCATTCTGAACAGAGGAAGGGTACAAAGCGTATTCCCTGTTGGTGGTGGTTGATATAGGTTCTTTCCCCTACTGATGGAGGGTGAGGCCATGCTCACACTGTTCTCTCTTTCATCTGTTTTAGACGCGGTTGCCATTTTGTGTTATGTTACACCTATATGGAGCCACAGCACTATTTCAAAATTCCAATTGACCTCCCTGTTTCCAAACAGCTGGCAACCCCTGGCCTATGGGAAGCTCACAAACAAGGCACGGAGGTCATAGCCCTCTCTTCTCCAGTAACCTTATGGAATGCTACCTGTGATCCTGGAGGTACATAAAGCCATCATGGCTTTTCAGCTTTACTAGACATACCCTCCATGAATCTGCCTAATTCTCCTTTAAAGCCATCTAAATCAGTGGCATCACCAACTCTCTTTTGCCTTCTGTCTGTCCTGAATCTCCTGCCAATCCATTTCATTGGATGACCCCAATAAGTCACTTAGACAAACCAGAAGAGGCACAGGTGATCTCTCTAGGTCATTACTTTATCATTCTTTCCTTCTACCTAATATCCTTAAGTGATTGTTTTAATCAGTGTAGTGCAACCATCTTACTGCCTGATATTCATATGGGAGCAATAGCCTTCCTGGAGACAAAACACTGGTGCTGAAGCATTGCTTAGTCAGTCAAAACCAGCAATCCACCAGGACTGAGGTGTTATGTGCAAATCAGGATTATTCCTGCTTAGATGGATTGGAATGGGAGACTGCCTCATATCAGGTCAAATCATTGCTCCATCTAGCTCTGTGCTGTCAGTTTTCTCAACTGCTGTGTGGTAGCTCTCCAGGGTTACAGGCAACGGATTTTCCCCAGTGCTACATGAATATACCTGGTATTGAACCTGAGACTTTTTGCATGTACAAGTATCCTGCTACTGCACTGCTGCCCTTCCCCACAGTGCTAGCAAGGGTGCATTTAATTGGTCAGCTTTCTTTGTCATATGTTTGCCGTGTGACAATGGAATGCAATGAGCCATGGCATAAGAAAAAAGCTACGAAAATATTATTTTCATTGCTCAGAAAGAAATGATTAATCAGGGACTAGAGGCAAAGGTAGCAATGCCTATGGGAGCTGACTCTCCAGATTGAGGTATTATAGGATATCAAAAGGCTACCTGAAAAATCCATCACTTGAGTTTGCCAGACTCTTCCGAAACATTTCAGGGAGTTGAGCCAGGCACATTAACTATCTGTTGGGTTATGAGCTCTGCAGACCCCGAGGCATGTGCTTAGCCGTTCTTCACTCCAATGGCTTCAGACTGGCTCTCTCCTATCTATATTTATCACTATCCCCTTGGGAAGTGCTTTGGCAGACACTTGCAATGAAAACCCTGCACAGAGCACTTTCTGGCACACGGTGAGCAGCCTTTAAATAGCACAGTGACATACTGCAATAATTACTCATATTAGCACTTTTCTGTGAGCTGCAGTGTGTGTATGTGTGTCACAGAGTCTGTGTCACCTGATGTGATTCACAACACAGTGCGCAAGCAGCTAGGTCGAACAGGAACTGGCGAAGAAGATCCAGAGAGTGGCCTCAACCCAAAGTTCTGCCAGAAGCCGCTTGATTTTCAGAATGCTTTTAGCTCAGTCGAGAAATGTAGGTCAATGGATGTGATATCACAAGCCTATTATCCCCCAAAGTCTTTGCATCTCTGTTCTTCACTTTCAGCAGTTGCTGTTACAAAAGTTGGGTGCAGTGGCAAAAGCCCATGGGGTTCCAGGGTCTGTGGTACTTTGGAGAACTGAGACACAGTGGAGACTGTCGTAGCTTTAAGAAATTTGGTTTCCTCACCTATTTACACCTTCAGTCAGCATGGAGGGAGTCCAGATCTTATCGCATGGTCATTTCAAGAGGGGCTTTTACCCCACAGCAGTGCAGCCCTAGAGTCCAAGGCATCTCTCCCAGCCAGCCTGCAGCCAGCCTGCCCAAGATGGATCCCAGTCTTCCTTTTTCTTTCCTCTTCTTCTCGGCAACTGTTCAGATATTCATCTGCACTCACCTGTGTAGTGCAGAGGGTGGGTGGATGCACATAGCTTTGTAGAAAGTTCCAAAATCATGCCTAGGTGATTTCAGATCTCCTGCAGCACCTGTGTTCTTTTCTACATCTCATTTCTTTCAATAATAACATTAAAAAAATAAAAAGCAAAACAGAACACCCATGTGTGTGTGTGGTATAAATAAATACTGATTACAAGTGATGCTTGCATGCAAGAAAGGGACAGTTGACATATGGACATATCATTTGATTGCTGCCCCTCTGAAGGCTGTTGAATGAATGAACTGATTGCATGGAATTGCCATTGTGTTTGATATAATGTATATGTATACTGTATATGACATAACATAAAATAAGTTATGTGTTCTGTTTTTGATGGGCCATTCACACATGCAGTCATCGTACAACGAACTTTCATGTGTGAACTTGTCCTAAGTTTTTGGGGGTGGGGGTGGGGGGGAGAGAACAGAACAACAGCTGTGCCTTAGCCACAGATCTTATTTTTCATTCCTTGCATTCTGTCTGTATCCTCCGGTAGGTTAGATTGTAAGAAAACAAAGAGAAGAATTCTTTTCTGTGTGGATATGCTGAAAATTACTCAGCTCCATTCAAGCCTGTTTGATTCCATCATAGTGGTTAATAACTCTTTGCAGAGTGGGGTTGTTTTTCCTTCATTGTTACCCTACGCAAAGTGCTCTGGACTCACCAGCACTTAATGAATCACTCCCAAACTACTCATATCAGCTTCAAACACATTCTATATTCAGACTAACAGCAGAATCTGGACTAATTTGTATTTCCTAGCTAACAGTTGGTTTCTGCTGTTTGTTGCTCATTGCGTGTGGAGGGCTGTGGGATATCATTGGCTAGATGACTGAAACTTGGTGGGAGAATAACAAATGGTCCATAATGAAATGGCAAAGGATCAACATATGAGCAATTTCCTGGTTGAATAGTGAATCTTTCAGGATTTGCAAAGAAATGCTTGCAGGTACACCAGCAGCTGGTGGTCCCTGGATTAAATCCAATCCCTTACACCATCCGTGGGCAGACTTCAGGCTTGTAGGGTCTTATCTTTTACTTGTTTTTACAAGAATCTCAAGATCTACCAAAGTCCTAGAATTAAAGATTTCTGAGCCCAGGAGTTTGTTTTGAGTTTCGGAATTCAATGACGCTCATAATCCTTCCACACAAGCTTTGTTGCCCAAGGTGTTTTTCCCCTCTTTCCATTTCAGCAGTATAATTTAGGGTAGGAGAGGGGTCACTTTGTCGCTGCTGTTGTTAAACAATCGGGAGTCAGGAAGCCTTTGCAACCTACTGCAAATCACTCTGAGATCTACCAGTATTTCCCGGTCTACTTTCCACCCACCCTATAGGGTATCTTCCGGCTTCAGTGCTGTCAACAACATTCAAAGTAGACGGTGATGTTGATGAACAGCATCCACAGCAAGGGGATTTGGTCCTGGGCTATTTGTGAGTGGGATCTGGCAAACCACCCCTGGATCTGTTTTGATTCGTTGCTGGCCAGAGGTCTATGTCGAAATTACACACATGCTTAATGTTCTTTCGTTTAAAGAATGGGCACACATTCCTGGTAACTAGTGTCCAACAACTTCCACCCTCCTATCTAGGATCATTTTGGTTGATACAATCAATCAGATATAGTTACGTCACAATATACTGTATTTTTCCATGTATAATACCATGTTTGTTTTTTTTAATTACCTTCTTGTGGCTGTCATGAAGAAGCTGCTGGAACTGCCCCAAAAGCTCAACATGCTTGGTGGGGCACGCTCTGTTTTAAACAGGCATAGGCAAACTCTGGCCCTCCAAATGTTTGGAGCTACAATTCCCATCATCCCTGACCACTGTTCCTGTTAGCTAGGGATGCTGGGAATTGTAGTCCCAAACATCTGGAGGGCCGGAGTTTGCCTATGCCTGGTTTAAAATATTGATTTCTTAATTTTTGGTTCAAAATAACAGGGGTTGTCTTATACATGGAAAAATACAGTAACTGCGGGTGACCGGGAATGAGAACACATGAAGGCCATTTAAACCAGGGGTCCCCAAACTAAGGCCCGTGTGCCAGATAAGGCCCAAAGGACTTGTTTATCCGGCCTGCGGTGACCCCCTCCACCTGCTGAAAATAGGTTGTGCACATGCACAAGCATTATTTCCAGTGCGCATCCGGGTCGGAGGTGGCCCGTGCTCCCCCACCCTCCGCCCCCCCCCCCCACAATCAGCACTGGAGACACCGGCTCGAGGCGTGGTAAGTTTGCTGACCCCTGGTTTAAACGAATAAGCAATTTTTAAAAATGATATTATGAAAAGGGGGGCGTATTTTGGGACAGCTGAAAATGCCCACAAGAAGTAGTGTGTATATTTCTAAAATTAGGACCAAGTCATTCTAATGGTGCATGTCTACTACTCAGAAATAAGAGCTGTTGAGACCAATGGGAGTTACTCCCAGGCAATTATGTGTAGGATTGCAGCTCTTTGCCCACACCTCTTTGCCCACACCTGCATAGTAATACACATATATTCTCCAGTAGCAACGCACACTTCTCCACCAGACAGTTCCCAGAATGCTTTAACCATCAATCCCCCTTCTCTGGGAGTTGTAGCTCTGTGAGGAGACTAACAACTCACAGCACCCTTAACAAACCAGAGTTCCCAGGAATCTTTCAGGAAACCATGACTATTAAAGAGGTGGTAGAAGGGCACTTACATGTATAATGTGAAGGTGTCCAGTGTGTCTCTAAATCAGAAGCCCTTGCTTCAGCCTAGATCTTGCTCTGTTTGGCCTCTGCTTGCTCTATTTGCTCAAACTTGAACTCTTCCCTTGGATCAGGACCCCTGTCCTGTCCAGGCTGTCACTTGAAAGCGAACAGCAGCAAATACATGGGCCTCTCTTTGCAGACTTTTGTGTTCAACATGTGGTTGTTGAGGAGTGGGGCCAACACAGTGAAGGATGTCAGGCTTCGGTTTGGAGGCTCCGCCCTCAATGCATTAGGGTATGCAAGAACAAGATTTTGCAAAAGGTCTTATTCCCAGTCACTGTCTGCCCAAGTCAGAAATAGCTGGAGAAAAAACTTTGACGGACTTAGCAAATCCTGTTACTCTGGTCTTGGGTTCACAAGCAATTCATGAGGTTTCTGAGAGGATCAAATCAATAGAAAGGGGATGTTCTTGTAGAGAAAATGCTAAGTCATTGAGTGTACAGTGGTATCCTGTGTTACGTATGTGATCCGTTCCAGGTCGCGCCACATAACCCAGGCACACATAATGTGAACGAACAACAACAAAGAAAAAACCCGGAGGTTCGCGAGTTTTTGCGCTTCTGCACATGCGCAGAATGCTTCTGCGCACCCATGCGCACCTGCCATGGAGGACTTCCGGGTCATGGAGGCCCATAACTTGAACGTACGCAACACGGAGCGTACGCAACACAAGGTATGATAGTATATTGAAAGGAAGTCTGCAGTCCTAAACATGCTTACTAAGGAGACAACCCCATTGAATTCTTTTGGGGAAACTCACATAGGATTGACTTGCACAGCTGTAAGTTATATTGACCAGAGGCTTTTTGCACAGCATGGAAAACCAATGTTCCAGTTAGAGCACAAGCAGATGGATGGGTACTACTAACGTGAATTTCTAAGTAGCATTTTTTGACTTCTTCATGCTACAATCTCTGCCACAGAGGAGGAAAGAAAACAACAGCAACAGTGGCTATTTTATGAACCTCTAGCAGAGCAGGAATCTGCCAAATATATCATCATCAGCAAACAATGCTGCAGTCATGTGGAGATATTTTTCCACTCTGTGTCCTTTATTAATACATTTGGAAAACTAATAACTGAAACCCACAGCTCAAGGTCATTCATGGCTGGAAAAGCTGGTCACTAGGCAATGGACAGATTATTCAGGAGTGCTTTTTTTTACAGTGATTTAGCATTAAGCACAATCTTTCTCTAATTGTCAGAATAAGCTGAGTAGGTGCATTAGGAAAAGCTAGACTTAGTCTGCATGCAAATGAAGGACTTGAAGATTGCCTCTGAGATAATCTTGTCCAATCTCTCTTTCTCATCGGGCACATGGTTCAATGTCATTGACATTGGCTAACCTCTCCTATCAGCATTGTGGGAGACATTGGGCATGATGACCTTTGAGCCAAAGCCTACTATTGTTAGTAACATTGTAGGTATTTCTTTGGAACAATGCATGCTGTTCTCATCCACGACAGCCATATTTAGAATTCAGGGCTCAGTGATCAGCTCTGTGGATCTCATGAGAATTTTGCTTCAGCAATGAAAAACATGCAAAGCGAATGTGACCTGAGCTATTCATCTCCACCTCTAAACTACACTGGATTGCACAGGAAATCCGGTAACTAAAGCAGAATTTAGATTTCTAAATATTTCCAGAAAGCAAGTTTCTAGACCTCATAGTCCCACTGTTCAGGAGTGAACTCTCAGATAACAGATGAGCTTTTTTTCCTGAATTGATTGATTAATTGGTTATTTAATCTCCATACCACCAGGACCTCTGTACACACTGCCCAGACTTGCACCCTGGGGAGATCACGTCACTGCTGCTAACGCAGTGGTTTGGCTTCACCCCCAGAGGCACACTCCATTGACTCTCAAGAAAGATGGATGCCAGCAACAACATACCGTTTAATTTATTTAAAATATCTCTAAGTGATGTGCAGAAAAACAGAAGAAGCAACAGACAACTTATTCCTAATATTACAAAAATACACAGCTACATATAAAAATGTTACATTAATATAAAGTTTCTCATATATATATAAATTCTCAGTATAAATTCAGTATAAATATATAAAGTTTCTCAGTATAAATTCTCTTATAATGGCAATGACACCCATTGAGAGGTGCTGCAACTGAGTTCCGGTGAGTTCTGGCTTAAAAAGAAGCCCTGCTTCAGGAAGAGACTTGCAAGCCTTTCATCAGCCCCACCTTTTCCCACATTCACCCCACCCTGTCTGATTACTAGCCAATCTCTTCCCAAGCAAGCAGCCACTCTGGTAAGTTCTCCCTACTGGATAAACTCATAAAGGTAAGGCCAGTGAAGAAACGTGACTGAGAAAATAAGGGGCACATGGGACCATAAAACGGGACAAAATATTGGGCAGTATCCAATGTTGCTGTTCTGCTAGTGAAGCACACTTCCACAACAGAAATTCCCATTCCTCTCCTCTCCCCTGAAGCCCTCTGGGAACTCTCAAAATCTGCTCTAGAGGGGTTATGGGGCAGATTTTAAGGGCATGCCAGGTGATGGGAAGAAGGAGAAGGAGAGGTCCCATGCAGGAATGGAACCTGAAGCATGCAGTGTGGAATACAACTCTGTGCTCCCCCCTCTCTCTTTTATATAATAATATATTACAATGTTAGCAGCGTGTTCCAGGTACACATGTTTCATATTATATTGTCACCAGCACCACTGGCTTAAAATTATATTGCTGCTCCCTAAAAGCTCATAAAGTTCCCTTTAAAAGGCCATAAAAATTTAACCCGTGTTTGTTTATTGCCTACAGGATGTAAATGGAACTCATTTGTTTTTGATATATTTGCCATCGCTTGGACTTCACTTTCCACCCAGCGTTATTAAAAAATAATAATTTGTTTTAGTCTTTCCCTCATTTTGAATGAGTGAGGGAAAATTAAATTGAATAAGCCCAATTGAAAAAGTAGCTGAATATATTCTCCGAAGCAGAAGTCTGGCTGTGATGATTGCTATTATCCAAGTGTGCCACTTTAGATTGCCCTGAGAAAATGGGGGGCAGGGGTGGGAAACGAGTCAAAGACTCACTGTCTGATATATTCAAGGCTCATTTGCATGAAAGAAGTACAGTGGTACCTCGGGTTACAGACGCTTCAGGTTACAGACTCCGCTAACCCAGAAATAGTACCTCGAGATAAGAAATTTGCTTCAGGATGAGAACAGAAATCACGCGGCGGCAGCGGGAGGCCCCATTAGCTAAAGTGGTACCTCAGGTTAAGAACAGTTTCAGGTTAAGAACGGACCTCCAGAATGAATTAAGTTCTTAACCCGAGGTACCACTGTAGTTCATTTCAGGACCTATTTATTATTTATGTTTATTGTCTTTACAATATTTCATGAGAATAATGATCACCAATGACACAAACAATAACTTTTAAAGCAAGTATGCTGGGCCTCGGGTCTCTTTGAGGTGACCTTTTTATTGAGCATTCATTCTGATTCATTTGGACAAAGTTTGTGCGGAGGTTATATACAATGTCTACTGTTTACTCAGCATGCATTCTGATTTTCTTGTGGGGAAGTGATGTGATGTCACAGCAGGCAATTGTTATCTCAGTGAATTTCCCCATCACTTTCTTTACTGCAAAAAGTCTGATTTAGTTTGGAAGTGGGCTTATGGCACAAAAGCATAGACTCCACTTCCGGCAAGGGCGCCATTGTCGGCGGCTGGGAGCTGTTTCGGCTGCGAGACAGCTCCGGTTTCCCAGGGGGCCAGGAGCTCCGCAACCGCGCAGCGGGCTCCGGTAAGCCGCGGGAAGGGCGTCCCGTGGTGTGGGCTCTCCAGCGGGCCCCATTGCGCCATCCTATTCTCGAGCCTCCCTTGTAAAAGGGAGTCCCGAGTGAATGGGCAACAGCGCGGGGCTGTGGAGGCTGTCCCCAACCTGGGAAATCAAGCGGCGGCCGCCGGTGGCACTTGAGCACCCCGTTCTTTCTCATTTGGACTAAAATAAGAAGAAACCCGTAAGCTGTAAGTATGGAGTTCAATTGGAAGCTAAAATTTGTTTAATTGGCTTTAGGGGAGAAACGTCAAAGAGGAAGTCCGTTTCTCTCCCCTGTGACAGGAGAATAGTAACATTGGATCTGACTGTTGCTACTTTTGGCTGATACAAGGTGTTTTTTTTTACTTTGAGCTTGATCGATAAAAAGACCCCTTTTAGGGGTGGACTGAGATTTTTGAGGTATTTCTTCGGAGAGACTGTGGATTGTAAGGTGGAAAATTTTTGCACTCTGATTAGGGGGAAATGGTGGCTGTAATTTGAGATTTGAAGATGGAAAAGTACTGAACTTTGTTATTTCCTGCCTACTTCTGCCCTTTTCGGTTTCGTTTCTACGATGCCTACAGACTTAGCAATGATTTTAGGACAAAGGAAAATTCTTCTGGAATTAGAACTTTAGCAACAGAATGTCATCGAAAGATTTTCTGAGATTGGAACTGCTTTCAGGAACTTTGCTAAGGAACTCAAAGAACTTAAAGAAATAATCATTGAGCGCTGTTCAGGGATTTTATCTGAAGTAGAGCAAATGCAACTCCAAGAAGAAGAAAAGCCCTGTCGACATGAGAGGTCCAGGTCTGGCTATTGCGACGTTATAACTGCTTTCTGGGGTGGGAGCCCAGAAAAACAGGAACAACAATTTTGGGAATTACAATTGCAATTTGATTGGAAGACTGAAGTGGAGATGCTTGGTGGTGATGTATTACTTTCTCTGAAGAGCTCAGCAAAAATGCTTTGGGACAATGTTTTGATTTTCGGATATCAAGGAAAAGAGGACATTCTGGATTTTGGTTTGGGAAAAGATTGGGGGGAAGTCTGGTGGGTGACTGTGATGGGAGGAGAGAAAATGGCAAGAAGTGGGGTAGGATGCAAGAACATATATGATTAACCAGGAAGGCCTATCACGGTACCCCGATGTGATAGAGTAAAAATGGATTTGGAAAAGGGAAGAAATACTTAGGTTTTTTATGATATTGTGTTGGTTTAATATTTTATAAGGTATGAATTAGAAGTAATAGGAGCAGCAGTTTTATGGAACTAAGAGAAAGAAAAGGTTATAAGAAGCTAAAATTTGCAATATGAGGTTATATATATTTTTTTAGTTAGAAGTTATATGATATAAGATTTTGAGATAAAGACTAAGAAGGTTCGTGAATGTATGTTAAAATAATTAGAAATGTTACTAAAGTAAATAAGAATTGAACGCAGGAGAGAGATTTGGAACAAAATTATAATTAATAGTTGGTGTGTTCCTGTGTGTAAGGTATGTATATGTATTTGTTTTTCTTTTATTTAGTTGATGTTGTTTGTAATATTTGTTCTTTCTTTGAATGATTGTTATTATTTGTTGTTGTTTTGTTTGGTTGTATTTATTCTTTTTTGATGTGGAAAACCAATAAATTTTTGTTTAAAAAAAAGAAGCATAGACTCCACATTTCAATTGCGCAAACAGAATTTGCTGGTATCTAACTGAATCCCACGCCCAAAATAGCAACGGTCTGGAATTGGCCTATATTTTCAACAAAGACAAATTTAGTAATCTATTCCAGGGGGACCTGCAGCCCTCCAGACATTATTGAACTTCAACTCCCGTCAGCCAAATCAGCATGGCCCGTGGCCAGGGATGAATGGAACTGTAGTCCTGCTACATCTGATGCATCACAGGTTCCTTACACCTGATCTGTTAGTTAATAGCAGGGCTCCTGTCGCAAGGAGTTATGAAGTTGCACAGCATAGACCAGGCATAGGTAAACTCGGCCCTCCAGATGTTTTGGGAACATCTGGAGGGCCGAGTTTGCCTATGCCTGGCATAGGCCCACCCGCATCACCAACATGCACACCAGCCCCCCCCCCCACAACCACAAGTTCAGCCACCGTATTAAGGGACCCTGTGTGCATAGAGATGTAAATGTAAGGGGGGGTTCTATATCTCTACATTTGTATGTGCATAAGGCCCATCCTCACAGTGTCAATTTCTCACAGGTCAAACGTGGCTGGTGGAAGGGTTGGGTGGTTCGAACCCGCAACCCCTTCACACCTTGCATGTGAAGGGCATCATGTGTACTGTCTTAGATTGAAGAATTCCTATGCATTCTCACATGCTGCTTGCTCCCCATGCTCTGAGATCTGCAACACTGACTCTTTTTAGCAGCCTGTGCTGTTATAACAAGAAGCCCTACCAAATAGGGCTTGATGCCCACTGCAAAAGCTGCATGTTCAACAAAGCTGAACAGATTCTATTGTAATGGCTACTGGCTACGAACCATAAAAATCCAAACAGATTACCAATAGAATAAAATTTAGCATGCCCTTTTGTTCCTCTGGGTAGTGATTCTTCCTTGAATAATTCTTTTCACCTTAGTTGACCTCACTGCCGTTGAATCTGACTGGCCGCAGCATCAACCCACATTATTTTTTATATGGTCATCCATAACATCCAGTGAGGTGTCCTCAACAAAATTATGTAGGCCGCTCAATTTACCAGTGACAATTTGGCCGGAGTGGTGATCCTTTTGATGAATGTTGGGAATGCTGATCAAATGCACAGGAGGAGGACAGGACTCCCAAACTTTCAATACTGTGAAGCAGAGGGAATGTTGGCAGGGGGTCATGTAGAGACAGAATATAGAAGAGCAACACCTCTATTAAAGGTAAAGGACCCCAGACAGTTAAGTCTAGTCACGAACGACTCTGGGGTTGCGGTGCTCATCTCGCTTTACTGGCCGAGGGAGCCGACGTTTGTCCACAGACAGTTTTTCTGGGTCATGTGGCCAACATGACTAAGCCGCTTCTGGCGAACCCAGAGCTGCGCACAGAAACGCTGCTTACCTTCCCGCCAGAGCGATACCTATTTATCTACATGCACTTGGACGTGCTTTCGAACCCTATCACGGGGATTCGAACTGCCGACCTTCTGCTCAGCAAGCCCTAGGCTCTGTGGTTTAACCCACAGCGCCACCTGCATCCCTCAACATCTCTATTAGCCACCTGTAATTTTAAAAGCAGGAATAGTCAATGTGGCGCCATCCAGATGTTACTATTTGTTAATTTAAAAGCTTATATACCACCATTCATCAAAATACCACAGGGCAGTTGACAACATAGAACATAATAAACTGTGTGTGTGTGTGTGTGTGTGTGTGTGTGTACAGTAATATCCATAAAATACAAGAAAAACCAAACCATCATATAAATAAGATTCATAACAATAAGCACTACATAGTGATCAATATAGGAGATGCACACACACACAGGTACCACAAAAGCAAGGCCACTGGTAAGGTATTAATGGAGTTGCACTCCAACAATATATGGACTGCACCCTGTTGGCAATCCCTGTATATTAAAGGCAGAAGAGCTCTCTTTTCCTGTGCATGCCCTCCCTTCCCTTGGAGACAGGAGACCAGATAGAACTGAGGGCCGACATGTCCAGAACAGCTGTTCTTCTTATGCCCTTTTATCTCAGCCCTACCACCTCCTGTTACCAAAATCCCTTCCGCCTTCCTCTCCACCTTCTCATTAGCATCTTGCCTTCTTGCTGCCCCCGTTTCCCATTTCTCCCTCGCTCTCCCTTCCTGCTCTTCACGCTTTCTACTCCTGTTGGGGCTAATGTGTGCTCCGTGGCTCCCAGTCACGTACAGCGCTTCCTGTCAACAACTTCCCCGAGATACACTATATTTCATTATGGTTTAATAGGATTGAGCAGCCGGGGCCTATTTGAATTCTCTGTGTGTCTGGTCCCCGCTGCACACACTGTGGCTTGAAGTGCTCATTTTACAGGAGACGGGAACCTTTCATTTCCAGGAGCTGGTAATTTCATCTGCATTGTTCAAGCCACTCCGGCATCCGAGGGGGGCAAGGAGAGACCGCCCAACCTGTAAAAGGTACATGGAACATCTGTCTCACAATTACTTTTAACTTGAATGTTTTCTGTTCTGCTCCCTTCCTTCCACTGATCGGCCCATTCTCACCCAGCTTCTAAAAGAGAGAAAGCACTGAGAAAGAATTCTGAAAAGGTTATAACTGTCATTGCCACACAAAACAAGCTGGCAGAAGAAGAAATGCTCAGCTGTCAGTGTGTGTGGACACACACACACACACACAGAGAGAGAGAGAGAGAGAGAGAGAGAGAGAGAGAGAGAGAGAGCGTGCAAACTGAACCCCCACCATACACCAAAAAGCTGAAGTTCTTGAAACTGAAAACCTGAAGGTGGGGTTTTTTTCCCCATTTTAAACCTATCTTTAGAACAAGCTGAATCAAATGCTCTTTAGCCCCTCTTTTCTGAGGTTTGTCTTGATTTTCTAGTGACAGCCAAATGACCTCCATCTCTCATGAGAATGGAATTGACCCTGTTTGACCTCCTGTGTAAGCACAGAATAGAGCAATTGCTGTCCATAATGGCCAGTCTTAACTTTCTATTTCATTTCGCAGCAAAGAAGACTGACATTTACTCGAGAAGGCTGTACGGTCATAATTGAACCAGCACTCAGACTGCTAACTCTTGTTGTTCAAGTTGCAATGCTTGCTCTAAAAAAGCATAATTTATTAATTAAGAGATTTCTTACCCACCCTTCACCACAAGGTCTCAGGGTGGGTTACAATCATGCAATATTAAAATCCAATAATACAATGGAAAACTAATCAAAGAAAATACATCAGGCAATCGAGGTGGTCTCACGAAAACCACAAAGCTCTTAAGTGACAAAGGCCAGGGTAAAGGGTAATTATTACACCGCTGTTGCTGTGTGGAATATGGCTGTCCTACTGCTGTGAATGCCTATTGGTTAAACGTCTGTGACATCACAGAAAGATTCTTAACACACTTCCTCCTTCTTCCACACCATGCTCAATTTTAGTTCCCATTTTTTATCCTTCCCCCTTTTTCTTCATTGATTCTCATCCTTTTCAGTACAGGCAACTCCCCATTTATGCAGGGGTTACTTTCTGAGGCACTGCACATTTAAGTGAAATCGCGTATATTGGGAACACCATTGAAAAAGCCTGCAAACATGACAGTCGCTCCCTCCCAACTGCCTTGTTCAAGCTCCAACTCTCCACAACCTCAAAGGTTGGTGCAAGGGCTCCTGATATTGTACTGGCTCTTGCAATTGCTAGATGCTGTTCTTGCATCATTTTTGCCATTTTCACGCTCTTTCAAGGGCCATTTTTGCCCCTTTTCATGACACATGTGGGTTTGCGGTGATACGCGCATGCATGGTCGCATGTGCCTTGAACACACATAAATGGGACTTTGTTGTTGTTGTTCAGTCGTTCAGTCGTGTCCGACTCTTCATGACCCCATGGACCAAAGCACACCAGGCACCCCTATCCTCCACTGCCTCCCACAGTTTGGCCAAACTCATGCCAGTCGCTTCGAGAACACTGTCCAACCATCTCATCCTCTGTCATCCCCTTCTCCTTGTGCCCTCCATCTTTCCCAACATCAGGGTCTTTTCCAGGGAGTCTTCTCTTCTCATGAGGTGGCCAAAGCATGGGACATTGCCAGTACTAAAAAAAACAACAACAACACTGAGCCATTGCTATGACACCCAGAGCAAGACACACACACACAGCAAGTCAAGCCTGCCCTTTCTGTTATGTGGAGATGGAAATATTGATTTAGGGCAGAACCACATCAACAGGTAAGAGGCTTCATTTGGAAATACCTTTGTTTTCCATCTGCAAAACAGTTATAACAGTTATCTGTGTCACAGAGCTGCAGTTACAGAAATGCATCATTTTGTGTGCACCTGTAGGAAGGGCCTGTATATTCTGGTTCCTCAGTGACTGGGGAGAGTCAATGTGTCTGTGCACGAAGAGTGCCGACACTCATCCATTTTAGAAGCCTGCTTCTTAGCATTGAATAGGACTCATGGTTTGCAGACACCGGGATAAGGGAGTGCAGCTCTGGACTAAGAGATGGTTATCATGCCTTTGCCCCTTCCACCAAGACCCCTTTATCTCTCTCAGCAATGGCTGTTGCCATGGCCACCAAGTGATTAATCATTTTTTGAATCTGGCGTATGAATCTCTCTTGACAAAGTTGGACTCAGACCTGCACCACTTGCTATTTTTAGAGCCTCACTGCATAATGCAGGAGCTGATGAATGTTCTCAGATCTTCATTAGTCAGCCGCTTCCAGCTGCGAGAGAAGTTGCTTGTCTCTGGACCGCAGCTTGATGAGAAGAAAATGAGGGACCTGGGAGGCACCGCCTCGGCGGAGGTAGGGAGAAAGAGAGTCAGCGGGGCCTTCCGGAGCCACCTCTGAAATGTTTACAAAAGCTGTCACCCATCACATACAGGCAATTTGTTTCAAAATTAATGAGGATCCCTGGCAGCCCTCTCAGAATGTCAAACACTAGGGATGCTTCCACACAGAGCAAAGCGAGAGGGAGACAGATCAGGCTGAGGCAAGTTGAAAGTTCAGACAATGCTCTTGCGGCAAGTTCATAATGGTTGTGGCTGAACCAGATTTGAATGCCCATATTCTCAGCATTTAACCCAGCCCTCCAAATCTTGCAGGATGACAGCTCGATTCATACCTGACTGCTCGCCATGCAGGCTGGGGTTGATGGGAGATAGACTTCAACAATATCTGGAGTGGCTGCAAGTTCCCCATCCGTAGTTTAGTCTGATTCAAAGTTAGCCTCAGATCCATAAGGTTAAAGCTTAAATGATATATAATGAACTGAAAAAGATGTTTAAGATAACACTTAAAAAACAAACAAACCAGAAGCTTTTCTTTTAGGAATTGTGGGATCCGAACCACGGCTTCAATAATGTTATTTGCCCAAAAATGGAAGGAAGATGAGGTCCCAATGAGAGAAGGATGGATACAGAAGTTAATGGATTACGCAGAAATGGCGAAACTTACTGGGAGAATAAGAAATCGAGATAACATTTTTTAAAAAAGAAAGGAATGGAAATGATGGTTTATTGAGTATTTACAAACAAACTGTAAAGAGATTAAGACATTGGCAGGATTAATGTAAAAACCTGCAGTTTCAAAATATGTATGGGATATATGCGGGAACAGATAAATAAAAGAATATGTTGAGATAATTTGAAGTATGCAGGAAGATGAAAAGAAATGTAAAGAACCACAGAAAGAGGGAGAATAGAGCCAGAGTTTGAAATTATGGTTGAATAATTGTTGTTATATAAATGAAAATTAAACTTAAAAACCAAAACAAAGTTAGCCTCAGATCCTGGACCAGTCTCAGAGCATGTGAAACAATAACTTGTAGAGTGGTTTCTTCAGTATAATGGCCTTTCTAAGTTGCCATACCAGAGCTGCCTCACTTGGCTCTCAGGCATTGTTCTTTTAGTTCCCGTTCCACATGGTTTTCCCCTCCATAAGCCATTTGTCTAAAGTTGTTTTGTGGATGCATCCTTGGTGTGGCTCTTCCTTGTGATACGTTTTGGTATTAAACCTGAATAAAGGGCCTTTACCACCCCATACACCCTAGATTAGATGGAAGGGCTTTCGGGCAAGAGGCATTCTTTCCTCAAAGGAACTTAACACAGCAGCTGGCCATATTGTCAGAAGGAATCCTCCTCTCTGCCTTGGGGTGCGGGTAAGAAGCTCAGTTCATACTGCATTTAAAAGCAAACTTACGCAATCTGCACTTTCTGAAGCAATATTTGAACCGAAACACAGCCATCTTCAACATTCACACTACTCTGAATTTTGCAATGCAGTTCTCCAACCAATAACACATGAAAATGCATTTACTGGGGGTGGGGATGTGCATAAAAATGCATATATTGGTGAAAACAACTTATGCAAATGCATTATATTACAGGAAACAGCTTGCAAAAATGTGTGTGTGTTTGACAAAAGTACATAAAAAGGGGAGCTTTGGACTAAAATGCTGATGACTCTTCATGGTGGCTTTTTTTTTTAGCAGTCTGAAGGGGAAATGTGAGGAATTGAATTTACGATTGTAAAAAAATTGAAACGGAGAAACCAAAACTGAGAGATTCACCCATCCTGCTTTGAACTTCCCTTAAGAAGCCAGAGTGAAATGCAGTGGGGCCTCTTTGATTTGTGTAGGCCTTTAAGCCTCCAACAGGAATTTGAACGGGCCACACAACAAGATGAGAGACAAAGGGCAGGGCGGAGAGCATTTCAGACATTGGACAATCTGACCAAGCAAAGTTGCAATTACAGTTTTGGTAATTACTGGGCTAGGCCTAGAAAAGTAAAAGCTGCTGAAAGCAATGGTAATTATAGCTTATTTTCAGTATGTTAGGAATTGCTTGCCCAAACATGCAAGCTGGCATAGAAGAAGCCAGCTTTCTCCCCCACAAAACATTAGTGGTGATGCAGAGCTTGTTAAGCCAACCAGACTTTCCAGAGAGTATCCATTCCTCCAGTTCCCTTTACAGCCGTGTGCTTTTCCCTTCAAAGCTCAGCTCATATGTTAGGCCAGGATAAAGCAAACTAAGTATTTCCACTCTTCCATGGTGTGCCTGAGTGGGTCCACAAGAACCTCAAGTGGAAAGTCAGTATGTGAACAGAGTCCTGGAATGGAACCAAAATGGCCCGGGTTCAAATTCTTGCTTAGCCATGAAACCGTGGCTGAGTGACACTGTGGTTGTCGCCTGAGCACCTTCATTTAATACATTTCCGTTCTGCTCCTCTTTCAAAGGATACCTGGGCGGTGTACAGCAGATGTAATGACATAAAACAGAACTGATCATAAAGCAATAAATAAAATTAAAACAAGACTGAGTATAATACATTTTAAAATGCGGTTAAGGACTGCGTTAGAATAAGCAGGTACGATAAAACTTGCAATTAAATGGCTGGGATAACAGATGGGGTTTTATAACTTTCTTAAAATTCTGAACCTTGGAGGAAAGACAGGAAAATTGGGGGTGGGGTAAATAAACAATGCAAGCTTTGACTTATTATGGGGGGAAGCTGTGCTCCCCAAATAGTGTCTCTGTTCTACTGCATTTAGGAGTGTGCTGCAGCCTGAGTTGTTGCTTCAGCCCAGCTTTGAGACTCAGCTAGCAGGTTACAATCAGTGACAAAGTGTCTCAAGTTCTTATTCATGGATTTGGTTGGAATAAAACCCTCAGCCTGTTGGAATTGTTTATCTTCCAGCTTCCTCTCCAAAACAATTCACCTCATCTGGGTCATAAATAAAGGAACAATAGCTATGTATTTTTAGACTCTTTCTGCGTTGTGTTGGTTGGTTTCCATTTTGTCACCCTGACTTTCCTTTTCCTTTCCTTTTTTTCCCCTTAAAAAAAGAAAAGAAATGCACCTTGTGGAAATAAATTAAGACAAAGTCACATGTTTTCACAAGAAAAGTACCCTTAGTTTGCACTTGCCAAAAGGGAGCTCTATCAGTAAATGAAATCTCAACATACCAAAGAAACGTTAAGGTAGTCCACTTACGCATTGCCAAAACTGAGGAGGAAAGAAGACACAAATCTGCATAGATTTTGCAAAATTTAGACGCACAGGTACCAGCTTATAAATCATTGCCCATCCCTGCTTCATATTATACCTAGTACAGTGCTGTCACTTCATAAAAGTTACAGTATAAAAACATTACAGCATGAATAGTGGGTGTTGGCTCAAGAGGGCAGGCGGGGCACTGTCCCCACCTAGATGATTCTGCCCTCAGACAGGTCCCACTTGCCTGCCTGCCATCTTCCTTTCATCCAGTCCAGTGGGGTGGCTGCCTGCCAGTCTCCTCCGCCTCCTCCTTAGTCTCAGTGTTGCCCCCTGTGGAAACCAACAGGTGGGGCTAAGGTTGGGGACGCAACTGAAATTAGTCGGCTCTGCCTGCGACTTGCTCTGGTCCCGCCTATTATTGCCTCTCACTCCACCTCCTCTTGACACTTTCCACCCCACCAGTCTGAATGGACACCAACTACCACTGAGCATGAATGTTCACATCAAGCACCATTTTGCAAGTAGGATAGCCATTGTGTGGAAAGAAAATGAGAGATGAGGCAAGTGGAAAACACACTTCCCCTCTTGGTTCACATCAGTGCTGGTACGTCTATCCTGGGTCTGGTTAGCAGAGCTTGAAGTTCTAGTTTTGAAAAACAACAAGAAGTAGATTTGACAAGCCAAAGCTCTGCCGGTCCCTGTGCTAAGGTGAGGTTTGCTAGGGTTCACCCCTGACTGGGATCAACCATTGGAAGCAGGGCTGCCTGGAAGGGTGACCTATGTGGCATTTCTCCCTGGTCTCAAATGTGCTGGGGCTGGATTCCTCAAGTGCTCTCTTCTTTTATGATCACTTTGGATGTTTTAGGACTGAGCCTTGAAATAGACATCAGATTCCACGACCAAGTCCTGGCTGACATTATACTCTGCAACCGAGTTAAGACAAATGACCTGTCTGTATACTGTGACCAGTTGCAAAGGAAATCAGGGGTCCATGGTCCTTTAATTGCTGTGTGGCAGGAGGGGTTTCAGCAAGCGAATATTTTCCTCATCCCTGGCTGCACCCCGGAAGCTGCATATTTCAACTCCCTCCCCCCTTTAAAAACAAATGGATAAATGGTACCAGGGTCCTGTCCTCCATCTAGAGTACTTTCAGATTGTTGCTATTTTGGGGTGAGATTCAATCACATGCTGGCAAATTCGGGTCTTCCTTCTTTATTTTTTGCTAGTCCCCCAATTAAAGTTGATTTGGAAGCCTCACACTTCTACCACAAAAGACCAGACTTTTTTCGATAAGGAAATGCAAAGGCACTTGGAAGTTGACATCGTCCAATCTCCCTGCTAACAAAGCAGAAGGCGTGCTTAATAAAGAGCCGGCATGGTCTAACATCCCTGAGAACAAATCAGCATGTAAACAGGTCATCTGAAAGCGACCCTGGTCACCCTAGCAGTGCTTGCTTGGACAATGAAGTGGCAAGGCTTGGATGTGAAAGTGTCCTCCTGCTAAATTCAAGAAGAGCTCCCACCTACCAAATTGCACCATCTGGGATTGTTGCAGTCAGCCTCGCTCTCCGGACATCGAGCAAAGCTTTCCCCCTTTTGAAATTCTTCCCAGACTCCAAGTTCCCTGGCTGCATTCTTCAGTGCTCCGGCTCTCAAGAGAGTTTATTTAAGTTCAGAGCAGTCAGCATTTTATTTATTGTGTCGTACAAAGAGTTCAGGAGGAGCTGTTCTTAAAATGTGCTTCACCTCCCTATACAGTACTGTGCATGGCTAAGGAGCGGGGGGGGGGGGCAGTTGTAGGTTAATAAGTAAATATTGTTCCAGCATGTTTGCATCTCTAGTTCTTCTTCTAAAAGATAACCAGAAAGTGCCAGTGCTGGTTCTCCCTGCTTACAATTCTGTGTTGTGCTAATGGCTAAGTAGAATGTCTTCCCAGCTGTGCCTCCTTTAAGCTTAACCAACCTCAGCGAGTTAAAAAAAACACACACACAACCAGCACCACCTTCCAGATATTTAAACATTTGCAGTTAGTGCTGGCTAGTTAAGTTTTACAGCAATCTATGGCATGCGTTTTGTAGGGGCAAAGTGAGGGTAGAAACTTTTACCCCGTAAAATATTATACAACACACAGTATAAAACCTGAATGTGCCGCGCCATAATAAACACACAAATGTATTGTGATTTTCCTTTCTGTTCTGCCAGCCCCTACAGAGGACCCCCCTATTTATTGACATCCCGCTTTGCAAACTGAATCAGCCAATGATTGAGCTGCTTCAGTTAAATCTTCTGCTAACCAGCTTTTTCTTTTGTGTGTTGATTCCGACCCATTGTCGATGAATACTCCCCAGAGTTACTCCTGCGTCTAGAGCCTGCAAAGATATGCAGAGATCATGTCTGATTCTGAACATCTTGTCTCCCAGCCAGACCTGTAAACTGCTCAGCCACTTCCTGAAGGTTATGCCTTGCGAGTCCAACTAGCCATCTGCATTAGTCATTCAGACAAGATGTTTGCAGATTTCTGTAGTCACAAGAATGACTTTTGGGAGTAGCGTAGAGAAGAAGCCCCAGTTTTTCTCCTTTCACATATTGTGGATAACAAGAATATCAGTGTAGAATATGATGCATTCTCCAGACTGACATGTTCATAGTTAATGGAAAGTAGTGAGCCAGCATAACTGTAGGAGGCTGCCAAGTGTGCTGATATCAGATTGTTCAGGGTGTGTAAGACAAAAAGGGATTGTGAAGAGCTCTGAAAGGATGTCTCCAAAATGGATGAGTGGGCAGTAAAATGGCAAATGCAATTCAGTGTAAGCAAGTGGAAAGTGTGACGCATACTAGGGCAAAAAAAATAAAATCAAAATTTCACATATACGCTCTGAATGGTGTTGACCGACCTGGAAAGAGGCCTTAGGGGGCAAAGTGGATATCTCAGTGAAGATGTCAGCCCAGTGTGCAGAAACTGTGAAAAAGGCAAATTCCATGCTAGGAACCTTTAGGAAAAGAATTGAAAATACAAAATACCAGCATCATAATGTCATTATGCAAATTGATGGTGTGACCGTGCTTAGAATACTGTGTACAGTATTCCATCATCTCACCTCAAAAAGGATATTCTCCCGCTTGGGCACAAAGGCATCATTTCTGGCCTTTACTTCATGATAATCAGGACACACCTGTCCCCCATGAGCTAGCAGCTTCAGTTTCCCATATAACATGGCTGGGGAACCTCAGGTCTGCAGGGTAGGGTGAATCTGGCCCTTGGGACTTTCCGCAGGCCACACACCCCTCCCTAGCCATATCTCCTCTCCCTAGGCCATATTCTTTGCCAGCCCTGCTTCACAAGCTCCTGGAGTGTTTTTTTGCCTTGAGTTCTGATAATGCCTCTTCCTTATCTTAACAGAAGACACAAAGGGGTGTGTGAGCGTGTGTAGAAACTAGCCTACAGAACCAAGTTAACATTTACATTTGCCTCTACCCCCCCCCCCCCACTCACAGTTCACTGGCATGCAGCTCTCATAAGGTGGTCCGAAAGGGAACATGACTCTCGGGCTGGAAATGTTCCCCATTCCTGCTGTATAGCAAAAGCAGTACCTTCGGTGCATGAGACAATCTTCCTGAGATAGAAGTATTTTGTTCTTTCCGCCTTTTCTTTCTTTCTTTTCAGAAAGGATCAGGTTCAAAGAGGATAAGTGATTTTGCCTGGCGTTGCCAAAGAAATCGCGGAAGGCCTGCAAACACCATATAACTCTTTTGGCGGTTACTTGTCAATCTGAGCACCAAGTTTTCCTACCTCCAGGATGCCTCTCTGCCAAGCATTACGTCTCCTTTCTCTCCTACATTCTTTCCAAGAGCATCCGTCATCCACAAGCCATTGAGATAGCTTTATATGGCTGTTGAAAGAGTCATTGCTTTATCATTTCCTTTCCTCTGGCAAGGGTCGGATGATGGGATCCTGTGCTATCCTATCCCCTTCTTCAGTTCTTTTGGCACACTCATTTTTAATATGAATCATTCCCCTTTTGGCTCAGGCTCTCATGCTGATAATATTCTTGTGGAAAGGTTTCTTCAGAAGTCCCTATTACTCATGCATTTTCCAGATTATCCGGCATGTTTCTCGACAAAAGTTATTCCAGAGGGCAGCTTGACAACACTTTGCTGCCCTCTGATCTCTAAAATACAACGTGAGGAGTAGTAGGGAGAAGAGGATC
The DNA here is from genome assembly GCF_009819535.1 of Lacerta agilis. Classification (NCBI taxonomy): domain Eukaryota; kingdom Metazoa; phylum Chordata; class Lepidosauria; order Squamata; family Lacertidae; genus Lacerta; species Lacerta agilis. Next base: position 86,971,424 of record NC_046314.1, on the reverse strand, counting down.
ATGGGAAATGGCTTGACCAGGGGCCATCACTGACTCGAAGTGTTAATTTTCCCAGAGGGTCAGAGTCAATGTTTAAATACTATTTGAAGAGTTGTGTCTGCATATAAAAATATAAGTGGAGGAATGCTATGAAAGTGTGGCACATCTCTGGCGATCATGATGCTGAGCAAAACAAGGCCTCATCAGTACTACGCTTTTAAAGCAGTATCAAACCACTTTAAACTGTCATGGCTTTCCCAAAGAATCCTGGGAATAGTAGTTAATTAGGGATACTGAGTGCACACAGAGCTATGAATCTCAGAGTGGTTGAACAGCTAATCACTCTCAGGGAAGTCTGGGAACTGTAGCCCTGAGAAGAAAAGGCATCTCCTAACAATCTTGGGATGCGGGTAGCACTGTGGGTTAAACCATTGAGCCTAGGGCTTGCCAATCAGAAGGTCGGCGGTTCGAATCCCCACGACGGGGTGAGCTCCCATTGCTTGGTCCCTGCTCCTGCCAACCTAGCACTTCGAAAGCATGTCAAAGTGCAAGTAGATAAATAGGTACCGCTCCGGCGAGAAGGTAAATGGCGTTTTCGTGTGCTGCTCTGGTTTGCCAGAAGTGGCTTAGTTATGCTGGCCACATGACCCGGAAGCTGTACGCCAGCTCCCTCTGCCAATAAAGCGAGATGAGCGCCGCAACCCCAGAGTCGTCCGTGACTGGACCTAACAGTTAGGGGTCCCTTTACCTTTACCTAACAACCCTTAGTGCCCTTAAAAAACTACATCTGTTGGTCACTTTGTGTTTTTTAATGCACACATTATATTCTTAACACAAATATGTGTTAAAGATACAGTATACATATGTGCCAGGGTGGAAGGGCTGTTTGCTGAGTATATACAGGGGCATCCTTCCTTTCAAAAGTATGAAATCAAATTCCCATAGAACTCATCAACTATAGCTTTCCAAAATGGTAACCATAAATTAGATTTCTACCCCAATTTTTCTCCAAGTTGCTTGAGGCTCCTCCCTTCCCAGTTTTATCCTCACAACAGGCCTGTGGGGTAAGTTAGGCTGAAAAATTGTGTCTGGCTCAAGGTCACCCAGAGAGCTTCATGGCTGAGGTAGCAACCAAATCTGGGTCTCCCAGGTCCTAGTTCAACACCCTAACCACTGCAACCTGCTGGTTCTTGTTACAGGTGGGTAGCCGTGTTGGTCTGCCATAGTCGAAACAAAATAGGAAACAAAATAGGAAATTCTTTCCAGTAGCACCTTAGAGACCAACTGAGTTTGTTCTTGGTATGAGCTTTCGTGTGCATGCACACTTCTTCAGATACACTGAAACAGAAGTCACCAGATCCTTAAATATAGTGAGGGAGTGGGGAGGGGTATTACTCAGAAGGGTGGTGGGAATGGGTGATCAGCTGATAGGTGTGGAAAACCTGTTGATGACTCTTAATGGCTGCAATTAGTCTTGCAGGGAAAGGCAAGGGGTGAGATGGCTGGTTCTTGTTAGGAATCCCTTGAACCTGTAACATAAAACTCACACATCTCAATTCCTTTGTGAAATCTTTCAGGGTATAAATGTCTCCAGGCAGCAAAGTTACATAACAACGTTCTTTCCAGACCATGGCAGCCTGGTTCAAGTTGACCCAAGTTTCACTTCAACATCCTGTGCCCTGGAGGAGCCATTTAGACTGTGCATACCATGCAGCTCACTTTAATCTTGTTCCCTCTGTAAAGAATGGGGTGCCTCAGAAACACTCACTTCTGTCAAAGAAACAGAAGGCGGATATCTTGGCTGGGTCCACTGCTGATATTATCATAAAGGGAGCTGGTAAAGAATTCTCACATCTGAAGTTTAACTTCTCACTGAAAAACATTGGACCATGGCAACCTATTTTCTTGGATATTTTGGGACAGTCTGCTTGCACTCTCCTTTCTTCTGGTGCTCTATAAGGCCACATTCACACAGCAGTTTATTCTGGCTCCCCAACTGTTAATTTCTGCATTATATTTGAGTTTCCACACAATGTAAGAGCCACTTCTGGAACTCTGTGGAATACAGTAAGGGTTTGGTGCTCATTTCTGTGTTGATTGCTTCCAGGAAAAAAAGAACCCCCCCCCCATCTCATTAACCTAGAAAACTGTGGGAGTTAAGTGATGAAATTTGAGGTGGTATGCTGGCATACGGCTTTTTCTTGCCGTTTCCCTGCTGTGAACCATGAGGGAACAGAAGCACGCATGTGGGGAAAGGGTGGGAGAGTAGCCATGTTGTCCAATGATGTTCATTGTTGTGTCATGAAACTGAGCACAGCATGCCCGTATATCTGTCAAAAAGTCACAGTTATATAACGCAATGGGTATTGCAGTGCGAAAGGAATGCTAGAAAACAAGAGAGAAATGTTATCATAATAATAATAATAATAATAATAATAATAATAATAATAATAAACACTAATGCAGTGTTCCACATGTCTGAATGCACCCTAAAGCACCGTGTACATGAATGGGTGGCCACATGTCCTATGTTGCAGAGAACAGCGCTTTATTTGAAGGCAAAGCAATGACAAACCTAGATAGCATCTTAAAAAGCAAAGACATCACCTTGCCGACAAAGGTCCGTATAGTTAAAGCTATGGTTTTCCCAGTAGCAATGTACAGAAGTGAGAGCTGGACTATAAAGAAGGCTGATCGCCGAAGAATTGATGCTTTTGAATTATGGTGCTGGAGGAGACTTTTGAGAGTCCCATGGACTGCAAGAAGATCAAACCTATCCATTCTTAAAGAAATCAGCCCTGAGTGCTCACTAGAAGGACAGATCCTGAAGTTGAGGCTCCAGTACTTTGGCCACCTCATGAGAAGAGAAGACTCCCTAGAAAAGACCTTGATGTTGGGAAAGATGGAGGGCACAAGCAGAAGGGGACGACAGAGGATGAGATGGTTGGACAGTGTTCTCGAAGCTACTAACATGAGTTTGGCCAAACTGCAAGAGGCAGTGAAGGATAGGCGTGCCTGGCATGCTCTGGTCCATGGGGTCACGAAGAGTCGGACATGACTGAACGACTGAACAACAACAAGAGTTGGAAGGGGCCCTGAGAGTCATCTAGTCCAACCCCCTAAGCATCCATGACAGGTGACCATCCAACCTCTGTTTAAAAACCTCCAGTGAAGGAGAGACCACCACCTTCCATGGGAGTCCATTCCACAAACAGCTCTTACCGTCAGAAAGTTCTTCCTGATGTTTAGCCAGAATCTCCTTTCTTGTATCTTGAATCCATTGGTTTGTGTCCTTCCCTCCAGAGCATGAGAAAACAAGCGTGCTCCTTCTTCCATGTGGCAGCCCTTTAGACATTTGAAGATGGCTATCCTCTGGGTCTCCTCTTTTTCAGGCTAAACATACCCAGCTCCCTCAACTGCTCCTCATAAGGCTTGGTTTCCAGATCCTTGTTCATCCTGGTTGCCCCCCCCCCTCTGCACACATTCCAGCTTGTCAATATCATTCTTAAATTGTGGCACCCAGAACTGGCCACAGTACTCCAGGTGTGGTCTGACCAAGGCAGAACAGACTGGGACTATTCCTTCACTTGATTTGGATACTATACTTCTGTTGATGCAGCCTAGAATAGCATTAGGGTTTTTTTGTTGCCACATCACGCTGTTGACTCATGTTAAGCTTGTGGTCTACAAAGGCCCCTAGATCCTTTTCACACGTGCTACTGGCAAGCCAGGTGTCCCCCATCTTAAAATTGTGCATCTGGTTCTTCCTGCCTAAGTGTAGAACCTTACATTTGTCCCTGTTGAAAAGATCCATCAATGCAATCTATTTGAGAGATAGTAAAGGGTGCAAGTACCTGTTCAAAAGAACAGGGGATGCCACATTGTCAACAGTTACTGGTCCTGTGTGCAGCTCCCCCATGTGGTGAACTAATGAGTTGCAGGAAGCAGCTCCTTGACAAAGAACCTTCAAGATTGACTCTACCCACCCCAGCTGATCAATGGATCCTTCTGGGCACGAAGGAGTCCTGACAGCTGGCTTGTGTTTCTGACTCCTTTTTCTGACTCCAGCTAAAGGCTAAATAATGGCCTTTAACTTAACATGGGTTGATTTTTTATTTTTTTATTTTACCCGGTAACTAAATGGGGAGATTCTACAACATTTTCCGTAGCTTCTGACATCCCACAACTCCTATTATTTTCTTATGTTCTTACAATGCTTACCCAAACCTTTCACTGTTACCATAGCAGGCCTAGTTTGTGAAGAGAGAGGCAGATTTTCAGCTGAACTGTTGAATTAAACCTAGGTTGGAACTGCTCTAGATTCTTGTCTACTAGAACTGCTAGAGAAACATGGAGGAGACATGTCTTACAATGGATCTGGTTGTATTTAGAGAATGCCCATGGTCACTGCTATTTTTCTAGAAAAAGAGGTGCCGGAACTCACCATGAACCCCGCTCTCCCTCTCTTAGAATGACAATGGGGCCCACCTGAGAGGTGCCAGAACTGAGTTCCTGTGAGTTCCCGGGGTGGAGCCTTGCCATGGCAAACATGTACCGGTATTTAGCAACACTCGTTTTTTGAATAAGTGGTTATGGGGGCCGAGGGAGTCATAGAAGGGAAACAGCACAATGGCCTTCTGTTTCCATGTGATTTACCTGAGGCAGGTATGAGGAAGCAGTGACTGAGGGACAGCTGGAACAAATGAATGTGCTGAGGTGGATACTGATACTACTGTGTTCCCACAAATACGTAAATCATTCCAATATTTATCTCTTTAGAAATATACATTCATAGTAAAAAGTGGGTAGATCTTGCCTGTATTATTAGAAATGGCATCCATGGCCTTTGAAGGCAAAGCTGTATATGGACTTGGGGGTCAAGCTAATAAGGCAAAGGGAGAACTGGAAAACCTAGATGATCAGAGGAACAGATTTGACCTTTGGGGCCAAGACCTCCCAAATCCTGTTTAGTACACAGCCTGAAACGATGTGAGTCTGCTCATTGCAGGTTTGAGACTTTGGCCCTCCAGATGTTGCTGAACTACAACTTTCATCAGCCCCAGTGAGCCTGGGCAATGGCCAGGGAAGATGGGACCTGGTGTTCAGCAATGTCTGGAGGACCAAAGGACTTAGTTTGAATGGTACTAATGCATTCCATGTGCAGGCATGTGGCACATACATGCTACATGGTTAGCAAGTAAGTTGTGCAAGCCTTCTCTGACCCACATTTTCTTGATTGCATCTGCAACTTGCACAGCTGAACACTGAGTTTGTGGCGTGGCGCTGAAGTGTGTCATCAGCTCAGTAACTGGCAATTTCAAGGTCATTAAACCATTAAATGAGCTTTCCCCACAACCTCTGGGAAAGCGGTCTTAATTCTGAGCCGGGTTCTGTTTTGGAACTGAGCTCTAATGAACTTTTGATGATCTGGGATAGAGGCCGACAGCTGCCTCTATTGAATCAATGTCATATAAGGCTGGCTTTGTTAATGAATGTTTTATAGGCAGGGAAACCGACTGAAGTGGAGATATTTCAGCCTCCAACTTTTTAATTTTAATTGCATTTTCAAGAGTTCCAGAGACTGGAGCAACAGACGATATCTTTGTGATGGGTTGGAGAGTGTTTTGTGGTTTGGAAAGAATTTCAGGCATCCTCGGCATTATACACCACCATCGCTATGCGAGAAGTACTGATAATGGGACCCATAGAGCTGCCTTGCAGGCATTCGATCCGGGGTGCAGCATCTTTTAAACAACAAGAAGAATATCAATGCTTTATAATGACAACTAGTTGCTATTAATAATAGCTTACACACATAAAGCCCGTTGAAGCTGAAAAGATTTCGATCGAGGGCAGAACTGCACGTTACTCAAAAGATGGGGGATACCTCTACAAGCAACACCCCCCCCCCCGGTTGAGTTCCTTCTCTCTTAATGGACAGAATCATTTGCACCAGGTTGTTGTGCCACAATATTTGTGTGCACCACATACCACCTCTGCTGCAACGTTGACTGGGTTTAGAGGAGCAAAGAAATGTACAGTGAATGCCCTTTCATAAGGCACTGAAGCGTACTGGTGAATCGCATGACACTTTCATTGCTAAACTCTACATTTCCTTGCTCTAGCTAAGATACTCTTTGGTAGGATGGCCATGAGTCATGCTCCATAGAGGACAGGCCTCTGTTTGAAGGCCTAAATTCAGTTTAAAGATAAAGAACCATCAGAAGGGAGAGCAGAGAAGGGGCATGAAGTTGCCTCGTTGGCAGGGAGCATCGAGACAACAGACTGAGGAGGCACACAGTTCACCTTCTCTCAGTTCTCGCTACTAAGCTGAGGTGTGTTTCTATTTTAATTATAGCTATTATTTCTAAATCTGCACCTATGCTGACAAATTAGCATATGAAAAAGTTAAGCAGATCCATACCCTCTTTCATCCTCTTTTTGTGTGTGCAATGTGCAAGTGACCAGCCTACGTACTGTCTAGGGACGTTACAAGACTCTGTTCCGGTTGCTTGTCTAATTATCTGATGGACCTTTAAAATGTTCAAAAGAAGGGATGGTCAACCTGACTGAAGGGCTCTGGCTTCATCCATGACTGGCTTTGGACCAGTCCACCATATTGCCTCTGACAGAAGGACAATGAAGCACACCAACCTTAAAAGAATAAAGCTTCTCTGCCTCTTTTGTTAAGCTTTAATCTCATTACAACAGGGTGCTGTACTGGACAGAATATTGGAGTTGGATTCAGATTCCTGCTCGCAAGATTTTTTTCTCTCTCTGCCTAACTTACCTCAAATTGTTGCTGCGGGGATAAAATGAGGAAAAGCCTATCTATTCCATCATGAGCTTCTTGGACATGAACGAGGGATGGTGAGGGAGTATGAATAAATTATCCAACTAGAGCTTACATCTCAGCAGTGCCAAGTGTTTTGCTTGAAATGGGCCTTGCTTCTGCATGCTCTGGGGATGGGTCAAAACTCAGTGGTAGAGCACATGTTTTGCATGCAAAAAATCTGAGGTCTTTTGCACCCCAGGTAGGTCTAGGAGATGCCTCCACAGGAAACTAGGAATAGCCACTGTTTGTCAGTATAGGCTGAGCTAGAAGGGCCAATGGTCCGGCTCAAAATGAAGTCGCACCCACACCGTACACTTAAAGCACATTTGAAGCACATGGTTTTCCCCAAAGAATGCTGGGAATGGGATATAACTCTGTAAGTTTATCCCCCTGCAGAGCTACAATTCCCAGCGCCCTTAACAACCTACAGCTCACAGTATTCTTTAATTGTGCGGACCTAAGAACTTGCTATGTCCCACATCAGTCCATAATTTTAAGATGTAAGCAGTAACGATAGCTGCTGGATCCCATTTCTCAGTTAAAACCAATTGCTGCCACTCAACTTGTTACCAGTATGAGAAAACTTGGCGCTCAGCCCGAAGAGTTGTGATGTTCGGGCAGGAGATAAAGATAATCTAGCTCATGGTTGCGCCTTTCTCGGTGGCAGAATACGCAAGTATGTTGATGTATGATCAAAGAGGAAGCAAATTAGGGACATGCATGCACAGGCCCAGATCCACAACTGATGAGGTACTTGGAAATATTGATGTGTATGACGTGCCTAAGAAAAACACTCCCTTCAGATAATGCGCCCATGTGTTTCTCAGACCAGCTCTTTTATGACCTTGAGGAGAAGCTAATAAAAAAGGAAAGGTATAAAAGAGGCACCAGAGAGTCTAAACTTAATAGACAGAATGAGAATTCCTAAGGTGAGTGTTTCCATCTCCTGTGCCCGTAAAACTCTCTTCTTCAGTCCCAGCTGTCAGTGGCGTGAAAAGAAGGCTTGTCTTTGTAGGGTTTTAGAGGAGGAAGAGGGTCAGCAGTGGAATCTAAGTCGGGTCTGGAAGCTCAGCAGAGACATCTTCACTCTGAAGTTGCTATGAAGAATGGGAAATTTATATTGCGCAAGTGCCAAAGCAGCTGCCTGACAGTTTTATTTGTGGCCCAATAGACAGACGTGGAGGTTAGAGGCCTTGGTTTGAGGCTCACCTCTGCAGTGGGCTCCCTGTGGTGCTAGCTAACCTGTGGACCTCCATTTATTGCTGGCCCATAACTCCTACCATCAGCTATGGGCTGCTTATTAGGGCATGGACCTTGGCAGGTGGCCAACCCCACCAACCGTTGACACAGTGATATGCAAGTAGATTAACGTTTGTGCAATGAAGAACTTAAGAGGAGCCTGGGGGATCAGGCCAATGGCCCATCCAGTCCACCATCATGTTCTCACAGTGGCCAACCAGATGTCTGTGGGAAGCCCACAAATGGAGCATGATTCAGGATTTGGCCTTCTTTGGTTTTTATATTTCCATTAAAAGAAGAAGCAAGTTTCTAATACGACTGCACAGTGTCTGCTGATGTCTCAAAGCAGGACCTTCAGTGGCCAGAGGAGCAGGTGTCAGGGACCTTTCCCAATCGCTCCTAGGCCCCCTTTCCATCCTCATACTTTAGCTCCCTTTCTTTCAATTTGCCACTCCCCAAAAGTGACAGATTACAATTCCAGATTCTATATTTCCCTCTGGCCTCAAACACTGCAATCAGTGAGCCAGTTTGGTGTAGTGGTTAGGAGCGGCAGACTCGTAATCTGGGGAACCGGGTTCGTGTCTGCACTCCTCCACATGCAGCTGCTGGGTGACCTTGGGCCAGTCACACTTCTCTGAAGTCTCTCAGCCCCACTCACCTCACAGAGTGTTTGTTGTGGGGGAGGAAGGGAAAGGAGAATGTTAGCCGCTTTGAGACTCCTTCGGGTAGTGAAAAGCGGGATATCAAATCCAAACTCTTCTTCTTCTTCTCTTCTTCTGCAATCAGAACTCACATTGCAAGTTTATACAGAGGTAATATAACTTTGTAACATGGGTTCCCATACTGCACAACCTGTATTTCTTCTTGTTACGTACAGTAAACTCAACCCTGATTACAATTGGCTTTCAGCCTGGAGGAGGGGGGGGGAGGCATTGAGACAATAAAGAAATTCCCACAGTTTATAAAATGTACCCTCTTACACTGGGAATATGTGGAACTGCACGTGTGTGTGTGTGTGTGTGCGCGCGCACATGTACGTACACACACACACACACACACGGAGAGGTCTCGCTTTCCGAATTCAATGCATTCCCAGGAATCGTTTGTTAGGCGAGCGTTCACAAAATTAGCTTACGATCTGCATTGTTTCCTATGAGAACATTTCTAATCCATAATTTGTCTGTTCTCCCTCCCCCATCCCTTCCCCATGGTTTCTGCCTGAAACTGCTACAGCTAATCAGTAAAAGCAAAACAAAGGGAAAACGGATTTGCCTGATATCTCCTGATCCCTGATTTGCCCAATCTTTCTCCCTTCTGCCATGCTTTGCATCCAAAATGGGTGCTGCTGACCAGCAAAATACAAACAGGTAAGGAAGTGGGCAAACTCTGCCTGTTCAGATAGTTGAATCAGCCATTCGTGTAGCAGTATTTGGGTATAATGATTTTTGTTCAGATAACTGGGATTTTGGACACCAAGTGTTCCAATAGTGGGAACTTTGTGTACACACACATATATTTGGCCTTTAAAACATTATACAGTATTTAATATTTAGTTGTTTTCTACTGTGGGTCTAATCCCCCCCATCTCTATTACTGGTGATGATAGGCTGAAATATGAGAAATGCTCATTGCCTGTGTTACATTATTACATTAGCTTATTGAAGAAGGTAGGGTAGGGGAAAACAGCCATGAAAACTGATTGTAAAAAAGAAGAAGCATTTACTGTATTTTTTCCATGTATAACTTTTCTGAATTTTTTTAGTGATAAATTGGGTGTCGTCTTATACACGGGTTAATACGGTAAGAGTACGTGTTGAGTGCCAGTACACGGTGAATTACAATACCAGTTCCGTCAGCCAGAGTGGGGGATTATCAAAAAACAGCTCAACAGCTCAGTGAATTTACAAAAGAAGCTCAACAACTGTTTTTGCAATTTCTTAAAAAAAAAAAAGCTCAGCAACATCCTTAATTTTTAATTTTCTTAATTTTGCTCCCCCCAAAATAAGGGTCGTCTTATACATGAGGTCATGTTATACACAGAAAAATTTGGTCATTGAAATGAATTGGACCCTCAAGGGCAGAAATGTATACTGAACAGCTTACTTACTTTGCTTATGTCTTTTAACTGTGAGCAAAGTTATTTAAAGAGAGAAAAAGATATGCAACAATAGAGTATACAACAATGAAAATTACTAGAAACCATCAATACACCAGTCTATAACATGGTCACTCAAATAATTACTTTTGAAGAGTTCTGCAGCCCAAAGAGCAGAATTGGTTACTTTCAGAGGCAGTGATCTTTTAAAGTATTGTTGCACACCACCCCAATCTCTGAGTGGTGCAAGATACCAGGGGTTCGAGGCACTTACTCAGGATTTGTGTTTCCTTCAGAATGAGGCACAGCGGAGACTGTGGAGTCCTTATGATATATGGTTTATTTACACTTATATACAACCTGAGCCTGTGATGGAGGGGTTCGCAGCATTAACACCCCAAGAGGGTCCTACTTCTCCCGTAACCACAGAAAACATCACTCTGACTGCCAGCATTTGCTTTTCCACCGCTAGCTTCTAGCTCATATCATGCCACATTTTGCAGCAATTTGTGATTTCTTTTTAATCTTTATGAAAAGTCACCAGCATTTTATCACTCTGAATTTCTCCTAATAAATACATGTGTGTATGCACTTTTCACTCATGTATACATTTTTGCATCCCAATAAAATGCATTTATGTATGTTATTTTCTTTTATATATTCATCTATATGTACACTGTTACCTAATACATGCATGTTTGGCCAACATTGGCAGATTAGAAAACTGCATTGCAAAATTTGGATGAGTGCGAATTTTGAAGAATGGCTGTGTTTCAGTTCTCATGTTGTTTTTGAAAGTACAAATTTGATAAATCCAGTCTTAAATGGGAACTGGATCAAATTTATCTCCCATCTCTAGTCAAAATTGCAGTTGCTGGGTGACCGACAGTCATAGGGTCCCAGTGAATCCATCCTTTGTACCACAGTTGCTGTGTCATCCGCCTCTCAGCCAAGGGATAAAAGCAGGGCCTTAACAATTTCCCTTTATTTATTTCGCTTTCCCATCTTAGCTAACTGATACATAGGCTCCTCAGATAATTCAAGTTGCTCTGCAGAGCACACCTCTCCCATCATCACCCCCTAATGCTATTTTCCATATAGACCTTAAGGAAATAGGATCTGCAGAGCAACTGTCCCCTAGCTGACCCATCCTGCCAGTCAAGCTTGGGGGGCATTGGGAGGGGGGGAGGTGAATGCAACATCATCTCTTTAACCCGCATGCAAACCACCAAGGAAGCAAGGCATGGAAATAAGGGGCTCTGGCTTCTGAGACAGACTGTTAAGTCCCAAGCTTATAACCTGATCTCGGAGGTAACATTATCCTCTTCTGTTTAATAACAGGCCATTGAGCAAAACTCCATGCGCCTGTCTGCTTAAGTAACCAGAGAAACAGACTACAACACGTCCGGTTTCAGATTCCACAATGAAAACTAGGGTTACTGCCTCCCACAGAAATATCCATGCTGTGCCATCTTACTAGCTGCATAAGCTGTATTTTCCCCCCTTCCTGCCAAAGGATCATCTTGCTTGATCATAATTCAGGCAGGAAACCTTTTAGGGCATGAGGAAGTGCTATTAGCGATGCAGTGGAAAAGAAGACCTTGTTTGATGCAGGAGACCCATGTAGGCTTCTTCTCTGGTCTGGCGCTGGTGGTATCTGCCACTGGACGCTGAAAACGTTATAGCAGGGATGAACAGGCTTGTTGGATCTACTTCTGTTTTTACTAGAACCCCAAGGTCTGCCAATCTCAGCCAGGTGCAAAAGGCATACTGCTAGAACAGGATGCTTTTGAGCAGATTACAAGCTTAGGAAGTTATGGAGCCAATGTCAGACTAGGACCTGGGTGACAAGGGTTCAAATCTCCTCCCAGCCATGATTTAACTGGGTGATCTCAGGCCTGTCGTCAACTCTCAGCCTAACCACTGTAGAATGAGGGTCATATGTAGATGGGGGGGAAACCAGTGGCATAGGAAGGGGGGTGATGGGGGCACTGTGCCCTGGGTTCCAGCCAGGGGTGTGTGACGCTCGGCGCCACCTCCCCGTGAGTGCGACTCCCAATCCGCCTCCTGGCAGCCCTTCCGCACGAGCAGCTGCCGCACGGAAGGGGTGCCTGGCGGCGGCTTGGGAGTCCGGATGGACTGCACTTGCACACACAGTCCGTCTGGGATGCCAGGCCGGGCGTGAGCGGCCCCCGTCCGTGCAGCGGCTGCTCGCATCCGACAACTCGTAAGGCAGCCTTATGAGTTGCCGGGCGCGAGCAGCCGCCGCACGGACGGGGGGCTGCTTGCGCCAGGCAGCCTGGCCGGACCGCACTCTGTAGTGCATGCGTTGTGACGTCACGACGCATGTGCGCTACAGAGCGACGCCCCGCCCCCGGGGGTGCCGCTGTGCTTGCTGCTCCAGGCAGCCAAGCAGCTCAGTTCGCCACTGGGAAGAACCACCTTGAACTCATTGGAGGAAAGTTGGGGTATCAATATAATAAACAAATGTTCACTACTACAACTGAACTAGGGTCACAAAAGCCCACTCCTAGCCAGGCGTTTGACTGATTAATATTTTTTGGTAGAGTACAGCCTTTTGAATGTGTTTGTGGGAGGAAGAGAGTTGTTGTTTTGTTTTTGTTTTAACTATTTATTTATTTTGTGCTTCTATCCTGTATTTTTTTTATCTTGTGGACCACCCTGAGATCTCCGGATGAAGGGGCGGTATAAAGATTTAATAAATAATAACTAATAATAATAATAAATAATAGTTACCCTAAACTTAAAAAACCCCAATAAGCTTGTACTGATGCCTGCCCACCCAGTCAGAATGGCATTGCAGTGCTTATTGCTAGTATAGGGATATAAATGGTCTAACCAGCAAACAAACACAAATTTCATTTAAAGTTTTATTGATGTCTTCTTTTCTGGACTGGCATCTAAACTGCATGTTAGGCATGTCTACTCCAAAGTAAATCTATACTAAGTAAGTGTGTTTTATTAAGGAATTGTTAAAGCCAAGCAAGCAAGCAAGCATGCATGCTCCCAGCTCCAGGAATTGGTATTGGACCACCTCTTCTAATGCTTTGCTGTTTGGGAGAACATCTGGCACATCAGTCTTCTTACTAGCCAGAAGCAGAGCATCGTGGAACCCCACATGACTGAAAGCTGGAGAAATGCTCAATTGGTCTCAAATTCTCCAGGCTTGTCCTTTTTCCAACCCCATATTTCACATTCCTGTGAAATGGAGGGAGTCTGTTTTTCCTCAAGTTAGCTTTTTTTACCATTAAAGGATTAGAGTGGCTCAAGGCAACCTTGTAGCCAAATTGGAACGACACGGATAAAATCTTCCGGGGGGGGGGGGGCAGTTGGACAGTGTGCTGGTATTACTGTCCCTTTTCTCCTTTCATATTCTTCCTTGCTCACCTCTACCAATGCTTTATGCCACCTCCACCCCCAGAAGAACATTTGGGGATGGGCTTTGAAGGACAGTTTTTCACAATGTCAGTCCCCACCCTTCACCCCCAGTAACGGAAGCGCTGCAAATTACAACAGATGAACTCATTAGCATACGTGCTGGCAAATCAACATATATCTAATTAGATGGCACCTAAGCTGGCATAGGGATGCGGGTGGCGCTGTGGGTTAAACCACATAGCCTAGGGATTGCTGATCAGAAGGTCGGCAGTTTGAATCCCCGCGATGGGGTGAGCTCTTGTTGCTTGGTCCCAGCTCCTGCCAACCTAGCAGTTTGAAAGCATGTCAAAGTGCAAGTAGATAAATAGGTACCACTCTGGCAGGAAGGTAAACGGTGTTTCCGTGTGCTGCCAGAAGTGGCTTAGACATGCTGGCCACATGACCCGGAAGCTGTACGCTGGCTCCCTCAGCCAGTAAAGTGAGATGAGCACCGCAACCCCAGAGTCGTCTGCGACTGGACCTAATGGTCAGAGGTCCCTTTACCTTTACCTTTAAGCTGGCGTGAGGTGAGAGCCAGATGTCAGAGATCCGTACCTGAAGAACTAACCAGACTCCAGAGTTTTACTTCCTCCCTTCCTGGAGGCCTAGTGGAATTAAAGAGGAGCAGCTTAACATAGGTCGGCAATTCCCAAACGAAGGACCACTAGGGGTCTGTGAACTTCATTCACATGGTCCATGGTATGTTTGTAAAAAAATCATTTAAAAACCATGCAGCATCTAGCAGAGTTGCTACAACCAGTGGAACTATAATTAAGTGGCTCGCCAAAACCCTCAGCAATTTTTCAAGTGGTCTCTGGGGGGTGGGTGTAGGAAACCACACCTAGGTTTCTGCCCCACTTTAGACAGGTGATCCAAGGAAGCTGAGGACAAGTGCAAAAATTGTTTGAGAGGCCGGATATTCTGCAGAGGTTCTTTAAAATTCGGACAAGGCAAAGAGCCCACTGGTTCTGTTCCTTGATAAACAGATTTTATTTACAGGAAGAATGAGAAAGCAAAACAAGGAACGAAGAACAAAGCATTGGTCACCGAGAACTCCTTCAGAACAGCAATGGAGGATTCCCGGAGTGGCTTGTTCATAGCACCTTCCATGGTTCTGGTCTACATTAAGGTTTGTGGGGGAGATTATGCAAACCGCTTTTATATCTTACAAATGTAAGCATTCTCAGCAACTACGTGACTAGACCTGAGTGCTCCTTTAACAGGTGACTGACCCTGAAGAAGCCCTGCCATCCCTGCCTGGGACTAAGTCACAGATAAGAAATTAGTCAGCAGGTGTCTGAACACAAGATAAGAAATGCAGGTGGCTAACTAAAGAGTCCCATCCATGCCGCCACCACCCCCAAAAGGAAGCCTGGGCACAAGAGGAGCAATTGCTGTGCACCACTAACTGCTCACAATACAAAGGTCTTTGGCATATCCATTACACAGGGTGGTAAAATTAGCCACTTCTCCCATGGTTTTGCTCTATTTGGTTTGGAGGAAACTGCCCTCTCCCTATTTATAAAAGAGGGAGAATGACACCAGACCTAGCAGGGCTGTCCCAAGGCTCCCTGCAAATTAAAAACAATAACAACTATAAACTGAATAATAATAGCAGCTCAGAGCTTTTATCTATCTATATAAAATATTATAAAACCCATCATTCCTGTATCAGTCTATAAATATCATTAGAGAAGGGGGGAAGGTCTGGTTTCCTCCAGATGTTAACTTATTCTCTCATGCACAGAACATTTCAATAAAACTGTTCTTTCCCCACTTGTAGCCACAAATATTTGTATTTTGCAGACACATTCAGACGCAGATGCTCCGTACTGAAATCTGTCCATGTCCCTTTGTGCCAGGGGTTTCCTTCCTTCCTTGTCTAAATGGGAGAGGCAAAGACAATAGCCATCAAAGGGTTGGGGTTCTTTCAAGAAGAATTGCCTCATTCAGAACCAGCAAGCCTCATTTCCCTTTTTTTCCAAGTTTCTGCACAGAATGACAGCCCGCTAAGGTAATAAAAAACATACAGAAAGATCTGTAATAGAAATGAGTAGAACAAGCTTCCCTGAGTAATTAAAGGTTACCTCATGCTGGAGCATGGATTATTAATGCAATCACATTTGCTTCACTGAGGATCATTAATATAGCCTGCTTGAAATTGATCACATTTCTCATCTGGCATTTGTGCATCAAAGCAACAAGCCCCAGAAAATAAGTCAAGTGGGACAGAAAGCGTTTTGTGACCAGAGAAGTTCTTGTGTGGGATGCTCCGTTGCTCCTACTTGGCGACACTGGGTGTCTTTTTATTGAGGACCACTTATTCAAGGAATCACTTGTTGCCTCACCCGTTCAGCACTATTCCATAAAAACATGGGGATTTGTGACAGCTTCCCCACTGTTGGGAAATGTTCCTAGCTGTGTCAGTACCCCAAGTGTTCCCTTGAAATTCATCAAATGTTTCGCCCAAGTAGTGATGCTCGAGTTCCCCTCCAATTTTGCTGTGGGCAGAATTTAGTGGCAAGAGGCCTAAGGTGCAAAGCAGTCGTGTAGAATTTTGCTCGTTTTATTGGAATTCTTTTAGCTGCCCTCAAAATTCCTCAGATGTTCTGCTTCCGTGGGGACTTCCAAATTCAACAGAACTGATTCTCCATTAGTTCTCCTCTGTTACCATGCAGAGGTGCCCGTGTGTATGAAAGCAAGTAATGTCAAGGGAAGGGACGTAGCTCAGTGGTCGAGCATCTGCCTTGAATGCAGAAGGATGCAGAATCTATCCCCAGCAATTCCAGATAAGGCTGGGAGAGAATGCTGCCTGAAACCCTGGAAGGCTGCTGCCAGCTGGTGTAGACAATAATGAGCTAAATGGGCCAATATTGAGCTAAATGGGCCAACATAAGGCAGCTTCCTATGTTCCTGTGTTATACCACTTGGAAGGTTATTCTCTAACCTCATCCACTGTGTGTGTGTCTGCACACATGGAAGACTAGTTTAAACAGTGTTGACCAGTGGCCATTGGGATTGGTAGGGCAAAAAAGCAGGGAGACAAACAGCAGCTGGAGCCAGAGTCAGTGGCAAGTGGAGGCAGCTAATTCCAGTTTTGTCACCATTCTGTTTCCTGTTGAGTTCTACAAGGGGAACTCGGCGGAAGCTTCCCGGCTGTTGCTATTTTTGAGTGAGATTCAGTCACGTACCAGCAAATTCAGACTGTGCAATGAAAGTTGATTTGGAGCTCTTGTACAACAAACCTGCTTCCCTGGGCGTTGGGGAACAGGATCAGGAAGCCACAACGCTATTATCTTGAATTTCACAAACCATCTTATGATCATCTCCAAATGAGCTATTGAAATGGTGGCACTTCTGAGAACGGCATTTGTTCTGCCAAGGGGCAGGGTTCTTTTGGGATCTGGATCCAATGAACACACCAATGGAAGAAGAACAAATATGCTTTTATTCCTAGATACAATCAGCAGCAGAAAAATGTAGCATACCTGATAAAAGCCCAAGCACAATCTCCCCTTCTGCCGCCCGGGGCCCCAAAGAAGCGGCGAGAGAGACCCCCACACCAGGAAACCCACAGCACCCGGTACCTGGTCTGTGGCGAAGCCCAATCGGTCCCCTCCATTCCTTCGTTTATATAGTTAACTTAATAGGTTTGATTGATTCCACCTGGCTATCAGGTACCATTCCCGACTGGTCAGGCACCTGGGTGTGGCTTGGCTAAGGTGATAGGCAGCTGAAGCTGTTCTCAACTAATTGTATCTTCCTCACCAGCAACTTTACTTTGCTAATTTCAAGACTGAGGATGGAAAAGGGAGGAGGATATGCAACCTGACTCCTCGTGATTACAAAGATCTTCCGCGAGTTTCCACAACAGCATTTCATGCCTGAGGGTAACTAGTCACAGTGAATTGGGCCAGATTGTTCTTTCCGCACTCAGCTCACTGTTGTAGCCACAGGACAACAAAGTCCTGTAACTTAGGTCACCCATGAAATTGTGAGACAGGGGTGGGGAATTGGTGATCTTCCAGTTCTTGTTGTGCTACGAGTTGACTGGGGTCTGTGACTGACGGGAGTTAGAATCCAACACCTTCTGAAGGGCCACTGGTTCCCAAGCCCTGCCCTAAAGACAAATATTATGCAGTCTGTTTTGTTCACACACATTAAACTTAATTTCATTTTGTGGTTAGGCAAAGGCATGATTTATAAAGTAGAAAGGTACTCCCCACCACGACCACATGAAGATTTAATCAGAAACACTCTCCCCCCCCCCACCCTGCTCTGCTAAAGAGAAACTGTGGCACAATTTAAATGTGATGCAAAGCCATACATGTAAAGCACCAAGAATCCTGGGAACTGTAGTTTGCCCCTCACACAGCTATAGTTCCCAGCACCCTTAGCAAACCAGAGTTCCCAGAATTCTTTGAGAGAAGTTGTATGCTTTAAATTCATGGTGTATACGCAGCCATATTCATCAAAAGAGAGCTCCATGAAGACTTAAGATGACATTAAGGAATAATCATGGTACCAGAGCAGAAAGCAAAAGAGGACATTAATTTACACTGTCATTCTGGTTGACCTATGGATGGGTGAAACAGGCATATGAAGGTGAGCTTTGAGTCCGCCCTTAATTATTATGAAAGCACTCCTTACTTTTTAACAGCGCTCTCCTTGTATAGTACCAGTAATTAGCAAGACTTCTCTCCAAGGAAATGCCATGCCAAGGTTCTGCCTAGAGAGAGCCGCATTTCCAAGAAAGTGCTAATTAGCTGCTTCTTGAGTAATCTGGTTCAGGCAAGCGAGCAGGTGTCAATGAAAATCGGAACGCATCTGCACAAACATGTTCCCTTCCTGTGTAGCGGTGGCACTAATTGCATCTCACTGGGTCACCATTTTGCGACCCACGTTGCATAATAGTCATTGATGCCAAACGCCCACGTGGCGTCTCTGTTGCATCCCCTGCATGGCATCTCTGCCAGGTTGTTCAGGATCATCTCTGTGGGCTGTGCTGACCAAACAGGTGGCCAGCATCAAGTCAGCTTCAGCTAAAAGTGAAATGTTATGAACATGCCATGAGTTTGACCCAGGCAGTAATGCAATTGGGTCAGCATGGATACTGTCACAGTAGAGTCACAGAAAGAGCAACAACCAATGTTTTCACAGCATTTGTCAAAATCAATATTAGCACCAATTCTTCCTGCATTGCAAATGATTGGAGTAGATGACCCTTGGGATCCGTTCCAACTCTACAGTTCCCTTCCGTTCCAAAGCTTGGAGAGAACCCTGTCGGAAATCCCACAGAACTCCTGCCAGTAGACAGTACTAACAGCTTCTTATGTTCCTAAGGGCTCAAAAGTCTTCATCCTACAACTACCCTTTGTAACATCAGATCCATGGTGTTTTATCCCAAACACCTGTAAGGAACTTACACATCCAGTATACAAGCCTAGCCACTTAAGTGACACTGGGGCTTTCGGATTAACTGAAGTTATAAGTGCAAGTGCTAATTTCCATTGATCATCTGTCAGAAAGCTGAGATCAGTGGGCAATTTCAGGACATGGGCACACACGTTAGTAACCAGACAGGTTGATCCTAACAACTAAAAATGTCCTTTGTTGTTGTCTTCTTCCTCTGCAGGGATGATCATCAACCGCATCCGGGGAAACGTGTTTGTGTGTGTGTGTGTGTGTTTTGCGGTGTGCAACCCCAGCAGTTGTTCAGAGCTTTCATATTTCCAGCAGCTGGTATGAGTCTCAGTGGGGTTTAGGCTGTAAATATGGAAAGGAAACAAAATCCTTAAGCAAACACGGCTCTTCTGTAAAGCTAATTCCAGACATACTGTCCCACGAACGCATCTTGCAAAGAAGCCAGTTTTTGTGACTCAGAAATGTTTAAAGCTGTTGCAAAGTGGGATCAGTCTGGTGATTTAGTAGCATCAGCTGGCTCTTGAAGCTACTATCAGCCATTATCTCTTTCTGCAAACCAAAAACAATAAACTGAAGCAAGCAATACTTTCCTGGGCTGCAAACTCCCCCCCCCTGTTTGCCAGTTGCTTTGAGACATTTTCACATGATGCTCCCCAAAGGGGAGTCTGCGGCCCAAGCTAGTAACGAGCAAATCATCATTGCTATAACAATAAGAGCCCAGTTCTTTTCCTTTCTTTCTTCCTGACTTTAGTTTTTTTTTTTTGCTACTTAACTCTTGAGCAGCCTGTAAACGCTACTGAAGTTCCCGTTCAAGCTAATTCCCATTCAAGCTAGGATGTCAAGTAGTTATTCCATATTTTCTAATTAATCTACTCACTTAAGCAGACCCTCTAAGTGTTCCTATTTCCCAAGGACACCCCTGATTTAGAGAAGCTGTCCTGGTTTCTGATTTGATCCCAGAGTATCCTGCTTTTCCTTAAAGGTAAAGGGACCCTTGACCGTTAGGTCCAGTCGTGTCCAACTCTGGGGTTGCAGTGCTCATCTCGCGTTACTGGCCGAGGGAGCAGGCGTACAGCTTCCGGGTCATGTGGCCAGCATGACTAAGCCGCTTCTGGCGAACCAGAGCAGCACACAGAAATGCCGTTTACCTTCCCGCCGGAGGTGGGCAGGAGCTGGGACCGAGCAACAGGAGCTCACCCCGTGCTTTCCCTTAGGATGTCCCTATTTTCATTGGAGAAATGCTGGAGGGTATGCAGTTATCCAACTCCCAAGCCATCTGAAGGCAATCCTGTATAGGGAAGATTTTTTTAAAAAAAAATATTAAATGTTTTATTATGTTTTTATATATGTTGGAAACCACCCAGACTGCTGGGGCAACTCAATAAGATCTGTGGGGTATAAATAGTAAAATTGTCTTTATGGCCAGCATGACTAAAACGCTTCTGGCACAATGGAACACTGTGATGGGAGCCAGAGCACACAGAAACACTGTTTACCTTCCTGCTGCAGCGGTACCTATTTATCTACTTGCACTGGTGTGCTTTTGAACAGCTAGGTTGGCAGGAGCTGGGACAGAGCAATGGGAGTTCACCCCGTAGTGTGGATTCGAACCACCGACCTTCTGATCAGCAAGTCCAAGAGACTCAGTGGTTTAGACCACAGCACCACCTGCTCCTAGAGGGAAGACCTAGTCCAGGCATAGGCAAACTCAACCCTCCAGGTGTTTTGGGACTACAAGTCCCATCATCCCTAGCTAATAGGACCCAGTGGTCAGGGATGATGGGAGATGTAGTCCCCAAACATCTGGAGGGCCGAGTTTGCCTATGCCTAACTTAGTCAAATCTCCACTCAGCCATAAAGCTCACTGGTAGAGTCAAAATCTCTCAGCCTAAACTACCTCACAGGGTTTTTGTGGATAATGAAATAAGTACAGGGGCCTAATATCTCCTCAGTAGTTTGGAGGGTGAGTGAGCTATAAATGAAATAAATAATAAAATATCAATTGGTGCACATTGCCAAGGGAATGGATACCACCTGCTCCATCTTCAATGTTTTCTCTATGGAAGCATATGACTTCATTCACCTCTTCTTATTCCTGCATTGCAGGGGGTTGGATTAGATGGCCCTTTGGTTCTCTTCCAATTCTACCATTCTATCATTCTATGATGCTAGCAAATGGACACATGGGATTGGAATTGCTTCAGACAGCCCAGGAAACATGTGTTTGACACCATCTTGGGAGCAGTGAAATGACCCAAACAAAGACTTTTAGAAACTTGGCATCTAAAACATGAAATGATTCTTGTCTCTGTCATGCTTTCCGAAGTTTATTTTTCCCAAGCAGAGTTTGAAATATTTTCTTTTACGTCTGAATGCCATGTAATTCTGGTTTCCAAGCAATAAACCTGCTCCCCCCCCCACTGCTCAGCCTATGGATTTAAATCTGTTGTTGACAAATAGATATATGAGAAATCAACGCATTGCCAGATGCCCAGAGGGCTAAAGGAAAACCTGTTTGGTGGGGATAGGGGTGAGTTCACACATACAATTTGCCAGCACCAATTACCAGGTGGCGAGCTGTGGTAGATTCCTATTAAAATCCGAGTCTGGTTCCTAATTTGGGAGCATTTGCCTGTGGCGGACAAAGGCAGTGAGCTGTGGTGTGTTATTGCATGATGACTGATGCTCCCAATTCCACAACTTTCACAAATTCACATCATCCATTTTTCCAGGAGCCACATGATCAACCAAATATGTAAACTCACAATTAGGCTTCCTGAAAGACTGGGGTGGACAAAAAAAAATGCAACTGGTACGTGGAAAAACATTGTTTTAGTTAATTGGCAATATTCATGAGCAATCAAGGAATCCTGCCCTTTAAAAATATAAACGTGTTTTAGATTTTTCCATGCTTTGTTTTAGGATGGTTTTTTTAACATATGTTATTAATTTAGTTTTGTAAGTCACTTTGGGTTGCAATGGCAAAAAAGAGTGGCTAATATGTTTAATAAATGACAATAAATAACAATCCTCACACATTTGATCAGTAATTGATCCCTTATGTAGTCTACATCATGTGAGAACACTCATTGCTGCTTAAATGACCCTAAACTCTGCATCAATTAAAGCAGAAGAGGGAACCTTTGGCCCTCCAGATGTTGCTGAACTACAACTCCCATCACCCCTAGCAAGCATGGCCAATGGCCAGGTTTGATGGGAGTTGTAGTTCAGCAACATCTGGAGGGCCAAAGGTTCCTCACTCCTGACTTAAAGCAGGCCTGCAGATGGGTGACTCATAATCCAAACATAGCCTGCCAGCCCTATATTGCGGCCTGCCAGCTGCCTGACAACTGCAAGCCAGTAGAGAACCCACAACTATTGTGCCCTGGTGGGCTGCCCTTAAAAATGTTGCTGTTCATAACCATCTGAACTGGAATACAAATTTGTCCAGCTTCTAAAGTTCAGGTGCATTACGAATCAAGCACAATTACTCCCAGGAGTTTTTCTCTGTTCACAATGTGAAATGAGGTTCCCTCAGTGGGACTAGTCGGTGGACATGGGGAACTAATCTAGTTTCCTAAGTGTTCCTGGTAAATTAGAGTATTAAAGCCTAGCGCCTCCTTCCCAAAGCCTGGGAAGCTTCTGGCTGGCTGAGCAGGGGAGGCACGATGCATGACATTGGGACATCAGGACATCGGGATGTCACATGTGTGATGTCAGCCCCACCCACCCCCTGCAACCTGGCACCTCTGGCCCTAGCTGCTCCCCTAGCCATTCCATACACCAGCACTTGGGATTTTTTGGTGAAAGTGCCAAAGTTCTTTAATGATAACCCCTTAATTTCAGATCAATGTGAATTAGTAGAAGTTGTCTTAGATGCAGTCTTAGATCCATTGGTCTATCAAGTTCAGTATTATCTACACCAGTGGCTCTTAAGCTTCCTCCTCCTCCTCCTCCTCTTCTTCTTCTTCCTCTTCCTCTTCTTCTTCTTTTTGGATCAAGGACACCTTTGAGAATCAGATAAAAGCTATTCCTCCCTCTCCAGAAAAATGTACTTGCACACAAATTTTCATGCGCAAATTATTTGATTGCTGGGGGGGCCTTTTGTGGGGGGTCATGGACCCCCCTGAAGCCACATATTTACAGAATATTTTAATAATAATAATAATAATAATAATAATAATAATAATAATAATAATAAATTATTCTTTATACCCCACCCATCTGGATGGGTTTCCCCAGCCACTCTGGGTGGCTTCCAACAAGATATTAAAATACAATAGTGTATCAAACATTAAAAGCTTCCCTAAACAGGGCTGCTTTCAGATGTCTTCTAAAAGTCTGGTAGTTGTTTTTCTCTTTGACATCTGGTGGGAGGGCGTTCCACAGGGCGGGTGCTACTACCAAGAAGGCCCTCTGCCTGGTTCCTTGAAACTTGGCTTCTTGCAGTGAGGGAACCACCAGAAGGCCCTCGGGTCTGGACCTCAGTGTCCGGACAGAATGATAGGGGTGGAGACGCTCCTTCAGGTATACTGGACCGAGGCCAGAATTGTGCCCGGAAACGTACTGGGAGCCAATGTAGGTCTTTCAAGACCGGTGTTATGTGGTCTCGGCAGCTGCTCCCAGTCACCAGTCTAGCTGCCACATTCTGGATTAGTTGTAGTTTCTGGGTCACCTTCAAAGGTAGCCCCACATAGAGCGCATTGCAGTACTCCAAGCGAGAGATAACTAGAGCATGCACCACTCTGGTGAGACAGTCTGCGGGCAGGTAGGATCTCAGCCTGCATACCAGATGGACACAGAATTGACCTGAGCCTCCATGGACAGCTGTGAGTCCAAAATGACTCCTAGGCTGCACACCTGCTCCTACAGGGGCACAGTTACCCCATTCAGGTTAATCCCTTATTCTCAATGATGGAAAAATCAGTGAATCTCTTGCTGGTAAGAGCTATTTGCCCATGGAGCAGACTGCCTTGTGAGGTGGTGGTCTCTCCTTTGCTGGATGATGGCCTGTTGCCTCCTGCATGGGGTCAGTCTGGAGAGTCACAAGGACTCCTCTCCTCCCAAAATCCTCTGCTTCTGTTGTGTGAACAATATCTGTTGTGTGTTTAACTTCCAGATAGATTCACTCTGTAAGAGACAGCTTGTCTGTTTTGTAGCTTCAGTTTGCAAAGAAATGTTGCTTATGTGCTTGCCTGTTGCCGGAGGAGTTTGGCTTGATGGTTTATTGGTTCTGCTATACTTTCAAACATTGCAAAACAATCTTCAGAATAGCTACCGTGTGACATTCATTGGTTGGGAGGCAGCAAAAAGGATTTCAGCAGGGAGAAATACAAAGAGCTTAGTGGGGAAAACAGGCCACAAATCAAAAGACACCCTGCACTTTTCTAAAGGATCTCCGATGTGAAATTGTTTAATTAAAATGTGGAAGCATTAAGCCCATCCTCGCTAACAAAGGACTGGAAGGTACTTGTGTGACACCAACCTACCAGACTAATGTCTGTCCCAGAAAAAATGTTGCAAAGCATGGGTAAGCTTAACCACATAGAAAAGTACCTAAGCCCCAGATGAGGAAGGTTGCAAACCCTCCAAGTGCCCCAATTTTCCAGGGAAAGTCCCAGATTTATAGAAGTTGCCCTGGTATCTGATCCCAGACTGTCCCGCTTTTCAATAGGATGTTCCTATTTTCATCGGAGAAATGTTGGAGGGGATGGAATAGGACATCCATATTTTCGTTGGAATAATGTTGGAGGGGATGGGGTTGAGCACAACTTATTCACAGGGATGTCTTGGCTCACTTAACCTTTTGGTGTTTTTTTTTTAAAGATAAACATGTGAACAGAGGGGATCCTGCAGAGATTGGATATCATAGGAAGCTGCATCATATAGTGAGTTAGACTGTCTGTCCATCTAGCTTGGTAGTGTCTGGCTTCAAGTGCACGATAGTTTCAGTGACTATGTTTCTATTCCCAGGAACAGACATAACCCATAAGCAGCTTGCTAAGTGGGGTGAATCCCCTGTGCTAATTTCCTAGTAGTGGATCACTGTTGCTTAGCAGCTAGGAGAGGGGAGAGGAAGCATGGAGGTTGGCGCAGTGCGAACACATTGGCAGAGTCACTCCAGTGCTCCTGCCCATGCGTTTACACCACACTGACCTCAACACCACCTCAGCATGGTAAGCAGCAGTGACCCAACTCCCAGGAAAGTAGCATAGAAACTCTGCTCCACCTAATGAGCTGCTTCAGATAAGAACTGGAAACAGTTGGAGTATCAGTTTTTAGCACTTTTAAACTTGCCATACCTGTGGCATTTTTATTAGATCACTTTGAAATTGGACACTTTTGTAGACCCCGCCAGGTAAACTGTGCATGCAAATGACTGACTCAGCAGGTGGCCTTTTTTAAAACAATAGAATTTATCCTGCCAAAGCAAATGCACATAAAAACCTCATTAGTACCATATTGGCCCGAATATAAGCCACACCCAAATATAAGCCACACCTTTAAAATTGGAAGGGGGGGAGAGAAAAAGAAAAAATACCCAAATATAAGCTGCTCCATTCTTTGCAGCTCCTGGCTGCATACTGGGGGGGGGGGGATGAGCCGCACTGCATTGCCGGCGGCCTTTCCCCTTCCCCCCCCCTCTCTCTTCCTGGCTTGGGGGAGAAGACAGAGGACTATGGATGGGGCAGGAGCCGTTTTGCCACGCTCCTGGCACTGTTTGCCCCACGCTCCTGGCTGCATACCGTAAGGTCCTGAATATAAGTCGCACTTTAACTTTTCACAGTTGGAATTTGGGGGGAAAGTGAGGCTTATATTTAGGCCAGTACGGTATATCCATATTGCATTGAGGGCTGTTGTAACAACAACAACAACAACAACAACAACAACAGCAACAACAACTTTATTATGTATATCCTACTCATCTGGCTGGGTTTCCCCAGGGAGAGGCAGCATGTTGTGACTGAGAAAGCATCAGTCCTAAACTAGTATTGCTGGGGGGTGGCTGAAAGACAGAAGGGTATGACAGCCCTACCAAGTTCCTACAAAAACAAGTTACAGGTGGGTAGCCGTGTTGGTCTGCCATAGTCAAAACAAAATCGAAAATTCTTTCTAGTAGCACCTTAGAGACCAACTGAGTTTGTTCCTGGTATGAGCTTTCGTGTGCATGCACGAAATCTGAAGAAGTGTGCATGCACACGAAAGCTCATACCAGGAACAAACTCAGTTGGTCTCTAAGGTGCTACTAGAAAGAATTTTCGATTTTGTTTTTACAAAAACAAGGTTATTCCAACATCCTTTTAAGCTGTTTCTGGCTACCTACGGTCCAAAGGGACACTTCAGGGAAGGGAAGGCTTGCAAATCAATGCCATTGTTCCAATGGGCTTGACCCAAATTGATGAGCTACTTTTCTCTGCTCATTGCTGCATGGAATAAACTGCAAGGGTTTGCGGAACATGATTTTATTAATAGCCTACATGCCCAAGCATTTTTCTTTCTTTTTTTGGTTCTCACGAGTTATTTTCTCCGCCTTGCTTCCTGTGATCACTCAGTTTCAGGGGCTGATTAGACCAACTGGTGGGATAAAGATGAGATTAAAAGAAAATACCAACCTCCTCCCCCCACCAAAAAAAAAAAAAAAGCCCACAACCCTCTCCAGGAAATCAAGAATGCTTCTATAAAAAGTTTAAAATCTGCAGTGCAGTGTGGGTAGAAAAAGGAGTTTGGCTGAACACTGATTTCTTTGCTTCAGTTGTAAAAGATGGGGCCGGCTCCATGTTTTGAAAGGGGGTGGGTGGGGGAGAATCTTGGGGCAAGGTGTCTTCAGTGAAGTGGGGTGTGCCTGTTGCCCATGTCCTCCTCTCCAAACACCTTTACCTATTCACTTGCTCTCTTCCTCTAGGCTCAATCCATAAAACCACCCAGGAAGGACCCCAAGGCAGATGGAGGACTGCAAAAAGATCAAACTTATCCATCCTTAAAGAAATCAGCCCCGAGTGCTCCCTGGAAGGACAGATCCTGAAGTTGAGGCTCCAGTATTTTGGCCACCTCATGAGAAGAGAAGACTCCCTAGAAAAGACCCTGATGTTCGTGACCTCATGGACCAGAGTACGCCAGGCACTCCTGTCTTCCACTGCTTCCCGCAGTTTGGTCAGACTCATGTTGGTAGCTTCAAGAACACTGTCCAACATCTCGTCCTCTGTCGTCCCCTTCTCCTTGTGCCCTCCATCTTTCCCAACATCAGGGTCTTTTCCAGGGAGTCTTCTCTTCTCGTGAGGTGGCCAAAGTATTGGAGCCTCAGCTTCAGGATATGTCCTTCCAGTGAGCACTCAGGGCTAATTTCCTTCAGAATGGATAGGTTTGATCTTCTTGCAGTTCATGGGACTCTCAAGAGTCTCCTCCAGCACCATAATTCAAAAGCATCAATTCTTTGCCAATCAGCTTTATTTATGGTCCAGCTCTCACTTCAAAATTCTTAGGGGCACAAAATTTTGAAAGAAAAAATGAGAAAGTAGAAATGATAAATAAACAATAGCACACCCTCCCCCCAATACAGAAAAGCTCTCAGTGTTTTGGGGGTGGACTGAGGAATGGATTTGGGTGATGGCTGGTTGCTAGGGTGCAGTCTGCATGGAAAGAAACCCGCTCCCGACCAATCCTCCCGACCAATACAGTCCCGTATGACTGTTTGTCATACTTGATGCTCACAGCTGTCACTCCGGTAGGTCGCCAAGCTATTGCCCCTTTGTTCCAGCCTATCAGTGGGTGGTGCCAAGGATACTATTCTTGCCCCAAGCACTGGCAACCTACGATACGCCACTGCCCCCCCACCCATTCCTATGGCTTCCCAGATCTTTGAGGGATCTCCTCCTCCTGCACCAACCTACCTGGCTTCTCTCTAAGATCGTAAGGAGGGACCTTTCTTTGGTCATGTGGAAGGGTGAAAGCACAGTTGGTGGAGACAAAAGACTTCTCAGTGGCTGCATCTATATGGTGGAACAGTTTGCCCATGAAACGTAGATGGACCCATCTTTGAATGTCTTTGTCCAGTTTGTGAAAATATCATTTCCCACCCCCACCCCTCCTGTGCAGACTTTTGCCTTGCTGAGTACTTAATGTTTTATTTAGAGGTTGTGGTTTGATTGCATTCCCTGTCTCTGCTTTAAAAAAAACAAAAACCTTCTTATTTAATGCATTGTTTTATACCATATTGTGGTTTTAAAGTGTTGTAGACTCCACCGAGTTGAACATAGGCACTGGGCGAGTGTGATTGAAGTGCGTATATAAATTAAAGAAATTAAAGACACAGGCGAAGCTTTGGGGGTGGGGAGGGGAAGAACATTGGCTAGTTTTCCCTAAGTGCATCACTTACTAGCTCTAGGGCTTAATTATCCCAAACAGAAGTATACAAGAGCTGTTGTGAATGTCTTGTCACATTATATGCTCTTGGTGCTGTTGCTACTGCCGGATTGACCCCCACTGCATAGGGGTGTCAGAGGGGATTCTTCTGCGGATTGGCCAGCTAGTAATGGTCGGACAGGATTTAACAAATGGGGTAAGAAAGCTGGGTGGGTCACAGTGTGTGGCAGGTTGTGAGAGTGGAGAATACCTGTTGAATACCTGTCTCTGCTGAGATTCTGCTGAATACATGCACAGACACAAAAAGACAGAAACACACACACACACACACACACACATACACACACACACACTTCAACTGCATATTCTCCACTCCTTTGCAACTGATCACATGCAAAGTTGACCACCAGATGGGCGGGGTATAAGTAATAAATTATTATTATTATTATTATTATTATTATTATTATTATTATTATTACCATTATTATTATTATTATTATTAACCTGTTAACATTCTAATGAATTTTAAAACCTTTCTTGTCTGCAACTTTCATGTCTCTCATTTCATGCCTGGTGCTTCAGCCAGTCACGTTGTTCTCTGTATCACTAAGATTTTCTTTTTTTAAAATCCCCATACACACACCACTGTATTCTCCTGAGGCAGAAGAGTCCTAATAGAATTATTCTTAGGCTCTCTGAGTACAATATCTCCATTTAACTTGCTATTGGAAATGCAGCTCCAAGCTGTTTACTGCTCGGTCTGCTCGGTCTCTTTGTGGCTCTGAAGTCTCCAGAACCGAGAGACTTGAATAGATTGCATATGAAATGCACGTGCTTTTAAAGGGCTGTGGATCACTGTCACAGACTTCAGGGTCATTGTTGGCTGGCGTGTTTGTTTCCGTGAGGTCTATGGAAACTCATCTGCTCACATCGGCTTATTCAAAATTAATCGACAACTCAACAGAACGCCACTTCTCTGGTGATCTTATCACATGTGTGTATTCTAACTCACAGCCCCCTGAGATACTCCCAATAAAATGTTGTTTTTCTGTTCCTATAAAGATTATTATTAAAAACAATGAAATGTATAGCTCTCCTGTCCTCCCAAAGGAGCCCAGTATATCAGACACACAAACAATAAAGCAAAACATTTGGGGGGGGTTCCAGTACACTTACAAACTATGAGTTCTGCACTATGATGTCATTTTTGCAATTTCTACCATTTTTTAAAAAATCAACATTAATTCATACATTTATTTATTTAACTGCTGTTCTTCTTGCTGTGATACTATGAAGCCAAAGGGGTTTTGTGCCACCAATTTGTTCATTAAAAAAAAAAACCTGCAGCAAGTTGTATTCAACTTTTACTTAGAGCTGATCCACTGAAATTGATAGTGCTACATTAGTCATGGCCATTGAGATTGTATTTGGTGCAAAAGTGGTTGTATAACAGGTGACAGATTAATCCCTGGAGAAAGAAGTGTCATTATCATGAACAACTGAATGTGAATGGACTGGATGTTCCTATGGAACTGCCTGCTGAGATATAGCTACCTCAGACTTGAAAAAAAAGTATGTTTCAAATCTAGCCTCAAAGGCATTCTGGGATTTGGTAGGTCACCAACATGATAAAAACTTTCTTTTTTTATTTAGCTTTATATGTTGTTGTAATATTTGCTGCCTTATAGGGTAGCTCAGAGTATTTGATTTCAGCTCTGCTGTTTCTATAATGATGTGTTCCACTGTTGCATTTATTATTTTATGACATTATTAAGGGATCTGTGGAGCCAAGCATAAGGAGAGAAATTCCAAAATTATATTAAAAACCTTATCTGTTAAGCATGTAGACTGCTTTCCAACTCACCAAATAATTTGTTTTCAAAATGTGTCTTAAAATATCACTCTCTTCAAATTAGATACAAAAATTCGATTGTGCTATCTTGCTTCATTACACGGTAGTCAAACTCTTACAAGACAAATCCCATTCCTTTTGTTTTTATAGACTTTCAAGGTTGGTGGATGAGGGGAATGCTATGGACATAGTGTGTCTTGATTTTAGTAAGGCTTTTGACAAAGCCCCCATTATATTCTTGCAGAGAAGCTGGTAAAATGTGGGCTGGACAAGGTTAGGTGGATTTGTAGCTGGTTGACTAACTGAACTCAAAGAGAGCTCACTAATGGTTCCTCATCATCCTGGAATAAAGTGACAAGTGGAGTGCTGCAGGGTTCTGTCCTGGGCCCATTGTTCAACATCCTTATAAACGACTTGGATGAAAGAATTGAGGGGATGCTCATTTAATTTGCAGAAGACACCAAACTAGGAGGGGTAGTTAATGCTGCGGAAAACAGAATCGAGATTCAAGCTGACCTTAACAGATTGGAGAACTGGGCCCTGCAGGGTTGACCATGGGCCAAAAAAAAGGTTAGCCAGCCCTGGTGTTTGGGAGGCACCCCTGCTCATTCTGTTGTGCAAGTCCCTTGACTTCTGCCCCTAAGTCCCCTTCTGATGGCCCCACTGAGGCAAACTTTGCAATCAAATGGCACAGAGTGAGAAAAGAATCTGGCTCATATCATGATGACTGTGAACTCGGAACTCCTCCTGCAGTTATTGTACCTGATGGCTCTGTGTGCACAATGCATCGTGTTTCCATGGAAGATGTTCATGGGGGCAGCTCAGTTTCAGGTAGGCCTCTGCTAATTCTTTACATGTCCTTAGTTCAACCTCATGGTGTGTACAGGCAATAAAGAGCCATGGCAAATCCTCTCCATCACACAACAACCAGTCTGCTGTGTTACTGTAACATGAGAGTTGCACATTCGTTAATAGAGTGGCTCAGCCCAGCCTGCCCAGGCTTGTCTACACAATAACTCAGAGAAAATGAGACAATTATTTCATTATTGTTACTGATGAGTTATAGGCTATTCATGTGCCACCCTATCCCATGGCCTCAGGACGTCTTGTAGGCTCCTAAAAACCAATTATGTAAAATGTAATTGGGCCCTGAAACAAATGTAGTGCCAGTTACAGGTAGGTAGCTGTGTTGGTCTGCCATAGTCAAAACAAAACAAAAAAATTCCTTCCGGTAGCACCTTAGAGACCAACTAAGTTTGTTCTTGGTATGAGCTTTCATGTGCATGCACACTTCTTCAGATACACACATAATGTTGTAGTGTTCACTCTTTCAATCAGTCAGTTCTTCTCAATTCCAGGGGACCTCCATTCTATTTCTCCTGTGGAGGAGCCA
The DNA here is from genome assembly GCF_009819535.1 of Lacerta agilis. Classification (NCBI taxonomy): domain Eukaryota; kingdom Metazoa; phylum Chordata; class Lepidosauria; order Squamata; family Lacertidae; genus Lacerta; species Lacerta agilis. The sequence continues at coordinate 86,939,809 of NC_046314.1, read as the reverse complement.
CCTTGAGGGTTTCCATGGCCTGAGGTGGGGCCTTCAGTGAGTTTTGTCCCCATCTTCCTCTCTACAGAGTTCTGTAATGGCAACACTGAGACTAAGGAGAAAGGCAGGTGGGGACTGGCTAAGGGCGGCACATCATTCTCCCTAATAGACCAGCCTCCACTGCCCTAGGCCCACCATGCCAGGCAGCTGTGGGCAGCCATTTTGAATTTCCCACAACGTGATGCTAGCTAGGCCAGGAATTCTAGGTGTGAAAGAGTTGCTGGAAGCCCCACCTCTGCTATCAGATAAGCCCACATCAGCAGGACATCAGCACAGGAGATGAACTTTGCCAAGAGTTCCCTCAGACTGGGAGTCAATCCTTTCCTCCATCTCAGACAGCTGACAGTTTAGATTCACCCTTCCTTCTCCACTTCCTCCATCCTTTTGCCCCTTGCTTCCTTTTTGCCTGCATATTCCACCTTCTTTAAGCTCTGTGCCGCCTACTCCCCACTGCCATCACTACAACCATCGGCATCACCATAACTTTGTCGCCAGTCTTCAGGAATGACAAGGCACCACATACAAAAGACACCCCATCACTGGAGTTACTTGGGATAGAGCAAGGGTGAGGGAGGGCTTTCACCACCTCTGGCTGCAGTCCTCTGCCTGCCCCCAGGCTATTTCACAAGAGTCTGTGAAAAGCAAGACAAATATTTGTTTACATCTTAACCTGATGTCCGAATCCAGTGAAGAGCCTGTAGACCCTGGAGATTTATTTTTTTAAGTGAGCTAGATTCTTATGTAAGTGACTTGCTATTTCTGTCCAAGGTTTAGTGGTGTGTTTTGTAGAACTAAAAATACATAACTAAAAAGTTAAGAAAACACACATTTCCCTGCTCTCAAGCCCCATTAACCTGCCATGTACTTTCTTCTGCACTTCCTTTCCCATCAGCAGTGATTGACCAAAGAGTTTATATTTACTAAAGAAAACAAGGGAAGCTCCTCCTCACTTTTTCTTTCAGTCATTTCTGACTTCAAAGTCCTGAACTTGTGACACACTAGCAACTTGCATTTCTATGATCCGCAGTAGCATGAAACTGAGGGAAGGTAGGATATACAGGGCTACGTAATACAAATAGAAAGGTTGCAGATTATTCCCATCCACAGGGCCGGTGCTAGGGTTTTTTGCGCCCTAGGCGAGATCACCTTCTGGCCCCCCCCCCGGCCAATCCCTAGCATTGGCCCTGCAGAGAAGCCTGATTTCGGGCTGCTCCCCCCTTCCCGTCACTCTGCTGCTGGCGGAGGGGGGCAGAGAAGCCCGATTTCAGGCTGCTCCCCCCTCCCCGCCACTCTGCCACTGGCGGAGTGGCACCAGGCAGCGGCGGGGGGCGGGGGGCAGGCTGGCCAGTGCCCCCTCCATTTTGGTGCCCTAGGTCGCCTAAATGGACGCGCCGGCCCTGCCCATCCATCTCAAACAGGTCGGTTGATCACATGGATGAACAACTTCATAGACAACTCAGGACCAGGCTGAGGCACAGGACATGTGCCTATCTGAATCTTAAGACCCACTTGGGAGGGCCTGCTCTCCAGGAACCCCCTGCAATATGGTGAGGTAGAGAGGCCTTTTCAATAGGGACACCCCTGTAATGCAACAGCCTTCCAAGAGAGGCTCATATGGCACCATATTTGTGGCCTTTTCAACCAATTTTTATTCAGCCAGGCCCTATTTGTTTATTTTGAGATGATGGTGAATTCTATTTGCATAGCTTCAACTTTTTAATGGTTTCGAGGGGTTTCCCCCCCCTTTGTATTTTCTTTAATAATTTATTTTCAGACACCTGGAGAATCCCATGTTATGGGATGACATACAAATATCATTAATAAATTCATTAGATGCCTTTTGTTTATTTGTTTTCCTACATTGACATTCCATCCTTTCTTCCATCATGGAACCCACAGCTTGGATGCATGTGGTTTCCATCTGGTTGCCCATCCAGGCACTGACCAGACCCAGATATGCTTAGCTTCAGCATGGAGGTGATCTGATGTGCCTTCAGACCATACCATATCCCCTTAAGAACCTTTTAAAAATATGGCCATTTTCACAAAAGTAAGTTACTGGAACTTCATTTGCTAAGCTGCTAATGCAGGACGTGTGTGCTTCAAGGCAAAATCGAAAGGGCTGTTTAACTTCTCCTGTGTCTCAATTTCCTCCCACAAAATGCCAGCCAATGCCCTCCTTCAATTTCCTTCACTACTCCTTCTCATTCCCCACAATCAGTGGTCAGAACCTTCAAACCCATGATACCCTCCAAAGCCTGGCAGAAAAGTAAGCTTTTAGCTGATGCTGAAAACCAGCCAGTTGGATTTCCAGTTGATGGGCATTCCAAAGGGGAGGTGAGTCATCCTTCACACACTCAAAAGTATCTGAAGAAGTGTGCATGCACACAAAAGCTCATACCAAGAACAAACTTAGTTGGTCTCTAAGGTGCTACTGGAAGGAATTTTGTTTGTTTGTTTGTTTTGACTATGGCAGACCAACACGGCTACCTACCTGTAACTGGAACACTCAAAAGGGATGTGGAGATGAGACCCTCTTTTTCTAATTACCACTAATATGGCTGCAGCTCCAGAAAAGGACATTGTTGTACTGATAATGTCCCCTAGGTGTAGTTGGCATGGGTGTGGGTGGGTGTGAGAGAGCTTGCTTACTCAGTTTGCAGCCTACCCCAGCTTCTGCAATACACAGGAGACTTGGGAACCTTCACAACAGGGCCCTTTATTACAACCAACCACGAGAAGATTCTAGCACCTGAGGAGCCACAAGGCACTCTGCCTCAACTCCAGGGTCTGAATCAAAAGAGAGATGCAGCAGGGAGATTGGGGCTGAGTCAATCTGGTGCTCCTACTGGTTCACTCGCACAGGACCCACCTCCCTGGTAAACAGCAGAAACACCACTGCACCCCAATTCCGAGAAAGGGAAAGAGACCCTGCTCAAGCCTACAAGAGGAAAGGGAAATGAAAGCTTGCAGACTCTCTTAATGCACCACAGAACTTGAGTAATCTGTTCCGGAACCCAGTTAGGAAACATCAGGAGCAGAAGAAGAACCTGCTGGATCATTGGCCCGTCGTGTCAAGCATCCTGTTCTCACAGTAGCGACTCAGATACCAGTGGGGAACCCAGAAGCAGAACCCAAGTGCAAGAGCACTCTCCCCTCCCATGGTTAGTAGAAGTGGAACCTTTACATGGAATATTGATCCCAGTGGAGTTACCTTGGTACACAGGCAGGTGGCAATGTTGAGCATCCACGATGGAAAATGGAAGGGTGAGTCTTAATTTTAAGGTTTTGGAAACATAAGCTAAACACTTGCCACCACACCCTAATTGGGATGGCAATTATCTTAGATCTCCATCTCACAGACAGGATGGTTGCAACACAGGGAGCAGAAGTGACAGTTCCCAAGGCTCGTATACATCAACCGTGGAAAAAAAATCATCATTTTTTCCTCTGTTGCCTTTGCACGATAAGAGACATACAGGTTGCAGAGATATTGCCTTGTCTGAAGGCTTCATTCAGCTCTGAAGCTGAAATGTAATAAATATAAAAGCTGGAACAAATATTAGAGATGAGAAGAAGAAAAGTTTGGACTTGATATCCCGCCTTTCACTCACCTTAAGGAGTCTCAAAGCGGCTAACAATCTCCTTTCCCTTCCTCCCCCACAACAAACACTCTGTGAGGTGAGTGGGGCTGAGAGACTTCAGAGAAGTGTGACTAGCCAAAGGTCACCCAGCAGCTGCATGTGGAAGAGCGGGGAAGTGAACCCAGTTCACCAGATTACGAGTCCACCACTCTTAACCACTACACCACGCTGGCTCTCTAACTCCCCACAATCTACTCTGGGGATAATATAGAGCAAATAAGATTATTTCCAGGATACCTATTGGCTATGTAGGAAATTATCCCAAGTAGGACCAGTCAGTGATAGGGAGATGGTCTTTTATTTATCAAGTGCAATCAATGTAACCATTGCCTATAACTGGACTAACATAGCCCTCAACTGCCCTGCTTTGAGTGGGACATCCCAGAATTACAGAAGCCATCGTGGCTTCTGACTGGAATGCTGGGATGTCTCATTTTGGCTCCTGTGAGAGCACGGTCCCAAAAGATTCACATTGCGGGGGAGGGGGCCTGCTCTCACGTTAGTCGCCTGGCTCCTGCAAGATGGTGGACCTGAAAGGAAGCCATTTTGGGGGCTGTACTCTCGCACAAGTTGCCTGGCTCCTGTGAGATGACAGCCACAAAAGACGCCTGTTGGGGGAGGGGGATGTGGAGTCTCTCAAGTTGACTACCTCCCACAAGATCACAGCCCCGAAAGACACACAGCCTGATTTTCCTCTGAGGCACGTTGAAGGGTATGGAATAAAATCAGACCTCCAATTTTGGAGAACTGACTGACCAAAGTTTGAGTCATTGCCTGTGTGGTTAAGTTGACCAGCGCATTCTGGATCTGAGCGGATAGACAGAATTGACTATTTTGTTGAAAAATTGACCTTTTTATCATGTATGATGAGGTACAAGGAATTTTAAATCCATATGCTTTGTTGGGGAAACTGTGAGATATTCAGTTACAAACTTAACTTAGTGAAGTATCTTGGAATATTAGTCATTATTAATTTCATTAAATGTATCAGATTTTTCAAGTTGTTGTTTTTGTTGTTGTTGGTTTTTTTTAGCACACTGCTAAATAAAAAACAATAACTATGTGCAATGGAAGCTTTGTATGTCGTGAAATCTTCTTGACTTTTAGCCTGTATTAACCACTTGGTCTAAAGGGGTAGGATGTGAATTTTCAGAAGGCAAACTACTCAAATAAAATAACAAGCTGGGTGTTCACCACCACCTCAAGTATTTTTGCCAGTAACATGGAAAAAGAAAGTTCATTTGTGGAAAGTTGTTGAGGATACACAGCCCAAGGCTGTCCAGAAGGTACGTCCATCCTTAAGGCTTTCAAGTGTCATGGTGATGTTTCTGTGTGTCATTCCCGTGTCTGAAAACAGCCTGGCAATAGTTAGTGCACATGTCTATTTCAGTAATAGGAGTGCTATGTGGGGTCATTCCTGTGTCACATAAACATAATGTGGGAAGCTGCTCTCATGCTGCTCCATAATTATGCTGTGGACCCTTGTATGCTTTTTCTAGCATCCAGAACAGACCATAGACTGATTTGACCCCTTAACGCTCCATTCTTTTGTCTGCCTGCCATTTTTTTTCCAAGGGCTAAATATAAATTGCAGAAAGCTCCTATCTCCTAGGCTTTGTTGTGTTTGGAAATGAACTTAAATGTGGTTCACCCATTGCTGGTTAAAAATCTCAGCCATTTAAAATGATCCTTTCTAATTCTGGTGCTCCCTTTGGTAGAAACATCTATCCACAGTGGCAGGTATAATGATGATTTCAGTCTGTACAAGGAATGGTTATTTATCATCATCACTTCTCTCTCCTCCTCCCCACCCCGCCGTCGGCCAGTCGCCTCCTTATGCAAATGCCCTGCTCCATCTCAAAAGGGATGCGAAGCTATAAATAAAACACAAGAAGCTATTTTGGAGGAAAGAAACACTTCTTGTTCCTTTGTGTAAATATCTATTATCTCTCCCCATTTATTTCAGCTTATCTAATCTCTGCAATAAATTCCCAAGCTATGGCCAAATAATTTCATTCAGCTTTTACCAGGAGCTTGGGAACACAATGTGCAGGCTCTCTTTTGGGAGTGGGAGTCACAGGCCCCAGATAGTCTGACAAATTCGTGGAGGATAAGCAACTACTAGCCACAATGGCTATACTCTGCCTTCACTGTCGAAGTTGTTGTTGTTCAGTCGTTCAGTCGTGTCCGACTATTCATGACCCCACGGAACAGGGCACGCCTATCCTTCACTGCCTCTCGCAGTTTGGCCAAACTCATGCCAGTCGCTTCGAAAACACTGTCCAACCATCTCACCCTCTGTCGTCCCCTTCTCCTTGTGCCCTCCATCTTTCCCAACATCAGGGTCTTTTCCAGGGAGTCTTCTCTTCTCATGAGGTGACCAAAGTACTGGAGCCTCAACTTCAGGATCTGTCCTTCTAGTGAGCACTCAGGGCTGATTTCTTTAAGAATTGATAGGTTTGATCTTCTTGCAGTCCATGGGACTCTCAAGAGTCTCCTCCAGCACCATAATTCAAAAGCATCAATTCTTTGGCGATCAGCCTTCTTTATGGTCCAGCTCTCACTTCCGTACATTACTACTGGGAAAACCATAGCTTTAACTATACGGACCTTTGTCGGCAAGGTGATGTCTTTGCTTTTTAAGATGCTGTCTAGGTCGGAGACAGTGATGCTTTTTACTGTCAAGGCTACAAGAGAAGACAGGGCTCTTGCGCTTGGCATGCCTGGTTTAGATCACAGCGCCACCCGCATCTCAGTAAGCAGATCCCATCCCCTCATGCTTTCACTTGGAGTGACTCAAAGTAACTCAATGGGGGTTCAAACAAGAAAAGTCATTGTGAGCATGTTCACGCAAAGAATTCCATATTGTAAGGTTTTATTCCCCCTGCTACACCACAGCCCTATGTGCCCCACATATTTTACCATGAGCCACTCCCTGCTGCTTGGATGCACATGTTACGTTGTGTCTGAGTGTCTTTTTCAGTACTTCTGCTTTATGGTGGAATGGCTGGATCCACTGTTAGTAGCCATGAGCAGGGCAATGTCATGAAACCAGCCAAATGGAGAGCAACTTCAGCGCTCCTGGGGCTACAGAATGTGGACAATGTGTAGCAATGTTGCACTGTCCTGAATTTCAAAGGGCTACAGATTGCCTGTGGAGCTCATCTGGGCCCATCTTAAAATACATTTTGGAAACTTCATATACTTCAAAAGACCACTGTCAGCATGTTGGATGGAGCACAGAGATTCAGCTATTGGTTTCCAGGTGCAAGGAAGCTAACCTTTCATAAAGCCCTAATTGGCCGAGGCCTGGGATTTTACAAACAGGCCCAAGATCTGGGAGTTGTTTCAAAGGCTCTGCTCTATGTTGCCACCAGAGGTTCAATGGAAAGGTTTATTGGAGGATGTGTTTTGGGTGGCTTTCTCTGGAGAGCTCTGGCAGGTTGCCTTCCTCCTTATGTTTAATGGTAAAGGTACCACTGACCGTTAGGTCTAGGCGCGGACGACTCTGGGGTTGCGGCACTCATCTCGCTCTATAGGCCAAGGGAGCCAGCATACAACTTCTGGGTCATGTGGCCAGCATGACAAAGCCGCTTCTGGCGAACCAGAGCAGCACACGGAAACGCCATTTACCTTCCCGCCAGAGTGGTACCTATTTATCTACTTGCACTTGACTTGCTTTCGAACTGCTAGGTGGGCAGGAGCAGGGACCGAGCAACAGGAGCTCACCCCGTCGCGGGGATTCGAACCGCCAACCTTCTGATCGGCAAGCCCTAGGCTCTGTGGTTTAGACCACAGTGCCACCCATGTCGCTTTCCTTATGTTTAGGCAGGCCTTAAAAACCTGCACATTCAGCCCTTGATGATCTGAAAGGTTCTAATCAGATGCTCCTGCACCATTGCCCTATTCTTTCATATTAGAAAGCTGATGTTGTGCTTCCTTTTCTTTTTTCATTATTATATTCCAAAAAATAAATAAATACCCTGCATGCTGCTTTGAGCAAATCCAGCTTTGGTGGAAGAAGGGGTAAAAAACTTTAATAGTTTAATTCATTAATTTATGCATTGGGGTGATGCTTCGGTAACACATACACATTTAAAGAAAGCAAGAAGGAGTTGTGGGGCCATATGGGCTAGTATTTCCCCTGCTAATGTTGTGCCTGGAGGCCATGCATCTGTGCATTCAGTTTGAAGGGTCTTTATGTGCATATTGGACTTACGCACAAAGAACATAGATCCTTGGATCCTGGTTAGGCATTGCAGCGGTGGTTATGTGTTCTTTACATGCAGGGGATGATTACCATCTCAACCTTCCTATTGTAACACGTGTAGGCTCTGTTAACAACTTGAACGCGCGGAAGTCATGGCCTCGATGTGTCCCTATCCATGCGTATGTGATATAAATAGGGACTCAGAAGATCTGCCAAAATATCGATGGGCTGAAGGGAAAGTGCGGTATTTGGAGTTACAGAAGCACTATCATATCACAAAGGAAACAATCGGAGCATGGTCAGGATCCTGGCGAAGGTCAAGGTGGCCTCAGGAATATTGACTTTCAGCTAGGGATTATCACGCTGGCTCTTGAGGGAGAAGCCACAGCAAGCCCACATCCTTTCCTTGCTGCTGATAACAGCAGATAAAGTGAATGGAAACTCGCATGCCAGATTACACACTTGTAGCTGACTCTATAAGCAGCAAGTTCAGGAGGTTGTTAGCAAAGAAATGTCAACTATAAAGAACATGACCCTTGGGAATGGTGCTTTAAATACTCTCCAGAGCATCAATGAGCTCCTTTTCCCAGGATGGGGACTTTGTTGTCTAAAGAGGGTTTCTTTCTTCCTTTAATCTTTTTTTTTTAAATATAAAAACTTAAGGTACAGTCATACAAGAAGGCTGGGGGGGGGAGCAGGATTCATCTATGGTGCCAATAGAAAAGAGAACAGGGTAATTGCTAGAGATGTTAGACCTGTGGCCATCCAAATAGTGTTAAACTACAACCTGCATTATCCTAAACCACTGATCATGCTGACTGGGGCCACAAGTGCCCCATTCCTGTGGTAGAGTAAGGTTGTAATCCTAAATACACTGACTAGGGAGTAAGCCCCATTGGGTACAATGGAACTTACTTTTTAGAATTGCGCTGTTAGGCTGCAAATCTACCTACCTAGAAGTCAGCCCTATCGATACCAGTTAATGTCTAACTACACCTGGATAGATTTATTAACTGAACAATGCTAATCTGAAGATCCAATCAAAACCAGCACTTACCATGCCAAATCCTGGCCAATGTATTAACATCCATTGGATCCCTCACTCAAGGTTCAGATTTGCTCAGCAGCAACCCGCTGTTGTTCAGTCGTTCAGTTGTGTCTGACTCTTCATGACCCCATGGACCAGAGCACGCCAGGCACCCCTATCCTCCACTGCCTCCCGCAGTTTGGCCAACCCAGTTAGGCCTAAAAAGTGAAAACCACAAACTCAAGGTTACAAGGTTACAACTGGAACTGATCACTCAGTTTATTAGTGTACAAAGCTTAATGGTGTTGTGAAAGCTTGCAGAGTTTATATAAAATAAAATAAGTTGACATTAAAAAATTTGAAAATAAAACAACTGACATACAATGAAATTTTAAGCAACTCAAAGCAATTTGATACCATTTGTATGAAGTAATTAACCTCCTCCTAACTCCCTGCAGCCCATCTAGTTGGGAAACAGTTCTAAGTTACCTAGAATACGAGATCAATGAAATTCATAGTTACCAATCCAAGGCAATCGGCTGGGCCTTGTGGTCTTCAGTTGGGTGCAGCAAGACAGAAGACAAAAGAAAAACCACACCACTCCTCTCCAATAAGAAATAGCTCAAAAAACTAAATACATATTTTATATCGCTGAGTATGTGGGCCAGGGGGCTGGACCTTTCCATTAATGTTGCATTAATTTCATTACTTGCTTGGGAAGACAACCCACATAAGACATGGACTATGAGTAACCATAGTCTATGCTGAAGGGGAGCAGTAGTGACCAGGACCCTTGCTTCATCAGTAGTTCTGTACGCGTGGCACTCTGACACACTTCAGCACTTCCTTGCCAAAACATGTTATGCCTTCACCTTTGTTTTGGCTTAATGACTGCTTTTCTGCTGCTCTTATCATCCTTCAGGATGCCAACATTCTGGCGAATGGCAAAATCTAGTGTGGCGTTCCAAGCAGCTTGCACAAAAATGATGCGAGGCATAAAATGGGGCCATCCATCTTAATCCATCATGGCTGCTCTGTGTGCATTAAACTGACAGTAACTGCTGGTTGTGCGGGCCTAGCAGGGTGCAGATTAACACATGACCCTCTGCAAGTTCTAACTGGGGACCCAAACACCAAGCTGGACTTTTGAGGCCACTCTTATCTGCTTATTTATTTATTTAAAAACCTTACATTGCTCTGCTTTAACAAAAACAAACAAACAAACAAACACTAGAACACTTCAGAAATCTGCAGGCAGTATTTTGGACAGCTCCTCCTTGTAATGCCTACTTGAGGTCTCATGTCAAGCTGCAAAGTTTTTAAAAATATAAAACAAGAACACACACCACTCAGCAACCTCTTAGTTATTTTAAGGAACAGCAAGAAATAAAGCATTGCTTCCCCCCCCCCCGTTCAAAAATATGCAACTATTATAGATTTTGGAGTTATTTTTGGCCTAATAAAGATATGTATTGCCCTAACATGGATTATGGAGGAAAGTAACTCCTTTTACTTCTCCCATAAAAAGTCCCTGGCCCTATTTTTCTGCAAAATTTAATCCACTCTGGAGGGGTTCCTATGCATGTAAATTAATCCCACTTTAATCAACAGGGGAGGAGTTAGACAGTAGTTGTCTTTAGATATCCCATTACAGTGAATGGGAAACAGAGCTTCATAGCTTGGAGGACAAAGCACAGACTGAAGTAGAGAGCAATTCAGAGACCAAATGGAAAAGAAAGAAAGAAAGAAAGAAAGAAAGAAAGAAAGAAAGAAAGAAAGAAAGAAAGATTCAAATCCAAAACCAATTTTGGGGCCCATGCACACCCATAAAATATGCAAGGGTTAAAAACAAACAAACAAAGCTTTTGGACTTATACTGGAGCTATGCTTCCTTGCCATGACTTTGACACCCCTCCCTCCTGAAAGGTTTTGCTTCTAGGCCCCTGGAGCTGGCAGTGCGCTAAGCCTTTTCTTGGCTGGAGTTCCTATCAGGGCTTGGCTCTAGGAAAGGTGGAACATTTTATGAGAGTGATTGTCAAACCGGATCACTACTTCCATGCACCTCATCAGCCTTTTTGTTTGGACCATTTATGAAAACATGGCCTGCTTTTATTTCATTTGGGAGCTGGCTCCACTTTTGAATGCACTGCTGTGGTTCAGCAACTCTGGGTAGTCTTTGGCTAACTCTCAAACTTATTATTTCCTCTATGAGATGAGGGTGGGGGTAATGGGGACAATGAGTTCTCTTGCCTAATCATTTTAATGGGAGGGGGAGAGCAAGAAAAATGAGTTGTTCCAACAGAAAGAGCAGCTTAAGAAGGGAGAAGAGAAATGGTCTGTTTATATAGACTCTACATTCTGGAGGACATGATGAAGTTAAGGGAGAAAAGCTATTCATGGCAAATAGTACATGTAGTATTGTGATGCAAAATTAAAAGGTGCTGTTTGCAGAAGTGTTTTCCCTTCATTTTTTCTTCTTCACCCCAGAATTCATTTACTACTGTCTGACCACAAGTCTGGGACCAGCTGGCTTATTTTGGCTTACACTGACAACTGTTTACCAAATACTTGCTATCATGGTTCATCCAGATGTGGGTCTTATATCACAACTGGGTTCTTCCATTCCAATTTTTCACTGTGCCTCTTTGATATCTTAGCTTCCGCATATTCCATCCCCCCCCCAGTCATGTATATTCATTGCTATTCCACCATTTTCCATCCACACCAGTTGAAAGAATTTGATGGAATGTATCCTGAGAGGGGGTGGTTGTATGTCTCTGCAATCATAAAGGTAAAGGTAAAGGGACCCCTGACCATTAGGTCCAGTCGCGGACGACTCTGGGGTTGTGGCGCTCATCTCGCTTTATTGGCCGAGGGAGCTGGCGTACAGCTTCCGGGTCATGTGGCCAGCATGACTAAGCCACTTCTGGCGAACCAGAGCAGCGCACGGAAACGGCGTTTACCTTCCCACCGGAGCGGTACCTATTTATCTACTTGCACTTTGACGTGCTTTTGAACTGCTAGGTTAGCAGGAGCAGGGACCGAGCAACGGGAGCTCACCACGTTGCAGGGATTCAAACCGCCAACCTTCTGATTGGCAAGCCCTAGGCTCATCCACTCCTCTGCAGTGCAGGTATCACACAAAATAATCCCTCACAGATGGTCAGCCGACCTATGCTTAAAAACCTCCAATGAAGGAGAGTCTACCACTTTCTGAGGGAGTCTGCTCCGTTGTCAAACAGCTCTTAGCATCACAAAGTTCTTCCTGATGTTTGGTTCGAATCTCCTCTCTTGTAAGTTGGACCCATTGGTTCAGGTCCCGCCCTCTGGAGCAGCAGAAAACAAGCTTACTCCATCTTCCTTGTGACAGCCCTTCAGATTTTTGAAGATGGCCAGCATTTCACCTCTGTCTTCTATTCTCTAAACTGTAGATACCCAGCTCCCTCAACCGTTCCTCATAAGGGTTGGTTTCCAGATCCTTTATTGTCTTGATTGCCCTCCTTTTTACGTGTTCCAACTTAGCAATATCCTTCTTAAACCTGTGGTGCCCAGAACTTGACACAGTACTCCAGGTGTGGTCTGACCAAGGCAGTGGCGCTATTACTTCCACTGATCTCACATTATAATTCTGTTGTTGTATAACATAATCACGTTCCTCACCCTCCACTGCCTTTTTTCCCCTCTAGGCGTATGCACTGGCATTTCTGTATTTGAACACGCAGGCACCTTTTTAAATTAAAAGTGTGCAAGAGGAAATGTTACTAGTCTTATTTATCATGTTTCACAAGAGGTCAACACCCACATATATGACGGATGGAGCTTAAACTCCAGCAAAGTCGGACTGCCCTAGTGGTGATGTGAGGGGGCAGCAATTGGGATTGACTCTACACCCCCCCCCCAGAAAAACTGTAAAGCTGGGCACTAAGGTGTGTGGGGGGGGGGGGGGAAGAGTGCCTGGGCATTTAAAAATTGGCAAGGCCATTCAGAACCCTCTCCTGATCCCTAAACGACTCTTCCTAAGATGCATCTGGAGCCGATCACTAGGCAAGAGGAAGGAGATGGCCAAGGGGGGGAAAGATGAATGAGCAGCAAAATGAACACTTCGTTGTGACTCTGCCGCCTCTGAAATGCCTGCTGCGTGAGCTTGAGCAGGCTGCTTCATATGCGATTTTGATGGTGCAATCAATTAGTGTTTCCCGCGGCTTTGAGATCCCCCAGATTAAAGGCCTCAGAAACATCGCTACTGGGCTTATTTACAAAGATCAGAAAGGGGATCTGGAGGCAGATTCTGTTTCAGTCCCCCCCCCCCCCTCTCGGCCTTGACTGTGTAAAGGACACTGGCCCGGTGAGGGCGCTGGGTGCTGTCCTGAATGAGAGGGGGCGGAAGGGGAGAAGGAAGCTGTAAGAAAGAGGCTGGTATCAGGAAGGTGCCTTTTGTAAGGAGAGAACATTTTCTTCCAGGGCAGAGAAAGGCATTGCCTGCAGCACTTTGCATTCTCCATTTTTCCCTTTCTCTCTCCCTCACCCCTCCACTCAGACCTGTCCCTCCCCAGGGCTCTCTTTTCACAAGACTTTGGTTGTTTAAGCCTAGTTCCCCCACCGCCGCCTCCCCAGGGATATTTCTGACGTTAATACCTCTGAAGCAAAGAAAGATAACAGCGGCAGCAGCTTGCTTCTGGTATTGCTAACTGCTCACATAACAAAGGAGGAGGGGGAGGTCCATGTTCCCTCCAGCTTGAGTTAAGAAAGCAGAGAGTTGGAGATGTGCAAGGTTATCAGGCCGACAGTTCCATTTGTTCTGTGCTGTGCACTCTGCTAAGGGAGAAAAAAATATGAAGTACAGTATTCTGTTCAAAAGGAAGAGATCCACAACTGGCTCCAGTTATGCAAGTCCAGCCATTGGCATACCATTTTCTTATTCTAAACCACCCTGTGATCCTTGGGGTGAAGGCCAGTATAGAAATTTAATAAATAATAAGAATATTCTGCAGGATTTGTCCTGTTTCTGATAGTGTTTTGCAATGCACTAAAGCCCTCCTGGCTGCTTAACACAGGAGTGGGGGACATAGATTGATAGAATTGAAGAGTTGGAAGGGACCCCAAGGGTCATCTAGTCCAACTCCCTGCAATGCAGAAATCTTTTTGCCCAACGTGGGACTCGAACCTATGACCATGAGCTAAAGAGTCTCATACTCTTTGCTATCCATGTGGCATTCCGGGGTTTCCCACAATGCCCCTGCTATAGCTGTGCTTTGGAGCATTATGTGGAATTTAAACAATGGCCAGACTCAGCCATCCTGTGCTGTCTGGGCTTGTGGGTCGGGAATTTTTGTTGCCTCAGAGCAGGCAACGGTGATCAAAGCAGGTACTGATCCCAGCCTTGACCCAGGTCACGGCTTCCTCCCTGACATGTGGCTTGCTTTCGGGTCCCCGTTAAGCCCAAATTCATGTTAATGCTCGTGGTTCTGCTAATGAAGACCAGGCTGCCCTCAACATTCCTCGAGTGAATGTTTTTCTCTTGTTTAGAGTTGCCATTGAATTTCGCCTGAAGTGAAATTGAAAGCAAACTTGGAAGTCTCACTCAGGCAAAACATCAATAAAAATGGTTGAAGGGAAGATCAAACACTTTTGATATGATTAGCAATGTTTCCCAGGGGTAGTAGTGAAGGGTGAACTCCCTAGGCTTACCTCAGCTTCCACTCACTTTTTGTGATTTTTCCTTAAAGTGCTTGGAAAACACGCAACACATTAGCCTTTTTTGGCTATACACGCATGACATTTTGTTCTAGAATCAATGGAGACCAGGCACTTGTTTGTTTGCTTTTTTCCTATGTAGTCCACACACAAACTAGATATGTTGCTGGTATGAAGTGTATCTGGACTTCTGTTTCAGTGTATCTGAAGAAGTGTGCATGCACACGAAAGCTCACACCAAGAACAAACTCAGTTGGTCTCTAAGGTGCTACTGGAAGGATTTTTCGATTTTTCGATTTTATATTTTGTTTTGACTATGGCAGACCAACACGGCTACCTACCTGTAACTAGATATGTTGCATATTTTTTGCCCCTGTAAAGCACTTCTTGAGAAACTGGTTTAATTCCAACAATACAGTAAAAGCTCACTGCTGATTGATTCTGGATCACCCCATAGTGTGCCCCTTTGAAAACAGTTGTAAGGGGCTGACATTGTTGGTGGACTTGCATATACTGTACCAAGATACCAATCACCACTCCCTTTTTTATTTACATGGGGCATGTGCAGGGAGGAAAAGGCATGGATAATTTAATCAAGGGGAGGGCTCTCAAGCATATATCAAGTGACTGCACCCAGCCCTGTGAATAGCAGCATCTAGAATAATCTAGATTGAAAAGCATCTTGTTGAAGGCAAGCGTGAATTATTCCGGACTGAGGAAGCACTACATTGTTGTGCTACAAATGGGTTAGTAGTGGGACACAAACAGCCACATCTTCCTCTTCCCCTCTCCTTCTCGATCACACTGGAAGTCAGCGCCTCCTGTGGCGGCTAGCGCCATGTGACACGTGGGGCGGAAGGCAAGGAGGTCAACAGTAGGTGGCGCCAGAGCCAATGACAGGCAGAGCCAACTAATTCTAGTTCTGCCTCCCTCCCTGCTGAGTTATACAAGGGAAGCACTGAGATTAAGGAGGAGGAAGCAGACAGCCAGTGCCACCCCCTGGAATGGAGATAATAGGGCTGCCATACATATCCGGGATCCGTCCGTCGAAAATTGTGTCTGGGAAGATAATCAGTACAAATGTCTGGGGAAGAGCTCAACAACTTTTGTGTCTGTATTTTCACTTTCTGAAGTATGGGAAATCGAGATGTAAGTAAGAAGGCAGGCTGAAATAAACATTATTATATCTGATCTATGTATTTTACCGGGTAATTTACTTTTAGTAAACTTGAACCTGTGCTGAAGGTAAGGCATAAACCTTCTAAGTAAACAACATTTTTGAACACACCAGTTCAGCATGAAAAGTTTCAGGGTTGGCTGTCTAGTACTTGGACCTTCAAGATGCAGAGCAATACAAGGTTCTGATGAAATAGTGTCTCCTGGGGAGATGTTGGGTTCAACAAGAAGGCCCACAACAAAGGAATAAGTCCATTGGCAGATCCTCCTAACCAGTTGGGAGCTTGGGAAGAACATGATTGATTTGGTCACTATAAATGGACAAATCTGATGGAACTGCCAGGATGAACGTCATTGACACAGCTGCACTTAGTTATGCTGCTACTTGCCCATTTGAAGTCAGTCAATAGCCCTTTCAGTGCTTTCCACAGATGCCACACAACAACTTCCATATGGCAACAGTGTTCCAAGCTAAGCCGGAAATGCATTGGTGGCAGGGAGATGAAGGACTTTATGTGGCCTATTAATTGAATCCCCCGAGTGCCGTAGTTCCCAGCTGCCACTGCTTTTGATAAATTACCACATTGCACATTGTAGCCATGCTTTTTTATCTGAAGGTCTTTTGGCAGGCGGCAGCCAAAGCATGACAAACAGGCTTCCCTCTTCTCCCCCACCCCCACCCCTTGCAAATACAGTGATACCTCGGGTTAAGAACTTAATTCATTCTGGAGGTCCGTTCTTAACCTGAAACTGTTCTTAACCTGAGGTACCACTTTAGCTAATGGGGCCTCCCGCTGTCACCGCGCAATTTCTGTTCTCATCCTGAAGCCAAGTTCTTAACCCGAGGTACTATTTCTGGGTTAGCGGAGTCTGTAACCTGAAGCATCTGTAACCTGAAGCGCCTGTAACCCAATGTACCACTGTATATAGATTTCCTCCATGGGATGTGCACTAGATACACTGCCAGGCAGGCCATTGCAGATTCCCCATTACTAGAATACGGGCTCAATGTGCTTAAAACTTTCCACATGAATTAAAGATATCAGACCTGCTGTCCCAAGTCTACCCTGGAAAAGAGCCATGCTATAAAGGTGGATAATGCCACAAGGAGAAAGGTCTTCATTTTCCATCCTTGGCACAGTGGAAACAGTGCCCGCTTGGGCCCTGCTTTCTGCACAATTTGCTGCCTTGGCCATGGAACGGAATGTGCTATTGTGACATCCTTGTCATTTCTCCTTTTTCATCTCTGTAGCCAGCCAGTCTCTGACTCGAGTCATTCTGCGTGAAGGGAAGCATAGTGGTGCAGCTTGAGTTCCCTTTCTTTTATCCATCTCATTAGCACTTAAGCCTTCAGGTATCCTTTCTAATCCCACTGTGTTTTGCTTGTGATCAAATATTGCAAATTGCTGGTAAAGGTCGTAGGACACATTGGGGATTGATTCGAGCTTGAATACTAATAAGATTGTTGAACACCATCAATGGGCTTGGTACTTTTAAATTTAGGGTACAGTAAATGTAATTACAGCACCATGCATGCTCACTCGGATGTCAGTCCCATTGAGTTGAAGGGATCTTAGAATGAGTTAAGTAGGTCCAGGACTGCAGCCTTAATCAGTCTTCAGGGTGTTTCCATGTTACTTTTACAGACACTAATTTTCATAGCTCTTTTCAGGTGTTCAAAAACAAGAGGGTAGAGAGAGCAGTGCTTCCCAAACTTCGCTCTGCAGCTGTTTTCAAACTACAGTTCCCATTATCCCTGACCCACTGGTCTTGCTAGCTAGGGATGATAGGAGTTGTAGTCCAAAAACAGTTGGAGACCCAAGTTTGGTTAACACTGGGGTCAAGGAACACATATGCAGCCACTGAATCCCCCAACCTTTCCACTTTGGGATAGTCTAAAGAGGGCACTTAGTAGCTCCATCGCTTCTCTTCCATTAAAAAGAGACTCAGAGTGGTTTACAAAGGTTTACAATAACCAGTAGCAAGAAGGTCCCTGCTCTCAGGTTTACAATTTAAAAAGCAAGGCATCAAAGGAAAAGTGACTAGGAGGGAGAGGGCGGAAAGAGCAATCTCAGGCAGTCATTCCTGGTTACAGAGTTCTTACAGGCGTCCTTTCTAGTAGTGGGGCCAAACCAAGCTACCTACTTCTTCTCTGAGTGATGGATGGGGGAGCCCATGCCATAATGGGGAAGCAGCCTCCCAGTGACCCTTTTGTATTTGTGACAGCAGTATGGAAAATTAAGTAGTTTAAGGAGAAAGGAATTTAACAGGAAAGTTCCAGCCCTATTTTGAATATGGGTCTGCCCCTGTTCCATACAAAATGGGAATGCCCTCCGATTTAATGAGCAATAGGGGTGAGGGGTGCTGAATTTCTCTCCCTCCAACCACCATCCCTATGTAGCTTACCTACTTAGAGTCTGTGCACCCAACGCCTTCCCCCCTTCTTTGCCAACTGAACGTAGCTCGGAGATGCGTGGCTATGTAGTTGTTGTTTAGTCGTCTTAGTCGTGTTCAACTCTCCGTGACCCCATGAACCAGAGCATGCCTTGGAAACTCTCACTTTCTTCTCAAAGCATCTCCTCTTTTATATCCATGGAGTTTTCTTGGCAAAATACTGGAGTGGTTTGCCAGTTCCTTCTCCAGGTGGATCAGATTTAGTGTAAACTCTTGGCTATGACCTGTCTGTCTTGAGTGGCCCTGGACGGCATAGCTCATAGCTTCTTGGAGTTATTCAAGCCCCTTCACCACGACAAGGCAGGGATCCACAAAGGGGGCTGTGTAGTTCAGTTTTTCTCGATTTTTCATTTTTCCAAACTTATGTTCAATTCTCCACATTTCTGCATCAGTTTGCGATTCCCCCCCCAAAAAAAGTCTGTGAAAATTCATTAGTATTCCACTGTGAATTTCTCCTAACTTAGGTACGTTATTTTCACCAATATGTGCATTTTTGGACACATTACTTGGCTGTGTTCCAGTTTGTGTATTGTGTCAGAAATTGTGGAATAAGTCAGTTCACAGTTAAATGCAAACGGAGTGAAATTTTTCTCTCATCTGCACTGTGGAGAAGGCTTGTGGGAATAGGAAGATTACTTGTAGGCGGGGTGGGGGGGAGAGGATTTGGTTCCCCTCGCCCACCTGCCCTTTTGGGGAAGGGCCATAGTTCAGGAGCAGCGAATCTGCTTTGCATGCAGAGCATCCAGGTTCAGCTCCCACTATCTCCAAGTAGGGCCAGGAGAAACCTGGAAAGCCATGGGCAATAGTTATAGACCAAGTATCTTCAACCTTTCAGGCCCAGGACCTACTTTTGACCTATTTCTTTTTCTTTTTAAAATAATTTTAATTAAGTTTTCTGTTTTACAATTTAAGATACTCGTTTTACATCCTTATGATATCAATGACTTCCCTTCTTCTCTTTCCATGGTTCATTTCACAGATCATAAATCCCTGCATATTTTACAAAAACTATACCATTCGGTATTCCATTATTGCATCCATCAAAACTTATTTACACTGTTGAATTTATCTTAATGCTGCCAGCATTTTCAGCTGTACGCAATTATTTCCCATATATATCAATAAATGTTTTCCAATCTTCTTTAAATGTATGTTCCTCTTGTTCTCTTATTCTATATGTTAGATGTGCAAGCTGTGCATATTCTGTCAACTTAAGTTGCCATTCTTCTTTAGTTGGGACCTCACTCGTTTTCCATTCTGGGGCTAAAAAAACAAGGGCTACAGTAGTGGCATACATAAATAGCCTTCTTCTTCTTTTTTTGACACGTGGGAATTTCCATCTGACTTATCCCCAACAAGAAGGACTCTGTTTTTGTTTGTTTTTTTGAAAAATACTTTTAAACATTTTTTTCCAATCCATTATAAATTATTTCCCAATACTCTTTTACAGGTCAACCACTTATGAAAGAACATGTATCTTGATCTTCTACCAGATACTGGCATGGGGGCAGTGCTTCTGCTGCCACCCACCTTGTATCAGGTCGAGGTCCACTGGTTGAGGACCAGTGTTGATAGACAAGGCAGAGCAAGACGGACCAATGGTCTGACTCAGGCAGCTTCCTAGGTCCCTGTTTCTGTAACTCAAACTCCTCTCCAGACACACACACACACACACACACACGGCCTTTAAAGAGGCAGCTCAGCTGTCAAGTCTAGTTTGGCCCAGAGATAAAACCTTGGAGGTTTTGTTAAGATTCTTATCTATTCTTGAGCCCTGGGGAGTTGGGCAGAACTTGAAGCAGCAGCCGCTGGCTCTGTCAGGGTTTATCTCCCCGGCACCCCGCCTTCCTTGGCCCGCATTGCAAGGCAGCACAGCCCAAGGGGCACCTGGAACTCTTTTCATCTCTTTCCTTTTAGGCTTCTGAATGGAATTAGTACAATGAAATGGGGTGACAGCCTCTGCCACACCAAAATAATCGTTCCTTTTCTTCCTTTCTTCTCTCTTTTTCTTTTCTTTTTGCAAATTATCTTCTAAGCAGCAGGTTGGAATGCCCGTGGAATAGAAAATTCGCTTCTTCTTAACCAGAAGTGGCTAGGAAAGAATTTTAATTTGGAAAGAGTTTGTTGAACTCCTGAAAATCCATGTGAATAACGACATAGGTAAATGGAGGGGAAGGGAGTGGAGGGGGAGGAATACAAAACTCCGAAGCCCGCAGTTGGATATTATGCTTTTATTAGGACCAAGTGAGAAGTTACAAATTTTGGCAAGCTTTGAAGTTCTCCAGAACAGCAGGCAAGATGATGCACAAGTGATCGGGTCGTGGTGTGAAGAAAAAATAATAAATTTTGTAGAGAAATTAATCATGATAATGATAATGATAATGTCTGCATACTGATTGAAGCTGTGGGCACATTATACATTTAAAGGACATTTACACCATGCTTTTGAAGCACATTTATTGGTATAAGGCAATTAATATAAATAACCAAATAACTTAACAACAACAACAACAATAACAACCAAGCAACCTCTAGTGGAGAGAGAAGTGCAGCTCCAGGACTTCTCAGCCCAGAAGCAATGTCCCCGATTTGCAGGAACACCGGTGTGATTGATAGAGCCTCAGTGCTCTGCCATGTGAATGAGGTAATAAACTAGGCTTTCAGAGTTTTGCTGTTGTTTATGACAGACGAAGAGAGAGAAAATCTGAGCATGAGGGAAATAATCAAGCTGAGGCTCGGCACATCTTTCCTTTCCTTTGTTATGGTTCCTCCTTCATGCTAGCCGTTTAAAAAGGAAACACTTATTTGCAAAATTGGGGGCGTTGCTCTCCTGATGAGCCCCTGCACTTCAATAATTATGATGTTCCCACCTCAGTCAGGGAGGAAAACTGAATTTCATGCACTGGCCAATCTTTTTTCTCTCCACACTCCCTCTCAACTCATAGACAAACCTTCATTCTTGTTTTCCATTTTGCCCATGTCTATAAGTGGAGGGTCATGGAATCTGAAAAATGCAATTTTAATTCTATTTATGATTCGTTGATTTTTCTTTTCCTTCAGTTGCCAGGCCAGTAATCTACCTGGTTTGTTTCCATATTCCAATAGGAGAGAATTGGATCACTGAACAAGCAAAAGTAAATAAATGCTTTATAGAATATTATACTGACTTATATAAAAAGGAGGAGGAGGAAGGGGAAAAAATCAACACATATATTAATAAAAATAAATTAAAAGCGATACCTAAGGAAAAACTGGACAGTCTAAACCTATTAGTATCAGACATGGAAATTCAACAGGCCATTAAAAAATTACAACAAGGAAAATCACCCGGTCCTGATGGACTCACGGCCCTTTATTATAAAAAACTAGAAGAAGAGCTAATTCTACCATTAAAAAATACAATTAATGAAATCCTGCTTACTGGAGAGATACCAAACACATGGAAAGACAGTTTCATAACGTTAATACTTAAACCAGATACAGACCCTACTTCAATGGCAAACTACAGACCTATCGCACTTCTAAACACCGATTATAAATTATTTGCAGACATAATAGCCCAAAGACTTAAAATAGTGCTTCAAGATACAATTCATAAAGACCAGACAGGGTTTTTACCCAAGCGCCATCTAAACAACAACGTGAGGCACATTATCAATATTATCGAATATTTAGATTATAAGATAAACAAACCAGCGGCATTAATGCTTTTGGATGCCGAAAAAGCATTCGATAAAATATCTTGGGCATTTATGTTAGAACTGATGAGGCAGATGGAAATGGGAGATAGATTTTGTAAAGGAATTAATGCCATTTATAAGGAACAAAGGGCCAACCTTATAATAAATGGGACAATAACAGGAAGCCTTCCTATATGCAAGGGGACACGACAGGGGTGCCCACTTTCCCCCCTAATCTTCATTATGGTAATGGAGATATTAAACAACCAGCTTAGAGAAGATCCAGGTATTACAGGGATTAAAAAACAAGAGAGATCGTACAAAATAAAAGCATTCGCGGACGACCTAATCCTGACGACAGAAGATCCTCAAAAAAGCATTGTGCGAGCCATCGAAATAATCGAAGAATATGGAGGCCTGGCAGGTTTTAAACTGAATAAAGCAAAAACGAAGCTATTAGTAAAAAACATGTCAGAGAAAGAGGTCGAACTGTTGGAAAAGAGCACAGGCTTAAAGGTATGTCATAAAGTCAAATATTTAGGGATATGGATCAGTCCAAAGAATATAAATTTATTTCAAGATAACTATACACCTACCTGGAATACAATAAAACTCAACATGGAAAAGTGGAATAAACTTAAATTGTCTTTATTGGGAAGAGTGGCTACAATAAAAATGATGGTGCTTCCAAAGCTCCTATTCCTTTTTCAGACAATACCGATACTGGGGGGGGAAGATAAAATAAAAGAATGGCAGAGACACATAACGAAATATTTATGGCAGGGTCAGCGTCCTCGAATAAAGCACCTCAATATGATAGATATCAAGATAAGAGGAGGACTGGCCCTGCCAGATATAATATTATACTATGACGCTGCCTGTCTAACATGGATTGCTGATTGGTGTAGGCTTGATAACCCAGAATTGTTGGACCTTGAAGGTTTCAACCTAAGGTTTGGTTGGCATGCTTACCTAAACTACGAAAAGTACAAAGTACATAAAGATTTCTCTAGTCATATTATAAGAGGCTCTTTGCTGAAAGTTTGGCAAAAACACAAACATCTTTTAGAGCAAAGGATGCCATGGTGGAACTCCCCCCTGGAGGCTCAAGCATTAAGGCGTGGAAATACGAAGTCCAGCTGGTTGACATATCAGGACTTATTAGAGGAAAAAAATAACAAATTAGAATTAAAACCATATGAGAATCTAAAAGACACAGTAAATGATTGGTTTACATATTACCAACTTTTTGAAAGGTATAAAATGGACAGTAAATTAGGTTTTGAAAAAGGGCCATCTAAATTTCAATTAGAAGTAGTAAATTCTAAAACTAAAACCCTTTCAAAAGCATATAAGTTATTATTGGACTGGACAGTAATGGACGAGCAAGTTAAGTCCACTATGACGCACTGGGCTCAGGGTGTAGGCCACAACATAATGATGGTAAGATGGGAAAATCTATGGAGATCTAGTTGGAGTTTCACAACATGTAATGTAATTAGAGAGAATATGATAAAGATGTTTTATAGATGGCATTTCACTCCTTATAAACTCTCAAAAATGTTTAAAAATGTGAGCAACATCTGTTGGAGGTGTAAGGAAGTTGGAAACTGGTACCATATCTGGTGGGAGTGTGGTAAAATAGCAAATTTCTGGAATGAAATACATTCAGAAATAGAAGAAATCTTTGGAACCAAATTCCCCAAAACTCCAGAGGCCTACCTCATAGGCATAACTATACCAGACATACCGAGAAAAATGAGGAATTTTTTCTTATATGCCTCAACTGCAGCAAAAATCTTAATTGGGGCTAAGTGGAAAAGTGCAATAATACCATCCAGGAGGGAATGGTTATACAAAATTTTAGAATACATAGAACTTGCATATCTCTCAGAAAAGATAAAAGATAACCCGAGAGAAAAGTTCACTGAAGAATGGAGCAGATTTATGCAATACCTAAAGGAAAAATGCAGTATTAACACAGTACTAGCTTTGGAATAACCCCTGTTATCTGGAAAACGACACAGGAATTAAAAAAGCACACAAGATTAAACCACCAAGAAATATAAGAAATAAAGTAAAAGAGGTCGGTGTCATAATTTTATTTATGATGATCAATTTTCTTACATATTTTGATGAAGAGATTGACAGGGAAGTCAAAGAACGATATTGTTTGGCAATCTGGTCTTACCGTGGTAGGCGGAAGGCTAGGAAGAACAAGTTTATATATATATTTTTAAAAAAAAAAACAACAACAACAACTTATGTAATAAAAATATAATTGATTGAAAATGAGTTTGGAAGATGTTAAATTATTTGGATATATGTATATGTATTGGTATAAGGTATTGTAATTGTATTATTGTAACTGTAATTGTATGAATGTAACTGGATGTGTATATGTGTATGTGTGAATTATGTGTAAATGGAATTGTATAATGTATCACAATAAAAAATTTAAAAAAAAAAAAAAGGAATCTGAAAAATGCAGATAGGTGGATTCTGTTTCAGGGTTTAGTTTAGTTTTTTTCAAGTCTGATGTCTTGGAAAACTTGGAGCCAAAGGTGGTGACTCTACTCCACCTGCTGAATTCCTGCTTGTCGTGCATTTGCAGAAGGCACAGCAGATGCCAGAAATTATAAAGAGAAGAAAATCTGGCAAGCTCACAGTCCCATGCAAAGGTATGTCAATTATTAAAAAAAACTGGAGTGGTTCTAACTCACACGAACAGCATGTGCGATGCCAGCGCACATATAATTACATTTGCTTCCATTTACTTTTGGTTCCCCGTCTTTTTCTTTCCTCTGACAAAACATTCCCAAAGACCAGGCAACGACCCTCCTGGGCTTTACGGCTTTAAACGGTCTTGAGGCAAATGAGCCTTGAAGAGTAATGGTAACATTACAGGAAGCAAATGATGCTGAATTACGCAGCGGCTTTTAACAGGAGCCGTTCAGTTGATTGGCTGGGGGAACGAGAGGCAGCTAATTATTTTTATATATTTCTTTTAAAAACAACAACTGGGAAGACGTTTAAACAATGGAAAGGTGGCAGCTGCTCAGGAAGGAGAATGGGAAACGTTAATATAGAGCCTTCCACTTCTATGAAGTCCCCGCAGCTGGGGAAGAAGAGATAAGGGTGGAAATGCAAACAGCGCCTCGAGCCTTCTGAGAGCCTGTCAGTCTAATGCTACATTAACTCTGCTTCAGATATAGAATTATTATTATGAAACTGCACATGTGTTATCACAGGGCCTAAAGGCAGAGCAGCAATTAGGACCACACTGTAGGTGCTGCGAGACAGAAGAGAGGCCCGCCAGGGTTCGTGATCTCATTCCTCTTTTTCCTCCTCAGAGAAGGCCCTACCATAAGACAGACTGAGGCGACCACCTCAGGTGGCATATGCGGGTGGGGCGGGCAGCAGTCCCCGGGTATTGCTTGAGTCCCTCAGGCCTGCCCTAGGAACCGTAATCTGGCCCGCTCCCTCTGGTGGAATGCAGGAGACAGGCCTGTCTCCAGTGTTGGTATAAGATTCAACTGCCAGTCCAGTTGGCTTCGGTAAGGGGAAGGGAAGCCATCTTTGTCCACCTCAGGCAGCAAAATATTTTGGGCTAGCCCTGTTCCTCCTTGTGCCATGAGTCCATTTCTGGGCATCACACGAAGAATGAATAACCATCCAGAGGAGAGTGACCACGATTGTGAGGGGCCTTGAAACCAAGCGGAGCATTGCAAGCATCAGAGGAGAGGGGAAGCAGAATGGTGACAGCAAGAAGCCTGTTAAGGGAGACCAGTGGAGATGCTGAGATGTGAAAGTTTCATCTGCTGAGTTTATGCCCCCACCCACCCCCATGCATTCACTCTCTGTGGGATTTGAATACATGGAAAAGGCCACAGTGTCAATGACAAAGGGGTGAGGGAGAGAGGGATGATTTTCCTTGCCTGTATTTTCAGCCACTTGGCTGGGGTCCATATGATGATCAGTCAGATTGAACTGGTGCTGCCGAGTTACTAAGCTTGAATGCACAAACATAGGGAAAAGGTTTGGATATTTTGTTCCATTTCAGACTGGCCGTACGTGATTTCAAGGGAGGTATCCTGTTTGCTTTGCGTGAGCCACAAGAGAAACCTGTCTAGGTGTAAGAGGAGACCTCAAGCGACCTCTTGTTCTGCCTTGCTTTCTTTGCTGTTTAAATGCAGGTGGCTGTTATTGTTGACACTGAGTGATAAGTGGAGACTTCTTTTCTTTTTTTCCATCGGAAAGAATCTCAAGAATCTCCACGTTCATTTTTCATACCTTTTTCCTTCTGCCTCTTGGCATCGCAGTGTCATTTAGTACAAGATACGGATAAGAGATGGAAAAAGCCTCCTGGACATACGGAGCTTGGGGTGGGGGCCCTCCTCTCCCTCTCCCTGTTTCTTTAGCAGTCAGGTAAAATTAAAGTATTTTGTCTCCCTACAGTTAAGGCTTCCTCCCTTTTGCTGCAGGGCTTATGCTTTTAACAGTTGCATGACCAGCAGGAATGTAGTTTCCGCATCACCACACCTTCATGTCGGAGAAGGCCGCACCTGTTGTATTTCAGTCACAAACTTAATACGTTTGCACACCAGGAAATTTGTCCCACCAGGGGGGAAAAATGACAACTACCGTCTCCTTTTGTAATTGTTGCTATTCCTACATGCAGTTGGTTGCTTTATAGCTTCTGCCTACAACAAATGCCCCGATGGTTCTGCATTTGTCACCCACAATTGTCCCGCCTCTTGTTTCTTTTCTTCATTGTATCTAGACCAGAATAAGACATGACTCGTAGCTCTTACAGATTTTACTGGACTACAGCTCCCATCATCTCTCATCCCCAGCATGATGGGAGCTGGAGTCCAGCAACACTGGAGGGCCGTCAGTTTCCACCATCCCTGATCTAGGGGTTGAAATGCAATGCTTCCATACGGGAGCCTAATGTTATAAATGGGTCATTCAGGTACCACAAATAGGTCATTGGCAGGGTTGGGGTTTGGTTGTTGCTGTTGTTTTAAAATATAATCAGATTTTTTTTACTGGAAAGGCCAAAGACAGATTAAATTGTGGGTGTGATGATACAAACTGACATACCCATGATGTGTAATTGCATGCAAGAGGATCACCAGCTGGAAGTGCCAAAGATGTCAGCTGCTGCTGCAAATGCTGTTGAACCAGAAAATGGTCCTTTTATCATTTTACCATGTTGAGCCAGTGTGGTATAGTGGTTAAGAGCGGTGGACTTGTAAACTGGGGAACTTGGGCTAGTGATAAAGCAAGATATCAAATCCAAACCCTCCTCCTCCTCCTCCTCCTCCTCCTCCTCCTCCTCCTCCTCCTCCTCCTCCTCCTGCTTCTTCTTCTTCTTCTTCTTCTTCTTCTTCTTCTTCTTCTTCTTCTTCTTCTTCTTCTTCTTCTTCTTCTTCTTCTTCTTCTTCTTTTTACCTTTCCTCAACCTTGGCTGACCCAGCGGGTGGCTGTGATCACACATATGGTCTGTAGATCCATTTTTTTTTCTGGTCAGGTTCCTGCACCTCTAACAGCTGTGCTGCGGCTAGCAAAAGTCGGGAAATGAAGCTGTGTTTTGGTTTCAGAACAACTGGCTGCTAAGAAGTGAAATGAGAAAGGGACAGACTTGAGGCTGAGCTGCTGGAGCTGATTAATCTCGTTTAAGAACTGAAGCCACCTGATTCATAATCAAATACTGAAAGAGACTTGGCTGCATCTGTGCAACTTTAGAGTAAGGTTGCAGACATGGGATTTTAGTGAGAAGATGTGGATAACCTTTGCCCCTCAGTACCACCAAGTTTCAACCAAGAGGAACAAAACTTAAAATGCTAAACAACAGCTTCCCATCCTGTTAAGGGACACAGAGGACTAGCAGGGACAAAAAGAAAACCGGGCAGCCCTAGCAGTTTCTGAGCTGCAGGACCCAGAAGGTGTCAGGCATGGATTCAATCTGTTTCTCACCATTGGATTGCTGGGCAAGCCTTCAGAAATTTCCACATGGGACTGCTTGGCAGGGGGTTGGACTGGATGGCCCTTGTGGTCTCTTCCAACTCTATGATTCTATGATTCTATGCTCACTGCTCTTACTGGCCCTGCTCCTGTGATGTTGCATGTTTAGACCTTTAACCTTCCCCTTAAATAAATTCAGACAAGACTCAAATTTTTGGTTTGGTTTTTGGCAGAATTTAGGCCACAACTTAAGACGGCCCTGAGCATAGGTCAGCCTGGGGTGAACACCTGGGACAGCAGAAAGTGGGGTCATGCTAGTCCACCACCCAGATGTCCCCCCTGGACTCGGGCACGGGCACAACCCCTCTCAGGGTTGACCAAACCATTGATTCCCTGGATTCCTTTAATGGAATACCCTTCGCAAAGGGTTGGCTAGAGCGTTCTGCTACCCCATCACCTGAACCAGAGCCTATCCGCAACCTTACAAGTTGTGAGAATTTGCTACATGGCTGGCGAAACCCAAATGGCAACAGCCAATCAGCCAAGTGAGGAAAATTCCTGCTGTGCCCCTGTCCCAACGACACACGACGGCATAGCAAGGTCAAGCGCAAGCCCTAAATATAGGGAGAGGTGGGCAGGTGTTCCGATGCACTGGCCCAAAAGAGGAAGCTCAGGGACACGTGCATGGGCTTATGTAGGTCCCTCGATCCCTTTAGCTAGCGTCCCATTGGTCTGATTACACCCAGCATCGAGTGACCTACCAATAGGGTGTTGTGGCTGTCCAAACGTTCCCACCCACTACACAAGGGTTTGGTTGCCAGGCCACACCGCAACACGTGCCCTCTGTGAGGGAGGACCTGATTTAACAACAACCTTACATGCAGAAAGTAATTTTTGACAAAGAGATAGGAAAGGCTTCATCTGCTAAACAACTTACCAGTAGGTTCCTAATATTCGAAAGAGCTTCTCCTTCCCTACAGGTGTTAAGACTGACAGAGGGGGTCCTGTCGGTAGTTGCACCCTCAGAAATCTGGGAAGTGGCAGCCTAGGAGAGGGCATTGCTTATGGAATTCCCTTCCCACAAAGTGCATCAGGCACCTTCGTTGTTAATTTTCCATCATATGCTGAAGACACATCTCTTTATCCTGGCTTTTGATACCCAGTGTGTGTGTGTGTGTGTGTGTACCCCTCTTATTCTGGTGAATGTAATTTGTTTTAAACTGTTCCTAATGTTGTGTTTTTAAATTGCTGTGAGTCTCCCTGGGACTTTATCGAGGATGTCAGGTAAGAAATCACCACAATCCTCTGCCATCACTGTCTTCTGACTATTGGTAAAGGCACAAGAACAGAATGTAGCACGGTGACCATATCATCTGAGCTGCAACTCAGGAAGTCCCTGGTTCAAATCTTGCCTCTGCTGTGGATTCGCTAAGTGTCCTTGGACAAGCTATTGTCTCCCAGCCTCAGTCCCGTCCCCCAATCTGCAATATGGGGGCTAATAATAATTGGCTATTTTACAGGGTTGTTGTAAAGATTGCAACAAGATTGCAACTGCTCATCAAGAGCTGTTCAACAGTGGAACAGTCCCCCTCAAGATAGTGGTGGACTCTCCTTCCTTGGAGGTTTTTAAGCAGAGGTTGGATGGCCATCTGTCATGGGTGCTTTAGCTGAGATTCCTACATTGCAGTGGGTTGCGCTAGAAAGATGACCCTCGGGGTCCCTTCAAGCTCCATGATTCAGTGTTTTTTTCTGCTTCAACAATATTTCATTATGTTCCTATCATTTTATGTACTGTAGTTGCATTTTGTATAAATTATAAAAATATAAATAAAACATGTTCTATTTACAAACAAAACATTTAAATAGCTACCTTTCTACCGGTAGGACGGTGGGGGGCATGGACATAGCCAGGATTTTTGTTAGGGAGGCAGGCTTTTGTTAGGGGAGGCAGAACCTCAGATTTGTATGGATTTTTACTTATTGGGGGGCAGTTGCCCCCCTGCCCTCGCTTGGCTACGCTCATTGGGGGGTCCACAGGAAGGAAACAGGTCAGAAGGGGGGCCACAGTCAGAAAAAGGTTGGGAAACACTGAACTAGCTGACCCTTGGGGTCTCTTCCAACTCTACAATCCTATGATTCTAAGTCACTTCGCTGAAAAAATCAATACCCTTGTTGCATGTGACACTCTTTGAACACTTAGAAGCACTATACAAATGCTGGAATCCTGTGAGGGAGGTTAGCCTGAGAGACAGTGACTTGCCCAAAGGTTTCACAGTGGGCTTCAATGACTAGGCACAACATTTTTTGAACCCTGGTATCCCAGGTCCTACTCCAGCACTCTAACCACTACACTACACTGTGCTAGCTGTGTTGGAGCAGGTGCTTTTCAACTTCCTGGAAACCACAAGCACTGCAGCTAAGCAGATGCACCTTTGCACCGGTGGTATATAGCGTTTATCACTTTCTCTCACTCAGGGCAATTACGCTGGTAGCAGAAGAAGCAGAGCCAGCAATCATAACCTGCCCTACCCTGCCCTAGTCTCCGATGGAAAATATGAATGATATCTTTTAAAAAGCCTTGGGAGAAAGCCAAGCCCAAGGTGTCTGCACCAAGTGCCCTGGGAACTTAATCCAACAAGTTCACCGAGGTTAGGCTGCCTGCAACACAGGCACTAATTGCCTGTCTTTTCCACTGCCATAGTCAGCTTGTAACCCCTTGAGAGCCTCATTTTTTTTCCATAGACAAGAACAGAGCACAGTAACCTCAGTAGCCAAGGCAGGGTCCAGGAGCCACCTTATAGGCATCGCAAAACCTTTATATGCAATGCCACACTGTTTGACAGCAGTTCACCTGTCCTCTTATCCTTGATTAATTTTAGCTAGCTCGATGTCTACGTTGATACGAATGCTTCTATGTGAAACATGTTTTCCAGATGTTTGAAAACATGCCTGGCATTTGGGTTGGGTGGGCTGGATCCTGACTAACTTGGTTGTAAATAGTTTAACAACAACAACAACAACAAACAAACAAACAAACAAACAAACAAACAAACCACCACCACCAACAACAACAATTTATAGCTTGCCCATCTGGCTGGGTTTCCCCAGCCACTCTGGGTGGCTCCCAACAGAATACTAAACAGAATAAAACTTCAAACTTCAAACATTAAAAACTTCCCAAAACAGGGCTGCCTTCAGATGTCTTATAAAAGTCAGGGGGTTGTTTATTTCCTTGATATCTGATGGGAGGGCTTTCCATTGGGCGGGCGCCACCACCAAGAAGGCCCTCTGCGCTGGACCTCAGTGTCGGGGCTGAACAATGGGGGTGGAGATGCTCCTTCAAGTATACTGGAATTAGTAGAATGTGTTAAGTCATGGCTCAGTTGCCCCACTGATGTTAACAGGGCTTAGCCTGGATCCAACCCACTGAGTGGCTCATTCCCAGCTATGTTGCAGATTTGACACAGTGCAGAAAATGGAAAAGAAAAGGATGAGAAGGTCTTTGGGTCCTTTTTCACTTGTAGTCGAATGAGACTGGACACAGACCCATCACCAAGGAAATGCATCATCCAAAGAAAGAAAACTTGAACATGCTGGTTTATATGTACAGCTATAAATGTAGAAGTAATTACAATTTATGTTGGAAATGTGAAGAGATTGAAGGGACATTTATACACATGTGTTGGGGTTGCAAGAAAGCCAAAGGGTATTGGGAGATGATATACCTGTACTCAGAACTAAAAAAAGATGTTAAGGGTCTCATTTACCAAGAAACCAGAGGTGTTCTTATTGAGTATAGCAGAGGGGGAAGTACCCAAGAGAGTACTTAGTCTTTTCCTCTGTGCAATAACAGTGGTTAGAATAATTTATGCCCAAAGGTAAAAGGACAAAAATAGTCCCTGGCAGAATAGACTGGCAGAATAAGCTAATAAAATATGCAGAGCCAGCAATGTTGACTGCAAAGATAAGAAATTAAGGTGAGACAGATATAAAAGAAGAGTGGGAATATTTTGGCAAATATTTAATGAAATATAACAATCAGATAAGCTTCCAAGTGGGGTTAGATTTATGAGCAGCAGTTAAAATAAGTAGAAGAGGGGTGGTAATTAAGGGGATCCTGGAGATGCTTATGGTGCTGGAGGAGACTCTTGAGAGTCCCATGGACTGCAAGAAGATCAAACCTATCTATTCTTAAGGAAATCAGCCCTGAGTGCTCACTGGAAGGACAGATCCTGAAGCTGAAGCTGAGGCTCCAATACTTTGGCCACCTCATGAGAAGAGAAGACTCCCTGGAAAAGACCCTGATGTTGGGAAAGATGGAGGGCACAAGGAGAAGGAGACAACAGAAGACGAGATGGTTGGACGGTGTTCTCAAGGCTACCAACATGAGTCTGACCAAACTGCGGGAGGCAGTGGAAGATAGGAGTGCCTGGCGTGCTCAAACAAAACAAACAATTAAGGAGATGCAGCTTAACAAGGACTAAATAAGACCCCACAAACGATGACAATTGTATAAGTGATGTATTAAGAGATGTAAAATGCATTTTAAAAATGTAGAAATAATTAACTTAAACAGAAATATGCTGCATCTCAGCATAGTGGGCAAGAATGTGACCAGGTGACTTGTGTGCTTGCTTAGTCTGCTGTCTAGGTGATCTCAATTGATGGGCAACTTCAAGGCCCCTGCTGCTCTCTCTGCTGATGGCTCTTTAGCTTCAACCACACTTGGCCTTCATCTGCACTAAGCATTTAAAGCAGTATCGTGCCGTTTTAAACAGTCATTGTTTTCCCCAAAGAATCCTGGGAACTGTAGGTTGTTAAGGGTGCTGATATTTGTTATCCACCTCATAGAGCTACAGTTTCCAGAGTTGCCTGGTAGGAGGGATTGGTTGTTAAACCACTGTGAGAATTGCACCTCTGTGAGTATTTGGCTTTGGTTTTGGCTTGTTTTGTAAATTACATTCTGCCTTATTGTAAGCTGCCTTGGAAGATTTTCCTCTCAAAAGTGGCATATAAGTATTAAATAAATAAACATGCAACTTTGTACAGTATGGGGAAGGGCCAGAGTTCTGTGGGTACAGCAAATGCTTTGCATGCAGAAAGTGCCAAGTTGAGGCCCTGTAATAATGATGATGATGATGATGATGATAATAATAATAATAATAATAATAATAATAATAATAATATATTTATATCATATGCCGCCCATCTGACTGCGTTGTCCCAGCCACTCTGGGCAGCTTCCAACAAATTATAAAACCACAGCAAAACATCGAACATTAAAAACATCCCTATACAGGCCTTGCAGGATTGGGAGAGAATTCTCTGAAACCCTGGAGAGCCACTGTCATTCAGTGTAGACAGTACTGACTTGGATGGACCAAAAGTCTGACTCTGTAGCATCCTATCTTCACTTTTTCTTGTGATTGGTTTAATAGAGCCTTGCAATTAAGCACTAGCCTGACAGCCATGGGTGATGAGGAATTGCATGAGTGAGTTGGCAGAGAAGTTGCTGGAAACCACAGGAGGAGAGAGCGCTCTTGCACTCAAATCCTGCTTGCGGGTTTCCCACAGGCATCTGGCCAGCCACTATGGTAGCAGGATGCTGGACTAGATGGGCCATTGGCCTGATCCAACAGGCTCTTCTTATGTTCTTATGAAAGAGTGGACTGTGGCGTCCCTTCCCTGAGCACGATATGAACCAAGTACTGCCATGTGTGTGAGAGAGATCATATAATGGACAGCGGCACTCCTGCATGGAAGTCCTCAGGTATTCAGATGGCTGAAGCCAGTTGTCCAGCCATCAGGATGTATGCTGGACCATTTGTTCAGCCAGGATACATGCCATCAGAAGGCAACTAGAAAAGATTGTGGCAGTGGAGGAAAATCCACTTGCATGAATTTATTCATGTATGTCTGCAGTCTCAGTGTGCATGAATTGTTATAATGAAAGGCAAATGAGTCAGATGGTCCATTTGCCATGTGGAGGAAGCTGCCAAGTGCACCTTGTGCAGAACTCAAAAGAAAGGAAGAGGGACACGGTGAGCCAGTTGGCACCAACTGGCTGGTGCTTTAGGACTGTGCTCATGAGAATTGATAAGTGGAAGCTAGTTAGTGCTGGGACATTTTTGCCTAGATATGAGATGGCTGGCAGAAGAACTCATGACATGCCAATATTACAATGGAACTCAGGATGAAGGCAGCTTATGAATACTAGGTGTGCTGAACTCCTGCATTTTATGTCACGTCTCAAAGCCCATAAAACTCTGTCCTATACGTCTAACTCTGATTTACCTAGGAAGCAGCCTTAGAACAAATCTGGCTGTTTGTCCATTGAGCCCCAGAGGTGGTCTGTTGTGAAAGTCTGTGGCTCCTCAGGGGCTATAAGGTCTTTCCCACCACCTGCTCCCTGAGGCTTTTAGCTGGAGTTGGAGGGAAGTAAACCTGGGACCTTGTGTGTGCAAAACATGTGTCCTACCATGGAGCTATAGTCCCTTCCCCCCAACTGAAGACGTGGGAAGCCAGGCCAGGCTACTTGTCCCTCTGCCCCAGCATTGCTGCCTGACTGGCAGCTCTTCAGGGTCTCATGTAGAGAAGGGGCCTTTCTTACCAGGAAATAACAGAGACTGAACTTGGGTACTTCCGCATGCCAAAGTGCTTTCTATTAAGTAGTGGGTGGACATAGCAGACAACACAGAGATCTCTCCAAGCAGCTCTTTATTCTTAAGCTGGAACTGAACTGAACACAAACAGCTCAGCCGGCCTGCTTTTACAGGCAGCCGGATGACAACATTGTAACAACAACAGCCCAGGGTTTCCAGTGGACCTGGGTGAAAACTATATACCCAACTCCCCTGGTGGCCTAGGGTGGGAACTTCAATACATAACACTTTCCATGCACCAGAACTGGACATTGCAAACTCTTCAATAGGAGAGTTTTAAAAATGGGGGAACATTGTGTTTCACTCTCCAATAAACACAGAGTGGGGGGGGGGACATGCATAAGGAGTCCTGTATTTTGGCACTATTTGAACTCCTTTCTTGAATCACATAACACAAGAGGAGGAGGAGGAGGAGGAGTTTGGATTTGATATCCCTCTTTATCACTACCCGAAGGAGTCTCAAAGCGGCTAACATTCTCCTTTCCCTTCCTCCCCCACAACAAACACTCTGTGAGGTGAGTGGGGCTGAGAGACTTCAAAGAAGTGTGACTAGCCCAAGGTCACCCAGCAGCTGCATGTGGAGGAGCGGAGACACGAACCCAGTTGACCAGATTACAAGTCTACTGCTCTTAACCACTACACCACACTGGAGCCTCCTGGATCAGGCCAATGGCCAATGTAGTCCAACATCTTGTTCTCACAGTGGAGCACAACAGCACTCTGCTCATCTGTGATTCCCAGCAACTGGTATATAATGTTTCTGACAGCAACATAATGTCTCTGACGGTGGAGGTGCAATGTAGCCGTGGTGGCTCATCCATCACCATTGATCACCACGTCCTTCATGATTTTTTTCAATCCTCATTTAAAGCCATGAAGTGGTTTGAAAAGGGCACGAAACTGCTCATAACATCAGATGTCGGGAAGGCGGGGAGTGGGGAAGGGAGAAATACTCCCTGGTGTTATTACATACATGTCATGTGCATACTATTTGAGACAATGCAGTGCAGGCAAATACCAGTAACACAGAGACAAAAAAGCAATGTTTGCTCACATTGGGACATAACATCCAAACGTGCCACCGAATACACACGCCACTCCCTCTGCAGTGCAGTCCTTTAAGTGGGACAGATGCACTTCTCAGTGTGAGGGAGGACGAGCTGCTTGCCTCAGAAACAGGGACTCATTCCCTCCCCAAGCAACTGCAAAGAGCACAGATATGAACGTGAAGAAGAGTGAAAGGTGTCAGTGGGCTGGCAAACCCACCTGCTACACACACACACACACACACATACACAAACTTCAAAAGCATTCCTTTAAATGCTTTTTTAAAAACAGCTAAGCAAAATTTGTTCCCTGTCAGAAATAGAAAAATTATGTTAGAAATAGGCATCCCATTGAATTCACCATGACTTGCTTCTGGTAAACATGCACAAGATTGGACTGCATAGCTACATATTCTGGGTAGCAAGCCAGTCTTCTTTTGGAATGCAAACTGCAAAATTTACCAAATTCCAGATAATACCTTTGCCCCTTTCTTCTCAATGATCGTCTTTGTAAGTAATGAAGTCGCTAGGGAACAATAAACAAGCTGTGCATTTGATGATGCTTTATTTACTATATACTAGAGCCAGAGTGGAGGAGAACAGCTCATGCTTTACTCTGACCTGCAAACATGGAGAGAGAAAGAGAGAGAAAGGCCTGTTAAAATTCCAGGCACAAAAACCTCACTCGCAGGCAGCATTAGTCATGAGGGTTGCTCACTCCACACTTGCGTGAAGGATTCTTCCTTGTGCGTCCATCAGCACAGAATCCTACATCTCTCCTTTCGTGGCCACATGCTAATTTCTCTTGCCTCTTCAAAGAAAACACCCTCCCCCCCCCCCGACTTCGCATTCCAACCCACATCCGCATGACCTCAACTCGTTCTTCCGCACTTCCCACCTATGACACTGATACCATCTTCGTGCTCTGCGGCCAAGACAGAGCCACCCAACGTGACTTCCAGCAATGTGGGTAACATTGGAGCAAAGCTGCCTCTAGCTATTACAACCCACCACCACCCCTCACCCCCTGGCATAAAAAAAACAAAACCCTGACACAAAACTCAGAAGTATGTGATGCTCAGCTCAGGGCCTGTGCAGAATTCTGTCTGGGCTGAAAGTAAAATACAATCAATGGAAGGAATGTTAATTTACTACTAGGCAGAACTCAGAAATGTCACACACTTACGAAAGATTCCTACCCACCCCCCTTCATTTGGCGTGGCAACTAGTATCAGCCTGTGATGCTAAAGCATTAATTATTATTTATTGTTTCAGGAACAACTGCAACCTTTCTTTTTTCTTTTCTTTTCCTGGTCTTAGTGTTCATTTGGAAAGAATGCAAATGTTCCAAGTATGTCACACACAGAACCTCAGCCAAATCTTATACATGTTCTCGGCTGGCACCAGAGTTTAGTGCTGATAGGCACCTGCCAAGATCCACACCCCAGCAGGGGGGAACAGAGCCCCTTGGCCGCCGCCTCTTGCTTACTATAGCTGCCTCGCCAACCTGCCCACCTCAAGCAACTGAGCAGCCAGAGGAGTTCCAACCTGGGCGCACCTTGATCTCTCCTGGGTCATGGTGCAGCTTAGGCCCATAGGGGGAGAGTGAGCAACTGGAGAGTGGTGGCAGTTGCTAGCAGGTGGACCCACCTGCCATGCCTCTCCCCCATCAAAGACACAAAAACAACACCTGGAATCAACACGGCAAGCTATGAGCCACAAAACCAGTAAAGCATGGTGTGAACAAGTCTAATGACGTCTGGTGATTTTTGTGGTTGAATTTGCTGGTTTGATGGCTGGAGGGGATGGTCAGATCTGGAGGAGGAATGGGAGGCGCTCAGGTGGTTGGAGCTGGGGGACCCTGGGAAGGGTCCTAGCGGGATGGGGGAGGTGAAGTTCTTGGGATTCTTGGTGGCCAAAGAAGTGTCTGAGCCCTGCCTAGAGGGTGAACAGCTGGATTTAGGGCAGGGTCCAAGTAGGCTGACCGAGGAGTGTTCCACCTCTGGGACATCAGATACCTCTGACCAGATACCTCCTGTTGGGGGAGCTGCCTTAGGGGAACCCTCCTGTTCTGGGGAAGTGACCGAGAGTAAATTGAGGACACAGAGATGTCAGCACTGGCACAGAAAAATCTCATAGGCCCTACCCACTCGAAGGAGTGCCCGTATGCTTGCCCAGTCCCACACTAAAGCTGTACCCACCTTGCCCTTCAAAAGGAACGTGCAAGGGGCATATCACTTGTTGGACCAGTGTTTTAGCTTGACCTTAGCCATTTCTCTGTGCCTCTTTTGTACATGCTGCATCTTTTAGCCTGCATTTTGCCTATGTACTGATCAGAATTATACATTAAAGCCATTGGCAGAATGAGAACCGAGTTCTTCATCCAGCAGTGAGGGCCAGCACACCTGCTTTCTCAAGGTTTTGGACTGTTTGCAACTTCTGAATCTTCTTGTTTTAACGTTTTTGCTTTTCTTTACTTAGTTTGTGCTGTTATTCTGTGGATTTTGTGTGCTTTTTTTTGCTCCTTCGTGTATCACCCTGGAAGCCTTCAGGTTAGAGGGCAGGGTGAAAAAGATCTTCAGTAACCAGAGGCCCTCCAGAAGCTTTGAATTGCATCTCCCAACAGCTATGCTTGGGCTGGGTCTGATGGGATATATAGTCTAAAACAGGGGTCAGCAACCTTTTTCAGCCATGGGCCGGTCCACCGTCCCTCAGACCATGTGGGGGGCCGGACTATATTTTTTTTGGGGGGGGTGTGTGAACAAATTCCTATGCCCCACAAATAACCCAGAAATGCATTTTAAATAAAAGGACACATTCTACTCATGTAAAAACATGCTGATGCCTGGACCGTCTGTGGGCCAAATTGAGATTGGGCTGGATCCAGCCCACAGGCCACAGGTTGCCTACCCCTGGTCTAAAACATCTGGAGAGTGCTAGCTGGGCAAAGTCTGGTCTAATGAATAAATAAAAAGTGACTTATTATGGACCAACCTGGTTTACAGTAAAAAAAAAAAAAAAATCAGTGTTGTTTAAGCAGAAAATAAAACGTTGCATCTTGGTAAGAAAGATGCAGAGGAACTTTGTTTTCCCATGCCTTGCTTGGATCTAATTTCCCCTTCCTTCCTTCCATTTGTTCATCTCTCCTGCTCCTGCTAAATTGCCCTGTGGGAACTTCAGTTTCCAGACCAGACTATGGAAACTTCCAAAGCACAAACAACGTGGGGCAAAGTCTCCTGGGCTTCTTCGCATGCACCAGCCGCATTTTCCAGTCAGCCCATGCTGAGTTTCTAGCTGCCACAGGCTGACGGGACAGCATATCCGTGCTGGTTGTTGCAGGGATTTATGTAAATATGGGGGGGGGGGGGTTGCCCCTCCAGCAGACATCATACACACACACACACACACACACACACACACACACACACACACCAACTACCACCAAAATCAACACAATCACCTCTGCAAATGTCCCCACAGAGCACTTCATCACAGTTTTTCCTATCTATTCAAAGGACCTCCGCTGCACATTACCAAATGCAACAATTCACTGATAAGTGTATCTATGTACTGGCTCACTGGGAAAACTTCAGAAATTCATATAAAATCACTCCAGTGTCGGATTTACGCCATTCCAATGTTGTTCTGTTCAGGAAGGAAATGGCTACCAAGGGGGGAGCTTGGGACATGAGTGAGGGCAGCCATCCCTCTGCCTGAGTGATAATCTCTGGCACCCTGACACCTGGGTGTCAGACAGGTAGCCATTCCAGAAACATTAACAATCCCAGATGAAGACAAAAGGGTGGCTGGGAAACAGGGGAATGTAAATATCTCTTTTGTATCGCTTGGTGGGTATATGGTGGAGGTCAAGGGAAGGGTGGGGGCAAGCCCTGATGCTCAGGTTACTGCACCCAGACCCTCCCAATGTGTGATGTACTTATGATGTAAGTGGGGTGTAGTTTTAGGGGTGTTACTAGTAACTTTTGGAAACTGATAAAAGTAAGAACCTTCCTTTGTTGGGGGGGCTCTTCCTGCTTCTCCCATGTGGTGGGTGGAAGTCTTGTTGCAACAGTCTTTTAAATAAAGACCAGGCCTACTGGCTGCTGTTTTGCTCCTATATTCATGGCTGGTGTCTTTGTTTGGTAATCCAAGTGAGCCCAAGGATTTTCCTATAACATGGTGGCAAATGTCAAACATTGGGACAGGCTGGCTTTGGGCATGTCGTCGCAAGCGTTCAAAAAGCTGCTCCTGTAGTGGGGTGCCAAGTGCCAAACTAGTAAAACAAGAGTTCGAGCCCATGAAAACATCACCCACTCTTAGCTGTCCGTCAGCGTGAACTAACCAAAATTTCCAACTCCCATAGGTGGGGAGGCTAAGGAAGAGAGACCTTTGGCCAGAAAAGTGCATGTACAGTATTACTGAAGTAATTGTAGAGAATAGGAGGGTTGGGTGGGAGGCGAGGACCACAACTTTGTTGCAACATGTTCCATAGGATAGGCATACATTTTGCCCCGTCAACCAAATAACAGGGGAGGAGATTTTTACTTGGGAGAATGTCATGAAACATAATTTTTACTTGGGTGGGAGAATGTCATGAAACATAAAAACAACAACCCACAACCACTCTAATATGTGCCCCAACACAGTGCAGGGCCTGTTGGGGTGAGGAATAATGGTGCCTGCCCACACTACTGTGACTCCGAGAGCACCATCGCTACTCCTACGAGAACAAGGCAAAAATTTAGACTGAGAGTAGCTTCCCCCCCAAAAAAAATCATTCCCTGACACTCCACCCCCACCCCCACCCCCACCCCCACATATACATTTTTGGCTGAGCCCTAGTTAAAGGCACAGGTGCAGAGCCAGCTGAAAGAAAGTCACACTCCCAGCACAGACAGCAGCACATTGTTTACTGACCACTGTCCTTTGTCTGCTTTGCAAAAAATAGACTGGGATAATTATTGTGGGGGGGGGGGTTTGACGGTGTGGGCCCCCTCCCCCAGTATATAATCAGGAAGAAGGACAGCAGTGGTAGTTCCAACAAAAGAAGAACGAGGAGCCCAGATGTAAATGAATATAATCTCCTGGAGGTAGCAGCAAGCGAGTGGAACCTGCGAAGCTGGTAATTAAGTTAGTCACCCAGTCGCAAATTACAGCTGTAGGCCTGCCATGACTCCCAAGAAACTTCCATCCACCTTTCCCTGCCCTCCCCCCTCCAGCACCTGCCTATTTATGAAAGGCCTATGACAAAACAACAACCCATTAAAAGAATTATGCAACTGGAGCCGCCCGTAACCCTTTCCATCCCATAGTTTTCCATCTCTTTCCACCTAATTGGGCTCTCAAGGCAATAGGTGCAACACACACACAGAGAGAGAGCTCTTTTCTTAGCAGACGTCTGGCCTTCTTTAAAAAAAGGTAGCACAGTCACGTGGATGATCTCGGGGAAGAGTAAGGCATCAGAGCAACCGTGGCTACAGAGACCAGAAATAGCATGGTCTCTCCAGAACATGGGGGCTGCTTAAAAGGTCTAATAGCTGCCCTATAGCCATCAGGAGGAAAAGAGGGGTGCAGCCTAACCCTGTGTATGTTTACGCTGAGTTAAGTCCCATAGTGGGAACACGGGTGGCACTGTGGGTTAAACCACAGAGCCTAGGACTTGCTGATCAGAAGGTTGGCGGTTCAAATCCCCGCAACGGGAGAGCTCCCGTTGTTCGGTCCCTGCTCCTGCCAACCTAGCAGTTCGAAAGCACCTCAAAGTGCAAGTAGATAAATAGGTACCACTCCGGCGGGAAGGTAAACAGCGTTTCCGTGCACTGCTCTGGTTCGCCAGAAGCGGCTTAGTCATGCTGGCCACATGACCCGGAAGCTGTACGCCTGCTCCCTCGGCCAGTAAAGCGAGATGAGCGCCGCAACCCCAGAGTCGTCCACGACTGGACCTAATGGTCAGTGGTCCTCTTACCCCTTTACCTTAAGTCCCACAGTGTTCAATGGCAGTGGAGGCTGCCCCATTAGGGCAAATGGGGGCATTGCCCCACCAACCTCAATCTCATGAGACAGGCTGTGATATAAACCAAATCAAAACTATGGTATGTTTTGTCGGAACAGGGGTAGTCGATGCAGCACCCTCCAGATGTTGGATACACTACAAGTCCCTTCGTCAGGGACCATCAGTCATGCTGGCTGGGGCTGATGGGAGTTGTAGTCCAATAACATCTGACGGACACCATATCGCCTACCCCAAGTTAGGTTTCATGGCTGAACAGAGATTTGAACCCAAGTTTCCAGCGTCCAATCCCATAATTATCTCCATCACTACCTTCACATTCCATGGGGGCTTCCAGACCAGGCTTAATCGAAGGCTTAATATTTCAAACAGCTGGCGACAGGTTTCTGCAGGGGGGGGGTGAATTGTCTGCAGAAAGGACAAATTTGGATTAAACATGGGTGGGGGTGGAGAATACGAGCTGCCATTTGAGGCTAAGAATGCTGTGCGGACACTGCAAAAATAAAACCTTGCACACATGAACAGCACTGATCCCGCAACAAACATCGACCAGGAAGCGCCCTTATTTTGAAATAAGCAAGCTTCCCTTTAATTAAGGCTTATACTTTGAGATGAAGCTGATAAGTCACAGTTCCTGATCATGGAAGCAACTCAAGTATTTCCTTTCAAAACAAAACAAAGAGGGAGAAAAAAATCAAATTAAAAACAGCACACACACCACTTTGCTTTTTGTCGGCAAGCTGTGTGCTGTCCCTCTGGTGCGCTGCACACCTCCCCCTCCCCGCTGCACTGATGCAGCACAGCTCTTCCCCCTTCAGCCAGTTAATGCCCCCCTTGCAATCCATTATATCTGAACGTGACCTCCTGTGGGATGGTTGGGACACATCATTACCAAGTGGCTCCATCACGGCTGTCAACTGGTGGCCCAAGGGACCAAATCTGGCTCGGAAAGCAATTCAATCTGGCTCCTGGCATCTGTACCAAAGTTTAATCAAGGAATTTTTATTTTTATTTTTTAAAGTTTGCCCTAAAGAAAATGAACTCCTTTTTGAAAGTTGTCCATGTGAAAGTGAGTTAAGAAATGCCATCCTTTATCTTAAACATGGAATGTTTCAGCCATGGCTGAGTGCGCTTGTTCCATAAACACGAAGCAAAAATTCCTGCTTTATGGAAGAGACTGACCACCCATGAAGGACTCAGGTTGGGGGGCAGAATAAATTCCTGTTCCTCCCAGGCCACTGTCAAGAGAATAGGATGTACCCCCACCCCACACACAACAAAGAAAGCTGCCCACATCTGGACTAGAGGAGACAAGAAAAGGATGCTCTCTGTCGGACTTCCCTTGCGCTTGAGCCAGAAGCTGCAATTAGTGCAGAATGCTGCAGCACAATTGCTGACAGGAGTGAGGCCTTGTCACCATGTAACACCTGTGCTCAGAGACCTGCACTGGTCGCTGATTTGCTACCAGGCCAGGCCTTAACAATTTGGGACTAGTTTACCTACAATACAATATCGAGTGTGGTGCTGATAATGCCAACGTTGCAGGTTCTATCCCCGTGCAGGACAAATTGCAGGGGGTTGGACCAAATGATCCTCAGGGTCCCTTCCAACTCTACAACTCTATTTTCCTTAATTTTGCTGTGGTCTAAACCACAGAGCCTAGGGCTTGCCGATCAGAAGGTCGGTGGTTTGAATCCCCGCAACAGGGTGAGTTCCCGTTGCTCAGTCCCTGCTCCTGCCAACCTAGCAGTTCGAAAGCATGTCAAAGTGCAAGTAGATAAATAGGTACCGCTCCGGCAGGAAGGTAAACAGTGTTTCCGTGTGCTGCTCTGGTTCGCCAGAAGCGGCTTAGTCATGCTGGCCACATGACCTGGAAGCTGTCTGCGGACAAACGCTGGCTCCCTCGGCCAATAAAGCGAGATGAACGCCGCAACTCCAGAGTCGATCACGACTGGACCTAACGGTCAGGGGTTCCTGGGAAGACAGGTGAACTGGTTTTGTTGCTCTAGAATACTTTAATTGTGTAAATTTACAGTTTATACTTGAATCCCTCCTGCAAAATACTGGAAGCAGTCTGCCTTCTATATTCACAAAACAGCATTGATGACAATAACACAAACATCCTGGTATTGGTAAGATGATTCAGACTTGTAGTGGGATTGGAATTATTCCAATTCCAACCACAGGAAGGAGAACTGAGCTATTGTAATTATTACTGTCCATAGTCTCCATGTTTCATTTCCCCTTGACCTCACTGTTTACAATTCTTCTCTCAACCACATGAATATACCTGCAGCAGAAGATGACACTTCATGCATCTGATGAAGTAGACACCTTGCCCATGAAAAACAACACCATAATCATTGTATTCCCCTGTTTAAGTATTGTTAGATCTCACACAGTTGATGGCTTCAGTAGACTTGAGCGAGATGAACCTGTTTATGAACCACCACATCTTGGGTTCCCAAGAAGTTGGAGCCTTTGTAATACCCATTCAAGGCACAGAATGCACGAACCAATCTCCCCACAGAAGTCCACTTGATTGACTGTCGTCTGTGAACAATGACCATGCAAATTGCTCCTTAATTAGTGGCATTTCCAGCTTGTAAAATGGCAAAGCCCTCCAGATCCCCTAATGGGTATATCTTGAGATATTGCCAAAGTGTGTTCACATCATTTGGAAAATGACTTCCTGATTACGGCTGTTTAAGTAAATGGCAGGCAAAAGAACAGCCCATTGGCATTTGAAGTCACTTGCAGGAAATTGCTTCCTTATAGCCCCTCTTGTCTCTTCTGGGCCTCTCTCAGGCTATGTCCATTGTCCACATTGCCAGTGTGCTCCCACCGCTGGGGTTTGAAGCCAAGTATGCATGATGTTAGCCATGTCTCAAGGAATAGGTAGTTAATTGGGGCTATGCTCTGCCTGGACAGTTGGAGACAGCAATGCTTCTGAATACCAATTGCTGAAAACCACAGCAGGGGAGCGTGCTCTTGTGCTCAGGTCCTGCTTGTGAGTTTACTACATGCATCTGGTTGATCCATGTGAGAACAGGATGCTGGACTAGGTGGGCCACTGTAGCATCACGATAAATACTCCTGTTGGATGTGCATCCCTTCGAAGCAACTTCCATCCTATTTGAAAGCAGAAGCTGGGGTTAAACTGAGGTGTGTATACACAACAGATGTACATGCGCAGATGACAGTGTCAGAGAATTGGTGTGGGGGGACGGGGACAGACAAATCAGGTAATGGGAAGACATCCCCTTCCCCTCTCTGTTTTGTATAACAGCATAAGAATATGACGTGAAATGCAGTGAGGGGGAAATGACCTCGCTGCTTTTCAAGCTACTGAAGTGTACATA
This sequence comes from Lacerta agilis, assembly GCF_009819535.1. Lineage (NCBI taxonomy): Eukaryota > Metazoa > Chordata > Lepidosauria > Squamata > Lacertidae > Lacerta > Lacerta agilis. The sequence continues at coordinate 86,894,838 of NC_046314.1, read as the reverse complement.
GCCCTGACTTTAGGCCTTGCAGCACACATCAAACTTCTTGCTACAAACATTCATAGCACCTTATTGACTGCAACATTGATAAACATTGTGGCTCCAGACTTGCTGGAATCACCTGTACTGTATATCAGTCTTCGCTAGAGCTTTTTCCCCCCAGCTGGAACTCAGTTCTGGCTCTTTGAAGGTTTCTAAGAGAACAAGGGAGGTGTTCATGATGCGTTCCAGTACCTCTTTTTCTAGAAAAAAATAGCACTGGACTTCACCGTGGTGTTTGCAGATTTCTAGCCCTTTTGTTTTGTGGTTACGATAGCTCAGCTGATTAGAGTGTGGTGCTGATAATGCCAAAGTTGCAGGGGAGGGGGGTTGGGCTAGATGATCCTCAGGGTCCCTTCCAACTCTACAATTCTGTGATTCTAAGTCACTTCGCCCGAAATTTCAATACCCTTGTTCGATCCCTTGCCTCTAGGGGGCAGCACGCATTTCAAAATCTTTATTTTACACCGGGATGTTGCATAATGTCAGAAAACGATAAAAGAAGGAAATGTTGCAGGTTGTCTACGTAAGGAAAATGTACATATTTCTAAGCTGCATGTGTGCATAACCGGGAGGGTACAATCTGCACAAATTAAGTCCTATATATTTACAATGAGAGTTAAGCAAATGCTTAAGACACTCCCATTGAAACCAGTGAGGAAGTTACCTTATTTCAGGCTGCAATTCTATACACATTTATCTGGGAGTAAGTTCCATTGAATTACATGGGACTTGCTTCTGAGTCACCATGCACAGGCTTGTCTATTTTTTTTTTTTTTAAACTGACCTGAGCTCTCTGTAAATCCACTGAAGATGCAAAACAGGAATTAACATACAACAGACTAGAGGTGCATGTCAGTGTTTTGAAAATATAAAATTAGAGTTAAAAAAATGTATGATTCAATTGTATAATTCTTTAAACCAGGGATGGACTATACCTCTGAATACCAGTTAGACAGAGGTCTGTTGCATGCATGTCCTACATTTGGACGTCCCATAGGCATCTGGTTGGTCACTGAGCTAAATGCTCCATTGGCCTGACCCAACAAGCTCTTCTCATGGTTAGGGATGGACAGAAGGTAGATCTCTGGGTGATTTGCAGTAGGTTGACAAGGATTTCTGACCCCAAGCAAGTTGTTTAATAATATAGTGAAACCTCGGTTTTTGAACGTAATCTATTCCAGAAGACCGTTCAACAATTCCAAAACGTTCAAAAGCCGAGGATCAATGGGTGGCCGGCAAAATCCATTGAAAAAAATGGAGAAACGCATTTCAGAAGCCGTTCGACTTCCGAGATGTGTTCAAAAAATGGTGGCAATTACTTCAGGGTTTTCAGCGTTCGGGTTCCGAATTGTCCACTGTAGCAGCAACAAAATGACACCAATGTCCTAAATGATAGGGCATTAAAGAAACATTAACATTAACGAAATCTTGGAATGAACAGGAGTGGATTTTTGTGTGTGGAAGGACTGTGAACACTGTTCAGTTCTGGTGTTCAAGACAAATTCCTGGGCTCAAGATTCTTTAAGTCGAATTACGTGTGTCTCTTTTGCCCCTTGGCTCCTGTTGGTGAATCTCAGGATTCCGGCAAAAACAAAAGTGGCAGCAGCCACAAACATGGCACAAACATAGCACAGGGTGGAATGGCTTCAAGAACTTGGCTTTCTGAGGGCCTGTGTCAGTAGGTTTCACATTCTCTGCTGATTTCAATGAAGGGTGGCCAGCCTTGAAACAATGGTGGGTTTTAACAGTTTTGTATACAAAGGAATTGGGGCAGATGCAATGTTTCGAACTCCTTGGGCAAATGATCCCCGTTTGAGATTCCCTCTTCTCTTTGAACCAGTTAAAGGCATCCACGCATATATTCTGTACTTAGTTTTCTGGGGGGAAACGCATGACAGTAGGCCTTTGTAGTAAGGACTCAATTTATCACAGCATGCTCCAAGATCAGTATGTTTGATGGAAAACTCGTTTCCACTGAACAATCAAGGCAGTTGGGTCTTCCCAGCAAACCGAAAGTCACGTGGCAAGAAAATGCCTATAATAAAACAATCGAGGGACTGAGCTCATCCAGACAGGGCTGCATTTTTACAATGGGAGTCATTTTATATGTAATATACAATACAGTATATAATTAAGATGTTCCAAATGATGACTCAGAAGTTCCAGTAATCTCTTTCATGTTGATGTTGTGTGAAATGTAATTTTCATCATTTTTTCCTATGACTTTGGACTTTAGAAACAATAATCAGAGGAGTCAGCATGTTATCAGAGTTTTGTCAGTAACCTTTCCCCTTACAAGGCACCCAATGTTCTTGGTCACAGGCAAAAAATCTAGGAAGCCTGACTCCTTCAGTTTGCCTCTGAAATCATATGAAAAATTACGCAGAGGCTGCTGTGTCACAAACTCGAATGCAGGGGATATTGACTTTACCTTAGAAATGTTAGCTAAAATTTCCTCTTGTCTCTTGATGGAAGTTTATAAACTTATGCATGGCATTGTGAAAGTAGTTCAAGAAAAGTTACTTTTTTGTATATAAGTATTAAGTTTTTTGTTTTACAATTTAAGATACTCATTTTACATCCTTAAGATATCAGTGACTTCCCTTCTTCTCTTTCCATGGTTCATTTCACATATCATAAATCCCTGCATATTTTACAAAAACTATACCATTCAGTATTCCACTAGTGCATCCATCAAAACTTATTTACACTGTTGAATTTATGTTAATGCTGCCAGTGTTTTCAGCTGTACACAATTATTTCCCATATATTCAATAAACATTTTCCAATCTTCTTTAAACGTCTGTTTCTCTTGTTCTCTTATTCTGTATGTTAGATCTGCAAGCTGTGCATATTCTGTCAATTTAAGCTGCCATTATTCTTAGTTGGGACTTCACTCCTTTTCCATTTTTGGACTAACAAAACACGGGCCACAGTAGTTGCATGCATAAATAGCCTTTTTTGACACCTGAGAATTTCAGTCTGAATTATCCCCAATAGAAAAGACTCTGGGTTTTTTTTTTTGGGGGGGGGGAGTGCTTTTAAACATTTTTTTCTAATTCATTATGTATCATTTCCCAATACTCTTTTACCTTTTTTGCAAGATGAAAGACCATTCCCACCACCTCTTTGCATCTCCAGCACTTATCTGATTCAGTCTTATACATCTTAGCAAGCCTTGTTGTTGTTCAGTCGTTCAGTCGTGTCCGACTCTTCGTGACCCCATGGACCAGAGCACGCCAGGCACGCCTATCCTTCACTGCCTCTTGCAGTTTGGCCAAACTCATGCTAGTCACTTCAAGAACACTGTCCAACCATCTCATCCTCTGTCGTCCCCTTCTCCTTGTGCCCTCCATCTTTCCCAACATCAGGGTCTTTTCTAGGGAGTCTTCTTAAATACCATCTGTGAATCATTTGCAGGTACAGTAGTTCTCCTTCAAAGAATAACATGCTGTAAACTTCAAGTCAAGTTTTTCCCAGCGGTTAAAATCTATATTGTGTCCTATATCTATTGCCCAAGTTAGAGGAAACTTCTTCTCCTTCTCTCTTGACACTAGAACTTGTGGGAAACCAATGATTCAGAGTGTTAGAAGATTCAGGGCGGATAAAAGAAAGTACTTCTGCATGCAGTACAAAGTTAAACTATGGAACTCTTTCCCACAGGAGGCAGCAATAGCCACTAAGTTGAATGGCTTTAAAAGAGGATTAGACAAATTCTTGGAGGATAGGGCCATCTCATTCTCCTCCCCAAGCTTAGTGGCTGTGGCACTGATGGGGAGAACAGGGACATTCCGGGATCAAAGGAGAAGCCAGGGTGCTTTTGTAATTCCGGGACTGTCCCTGAAAAATAGAGATACTACAACACTATAATAACCACCACTACTGCTCATTGGTCTGTGATTAAGGTCTGTGATTAAGACTAGGGAGTACCAAGGCTAATTGGTTTGGAAGGATTAACAAAAGACCATGAAAACCCCCTACTAAATATACACTGGCAGGCAGTCCTGAAACCACTTTGTCTCTCCCAAATGACCTCAAATATTTCTCTGCAAGGTCGAGGGAAATGGGGAGCCTCCCCATTGTCTAATCGCTCACAAATCCCATCTCAAGGGCACATTTAAGATATGAATAGGGTGAGCCTGTGACCTGTGACCTGGATTCAGGAATTGAGTGGTTATAACAAAAGAGTGGCCAGGGTGCCCAGGTAATCCAATCAGGCAACCTGGCAGACTGGATAAAAACAACGCACTCAGATTTCTGTTGTAGTCTGCCCCTTCTGTGATGTATGTACAGTATGATGTATGGAGGGGTGGTCTTGGGTTCCAGAGTGGGCAGTTCAAAAGTCTGTGTAAGGGCTTGCACACCTTTGTCCTGGGTCCCTCCTGCCTCCAGCATGTGGTTGTGAGCACCCTATTGCAACAGCTAATAAAGATCAGGCTTACTAGTTGCTTTGCTTCTCAATAGTCTCTGGTTGGCCTCTGTTATTTTCTCCTACCAATAGAGAACCTACAAAAGGTCTCTATATGGGCTCTTGGGTACCCCATAAGGGAAAAGGAGCAGTTTTTTCTTATAACAGTCAGTGCTTTTTTCTGGGGGGGGGGGTATGCAGGGGTACGCATACCCCTAAACATATTGTGAATCTTTGTTGTTGTTGTTCAGTCGTTCAGTCGTGTCCGACTCTTCGTGACCCCATGGACCAGAGCACGCCAGGCACGCCTATCCTTCACTGCCTCCCGCAGTTTGGCCAAACTCATGTTAGTGTGAATCTTTGTACTTTTGCCCATTTATTGTATTTATTTTTCCTGATTTGAACTATAAAATTGTGAATTTCTTGAGTCAAAATGAGAGTACCCCTAAACATTTTTTTTATTTTAAAAAAAAAAGCACTGGAAAAGGTGCATGCAATAGCAAAACCAAGTGGATTTTTTTCCTGCCAGGGCTCCTGCCCTTTCAGCAGCCAAATGCCTAGCAAAAAACCAGTTGACGAACTTTCCCAAAGTATAGAGGTATACCAATACCTGTTGAGCTTCTACTTGACATGGCGAAGGATGCAAAAGAGCCCTGCGAGATTTAAAAGAAAAGAAGAAATAAACAGAGAAGCTGACAAGTCTTGACAAGTGGTAATGTTTATTTTGGATTAGTTATTACGTAAGTAACAATGAATCCAGAATAAGAGAGCACACATCACCCACAGGTACTTAAAGTGATTCATGAAAACAGTTGCAGCCAGGTCTTTGTAAGTTCTGGGGGCAATTTCAGTACAGTAGACAAAATGGCTCGATGCAAATCCTTATTCGTTTTAAACAAAAACAAAATAACCACTCGTGCTGATTCATCTTTAATCTTTGCCCCCAAAATGCTTGGCACGCTACACTGTGCAAACGAAATGTTCTTTGCAGGACAATATCTGCAACCAACCACACGAAGAGTGTTATGAAACAATTCAATTTTATTGATTAGCATGGATGATTAATGGCAATAAATAAATAAAATAAAATAAAAACCCAGGATGCTTTCGGATACATTCATAACATAAGGTTGATAAAAAAAAATCTGCATGAAATAGAATAAGAAATACTGGTTGCTCTTTCAATTGTTCTCTCTCACACACATCTGTCTTTACTCCAACTTATTTTCAACAATAAAACAATTCACTACTTTACTGATGTATACTACAGTCCATTTCAGTTTCAGATGCCTTACCAGGGTTTAGGGATTGGCAAATCTGTTAATTTCAGTTTCCCTGGGCTCCTAATTTTTCCAGTCTGAAATTCAGTTCTTGACATTTCCCACATCAGTTGATTTTATTCTTACCGTATATTCCGGCGTATAAGACGACTGGGCATATAAGACGACCCCCAACTTTCCCAGTTAAAATATAGAGTTTGAGATATACTCAACCACAGATTTTCCACCCGGCGTATAAGACGACCCCCAACTTTTGAGAAGATTTTACTGGATTAAAAAGTAGTCTTATACGCCAGAATATACTGTAAATCTTCATGAAAATTCATTTGCATTTTAGTGAGATTTTTGTATGCCACTTTTGAAAAGCAATTTCCCCCAACATAAAGCATTTTTGTATGCAATTTTCACTAGTATACGTATTTTTATACACAGTTTAGCTTGAGATGTTTAGAATTAAACTAAACTAAACTTGAATTGAACGATATTCAATTTTAAAAGATATGCCTCAGTGGAAGGATTGGTATTGTGATGTTCACACCCCTGTGTGTGTGTGTGTGTGTGTGTGTGTGTGTAGCGAAACACCACAAGGGACAGACTTACATGGGAGAACAAAGGGGCCTGCACAGTGTCTATTCACAGCATGCAATGCCACACCAGCAGGACCTATTAAAGGACGCAAGCTGCAGGAGGAAGTACAGCAGAATAAAACCCGAGGGCTTGTGATACCGGTATTTTCAGGCTTGGCTTATGACATCCTTTTCTTCATGCACACTTTACTTCCTTTCTTGTGTTTATCAGATGAAGTTGATGGCTTCGTGGTAACCTTGCAGTCAGGGGCCTCTTCGAGAGACTGAACATTCAGCACAAGCTTTATTTGTGGTCCCCCCCCCTTTTTCCTTTACTCTCTCTATCCCCTGTCCCCTTGCGTCTCAGAAGAAAGAAAGAACACATGAACCGGGTGCTCTCCTTCATTTTTATCTCCACACACACACACACACACACACACACACACACCCGCATTCGAAGAACAAGAGACAAATTAATTGTGTTTTCAGCTGCAGTATACGCTGAAGGAAACACATCTAAGTGGGCTTCTTTCCCAAAGCACATTTGTGTGTGGGGACGTAAACACCACCTGCAGGCCACCCTGCTAACTAGTATGAATAGTGGCTTTCTCATATTATTCACTAATATGAATAGTGGCTCATGTTTGCTCACATGGAAAAGCTTCCTCAGTGGACATAAAATATGTCCTCAAGAAAACGCCACACACCTGCAAAGGGTTGCTGATTCAGAGTCACCAAGTTCTCATTTTCGGTCTCTTCTGTTGTTGTTTCCTTCTGTATTACAACCATGGAGGATAATGTTATAAACGCCTGTGGTCATCATGGTGTTTACCTATTACCTGCTAAAGTCACACCTCCTCCTCCTTGTTTTTGCTAGCACTGAAAGCCATTGTGGTGTAGTGGTTAGAGCAGGCATAGGCAACCTCGGCCCGCCAGATGTTTTGGGACTACAACTCCCATAATCCCTAGCTAACAGGACTAGTGGTCAGGGATGATGGGAATTGTAGCCCCAAAACATCTGGTGGGCCGAGGTTGCCTATGCCAAACATTCCACATGAAGGATTGATGAACTGATTACAGAATGAACTGATCTACTGGGTCTTCTGCTTTTTCTGTTGAACTTTATGAGTTATTTCCATTGAAATCGATAATATCATACAGTGAATAGTATACTTTACTTATGCTAGAGTACAGCCGGTTACGTCTCGTGTGTTTATTGAGTATGTTTTACGTAACCATAGGTATGATGTTGTTTTGCATATGCCTGGGTTAGAGCATGGGTAGGCAAACTAAGGCCCGGGGGCCGGATCTGGCCCAATCGCCTTCTAAATCCGGCCCACAGACGGTCCAGGAATCAGCGTGTTTTTACATGAGTACTATGTGTCCTTTTATTTAAAATGCATCTCTGGGTTATTTGTGGGACCTGCCTGGTGTTTTTACATGAGTAGAATGCGTGCTTTTATTTAAAATGCATCTCTGGGTTATTTGTGGGGCATAGGAATTCGTTCATCCTCCCCCCCCCAAAAAAAATATAGTCCAGCCCCCCACAAGGTCTGACAGTGGACCGGCCCCCTGCTGAAAAGGTTTGTTGACCCCTGGGTTAGAGTGTTGGACTAGGACCTGGGAGACCAGGGTTCAAGTCCCCAGTCAGCCATGAAGCGCACTGGACAACCTTGGACCCAGTCACTCACTCCCAGCCCAACTCTATCTCACAGAGTTGCTGCGAGGGTAAAATAGGGAGGATGAAAGCCATGTTTGCTACCTTGAGCTCCTTAGAAGGTTGGGTGGGATATAGTGCAGTAAATGATACAGTGAAAGGACCTGCCTCATATCAGTGGGCAGGGCGTTCCAAAGTGTAGGTGCTGTCACAGTAAAGATTTCCTGCAAGAACAAATTGAATATTATGTGGTATCTGTAAAAGCGCTGGTTCTGTCGATCTAAGAAGTCAGATGGGCACATGTGGAGTGCAAACATGTGGATTATGTTTTGTTTTTAATAGGTTATTGCTTTGAAATGGTTGCTTTAATGCTTCATGTTCCCTTTTATAGTTACTTGGGTGTTCTTGATTTTATCTGTTTTTATGAGAATGTCCAGATATTTTGCAATCAAATGGGTTGGTTCCCCTCCAGTGATGCCTGCCCTGTCATAGTTGCTTGACCGGTAGAAGTTCAAGAGGTAAAGGCCAGCCCAAGACATGCCTGAGGCAAAGGACAGGGTGGTGCTCATACAGAAGCTAGCTGAACGTTGCCTCAACACTAGCAATGGGATGGCTTCTTCCACAGCATTTCAGAGAAGCAGGATAGTTGAGGAGGGGCAAGGCAACCTACAGGACACAAATTGTTCCATCCTCCTCTAGAGAAGGAACGCTTCCCCCAAGCACCTGCCACCTGTGGCCATTGCTTCATTCAGCCTAATGGTAGGGCTGGCTTTGTTTCCCAGTACACCGATGTACAGTGACAGGATGCTAGACCAGATGGGCCTTGGGCTTGGTCCAACAGGACTCTTCCAACATGGTTTTCCTTAGCAGCAACCCTTAATGCTGCCAGACTCCTCTAGCTGCCAGTCAGTGTAGAACAAACCAAGGTAGATGGACCAACAGTATAAGGCACCTGTCATGGAGGCACACAAAGCAAATGTTCAAAACATGTGTTCTTTTTGATAAGTAGCCTAAGACCACATTCACACCATACATTTAAAGCTTTACAGTAACAGTCATGGCTTCTCCAAAGAATTCTGGGAGCTGTAGGATGTTGAGGGTGCCAAAAGTTATTTGGAGACCCATATTCCCCTCCCCCTTTGAGTTTGGCCAAACTGCGAGAGGCAGTGAAGGATAGGCGTGCCTGGCGTGCTCTGGTCCATGGGGTCACGAAGAGTCGGACACGACTGAACGACTGAACAACAACAACATTCCCCTCCCAGGGTGGTTTAACAATCAATCCCTCTTCACAGGGAACTTTGGGAATTGTAACTGAGAGGAATAAGGGCCTCTTAACAGTTCTCATGGATCACTGCCTTGTCGTGGCGAAGGGGCTTGAATTACTCAGGGAAGCTATGGACAGGTCAAGATGGACAGGTCATAGTGGTGAGTTTGGACCAAACGTGATCCACCTGGAGAAGGAACTGGCAAGCCGCTCCAGTATCCCTGCCAAGAAAACTCCATGGACAAAGACAACAGGCATATAAAAGATATGACGCTGGAAGATGAGCCCCTCAGGTCGGAAGGCGTCCAACATGCTACTGGGGAAGAGCGGAGGACAAGTACAAGTAGATCCAGAGCTGATGAAGCGGCTGGGCCAAAGCCGAAAGGACGCTCAGTTGCGGATATGCCTGGAAGCGAAAGGAAAGTCCAATGCTGTAAAGAAAAGTATTGCATAGGAACCTGGAATGTAAGAACCATGAACCTTGGTAAGCTGGATGTGGTAAAAAATGAGATGGCAAGAATAAACATTGACATCCTAGGCCAGTGTTTTTCAACCACTGTTCCGCGGCACACTAGTGTGCCGCGAGATGTTGCCTGGTGTGCCGTGGGAAAAATTGCTGCTGAAGCAGAGAGGGCCGGTCGGGGCTGCTGGCAGGCGCCTGCTGAAGAGGCGGACGCTGCCCCGTGAGCGTGCAGGAGGCGCACGGCGAGCCCCGAGAGCGCAGCCGCTGCCGCCAAATGCTGTGCTTGGTGATCGCCGCGATGAAAGGTGAGCCGCGCGGCGGCGCCTGATCCGCTCGGGCTGCGGCGCTGCTTTCTCCGGCTCGACGGGACCCGCGAGGAAAGCGGTGCTCTCGGAAGCCCAGGCGCCTTCCGAGCGCGATCAGGCTCTCGCAGCTGCCGGGGGTCGGTGCCTGCGGGTGGGGGCGCAACTGCCTTTTCTGCCTGCCATTTATGGGTGGCTGGGTGGGGGTACATGAGGGGGGCGATCCGGGGTGCCAGGACGGGGCGTGGGAGAGGCAACTCTGGGTCCGCGAATCCGAAAGGGCTCTTTTGCATTAAAGTAACCACTCGGAATCTACCTCCCGAAGTTGACCCCATCGTCACATGACACCCCTTGGCTCGGGGTGCAAGCCTATATAGTCAATATATATATAGTCAATATAGGCACAGAGTTAAATTTTTTAACATTTTCTAATGGTGGTGTGCCTCGTGATTTTTTTCATGAAACAAGTGTGCCTTTGCCCAAAAAAGGTTGAAAAACACTGTCCTAGGCATCAGTGAACTAAAATGGACAGGAATGGGCGAATTCAGTTCGGATGACTATCATATCTACTACTGTGGGCAGGAATCCCGTAAAAGAAATGGAGTGGCCCTCATAGTCAACAAAAGAGTGGCGAAAGCTGTACTGGGATGCAATTTCAAAAATGATAGAATGATCTCGATACGAATCCAAGGCAGACCTCTTAACATCACAGTAATCCAAGTTTATGCACCAACTACCAGTGCTGAAGAAACCGAAATTGACCAATTCTATGAAGACCTACAACACCTTATAGAAATGACACCAAAGAAGGATGTTCTTCTCATTATAGGGGATTGGAATGCTAAAGTAGGGAGTCAAGAGATAAAAGGAACAACTGGCAAGTTTGGCCTTGGAGATCCAAACGAAGCAGGGCAAAGGCTAATAGAGTTCTGTCAAGAGAACAAGCTGGTCATCACAAACACTCTTTTCCAACAACACAAGAGACGACTCTACACATGGACATCACCAGATGGGCAACATCGAAATCAGATTGATTATATTCTCTGCAGCCAAAGATGGAGAAGCTCTATACACTCAGCAAAAACAAGACCTGGAGCTGACTGTGGCTCAGATCATCAGCTTCTCATAGCAAAATTCCAGCTTAAACTGAAGAAAGTAGGAAAAACCACTGGGCCAGTAAGATTCAATCTAAATCAAATTCCTTATGAATACACAGTTGAAGTGAAGAACAGGTTCAAGGATTTAGATTTGGTGGATAGAGTACCTGAAGAACTGTGGATGGAGGCTCGTAACATTATACAGGAGACAGCAACGAAAACCATCCCAATGAAAAAGAAATGCAAGAAAGCAAAGTGGCTGTCCAATGAGGCCTTACAAATAGCGGGGGAGAGAAGACAAGCAAAATGCGAAGGAGATCGTGAAAGATACAGGAAATTAAATGCAGATTTCCAAAGAATAGGAAGGAGAGACAAGAGGGCCTTTCTAAACGAGCAATGCAAAGAAATAGAGGAAAATAACAGAATGGGAAAAACCAGAGATTTATTCAAGAAAATTGGAGATATGAAAGGAACATTTCGTGCAAAGATTACCACAATTAAGGACAAAAGTGGAAAGGACCTAACAGAAGCAGAAGACATCAAGAAGAGGTGGCAAGAATACACAGAGGAATTATACCAGAAAGATATGGAGGTCTCATACACCCCAGGTAATGTGGTTGCTGACCTTGAGCCAGACATCCTGGAGAGTGAAGTCAAATGGGCCTTAGAAAGCCTTGCTAACAACAAGGCCAGTGGAAGTGATGATATTCCAGCTGAACTATTTAAAATTTTAAAAGAGGATGCTGTTAAGGTGCTACACTCAATATGCCAGCAAGTTTGGAAAACTCAGCAGTGGCCAGAGGATTGGAGAAGATCAGTCTACATCCCAATCCCAAAGAATGGCAGTGCCAAAGAATGCTCCAACTACCGCACAATTGCACTCATTTCACACGCTAGCAAGGTCATGCTTAAAATTCTACAAGGCAGGCTTAAGCAGTATGTGGACCGAGAACTCCCAGAAGTGCAAGCTGGATTTCGAAGGGGCAGAGGAACCAGAGACCAAATTGCAAACATGCGCTGGATTATGGAGAAAGCCAGAGAATTCCAGAAAAACATCTACTTCTGCTTCATTGACTATGCAAAAGCATTTGACTGTGTCGACCACAGCAAACTATGGCAAGTTCTTAAAGAAATGGGAGTGCCGGATCACCTCATTTGTCTCCTGAGAAATCTCTATGTGGGACAAGAAGCTACAGTTAGAACTGGATATGGAACAACTGATTGGTTCAAAATTGGGAAAGGAGTACGACAAGGCTGTATATTGTCTCCCTGCTTATTTAACTTATATGCAGAATTCATCATGCGAAAGGCTGGACTGGATGAATCCCCAACCGGAATTAAGATTGCCGGAAAAAATATCAACAACCTCAGATATGCTGATGATACTACCTTGATGGCAGAAAGTGAGGAAGAATTAAAGAACCTTTTAATGAGGGTGAAAGAAGAGAGTGCAAAATATGGTCTGAAGCTCAACATCAAAAAAACTAAGCTCATGGCCACTGGTCCCATCACCTCCTGGCAAATAGAAGGGGAAGAAATGGAGGCAGTGAGAGATTTCACTTTCTTGGGTTCCATGATCACTGTAGATGGTGACAGCAGTCACGAAATTAGAAGACGCCTGCTTCTTGGGAGAAAAGCAATGACAAACCTAGACAGCATCTTAAAAAGCAAAGACATCACCTTGCCAACAAAGGTCCGTATAGTTAAAGCTATGGTTTTCCCAGTAGTAATGTATGGAAGTGAGAGCTGGACCATAAAGAAGGCTGATCGCCGTAGAATTGATGCTTTTGAATTATGGTGCTGGAGGAGACTCTTGAGAGTCCCATGGACTGCAAGAAGATCAAACCTATCCATTCTCAAAGAAATCAGCCCTGAGTACTCACTAGAAGGACAGATCCTGAAGTTGAGGCTCCAGTACTTTGGTCACCTCATGAGAAGAGAAGAATCCCTAGAAAAGACCCTGATGTTGGGAAAGATGGAGGGCACAAGGAAAAGGGGACGACAGAGGATGAGATGGTTGGACAGTGTTCTCGAAGCTACTAACATGAGTTTGGCCAAACTGCGAGAGGCAGTGAAGGATAGGTGTGCCTGGCGTGCTCTGGTCCATGGGGTCACGAAGAGTCGGACACGACTGAACGACTGAACAACAACAACAACAGTTCTCAGTAGCTTAATACCAGTTCCCAGAATTCTTTGGGGGAGCCATGACAGTTTCAAGTGGTATCACAGCACTATAAATGCAGGGTGTGAATGAGGCCCAAGTTTAGTGGCTTATTTTAGGAGCCTCAAGCTACAATTTTATTCACATGTGCTCAAGTTTAAATCTCTCTCAAATCAGGGTGACTTGTTTTAGGAAGCTGCCTTATATTGCCCCATCTAGCTCAGTAATATCTACACACTGAGTGGAAGCAGCTTTCTGGGGTTTCAGACAGGGGAGATTCCTAGCCCTACCTAGAGATACCAGGAATTGAACATGGGACCTTTGGCATGAGAAACAGATGCAGTAACACTGAGCTGCAATCCTTTTAAGCACAGGTGTGTTGTACCGGTATATTTCCAAATGCTGATCATTAGATGGGAAAGATTTGTACTAGAACCATGCTGTTTATTCTTGGGGAGAGCTAGCAGATGCCTCACCCCGTTTTCTAATGTATTTAGCAAACAGGATCCTCCACCCCACAATTCAGAAAACATGGGTTTTCCTGCTTCGTCTTGTTAATTCATTTGAATAACCCAAACTGATCAAAAGTGTTTTCCTGCTGTAGATTTGCAATACAGTACCATCTTCTTTAATGCTTGCACTCCCAAGAGCAGCACACAGAGCCTAGGACTTGTCGATCAGAAGGTCAGCGGTTCAAATCCCCGCGACGGGGTGAACTCCCGTTGCTCGGTCCCAGCTCCTGCCCACCTAGCAGTTTGAAAGCACACCAAACTGCAATAGATAAATAGGTAACGCTCCGGTGGGAAGGTAAACAGCGTTTCCGTGCGCTGCTCTGGTTCGCCAGAAGCGGCTTTGTTATGCTGGCCACATGACCCGGAAGCTGTACGCCGGCTCCCTTGGCCAGTAACGTGAGATGAGCGCCGCAATCCCAGAGTCAGACACGACTGGACCTAATGGTCAGGGGTCCCTTTACCTTTTTACCATCCTCGTTAATGCTTGCACTCCCAAGAGCAGCACACTTGGGTTTGGATAGGGATTCACATACACATTTCAAACTGCTAGATCAGGGATCAGCAAACTTTCAGCAGGGGGCTGGTCCACTGTCCCTCAGACCTTGTGGGGGGCTGTACTATATATTTTTTTTGGGGGGGGGAAATGAACGAATTCCTATGCCCCACAAATAACCCAGAGATGCATTTTAAATAAAAGCACACATTCTACTCATGTAAAAACACACTGATTCTCAGACCGCCCGTGGGCCAGATTTAGAAGGCGATTGGGCTGCATCTGACCCCGGGACCTTAGCTTGCCTACCTATGTGCTAGAGATCACCCACCCCCACCCTTCTTGGATTGTGGGAAAGAAAACGAAATAAGAGAGCAAACATGAATGCAAGAAGTTTGGAAAGCATTTTCAAACTTTATTTACAACTGTCACAGTGACAAAAGTAGTCTGAAAAAAATGCAAGCTTTTTTTCCCTGAGGCTCAAAAAAGAACTTTACAGAAATATAGAATGTAATATACAACAGGAGAAATTCAACTGGAGTGCTTTGTTCTTCAGACACATTCAAAAATGACAGAAATACAAGCAACAATTTAAAAAAAAAGAGGCGCAAAAAGGATATGCTAATATTTAAAGACAAACAGCATTTCCACTCTGATCTTTTAAGCATTAAGGATTTTTGCTCGTCTTGAGTGGTTTACATTTGACAGCTTCAAAACTTGGGACCAAAATCTGCAAACAAAACAAAACAAGAAATAACTTTTCGGAGAGAAAACTAGGGAGTTCAGGCTGGTGTGCAGGTATCACAGCTCATTCTACTGAACAGCAAGACGAGAACAGATGTCCAGCATACAAGACCAAAAAACATCTGGATCCATTGGTTTTAAAGCAACCTTGGACTAGGAAATGATGCAAGACAGGTTTCAGCGATGACAAAACTGTTAACCAAGATAGGTAGTACATGTGTGACAAGTTCTTGGCTGCCAAAAGAATACAGAGGAACACCAACTACATCCCTATATTATGCTTAAAATAATAATAACAATAATAATAATAATAAAAAACACTCAGGCAACCTCACGCTCACATGTAACAATGACTCACAGCTGTTAAAAAGTTATTGCCATTATGTTGAAAACACAAGCAAGACAAAGACTGGGGGTGGGCTGGGGATTAATCCTGCTGATTTTAAACAAGCAAATTCCCTAACTCCTTACCAGCGCTTTTACTACTCATGAGGTATCAAATACAAATATATACACAAAGTCCCAACAGATTTCTTAAGAAAGAAGGAACGGAGGCGATAAACAAGGGACGTGCGAGACTAAGGGTTGTTTTGAATATCTTGTTAAGGCCATGATGAACGTTTATTACATCTTTTTAGTGTCTCCAGAATTAAACATGGAAACGATTGGCTTTTCATTTCTCAAGAGTGGTCCTTTTATACTGTGAAGTCTCAGGAAGGACTTCCATCAAGTGGTCAAGACATCTGCTTTCTTAGAAAGCAGCAAGTTTAGCTTATCCTGCAATTTGTTCTCTGCGTCCTAAGAGGATAGATCGGACAAAAATAGCGGCAGCTGTTGCTAGGAATTTAGATCTTGGGAACAAACTTCTGCCCATCAATAAAATCTCATAGATATGTTCAAAAAGCATATTATCTTCTCCAGAATACTGAGAGACCATAATACTTTTTGTTTGTTTGTTTGAAGAGAAGACCTGCTTTCCTTCAATTATTACTTCTGTTAAAACTAACTTCAGATCATCGCCAAAGCTCTGTTAGGGTTCACTGCATTTTTTGGCCAAATGCACTGTCAAAAAGTGAGCTCTTCATTCAGCTTTTGCAAATGGTTAAACTACACACATTTCTCAATGCCACTAGAAAAGCTGGCATCTCATAGCAACCAGGTGTACTTCTGGGTGGGAGACGTAACAGCAGCTTCGGTGCCCGGAATGTGTGTGTGTGTGTGTCTGTGTGTGTAATTTTATGGCAAAAATCTATTGAAGTTTTTTTAGTTATTTCTGGAAAAAAAGAAAGGAAAATCAAACTCAACCTCCTGTTTGTTACCGTGTGCAGGATAAACAAACTATTGCAGGAAAGTGGCAAAGGACCATTTTGTAAAGTCATCAGCACTGTGCCAATGAAAACAAGATTCACCACTGTAAGATTTAAATGTAAGTCAGTCAATACCTTTATCACGGTCACAAGACCCATTCGGGTTAGAATTTAGGTGCATATTTTAAGAGGGGTCTGGGAGGGGGGAGAAGGCGAAGATGGCTTTTGTCTGCAATGGACTGGGCTGGCAAGTGCCAAGCACCAACATTCCCAACAGGGTGTGGGACTTAAGAGAGAAAAGATACTGAACAGGGTAATGTTATTGATCTGTTGCTCCTCTACGATGTTCAGCAGGAAAGACCTGCCATACTCTACTGTCATTGGAGCATTTCAGTGGCGTGTTATCATACCTCTCAACCCACAACACACACACACACATACACACCCAAAAAAACAAAAACCAAAGCACTGTAAGAAGGCAAAGTTTTGAGAGATGAATACTAGTCTCATGCTTTTATAGCCAGAGGCAGCTGCATTTTAAACATCTGCAGTCATTTCTTCCACCCCACACTCTTCAGAAAAAAAGCATGTTTCCTGCCCATCTGATCCTCCACCAAAGCGCCCGGCAATTTCACGGCTACCCCTAGATAACCTTAACAAAATTCAACAGCCATCTTGAGAAGAGCAGCCGTCCCCCTTCCACTACGGCACAACTGCCTTCCTTACTTTCATTTGGGAGATTGTCATGTCAAGCGCTTCAGTTCTCAATAGAGAATATGAAAAAACTAAGATCTTTTTGCAGGTGCAAAATCTGAATGTCTTTTGTAGAAAAAAAGACTTTTCAAAACAGTTGTGGTTCTCTTCCCCCCTCAAGATGACGTGGCATCTTAAGTCGTACAGAAGACTCTATTGCTCCTTGCTCTCTTTCTTTGCTTCGTCACAGTTTTCTTCCTCTTGTTCCTGGACCAGGAACTCCTCAGGCGGCCATCTTAGCTCCCCGCTCTCCACATCTCCTTCTGTTGGCTCAACAACAATGGAAGGGAGACGGTCCTTCAGCTTGCAATAACGATCGTAGTCTGAAGGGTCAGGGAAAATCTGAAAACAAAAATATTTACAATAGTCAACACTTCTGTAGTATTCTGAGGTATGCTTGACATTCTCATCTCTTTTTATCATAACTGTGAGGTAGGCAGTGCCATGGTCCAGGATTCCAACTGTGAGCATCATGGCTGAACAGGATTTTGAACCTAGGTCTGCCACATCAAAAACCAACCATCTGATCAGTAAACCACACAAATGATCTAAGGCAGGGGTGTCAAACTCAAATTCATCGGGGGCCGCATCAGCAGTTTGGTCACCCTCAAAGGGCCGGTTGTATCTGTAGGACTATGTGTCTACTCTTTATTATCATAAATTATTGTCACTGCATTCAATTATTACTGTTTTTTGTAATAATGTAAGTAATAATGTCGCGCGTACGCACTCCGTCGCTGGGCTCCCGCTGCTGCCGCTTCCGCAGCGACTTTGCGAGCCCGCCGGCAGCCCCCCAAGCCGCTTTTTCACTCAGAGGGCTCGCAAAGTGGCAGCGGGAGTGCGCACACACAACATTTTGCGCGTGTGCACTCAGTCCTGACGTTGCGTCGTGACGTCACAACGCCCCACCCCCAGGGGGGGTGCCTCCTCCGCGCTGCCACCCCGGGCGGCGCACAGCCTCCCTGCGGCCGGCAGCGGCTACACGGGCCACATGACGAGGTTTGGAATAGTATCAAAGTTCTGATGGTCCCATGGAAACATGCGTGTTCATGACTTTTGACTACAGCTTCCAGTGATGATTTTGCATGTGTGAACGCACCCCAAATTATGGTTTGATTTTTGAAGATTTTCTAATTTTTAAAGGCTTTGTTTAATGATTTGTTGCTCATGTGGAATGGTTAATACTGCATTCATATACAGAACTAAGCTATCCCTAACTGGGCTGATGCAATTTAGAGGCTGCCTCTGACCAAATTGTATTAGCATAGCCCGCAAAACAGGTTTTCTGGTGAAGGACCAGCTTGCATGGGGTGCCCCTTCTCTTTAACGCACCTAGTGAAAGCAGCTCTATATTGGGCCCTAAATAGATACTAGTGGTATTTTTCCAATACAACTTTTTGGTTCCTGAAATTCATTCCGATTGTGCGAATAAAACATCACAGATACAATTCGGCAATGTATGTTGTTTGTGTGTGAAAACAGGCAAGATCCCAGGATTCCAGGCATGCACCTCCAGGTGAGGGAAGACGACAGGTGTCATCCTGGCCCCCGGGCATCTTCACTTCATCGCAAGTGGCCGATAGCCTGGTGCAAAATGCACCTGGCAAATTTCGAATGCTGACCCTAAAGCTTCCAGAATAATCTTTTAAAATTGCCCAAAGAACATCTAGAGACCAAGTAATGTGAAAGGTTCACCACCCAACTCTGGTACTTGTCAAAAGCTCAAGGATACAGAGTATTCCCATCTGCTGTTGCCGCCTGCACGTGTGCTTGCACAAGAGACTGCTCCACACAGCCCCCTCATGCATTATTTCAGCAGGTAGTAGGGATAGTCTGAACCCTCCAACATCTACAAGTAGGAATACAAGCTAGGAGTAAGCTTTCCTACTAAGCAGTTTGTGCCACCCTCCTTTCCAATGTGACAGTGTTGCATTCTTGCCTGTGGCAAGTCCCATGATGAACACCAGTCTTTCCAGCTGTGCTACAAGGAAGCTGATCCAACTTTCCTTTGCTCCAGTTAGTATTTCCCAGATGTCGAGGCAATCTGCCTCATCCCGCAACACAAAAGAACCAAACCCGTTTATTTTCCTTCAGGGCTTTCTATTTTTCATATCTATGCTATGGCAACTCAAAATACAAGACCTCACTCGGTTCTTTCCCCTTGGATCCTGCTGCCTGTTATCACCAGAGGCTTCAGGAGAATAGTCAAGGCACAAGGAAAGTGGACGGTGGACTTCCTAAGCTGAATGACCTGCTTGCTGCTCCCAGAGCCAGCCAAAGCTTCCCTGTCTGCAATTTGGAGTAGGCTGATGGGGGCTGCGGCCCAACAACAAGATTCCTACCTGTGGCCTAAGACAAAGGAGGCTCCATCAACAGAGCCCCCCCTTTCTTCATCGCGCAAGGAAGCCGGCCAATTACAAAACTTCAGGACTCCTGGGGAGAAAGCAGCAGACTCTAGGCTGAGAAATGAAAGAGTGCCAGCCTGCAGTCAAAGGAAGATAGAAAGCTGCCTTGCCCTGTCAGACAATAGCTTAGTATTGATAGCAGCTCTCCTACTCCTACCTGGAGATGGTGGGGATTCACTTGATGGGCACCTTAAGGACAAAGTTGTTTGCTAGGTGCCACAGATGATACAGCTATAAGTGGGCTTTCCCAGTGCTCCATCAAGCTGTGCTAGGTGGAATCGGTTTTTGCAGCCTACTGACACAGTGCTTGTGAGTACGCACCCAGCAATGTGCCAGCACATAACACCTTTTCTGAGGGATTTTCTGTGGCTGCCAATCCAGGCCACGTTCAAGGTTTTTCTACTAGACCCTATAGAGCTCAGGACCAGGTTACTTGAGAGCCCACCTTATCCCTTGTGTACCCAGTAGGTCATTGCATTCTACAGGAAATTCGCCTTCAAGTCCCCAAATTATCAGAAGCTCCCTCGACAGAAACTCCAGGCAGGGCCTTTGGCAAGGCTGCCCTCCTTTGGGGCTTAGGACAGGTGCCCACTACCTGCATTTTGCAGAATTAATTGGAGGCACTTTTGTGTTGACAAACTTTTATGCATAGATAAAAAGCTTTCTCCTGGTGTTCATTTTCCGTGGTTTTTAAGCCTATAAGCCAGCTGTTTCTGGTACTGTTTTCAAGAATTACTCTTGGCCATTTCCATGGTGTGTTTGTAAATCACCTCGAAACACTTGTGAAAGGAAATTCCTAAATAAATAATAATAAAATTGTGCAGCTGCACAGCAGGGATGAGGAATCTGTGGCCTTTCAGATGTGGTTGGGCTCCAACTCCTATGGGTGCCAACCAACATGGACAGTGGAAAGGAGTGATGGGAATCGTAGTCCAGCAACACCAGGAGGGCCCCACCCCTAATTTAGAAAATCCCCCCCCCCGACAGTTTGTGTCATGCGGGTCATGCAGGACTTGCAATATCAACTGACTGCAGTCTTAAAATTCAGCAAAGAGCTTTGGCACTGATTTAGCGCATGGGGGAGGGGCAAAAGTATTCCAAGCTGATGCTTATACAGTCATATCTCGGGTTACAAGTGCTTCAGGATGCGTTTTTTCGCGTTCTGAACGCAGGGGACCCGGAAGTGCATGCACAGAAGCATTCTGCACAGTTCGCACATGCGCAGAAGTGCGATATCGCCACTCGGGTTACGGACTTTTTGGGGTGCAAACGGCACCCCGGAACGGATTGGGTCCGTAACCCGAGGTACCACTGCAGTTAACAGCACTGCAGGAAACACCAGAGCAATAAGCATCCACTGTCATGTTAGGTACATTAGGTCAAGCAAAGAATAGCTGTTTTGGAAATAAACTGTCTGCTTCCGCCCCCCCCCCCCGAAAACTAAGGAATAAATGATTTCCTTAAATAAACATCCCTTAAATGTGTTGTGCTTAGTGTGCTTTTCCTCCTTCCTTTTTAAATAGAATGAACTATCTTATCTCCAAGCAGCTGCAATAGAGGAGGTCGGGATTTTTCCACTAACTCATGCTTTTTTAAAAATAATCAAGGCAGCATAAAAATGAGATGTTGCAATTACACTCAAGGATTAGGGATGGCCCAATGGAAAATAAGTGAAGTCACATTTCCCAGCACATGACAGACAAGGAAACGAGACAAGGTTGTCTGTGGGAACAAAGGAACAAGAGAGAGGCTTTGCATGAGGACATTTTTATCCACATCCACGAAGGAGATTGTCTCGATGCTATCTACTCTCTCCTCTTTACACATGAGGTAGATTTCCATCCCTGGGGATTCAGGCACACTTAGAGCTGTCCCAATACAAAACAGCCTCTTGGGCTATCGACGAAGCCGATCAGAGAATAAATGCAAGCCAGTGACTGAATAGCAGCCTGGCAAGGGGAAACTTTCCCATGATATCAGTAGAGGAATAATGTGTTCGGATCCTTTGGAATGCCAGAGGTGAAAGAGTATCTCAGGGCGGGGTGGAAACAGACGCGGTCCTGCTGCTGAGCACAGCCTTGTATTTAAGTACTAACCTGGTAGCCACAGGCACCCATAAATTGCATGCAAGTGTGTGCATGGAATTCTGTGCAGGCTAGTGAGCATGCTGAAGGAGGAGGAGAAAGAGGAGGCCTTCGTCCCTCCACTGCACCCAGTATAGAAACCAAGCAGGCTTCTAAAAGAGGGGAGCCCCCCTCCCACTTGGTGCCCAGCATAGAAATGCAACTTTTGACTCTCCTCTGTCAGCCACCCCCCCCCCCCCGGGCAGGCTAGTAAAAATGCTGCAGCATGTTAATTTTTCTGGGTTTATTTGCAAGGCTAGCTGAGCAGATCCTTGAACTCAAAGCCTGCATTCATGCTATCCATTTCAGGTTTGCATCACATCTATTTACATAGCATGTGGGACTTGGTGTGCAAATATTTATTTGGTGCAGAAGCCAGACTATCTATGTTCGGACTATATTCTTTACAGGCCAAACTGCATTTGGAGTTAACTTGGGGTATGATTATGAGCCTAAGCAGTTTCTTTGATGGCCACAGCTTTCCACACAGCTTAGGGTCTCCAGCTGTTTTTGGACTACAACTCCCATCATCCCTATCTAGCAATACCAGTGGTCGAAAGGCAGGAACTGTAGTCCAAAACCAGCTGGAGACCCAAGTATGGGAAACACTGAAGTAAGCCACAGAGGACAGATCCACCAGTGTCTGCTGGCTGCAAAAGCTAAATGGAATCTTGTTCAGAAGCAGCAACGCTAGAAATAAACTGGAGGTGGGCAGCACCTTCGTGGTGCCCCGACTCTGAGCTCCCAGAAACCCCTGGCTTGCCACTTCTGGAGACTGGATGGGGCAGCAGGAGGACCTTTGATCTCATCTAGCTAGGAAATTCTTAAGCCATGAAAGGCATTCGATTGCAAACGAACAGCCTGCTGCTATAAACTAGGAGCCAGATAAAGCAACAGAAGATTCCTTTCCTGAACTGCATTTCAGGTAGCTTTTCATTTTCTTCGACACAACACACAGAGAAGGCGTTTCGGTGCCAGACGCTCACCTGGGACTTTTACTGTGCTCTTGACAAAAACAGCTCCCACATATGCAAGCTAGGATCATATAGGCTTGCCCTGGTCAAGCTCATCGTACTTCCATGTCTGCTCAGTCACCCTTCTCACTTATGTATTTATTTCATTTATAGCCTACAGGTTTTTCCCCCTAGAAGCTCAAGGTGGAAGAAAGGTGTTCTCGTTTAATCCCTACTAAAACCGTGTGAGGTCGGTAAGGCTGAAAAGCAGTGACTGGCCCCAAGTGAGCCGCTTGGCCAAGTGGGGATTTGAACCCTGGTCTCCCAAGCCCCATTACACCACCAGAACTATCGACACATTAGTAAAGCACCAATAAGGACAGAGGAAATGTTTGTTGGGTATCTTATTGCTGCAGTAATAAACAAATGGAGCCCAATGTGTAGAAAACCATTTCGCATCTCAAACAACAGTAGCAGGATGCCTTTTGAAAAGTTTATTTAGAAGATTTCAACCAAGCATTAGGGATATATGACATCAAGAGCTATGCGACAGTGGAATGGGCTACCCCCAGAAGGTGGCAAACTCTCATTCGCTGGAAGTTTTTAAACAGATTAGGTGGCTATCTGTCAGGGATTCTTTGCCTGTGAATCCTGCATTACAAGGGTCTGGAACAGATGGCCCCTGAGGGTCCCTGACAACTTCACAGTTCTCTGATTCAGTTATTTATATCCTGCTTTTCAGCTACAAGAGCACTCCAAGCAGTTAGCTACCTAGCCAAAGACTGAAAAGATCTTCACTGGTGGAACAACAGTTTGTTTTGGCCTAAAACTCAACTCAGGCAAACACAAAACTACTTTATTTTCTTGCCCAATGCCTCAAAATCAAACTGAAAATGAAGCTCTGAGCTCGAAGATCATCTGCTTCTTCTGTGCCAGGTGACACCCTCCTCTCCCCCCCAGCCCCACCCCCCTGCTGCTTCCTCTAGAGTTGACTGAACTTGGCACCAAGAGTGGAAAATGTTTTAACAACCACAAAAAGGCTTGCTGTACGCGAGCTTGCTCGAGTACAAACCAAAAGAGCTCAGCTGCAGTGCAAAACTGCAGTGCAAGGAAACAAGCTATGCTAATAAGGAATCCAAAACAACTGGAGAGAATTTAAAAGGCATCTAACGAACTGCACCACAGGCTTCATTGTCCGTGTAAAGAGCCAGTCCTACAGCAAGGCGGCATGGGAGTGCATTTTGCGCAGCTGTGATGGGATAGGGAACCTGTGGCCACCCAGAGCAGGCATAGGCAAACTCTGGCCCTCCAGATGTTTGGGACTACAATTCCCATCATCCCTAGCTAACAGGGCCAGTGGTCAGGGATGATGGGAATTGTAGTCCCAAACATCTGGAGGGCCGGAGTTTGCCTATGCCTTGCCCAGAGGCTGTCGGACCACAACTCCCATCAACCCCAGCCAGCATGGGCAGCAGTCAAGGATGATGGGGGTTGTAGTCCAACCAGGATTCCCATTCCTAAATGCTGGCAGTGCAGCTGGTGTCCCAACTGATCCACCAAGCCAAATGCAGCAGCCCATCAGAGCTTGGAAAAAAAGCTTCAGATTTTTCCGCTTGCCTGAGATGGCAAGCACATGGCGGTTATCAAGCACTTGGCAGGTGAAAGGTTTTGCCATGGTGGATCCCTAGTTGTGCAAGCCAGCCTTACACACCACTCAGAAACAGCCACAAGGCCAATTTCCACATTTAAGGAATGCTCTTGCTCCCTGCACAGCACACAGGAGAGGAATCACTCCAACATGCTCTGCAAAACAGGCAATTATTTTGGGGCACGACTCCTGCTTATGCAACCACCACCCTTCATGGCTGCTCTCCAAACCACCACTTGGTTCACTTGTGCCATCAGCCGGTCTTGAATGCTCATTCCCTGCAGAGTCAGTGGATTTAGTTAACCAGCTGTTCAAGGCAATCCGAGCACAAAAAGCAGAACACTTGCCTCTAAAGTTAGTCATATTGTTTGCCGGGCACAGCTGACACAACTTGAGATTTGTTTCAATGGCCCTTAGTTCAAATTCCATTCCAGCAGGATTAAAAAAAGAAAAAGTTTCAAGTCAAGGCATTGTTTTGACAGCAGGCTAGTAAAATGATTAATTTAGTTCTTAGCCAGCCTCAGTTTCAGACAGTTATTAGCGCTGCAGTCAAATGACATTAACAGAGTGAACAAGCAAAGTGGTGATTAAGCATTTCCAAGGAGTAAGAAAGCACAACTCAGTCGAAGGGGGAGGCGGACTCAAGACCAAACTAGGCTGCTCAACATTCAACAGGATGAAAACAAAGCAAGCCTTCATCTGGACATCAATCCATTTAGTGGATGACATAGTTAGAAGACTTGCGGTTTTATTATTCCTGCAGGAATTAGGGGACATCTGAAATAATTCCAAAAAGTAGACTTCCCTTTTGGCACTCTCTCAGATCAAAGCTCAAGGGAGTGCAAATGCCCTACCAACGATCCACCCTGGTAAACAAAGAAGGCAGAAGGCCAGTACACTTCCTGGAACCCCATGTTTACTTGCTACTTATTTTGCAGAAGGGCTGGGGATTAATAGACAATAGGCCTACTCATGTTTTTATCCCAAACATGGAGGGCCCAGCACATTGGGGTTTTCATCAAACAACCGTGGACAAGGTGTGGCCTGTTTGAAGGAGACTTGAGGGGTAAAAGCACAGCCCTGCTCCGCATAAGCACCATTATGCCCTATGAGCAGGTAATGTGCAAAAATGGTTAATGAAGTGGTCAACTGTGCAGCTAGATTGACACCTTTACTCCTTTTCCTTGGCAGCAGTAGACCCTGTTAATCCAGACTGCCATTAGAAGGCCAATGCACACTTGCATGTTCCCCAGTTTAAAAACCACCCCTGAACTTAGAAAGACAGTATGTTCGGAAGAAAGCTGTGCCAAACCCTTTTCCCCAACACCATGACAGAAAAAGGGGCAGGATATAAATGGGAGATAATTACTACAAGCACTAATTGCCACAAGCCACTTCCAATGGAATTGGCCAGAGATGCTGCGTATAGGTTTTTTTTTTTTTTTTAAGGTACAAGTACGACAATATTTTGGCCCTTCTGGTTTGTGAGCATGCAAGATATGGATTTCAGCAAATCCGGATTACCGGTAATAGGAAGCTTAAGAGTAAATGATCAATGTTGTTGCTTCCACAGATAAATTGAGATAAATTGAGCAAAAACAGGCAGGACACTGCATATCTCTTACAGAAACAAAAGAAAAACCTGCATTCGGAATTATTGCTTTACTGCAAAGGGAAGCCAAAGGGATGCCTTGCAGGTGTGTCATTGGCCCCCAACTCCCATCAGCATCAGCCAGGAGGGAGGGTCACAGGGTTCACCATCCCATCTGTTACCCAAAAGAGAAAGTAGAATCCCCACTTCTATTTGGGTGAGTGGGAGAACGTGTGACTTTCTAGTTTACTAAACAGAGAAGCCAGCAAGAACTTTACAACAATCTTTAGAATAGCAGTGAAAACGTCCCAAAAAGTTTTGAGCAGAGTTTCTGAGTTGAAAAATTCAAAAACAAAACAAAAACAGCCCAGGAGAAGCCAAAGTCCTTAAAAAGAAAAGGGAAAGGGAAAAGTGCAGATTTGTCAATGTCTGAATGAGGGACGTTGTGAGAAGTCATAGTTAGCGATGCAGAGACTGCACAAAGTGCGAAAACTGAAGGCACAGGTGTCCAAATGGGAGATTCAGCTACTTCCTGGGGGCACTGCAGCACGCAAGCTGGGAGTGGGGTTGAGTATATTCCCCCACAGGACATCAGCGGCCAGGTGAAGCCTGCATAGACCACTGTGGTCCTATTCTGATCCAGTTCATCACAGCCACTGGCAGCCAAACAGCACTTGAGAACTTAAGCACTGTACATGTTGGCACTGGAAAGGTGCCACCAACTACAGAGGTTTGAGCCATCTGGATATGCCCCAAGGTACATATTGACCCTCCAAATAGATTATCAAAGACTGAGGACTTAACACAGCTGCCAGGAAAAGATGAGAGCAGGTTCTCGTTTCGTCCACATGCAAACTTTGGTCATAACCCTTAAAAATAAAAAATCAGCCCTCCCCAACCTTGTGCCTTTCAGGTGGTTGCTGGGACTACAACTCCCAACTGCCCCAGCTGGAATGGTTGTCCAGCCACCATCTGGAGGGCACCAACTTGGAGAAGGCCAGTCAAAGCCATTTAATCTTAAATAGCTTAGTAGGGGATTTTCGCTTTTGACTTCTTGGTGAGCGGAGAAGGTAGGCTGGAGAAAATGCAGGCCTACCATTTCCCAGGGGGCAGCTTATCATAGTGACTTTATTCATACATACATAAGTTTTAGGCTCTGCCCAGTTATCATAAATTAAAAGGCAGAAAAAGTAAAGACAGTTCTATGGATATTTAAAAGTGAAAATCGAATTAAGAATGAGGGAGGCAAGCCAAGAGGGTATTAGGACCTCCCTTCACCCCTCAGGACAACATACCAGCTGCCAGCTGCCCTGGGAATTCATTCCTAATGAATTCTTTTGATGTCATCTTAGTGTTTTATTTCAAATTTACTTCCAAATAAACAATTCAGGAAAGGTGTAGAGCAACTGCTTTGAGTGCAGAAGGGCCCAAGTTTCAGTCCCTGGTGTTTTCCGGCAGGGCTGGGAAAGACCTCTTGTCTGAAACCCTGGAGAGCAGCTGCTGCTCTGTGTAGACAAAACCAAACTAGGTCTAATTCTGACTCAGCAAAAGGCAGCTTCTTCCTACGCTACTTTTAAGCTGCCCTGAGAGTATGTGCATCTTTAAAAGCGGACTATAAAGAAATCCCAGCTCCTGCAAATCTAGCAGTTCGGAAGCACGCCAAAAAGTGCAAGTAGATTAATGGGTACCGCTCCAGCGGGAAGGTAAACAACGTTTCTGTGCGCTGCTCTGGTGTTGGTGTTCCGCTGCACCAGAAGCAGCTTAGTCATGCTGGCCACATGACCTGGAAAAACTGTCTGCGGAGCGGACAAACACCGGCTCCCTCAGCCTGTAAAGCGAGATGAGCGCCACAACCCCAGAGTTGTTCGCAATTGGACTTAAGTGTCAGGGGTCCCTTTACCTTACCTTTATAAAGAAATAAAATGCAAGGACAAAAACATGCGTGTTTAAAATCAGGATTTAGAAGTGCCTGGGCAATTAAAAAGTTTTATGCCTAGTGCCGAAAAGGCCCAGGTTGGTGCCAGGTGAGCCTCTCTGGGCAGGGCATTCCTAAGATTTCTGTTAGCAACTGGCATGCCAGAAGCCTACATGTCCACTGTGGCAATCTCCACTCTGAGTGCTGCTAGTCCAAATGTAATGGTAAGCCCCAGAACAACAGGTGCTTCATCTGAGAGCTACAGTACTTCCTGTTTTGCTTTTGGGTTGGCAGCTGTCATTCCGGGGAATGTTGACATCTGAAATTGCCCTATGCAATGTAAATATTTGTTTCTTGGTTGTAACCTTTCTTTTCTTTTTTACAATGAGTGGGACAATGCTCCCCCCCCCCAAAAAAAAACACAGTATCATGTTCGGAAGATTATAATTCAAGCACTCAAAGCCTGTCTTCTTCATTAGAATCCCAACATATGAAATGATAATGACAACAAACCTACATGAGACTGAAATGCTGTAAAGCAAGTGGGGAACCTTTGGCCCTCCAGATGTTGCTGAACTAAAACGCCCATCACCACTGATCACTGGCCAGTGGCCATGCTTGCTGGGAGTTGTAGTTTGTCCACATCTGGACGGCCATGGTTCTCGACGCCTGCTGCAATGCTGCCGCTTAGCTGCTCTTACAATGAAGAAAAATTGCCCTTGACCTAAGGAGGATGCTGAGTCATCATTACCAGCAAGCATCACATGACAACCCATATCCAATGCCACTTTTAAGCTCATCTGTATCAGCAGCGAGTTCACATCTGGCTTCCCCTTCATGTCCAGCTGACCGGTGAGCTTGGAAAGAATCCAAGTTTGCCCTTATGCAAAACCAAAGGGATGCTAAAATAAGTAAATGCAAGCAATGTTCTAATGTGGCTTTTCTTACACTCAATACCGCCAGCAGCCTATGTTTCTGTTTGCTTGTTTGTTTGCAAAGCTGTAGGCAGTTAAGTAGGATAAGCACAGACAGCGGTTTGGGCACCCTGAAAGAATCCAAAGGGTTTAGCCATAGCATGTGCGTAACCAAAACAAGCATTTGTAACATTTGTTGTGACTTCCATTTATCATTTTAGTTGGTGGATTTTGCAAACACACCGTAAATGAGATTTCTGTGATATTATGTGACTCATCACCATTGCTCCTCAGCCTCATTGTGAACAGTTTGCCTTCTGGCACCGGCAAGTTAAATATCTAGCTTGATGCATCAAAAACAAAGCAAGTAGGGTGTCTGTACCCTTCCCAGACTTCTCTTCCAAATTAAGGCAAAGCTTGCTGTGTTTCATGTCATGGCCTTGCAAGACACACGTGTTAACTTCAGATGCTGCCTAAGCAGTGTGTTCAAGTGTGAGCTGCCAGAAGAGTGGATCATTTAGATCAGGCATCCCCAAACTTGGCCCTCCAGCTGTTTTGGGACTACAACTCCCATCATCCCTAGCTAACAGGAGCAGTGGGCAGGGATGATGGGAATTGTAGTCCCAAAACAGCTGGAGGGCCAAGTTTGAGGATACCTGATTTAGATGAAAACTTTAGACAACTAACTTAACATAGATAATAGGACATGAATTGTGTGAAAAGGTGCCATAACACATTGTAGAGCTGAGCACTGTGCTTAAACTCCATTCATTTCAATGCAATCTAAGCATTCTGTAACCTGTGTTGGGTTAAGATCTAGCTGTAGTGACTTTATTCCAGTGTGTCCAAAGTGTCACTTGAGCCTCAAACATTTTATTTCCACCCCAGCCAAGTGTTCCACATCCCCAGCTTGAAAATAAGCCAATGAGGTTTTACTCCCAAGTAAGCATGCAGAGAATCAGGCTGGTAGGTCAGCCTGTTGAGAAGGCACCACCATCTACTCCCAACTGATTCTGCTGGTTAACAGTGTTCTATGATGCATAGGAAACATACCTGGTATGATAGGCCATCCTTGCGGGGGCTTAAGCCAATCTCATCCATAGATGGAGCGCTCATCACCTCAGTCATGTCAGCTGATCTCAGATAATCAGAACTGGAAACAGAGGCAGAGAGAGAGAGAGAGAGAGAGAGAGAGAGAGAGAGAGAGAGAGAGAGCTTCAGCTGTTGAAAGTTCCATTAAATGAACACAATCACTGGACCAAGTGGAATTATTCCTAAGGCTTCATGTTGTTGAAGAACCATTCAGATGTTGATCAGCATGATAAAGCCTTTCAACCTTTCCAGTTTAGGATTATTTTTTTAAAAAAGAATGGAACACTCCAAGTCACTTTGGGTCTCTCGACTCCTTTGATTTCAAGGTCCAACCCCTCACTCAAAGGAAGATAATATACAAGTTTTAGCCAAACTTACACCACATTTGAGAACACCAGCTGGAAGCAGCAGTCAAGTCTTTACAGACCTGGGGTCTTTTAATCCAGACAACACTGAACAATTCCTGTTTTTCCCCACTCTGCTATTCTCCTTACACAGACCTTTAAAAAATAAATGTTACTGTTAGGGCAGCAACCAGCCATAAGGATGGAGCACACGATTCAGTTGTGGATCCTAACTAACCCACCTGCTTAAGGCCAAACCCCTCCTAGAAATGAATCAATGTGAGACTTCCTAATGCAGCTCTAATGCCTACCCCAACCCTGTGTTGAAAGCCTATCGGTTCCATAACCTCCTCAAAACAATGGTAAAGAACCTTGTCAAATGGGGCACTTATGCAGTTCCAAAGGCTTTAATTCTGATTAATTCTGTAACTTTGGTTTCAGGAACTGCCACGCCGGGGGTTAAAGATGCACTCATATTTTCCTGTATAATGAATTCTGAAAGCAAAAGTAGATTTGCATACACATCCAGTAACTTCTGCATTTCGATGTATGCTTAACTATTTTCAATTTCCAGGCACAGCACTTTATAAAGCTTGCCTGCATCTATTCATGTTGCCACTGAAATGAAGAAAATATGTTTGATGGTGCTGCCCTAAAAGAACTGTGCTGCAGTTTGGAAGCTGCTCTGAATCAGCTTCAGATGTATCCCAGATAATAAAATAGCAACAGCACTATAAAATAGCAACAGAAATGCTTGCCCACTTGTCACCAGTGCTCAATCTTTGGTGGACAGCAGGACACAACAGAAGGGTGTTATACCCTTAACAAGTGGCAACAGCTCTTATAGATTCATACAGAATACCAAGTTTAAGCTTTGACACATATGCATAATACAAAATGCAAACAGCTCATGCTAGGAAATCAGTTGTGCAGATAACAGATATGTGTACTTATTAGTGACATCAACGCATACAGCACTCAAATGTATTACAATAATAAAAAGACTGGTCTCTGCTCCAAGGAGCATACAGTCTGACAAGGCCACGGAGAGAAGTCATTGAAAGAGCCTCCCTGATGCCAATCAACTTACTTGCTGCTGCATCTTAGCTCTATGCATAAGGGAGAGCTACATCAGGATCAGACCAACTCTATCTCCAGGACTAGACAGAAACAGGGAGGAAACTAATCTGTTCAACCGAACTTCCATATACTCTGAGAACAAGGGATGTATCAGATGCCGTTCACCCACCTTGCTGTGGCCCTCCTGCCCTCCATATTGGGGCCTAAGGGCTATCTCTTTACAGTGGGTCTAGAAAAAGGAAGTGAAACGGGACTTTGCTCTGAAAAATGCTTTAAATAAGTGCAGAGACAACCAGCTGCTTAGGAATTCCCTGCTAGAGTTATTCAAAGGTTACTGAAGCTAAGGAGTGGGTTGTAGCCTGCCGAACTCTATAGTCTGCTTTGCTCTGCAAGGAAACTTGAATATTAAAAATAACAGCAACCAGCTGAGGTCAAGTAAACAGCTACCTCCTTTTTTCAATTTCAAGCTAGGGAGAAGAGAAAAGCTGAGGTTTAGCAGGAAATTAGCCTGCATGCTGGTCAGCAGTTAGCCTGTCCCACCGGCTAACAGCTGGATGGTGTACAACCCAAACTGTGCTATCTGGCAAGTATAACCGAGTACTGTATTAAACATCAGATGCGCCCCACCAAGCAAGAGCATGGTTTCCAGACAAAAATACACTAGGGAGGCAAAGCACACTACTTGCCAAAACATCTCCACACTTGTTTTTTTCCTAACTCTGCTTGCAGGTCTAGAGAGCAGAGTTTGCTTTAGTGCCATTCTCCCCTCCCCTCACTTGCTCTTCAGAAAGCTGTGCAACCTTTGCAAAAAAACAACAACAACTCCTCACTTGCTTCATCCCTGCCAGTTCTATTGAAACCACTCAGGAATTTACCACAGGTACAGCATCCCTTGTGCCAAGGGATATTTATGCTGCTTTTGGTACTTCATCATGAGAGCCACCTAATGTTTTCCTATGTGTGTGTGGTGCGTGGGTTTGCCAGGCCACAGAATCAGATTCTGAATTGCCACCTAGTTCTTAAGCCCATCTCTGTGCCAGAAAACCACAATTCCCTGAAGACTGCCTCGCAGATGCCTGACCAGCCTTTCTCTGAAAGCAGCCCAAGAAAGATGGTTACACAACTTCTCTGGGCAGCTCACTCCTTCCCTAGCAGTTACAAGGCTGTAGAGAACACAGCGGAAAGACGCAAATATGTACGGGGTAGACATCATTTGAATGCAACCCCATCATCACAGCCTCAAGCAAAAATTCCAGGAGTTCTTCAGAGCCACAGTTCTGCCCCCGAACCATTTTCCAAGCTCAGAATCCTAGCCTTGGCATATAAGACAATGAATAATAATTTACAGAGAGCTTCTGAACATATGCAGAGTGACCTTCCAGCACTACTAAACTGAGCCAGCTCACACATCTGGGGTTAAGGGTCAAGGCTGCCGATTTCCATACAGTCCTCACACCACCTTTAGATATTAGCCGCTGGCAAAATCTGTTTCCCCGTAATCCTGCACCCATTCGGAGGGGCGTGTGGGTTACTTGCCAAGCGAAGAGCGGCTGCTGCGGCGACTACCCCCCCCCCCCCCCGCCCCTTGTCAGCAGCCGGCTGCTCGGATCACTACTGCCTTTGTTGCGGGCTTGCAGAGAAGCAGCTGCCCAGCAGCAAACTTCCTCACGCGATTAAGTTTCCCCTCCGGGTTGCAGAACTGCGTCCTCCACACTCTCGGGTGAGATTTTGTTTGGGGCGGGGGGGGGGTGTTGTCTTTGCAGATCGAACATCAAAGCTGACAAGCGACTTTACAAACACAGACAGTCGCTATTTAGCCGTCATTACTAAGTTCCCGCCCCCCAAATGCCCCTCTAAACCCCGTTGCTGGGGGGGTGCAGCGTCTGCAAAGCCCTGGCTGCAGAGCAAGCTCTCTAAGCAAGCGAGCAGCGCCCATTCAAGATGCCCAAGCGAAGAGCAGCGGCGGCGGTTGCCGCCTCGCCGTGCAAACTGCCGCCGCCTCCTGTTGCAGCAACCCCAGCTCCGCCGAGCCGCTTCGCCCGGCGGGGTGAAATGGAGGACAAACGCCGAATGAATAACCGCTTAACCGGCGCTCTCTCTCCCCCCGCCCCCAGCCGCAGAGCGTGCACCGACTGCTAAAGAGGCTTCGCATTCAAAACGGCGTAGCTGCACCGCCGAGCAATAGCAGGCTGCAATCCTCGGCGCGTTTACCCGGGCGAAAGCTCCGTGCAACTTGGCGGGACTTGCTTCCGTGTAAAGCGTGCACAGAGTCGAGCTGCAGGGGGCTTTGTTTTTTTTGAATGGGGGGCGGGCGGGCGGGTGGCAGAATCAAACCCAGGCTGCCTTTTCCCAAGTCTCCACGTTTCTGGCCAGGATCTTGACCTAAGCCTCTCCGAAGCCTCTTCCACCGAGCGTCTCCTTTTGTTCCTCGCCGATCCCCTGCGCAACCTTGAACTTGCTTCTCCTCTCAAGTTCCCAAGTCTGACTAGTTGGGTCTCTCGAGCCTCCCTGGAAATAGTTGATCCCCCTCTCCCCAACCTGCAACCCGGATCTCGTAATCTACGACCCACGAGTACAATAGCAAAGACCAGCAAACGAGGTACTCACCAGTGAATGGGGAAAAATACAGACATGAAGTCCTAACCAAGAGGCTGACCCAACGTCCTTTGTATCTGAGCACAGGGGGGGGGGGGCAGAGCCGGAAAGGAGGAACGGGCTG
This sequence comes from Lacerta agilis, assembly GCF_009819535.1. Lineage (NCBI taxonomy): Eukaryota > Metazoa > Chordata > Lepidosauria > Squamata > Lacertidae > Lacerta > Lacerta agilis. Next base: position 86,861,014 of record NC_046314.1, on the reverse strand, counting down.
GCCTCGCTAAGGAAGAGCGGCCACCACCAGGCGATTTGCACCGAGGGGAGAGCGCCCGCTTGGACAAGGAAGGGGGTAGGAACAGCTGAGCAGCGCTGGTAACCCACGCGCACAAGAGGAAACTACGCTGGACTTTCTCTGCAAGGCTGACTCGCGCAAAGAAAGTGGGCAGCTCCTTTTATAGACGAGGGAGGCGTGCCCCGGCCCGCAAGGCCCGCCCACCCGCTCCGTTGATGTCACCAAAATCATGAATGGTTTCTTGCGCTCAGCCTGTAGCAAAGCCGCGTCTCGCAAGAAAGGAGCGGGATGCCGAGCTCTCCTATTGGCTGGCTCCTATGGCATCATCTTCGGCACTAGCGCGCCTTGCTGCTGATGTCTGTTGTTACCTAACCCACATCGCAGTCAATCAAGCCAAGTTTGGGTATATGTAAAAACCACTCCTTTAGCATGGCTGTGGCCTGTGGGCACGCGCTTGCTCCCTCCCCCCCCCGCCTCCCTTAAAAAATAAAATAATAAAAGCATCTAGCTCCGCTGAGAAATGAAGCGTTTCCGAAGAGGTCAGAGGATCTGCCAACGCAAGAGTTCTTAAGTAGGATGCAGTTGCTAAGAAAGTAGCCGCGAGGTTCATTTAAGGTAGCTTTTCATTCATAACAATGGGGGCGGCAAACACGGTGTGTCTGTCTTCACTGCGCTTGGAAAGGCAGTCACTTCGCCAGCATAGAAGTGAAATCAAGCTATGCGTTCTAGCTACACCTACTGTCCGGTTATAATTATTTTCGACAATGACAATAGGCGAAGGATTTGAACAGCAACCAGCTGGAAATACGCAAGTGATATTACCCTTTTGCCTCGAACTGTGTAGCAAGGAGTGGGAGTGAAAAGCTGGCTGCTATTTTTTTGTTTTCCGACTCTGCCTAAGATTGATTTTTAAAATAATCCATGGGAACGTGAAAGGAGGCAGCTGCTTTGCAGGATCATAAATTTACTGGGCTGAACTACTTTCTCCTCTGCCTTGCTCCCCCCAGAATGGGATTTATTTTTAATATGCTTACATATGTGGGAGTAAGGAATAGTTTTTGATGTTGTTCCTCAGTTTTCCCACGAGATTGAATCTCCAAGGAACCCACAAAGCTATCAGTTGGATCATTAGTCTGTCTAGCTCAGCTGTGGCTGATGGGAGCTGGGGTCCATCAACCCCTGGAGGGCAGCAGGTTCCTTATACCTACACGGACTGGCAGTGACTCTCCAAGGTTTAAGAGAAGAATACTTCCCAGCTCCAGCAAGAGATGCTGGGGAAAGAATCTGGAAACATGCACTCTAAATCTACCTCTGAGCTTACAGCCTTTCTCCCCCAGCTCACAGACATCAAAGTTTGAGGTCAAATCCTTTATTTTCCACCAGTAAGTAAACAGCACCTGCTTCCTGGTACCCAGAACAGCCACACAGCTATGTTGTTGTGAAGATATCCCAGCTGAATGTAGGAATGAGCTGCCTTAGCACATCATTTCATTGTGGGTCGCCACAGAACAGAAGATCACAGCAAGACCAAGGTGCCTACAGTTTACATATGTGTTGTGAGAAGCCCTTGAAGGCTGTGTGCAGTTGCTTGGCTCTGAAGCTTTCCTGCAGTGCCACAGGAAGGAACTGCAGCACAGAAGCCCTTATGTAACTTTGTGGTTAGCTCTAGAATGTCTGTTTGCAAATGAAGAGGCACCATGAAGCCAAAATAAACCATCAGTCCCAACAGCCCTTGCCTCTGTGTCTTCTTGGTCCCATCAGGAAAAATGCAGCAATGAGCTGTGGAAAGGGATGACTCTTGGCATTTGCCCTCAGGCCTGCAACATTAATGTTTACTGTTCTATTAGGTGATGACATGCATCTGAATTCCTTGCTGCTTGCCCTCCTATCATCACCTGGCTGCAGCTGTGCCAGTTTGATTTTCTTTCTACTCACCCACCTACCTCTGGGACTGTCTGTGGCCACAGCTTCTGCAATTTCTACTGCATACAGTGACACTGCAATGGATTCCTTTTGCTGCCTGACATGTATGCTCCAGCAGTTAACATGGGGGCAGGTAGATCAGCTATAGGAATGGTGGAAATGGCTAGCGGCACACCTGGAAAAGAAGCAAATGAGGTCTCCAGGTGCACAGAAATGTGTGTTTTGAGACCCATGCACTCCTTTATTTTCTTGCATCCAATGGATTTCTCCCTCTCCCTCCCACCCCCCACTTTTTTTCTAACAGCATCCCTGGTCCTCACATTTCTTGGCTACTGCAAAACGATAGTGCCAGAAATAAATATATACAGGTAGGGAGGCAAAGTAGATCTTGAGGTAGGCAATCTCCAGTTCACATATTAAACATTTCCAAACAGAAACATTTCTGTATTTCCCATCCTAAATATGCTGGGTTTTATCCAGATAAATCATACTCAGTCATGCCTATTAATTTCAATGGGTCTACTCTAGCTGAAGTCCATTGATTCAGTGAGTCTAATAACTTAGTTTAATAGGTTATGTTGCACATATTTAAATAATGTTCACATGCAAGCCTGTATGTTAACGATTTCTGCCCTAATGAAAATCATTTTTTTCCGCTCTCTTTCTAGATTTAGTTAGCAGTAGTCTACAGGTGATCAAAGAAGAAGAAGCCTTTTAAAAATCTGCATTTGGAAGCCCCTATTTGTCTAGCTTGCAGCTGATCAAAACTGTAGGCCAGGCATGTCCAAAGTCTGTTTCGGGGGCCTAATCCAGCCCGTTGGTTGATTTAATCCGGCCCGTGTGGCAGTATATGTCCTGGGGTAAATCCTCACCATTGAAAAAAAAAAAAAGCTCAACAACTTAAACCCTGAAAAAAGCTGAACAACTTCAAAAGCTCAACAACTTCAATCCTTAAAAAAAGGTTAACAACTTTGGTCGGCCCTTTGGTCGGCCCTCACGGCCCTTCACTTCATCAAATCAGGTCCTCTTTGAAGAAAGTTTGGACACCACTACTGTAGGCCATGCTAGTGAAAAGATTTGTTTATTTAAGTAAAATAGATGTCCAGCTCTATAATCCCAAGAGACTCTCAAAGCAACTTATGGACAATTTCCTCCAGAAAAAAATTCTTCTGACTTCCTTTGCATGATAGAAATTCAGTTGTGAAAGCTTTTTCCTGGCATGAAGACACAGCGATAGAGAGCTCCGCCTGTTGAATTGCATATGCATCATGGAGCTGTTAAAGCTGTGGGACTCCTGGAGTTTCTTTGAATGTTCAAATCAAATGTTTGAAAAGGCATTCAAAGCTTTTTTGGGGAAATGTTTCAAAAACCCTGAGCAATTTTGGGGCAAGCAGGAGGGCAACTATTCATACCTCAGTCCCTTCTTGGTGGCATGAACCCAATCACTATTGTACAAGAGGGAAGGAAGCAGGAAAACTTTTGTGAAAAACTGATAACAGCATGTAAAATATGATTGATGTCATATACCCTGAGTGGCAGATTAGTATTTAAATGGGAGAAAAAAACTGAAAGAGTTGGACAGACAATGCACAACCACATATCAGAAAGACCTTTTGAAAAACAGAAGCTGGCCAATAAAGGTTTGTTTGTTTGTTTGTTTGTTTGTTTGTTTGCATCTCAGAAAAGTTGCTCCCATGCAACAGTGTCTATGTAGAAAGGCTACCTAGAGCAGTGTTTTTCAACCTTTTTTGGGCAAAGGCACACTTGTTTCATGAAAAAAATCACAAGGCACACCACCATTAGAAAATGTTAAAAAAATTAACTCTGTGCCTATATTGACTATATATAAAGTAATTCTCTTGAATAGGAATCAAATAAACACAAAGAAAGTATTTTATAATTACTTTATTATGAAATAGTAAGTAAACAGAAATATGAAAAATTATAAAATACTTTATTCAGTGCGCAACCTGGGTCTGTTTGGCTGAACACAAAGCTGATTTCAATTTTTCCCACGGCACACCAGGCAACATCTCGCGGCACACTAGTGTGCTGTGGAACAGTGGTTGAAAATACTGACCTAGAGCACATTCAAAACAGTGCAAACTTGTAGAAAGCAGCACAGATGTGGTCTAAGAATTTCCTTAATGTTGGAGTCTATGGCCTTTTCTCGGGATCTCTACAATGACATTTGTGGTGGAAGTTACAGCAATTCTATCCAGTGTAGTTTTGGTTCTTTTGTGTGTAATGCATCTGTTTGCCTGCTCACCTGCTCCTTCCAGTGTTCCCATGTTAGAAGTACAGCCATGAAAATTCAGCCTCTTTCCTTAGGTTATTCTGGGGTAGTTATGCTATCCTTAGGGTTGCATGTGCATGATTTGGTGTCAGCCTAGGCTCTCTCCACATTTTGAAAATGTATTTGGGAGAATTAGACAATTATTCCCATTGCCTGTGGCTTGTAAACAAAGCAAGCATGCAAAAGGCTGATTTCCCATCACCGGGGTTCTTTTAGCAGACTGAGTTCTCCTAGCATTCTGCCCAGCTGCACAGATTATGAACACAAAACACCCACTGAATAAACTACCACATTCACCTTTTCAGCCAGTAAGAATGGGCATGGAAGAGCTTTCTTAAGCAATGGCCACAGTTTCAGATTTATTTTTATTGGAAATAATAATAATAATAATAATAATAATAATAATAATAATAATAATTTATTTGTACCCCGCCCATTTGGCTGGGTCTCCCCAGCCACTCTGGGTGGCTTCCAACAAATATTAAAATACATTAAAATATCACAGATTAAAAACTTCCCTAAACAGGGCTGCCTTCAGGTATTTTCTGAATGTCAGTTAGTTGTTTATCTCCTTGACCTCTGATGGGAGGGCGTTCCACAGAGCGGGCGCCACTACCGAGAAGGCCCTCTGCCTGGTTCCCTGTAGTTTTGTTTCTTGTAGTGAGGGAACTGCCAGAAGGCTCTCGGCGCTGGATCTCAGTGTCTGGGCTGAACGATGGGGGTGGAGACGCTCCTTCAGGTATACAGGACCGAAGCCGTTTAGGGCTTTAAATACTATATACATGTATAGTCAGAATTGAGAGCCCATGTGGAACGGTGGTGGGAGCATCTGATGACACCTGGGGATAGCCAATGTCCAATTATCTCTTGGCCATGTCACTTGGATTACTAGGAGTTGAAAATGTTGGGGTGGGGGTGAGGAATACACAAGTATACGTATATGTGTGTGAATGTGCATGCAATATAGAATTCAATGAACACAGAAAATACAGCAAAGGGGAAACTGCTTTGAAATCCAGAAATCTAAAGTCCATGACTCTAAATACATCCTATCACCCTTTAATATAAATATTGTGATGTAAATGGGAAATTCTCTTATTCTGGACGTATGTATGCTGGACAGTCGGAATTTGTGGCATCCAGCAGTTCTCTTTCCATGCACACTAATAAAAATTTAGCTAATAACCCTTCAAGATGGTCCATAACCATAGGCTGAAGCCACAGATAATATTTTAGTTTTCACAAAGTACATATTATTTTGCCTTCTTTTCGATAAATAAAACATATGCCTATATAGCACAATTTGCAAACATCCATATTTGTCTTATTCAGGTTTTAAAAGTTGCCCCCCACCAAAAAGCAGAAAACAAAACAAAAATTAAACAAAATTAACATTTTATGTTCCACCGAAACCTGACACTTTGTGCATGAAAACTGTTCTGTATTCAGCAGCACTAGAATTCTGCGTATTTCTCTTTATCAGCCTGGGCCGGTTCCTTTGAGTCTGGGATCTGATTGGGATCCTTTGTTCTTGATTTTTCAAGTACTACGCTGAATGAAGGCTGCTGAGTGATTAATCTGGCTGACTGAGACCAGAGAGAGTGCAAGGCTGGAACAGCTATTTCAAGTTAACTCCCACACTGTAGGGAACAGTTTTGCTCCTTAATAGCAGAATATTTGTTAAAAGTACCGTGGTACCTCTGGTTAAGAACTTAATTCGTTCTGGAGGTCCGTTCTTAACCTGAAACTGTTCTTAACCTGAGGTACCACTTTAGCTAATGGGGCCTCCCGCTGCCGCCACACCATTTCTGTTCTCATCCTGAAGCAAAGTTCTTAACCTGAAGCGTTATTTCTGGGTTAGCGGAGTATGTAACCTGAAGCGTCTGTAACCTGAGGTACCACTGTAGAGTTTTGTAAGACAGGGAGGGACATTCCCACAAGTTGTGAAAGCTGCGAAACTATTTATTACACATATGGAAATCTCTCTGATCTAAGACAAATACTCTTATTTATGATGCCACAGAGTCAGGGCTGACTCATCTATAAATCATCTGTTTTTCTAGAACCCAGAGTGCACTGTACCCTTGGTGAATGGGTCACCTGCTTCCATGGCCACATTTCCCATTTGTTATTTTGCTATGTTTCACCTAAGCAGACTAGGAAAGTTGGCAAAGGATGACCTACCATAGTTTGTGCTAATAACCCAGCCAGATGGGCGACATATAAATTATTTATTATTATTATTATTATTATTATTATTATTATTATTATTTTTCTATGCATGCACCAGGGCAACCCAGACTGCTCAGCAATAGTACTAAAATGCCTGGCCATGTGCAGAATAGTTGAACAACTCAGCCACCAAACAAATTCAAATTTACACATATTTTTCCCCCTTATGAAAGGTTGGACAACCTTTTCAGCTTATTAGAAAGACAGCAAGAGCAGACAAGAATTTCATATTTAAATTGGATGGTTAAAAAGTTAGAAAGAATTTCACTCTTATACAATGCTAGTAAAAAGTGGCCACCATTATCATAGGATTGATGAAAGGGGGGCGGGTCTTATCCTCTAGGGACCCTGGGATCTGTGCACTGGTCTGTATGTGATCCCCTTTGAGATGAGCCATTCAAGGCTACAACAGGGAGAAATAAGAGGCAGGATTGTCTCTCTAGGGTTCAGGATGGCATCATCTCACAGGCAGCCCATTAGTTCCTCCTGAACCGGGATTCAAAAGTCCCAGGTCAGGGAGAGGTCGATGTCTGGGTAAAAGCCAATCTTTGGTCTTCTCTATGTAAGTTTGAGATTGCTGCTTTGGTATATCTGCCTGTCGATCCCGGTCCCTCGCAGCCCTTCTTGTAAGCAAAGTGCTACATCATACATTGTAACCTTGACATACACACCTTGACAGGAGAGGATAGTGGGTTGTGATCACCAATGGGTGACCTAAGCACCGACGTGGGTCCAATTAAGGGAAGGGAAGAGCCATTTTGTTATGCTTTCACCAATAGCCAGTGTGGTGTAGTGGTTAAGAGTGGTAGACTCATAATCTGGTGAACCGGGTTCGTGTCTCCGCTCTTCCACATGCAGCTGCTGGGTGACCTTGGGCTAGTCACACTTCTTTGAAGTCTCTCATCCCCACTCACCTCACAGAGTGTTTGTTGTGGGGGAGGAGGGGAAAGGAGAATGTTAGCTGCTTTGAGACTCCTTCGGGTAGTGATAAAGCGGGATATCAAATCCAAACTCTTCTTCTTCTTCTTTTCAGATGGCAGAGTGGGAATGATAAAATCTGCAGTTTGGAGCATGGTGAAGCAATTGCACAACTGTTTCGCTTCATATGCAAATGCATTTTGTACCTGCCCTACCAACATCATATAAGAGCCCATCCATGAATACCATATAAATCCCCCCCTATATATATTTTGCTATTGGTATCACACAAATAGGTTCCAACACTTGCTTAAGTATAATTTTCTGGGTTACAATTTGGGAATAGTAACACTCATTTGCCTGTTGTCTTTGTCCATGGAGTTTTCTTGGCAGGGATACTGAAGTGGCTTGCCAGTTCCTTCTCCAGGTAGCCATCCCAAAATACTCATTTGCAGGTAGCCATCCCAAAATATTCCAAGAAAGATGCCGGGGAAAAGCTTCCACTTGACGAGAACCCATTCTCATTGCTTTTTCAGTATGCGGCATTTAGGATAGTTTTGCAGTGGAATTCCAAAAGACTAAAAACCCCACCTCTGCACTCAATTTGCATCTCAACACAAGCCAAGGTAACTGGAAGTCTGTTTTCACATATCAACAGAGTAATGTGGTTGTGTGAATATGCCTTGGATCCTTTTGTAAGAATGAAACTGCAGATAGCTAAAGCATTTCAACTCCCTGGATTTATTGTATTGAAATCTTTTTCAAAGGCAATTCATAACTTTCAGATATAAAATAATACAAGTAGCTACTCATTTTGCTGGCAGCGCATCACAGCATTTAAATTATCTAGAGTTTCATTCTTACAGAAGACTCGCAGCAGGCGTTTCCTGATTCTTGTGCTGCTATATATTTTTTTGCCATACATTGACCGCACATTGCTGCAAGCAAGAAAGACGCATAAAACGACTCTGGAAAGGGCTCAGCAGGACCCATGTCTTTATGAAAGCGGGAACCAGAAAGCACGTTGCGCTTGCCACATGCAGACCATGAAATACATCATTTGGGGGGTGAGCAATCATGTTCCAGGCCATAACGTACAGAACTACTTGCCAAGTACAATGCTGCCTTTGTGCTGTGAGACTCTCAGCACTCTCAGCTTTCTATTTCTGCTTCCAGCAACATAGCTAGGATGCTCTACAACAGGGGTAGGCAACCTAAGGCCCGTGGGCCAGATGCGGCCCAATCGCCTTGTCAATCTGGCCCACGGACAGTCCGGGAATCAGTGTGTTTTTACATGAGTAGAACGTGTCCTTTTATTTAAAATGCATCTCTGGGTTATTTGTGGGGCATAGGAATTCGTTCTCCCCCCCCCCCAAAAAAAAATATAGGCTGGCCCACCACATGGTCTGAGGGACGGTGGACCAGCCCATGGCTGGAAAAGGTTGCTGACCCCTGCTCGACTACAACTTGGGACTACAATTCCCATCATCCCTAACTGTTGGTCCTGCTAGCTAAGGATGATGGGAGTTGCAGTCTAAAAATGCAGCTGGAGACTCAAGTTTGGGAAACCCTGCTCTATAGCGAGAGGAGGCTCACTTGACAGGTGAAGGACTCTTTTGGTTGCTTCCAGTGGCAAGTACAACCTGTGCCTTAGTAATTTTACATGAACTCTTCCCATGTAAGAAGAGTCCTGCTGGATGAGACCAAAGGCCCACCTGATCCAGCATCTGTTCTCACAGCAGCTTATGGAAAGTTGCAAATAGGACATGAGTGCTACACCACTCTCCCCCAGTTGTGATTCTTAGCAAGTGGAATTCAGGAGCATCAATAGCTGTCATGCTCAATAGCCATATGCAGCCTCATTCTTCAGGAATGTGTCTACCCCCCCCCCCCCCTTTTGAAGCCATCCAAGCTGGTGGCCATCAATACGTCTTTTGGTAGCAAATCCCCCAAATTTAACTATGTACATGGTAACTGTTATCTTCCATACAGGTACATAGGAGTAAAGTGCTATTTGGACCAATGGACTTTACCCTTGAAGGAAGCAGTCAACATTCTTATAGCGCAGAAAGTGATTTTAAGGAACATTCCCAAGTAATAAAAATATACAGTGTGAAGCACCTCTCTACACAGTGGCGTAGCGAGGTGGGAGCGATGGGGGCGGGGCGCCCTGTGTTCCAGGGGAGGGAGGGTGACACTCAGCGCGCACCCCCTGCCCTGCCCCGCCCTGCCGAAGCCGAGCCCTGCCCCACCCAAGCCGAGCCCTGCCGGCGGGTCCCAAGCAAGCCGTGGAGCGAGGCTGCCCTGCCCCGGGGCCCGCCCACCGGCACCGCTATGGAACGGTGTGGCACACATGTGCCGTATGCAGCGACACATGTTGCACACACAGTGCATGCGTCGCTGCGTACAATGAACGTCACACGCTGTGCATGCGTGCTGTGCCGCTCCAAAGTGGCGCCGGCGGGAGGCCCCCGGACGGGCTGCGGGGCGGAGCGTCTTCGCTCCGTGGTTTGCTCGCAGGCCGCCAAGCAGGTTTTGGCGAGCAGGCTGTGGGGCGAGGCTGCCTCGCTCTGCGGCTTGCTTAGGGCCTGCCCACCGGCACCGCTATGGAGCAGTGTGGCACGCATGCGCTGTGAGCCATACACAGCAGCGTATGTGCCGTGTATGGTATGCATGATGCATGCATCACTGCGTACGACGCATGGCGTGTGCATCGTGTGTGGTACGCAACAATGCTGCGCATGCACGTTGCAGAGCGGCACGCGCCGCTGCTGGGCCCCCGGGTTTGCTGCCTCAAGTGACCAAGCGGCTTCCTCCGCCACTGTCTCTACACATGGGGCTTAACACCTCATGCTAAATATGCAGGGAATAATCTTGCCTTCCTCATCCCAGTGCCTTCCAGATGATTGGGGACTGATGGGTGTTGTAGTCTAAAACATCAGGAGGGTGTCAGGTAGGGCAAGTCAGGCACAATCCCTCAGAAATAACAGAAGTATGTCCTCCCATTGTGAGGTAAATGCTGAATGGGAAAGAACAGTAGAGCCTTGTCCAGTATATCCTGTCTTTTGAGACATTATGAGCCATAAATGTTCATTACTTGGTTGCAACATGCAGGCAGTTTCCACCCCAGCTGCTGGGGTACAATGGCCCCTACCAATCACATTTCTTGGTTTATCTGGATGGTTTAAGTTCTGCCCTTTACACAAGTTGCACGACAGCTTACAAGAAAGCAAACAGGTAATGACACACAAAGCCCATTAAAGCAAAACGATCCTCTAAAAATACATCACAGCAAATCATGGAATAGCAATTTTGTAATAGCAATGGCACATGTATGTTATCTTACATGTATACAAACATCTTCTCTCCCACACAGAGTTTCAGATTGGTGGTGGTGCTCATTGCTGTCCTCCTTTCTATAACATGTTCACCTCCTATCAACGCCTTCCTTCTGCATCTGGTAGCCCTGAAGTGAAACTTGTGGGACCCACCATACATTTAAAGCACATTCCCTCAAGAATGCTGGGAACTGTAGTGTACCCTACACAGAGCCCCAGTTAACAGAACCCTTAACAAACTACAGCTCCCAGGATACTTGGGGTGTGCTTTTTTACATGTATGGTGTGTTTGCAGCTGGAGAACAAGATGTGTCTGGTCCCTAAGAGGTTCTTTAATTTGTTGTTGTTGCTGCTGCTAGTTGCAGCTTCATTGCTCTGCCTGAGCTGCCTGAGCTGGGGTCACACAAAGGCAGCTCACGCCCTTATTTACCCCAGTATGAAAGACATGGACCTGGTCTGCTCTCCTACAGCTCAGCAAAGCCAATTGTACCTGAACCATCCCCTAGCAACTTTATCCAGCCTACTGTGCATTGCCCTACCTGTGCCGGTCCCAAGGTAGCCACTTCGCCTTATCAAATGCTCTCCTAGTTACGGAGTGTATCAGTCTATTTATTTCGCTGGGGAGGGGGAGGTGTCTCGTGGTGTCATTCTTTCTAGTTACTTTCCGCAGAACCTCTTTAAACCGACCCCATTTCACAGTGGTTTCCAGGTGGTGCTTAAATTTCACTGCCGCCTGTGGAAAAGAAATGGCCAATCAAGGCTTCCCTCTCCTTCGTGGTGTCAGTGGAAGTGAAGAGGAACAAGTGGAACAGAGTGAACTTAGGATGAAAGATGTCACAGTGACTGGGAAATGAGCTGTGTATGAGAAAGGCTTGCTACCTTTCTTCTGGGCTGAGCTTCTACACCTTTAACATCTCTGCGAAGGTGAAGTGGTGATCGGGACAGCTGGACTTGCTGAATTTCTGCCTGCCGTGCAGCTGTGTTAAAGACCTGGCGGTTGTGCTGGGAAAGAGACACCATTTCAGTAAGGAAAGGGGGATTATGGAAGACTGATATTATTAGAGGCAAGGCAAAAGCAGGACAGTACCTGGAGATAATTCTCCAGGGCTCATGCCAGCTAAGCTCAGCAAGTGAACTTCTTCCTAGCACAGAGATGCAATGAAAGGAAGGACCTTTTATATCCGACATTGCACCTAATTAAAAAGTACAGCAGCCTTGCTAGAGGGGCTTGGGAGGAGGAAACCCTAGGCATGTCCTAAGTTAAAGCATATTTCCATAGCTTTTGTCAAAAGTTGACAGGTGCCCTGTTACCACTTTCAAGAACTATATTCTCCAAATGCATGGAGTAGGCGGCAGCAGAATAGCCAAGAATTTCCTGATTCCATGGAAGAATCTGTGTGCATACAGTAGAAAGGGTGTGGTCCTGTTCACACACTCCACTGACTGTAAAAGGGAAGGCTAGAAAGTGCTATTCTGCCATGACCTCAGCAAATATTAGAGATAAAGAGTCCACTTAATCCCCTTAGGAATGATTTTAAAGTGACAGATTGGTGAGATATCTCACCAATTTTTAAAGTGTAAATGTGTTGATTATAAAATTTAAATGTGATTTTAGTATATAGATGCTATTTATGAAACGAATTGTTTTATTGATTTTCTGGTCTCTGACCATAATAAAGACTATTCATTCATTCATTCATTCATTCATTCATTTATTCATTCATATTCTGCTCCCCACTCCAGATATTCAGTGGCTCTCCATCCACTGGCTCTGCTGAGAGAAGAGCTCCTTCTCTTTTTGAACTAATTCCATTATAAGGAATTTTCAATGCAAAAAATTGATTGCTGGTCTTGATTTCCCCCTCCCCCTCCTCCATCCCGGATGGGCCATGGGGCGAGCACTGTGGGCAAGGCTGCCTCGCTCCGTGGCTTGCTCGGGGCCCACCGGCGGGGCTCGGCTTGGGCGGGGTGGGGTGGGGCGCGCACCAAGTGTCACCCCCCCTCCCCTGGAACACGGGGCACCCCGCCCCCATCGCTCCCACCTCGCTACGCCACTACTGAGGACAGGGGGATTGTCTTTCTCTTCTCCTTCCTGTTCTAAGAGCTTTTTAGGCTAAAAAGTGCTTCTAATTAATGCATAAGAATAAAGGCAACAACAGAGCTAGAGAAAGCAAGTGGTGCCACAACGGCTAAGATCTAGAAGCTGGGAAGTCCTGGGTTCAGATCTCACCTTATCCACAAACTCATTACGTAGCCACAGAAGGAAACTATTCTTATTCCAGCTGCATTGTGGAGATGATATTTATTTAATACGGCAAGGCTGTTGTGAGAGTCATTGAGACAAAGTGCTTAGTTTGGACATCAGAAATGTGTTTACAGCAGCATCAATTGGCATGGTAACTTAAAGAGTTTTGTGAGCAAAACCAAAGAAAGCACTCTTCCGTGCTCTGAAGGAACTTATCATTGAAATAGCTGAGCAAGATGGGGAAAGGAGGGGAAGAAAGGAGGACGGTAGCCAGGAATGGATATGAGTAAATGTAGTTATTTGTGCTTAAACATGTTTACTGTTGGGGATGAGGATTCAGAGATTATACCAAAGGTTATATTTGTTCTATAGAAATACTATCATGTTCACCCCAACGATATGCAAGTTTATTTTAACAGAAGTCCCACTAAGATGAAACAAAGGCTGCATACACACCATTCAAAGCACAATTAAAGCACATCTTCTCTCATTAAAGAATCATGGGAACTGTAGTTTGTTAATGGTGCTAGGAATTGTAGCTCCATGGGGGGACGACTACACTACAATTCCCAGGATACTGGGGGAAGGTGCTTTAAATGTTTGGTGTGTACACAGCTTTACTCCCAATTAAGTGTATATAGGACTGTATATAGGTACTCCTGAATATATGAGGAATGAGGCACACATAAAACCCACATACTGCAGTGGGTTTAGGTAAAGGTAAAGGGACCCCTGACCATCAGGTCCAGTCGTGTCCAACTCTCGGGTTGCGGCGCTCATCTCGCTCTATAGGCCAAGGGAGCCGGCGTTTGTCCACAGACAGCTTCCGGGTCATGTGGCCAGCATGACTAAGCCGCTTCTGGCGAACCAGAGCAGCGCACGGAAACGCCGTTTTCCTTCCCGCTGGAGCGGTCCCTATTTATCTACTTGCACTTTGATGTGCTTTCGAACTGCTAGGTGAGCAGGAGCTGGGACCGAACAACGGGAGCTCACCCCATGGCAGGGATTCGAACCGCCGACCTTCTGATCAGCAAGCCCTAGGCTCTGTGGTTTAACCCGACACAGGGCCAAACTGCAACTGTGCTTTCAGTAGCAGCAGCTACCTTGTTTGGATTATCTATAAGGTGCATCAGTCAACGCACTTTCCACAGGAAGAGAAAGGTTCATGCTTAGGATCAGGCTCTGAACATGCAAGCAAAGGAACATGCTGCAAAACAAACAGAGAGCACCTGCTCTCATGTTTAGATAAGTCAAATGAGTTTGACTTAGGTTTGTTACATGGAAAATATTTTAGCAGATCACGGTGTTTCGCTGTGATTTTGCTCCAGCAGCCAGGTTAAATTTATTCCTTTAGCAAGGAGTTTGCATCGCAGGGCAACTTTGAGGTTCACACTCGCTCCTTTTTAACTCTTAAAAAAAAAAAAGCACTGTGGCATTAGATGAGTAATAGAAAGTCAGTTGCTCGGAAAGGCAACATTTCAGCACTTCAGATGGCAGGGAAAAACAATGCTTAGCCCTAGTATATAGCCTCTGCAGGGCCTGATTGACAGCTACAGAATCAGAGAGTACAATCCTCACTGCATTTTGCAATCCCCATCAGCAACACAGCTTAGGCTGCATAACTGAAGATATCTGATCCTGAGAATTCTAAGTGGAACATATTAACACTTATAAGAGCAATGCTTTGAAGTATCTAACCATGGCTACCATCCTCATTAGAACAGAATTTCCTAAAGTGAGGTGCAGTTAAGGTTGCCATGGGGGGGGTAGTTTCTCCCCACCACCCAGTAAAACAAGCATTCCCAACAGTGCTCTTCCTTTTTTCATCCTGGGGAACTTGTCTAGTATTGGTTTAGAATCTATTCTCTGTTAAAAACAGATTACCGTATATATCTCCCAACTCTTAGGAAACTCTGTCTTAATTCCTCATTCTTCAACCTTAATTGTAATTGTAAGATAACACATGGGCACCCGCCAGCCCTTCACTGCTCCGAAAACATCCCAGTCAGAAGAAATAATAATAATAATAATAATAATAATAATAATAATAATAATAATAATAATAATTTTATTTATTTAGACTAAGTCAAAATGTTGTTATTAAACCTGAAACCTGTTCCCCGAATTATGTAGTCTTTTTGGCACCAGGGGAAAACCTTTCTGTTTACCCATACCCTCTGAAAAAAACTGATGTCATCTGGGCCTCTCAGTTCTTAATCAGTTTTTTTTATTATTATTATCTCTGGGAGTACTTTATGGATGCTGTATGCATGCATTTCTGTTGCTTATGATGTGATGGTTTTATGCCTTATTTTGTATGTGGATTGTTTTTACGATTGATAGTTGTGAGCTACCCAGAGTTTTGTGTTATGTGGTGAAATACAGATGCCGCAAACAAACAAACACACACACACACACACACACACACACACACACAGGGGCAGCCTTTCCCATTCCGCCACCTCTGGCAAAACAGAAGGTGCTGCCCACCCCCACCCCCCAAGCCTCGCTTATTGAGTTGTGGGGCAACAGCTTCAGGTGAGATCTAACATGGTTTTGTAAACTAGATACTGTTTAGCCTACATTTATTTGGCTGTTGTTTTGCCCCAACAGTAGAAATCCTTGTATAGTTGTAACCATTATTGTGGCAAGAAGAAGAAGAAGAAGAGTTTGGATTTGATATCCCGCTTTTCACTACCCGAAGGAGTCTCAAAGCGGCTAACATTCTCCTTTCCCTTCCTCCCCCACAACAAACACTCTGTGAGGTGAGTGGGGCTGAGAGACTTCAGAGAAGTGTGACTAGCCCAAGGTCACCCAGCAGCTGCATGTGGAGGAGCGGAGACGCAAACCTTTCCCCGAAGAACTACCTTTTAATCCTTTTACTAAACATTAAATCTTTATTTATTTATGGTGGTGGTTTTCTAACCATTTTAGGCCAGCTTAAAATCTAAACTGATAAAAAATTATAATATGAATCTTTACACTGGTAGCATGCCAAGCAAAGCCCAGCCAGATGGGCGGGGAAATAATAATAATAATAATAATAATAATAATAATAATAATAATAATAATTCCATGTGAAGCAGGAGTTCCTTATCCATTCTCAAGTATGGAGAAATGCTGGCTGGAAGAGTCTTTTGCCATACTATACATGCAAATTGTCCCTTGATGCTGCTGCTGACATCAAAG
This sequence comes from Lacerta agilis, assembly GCF_009819535.1. Taxonomy (NCBI): domain Eukaryota; kingdom Metazoa; phylum Chordata; class Lepidosauria; order Squamata; family Lacertidae; genus Lacerta; species Lacerta agilis. The sequence continues at coordinate 86,844,855 of NC_046314.1, read as the reverse complement.
GATGAATTTGCACAACTTCAAACCAAGTTAAAAGTTTGTGGTAGTCCAGGCTGAGAGCTTGTAGCACTGAAGCTTTTTGAAGATCACACTTAAACCTCAGTGTCTGAAAGTAATTTTCTCCGCGCCCCGCCCCCACACTTGTCAGAACTTTTACATTGGCAATACTCTGCACAGATCCTTCTCCACTGCTCTGAGCTGTGTTAATATATAAATCAGTTTCTTGCTCAGGCTTTACTGCTGATCCCCTCTGTTGCGAAGGGACCTTCACATTCTTCTCTCTTTGTTTCTGAGCCATGATGGCCAGCAAAGCATATTTTGGACTAAGTGAGCCAAATATGGAATTCCCCCCCCCTCCCAATTATATCTAGCTAGAGGGTCACACTCACATTGACAAGCACATAGCTCCATGGGCTTTAAAGGAAAGATTCCTGATTTACTCCAAAAGCATACGTACATATATCCAAGACCCCTGGCAAAACCAAGACAGCTATTGAATTAAACACACACACACACACACACACACACACACACACACACACACACCAACATTTCTTTTCAATATGTGCTTGTGGGTGATGAGGGAATTCTAATTTGTGTTGAGAACTGAAGGCGGGATTGGTAGACATTTCAGATTAGCACGGAGTAATGTGAGACAAGAGGGAGTATTAAGTTTCCTGGGAAAGGAAGAGGGCATGATTCTTTCATGTTAATATTCAGAGATTGGCAACCCAGTTTTTAGACCATTGAAGAGTAAGTGTTCAACCAAACATCAGCTGCTTTAGTCTTCTGGGTTCACAGGGATGTAGACAAGCTCAGACTGTGCACCCCGGATTTAACGTCTATAAAGTCATTCTGTAGCCAGGCTAATCAAGGTGGGTGGTAAGTTGCAGTCTCTTCTGTCCTGATGTAACCATAGAGATAACACACAAAGAAAATTCTGCCTCCCCTATCTTCACACTAGGGAGACCAGGTGTGTGTGTGTGTGTGTGTGTGTGTGTGTGTCCTTTTGGGCTTCACACCAGGCCTCCATCATAGCCCTGAATCCCAAGAATTCACAATTTATTATGCATCTCAGTCAGGTTACAGGTAGATGACACATTACGCTGATTACAGCTTTACGCAGACTGCTAATAATAATAATAATAATAATAATAATAATAATAATAATAACAACAACAACAACAACAACAACAACATGGGTGGGAGGGCAGGGAAGAAAACCTGGATCGGCAGTCTGAGATCTTGTGGGAACCCTTGCAACTTTCCTAGACCCTGGTAAGCTCAGAAAGCTCTCTGCTTTGTGCTGGGGGTAAGGTGGGGGGGGGAGGCCCACTCAGTGCTGGCTTTGCACAGGTAGGGATGCAGATCCATTCCAGGGATCATCTAACTTTGTGTGATTTTTGCATATATGCATGATAGCCAGGGCTGTAACCCCTGCGTAAGATAAGATCTACTTGTATTTGAAGGCAGCGAGGTAGTGGAGGAGAAGCACAGCTCCTAGCCTTACTCCCCCCTTCAGAGCAGGATTGCTGATGTCATCTCAGGCTACCTCACAGACACCCCCACCTTTGCTCTGGCAAGTAAATAAGGTGATAACAAGGCCTTCAATTTTGTTTGTGACAGATGATAAAGGGCACATTTGGAGAATGAGGAAAGGCTTCACGGTCTTTTCCTATGATTGGTTTTCGTTTTTCATGCAAGCAGTTCCAATGGTGAACTGTCACTTTGCAAAGTTGTTTGCATTTTCATTTAAGAGATAAAACCTGCTCAGGGTCTTTTGTTAAAGCTCAGTGTGCCTGACATGGTGAAGCCATTAGAGGCAGAAGTTAAGTACTGGAGCTCATGTTTGAAAATCCATTCTTCTCTGAATTTTGCAGCACAGTTCTCCAGCCAAGTTAAAATGCATATACCAGGGTAAAATGCAGATTATCACCAAAAATTATGTACCAAAATGTGGGGGAAGTGCTTTGCAAAAATGTGTACAGTGGTACCTTGAGTTACAAATGCCTCAGGTTACAAATGTCTCAGGTTACAAACTCCGCTAACCTGGAAGAGTTGCCTCGAGTTGAGAACTTTGCCCCAGGATGAGAACGGAAATCGTGTGCCGGCGACACAGCGAGAGCAAGAGGCCCCATCAGCAAAAGCATGCCTCTAGTTAAGAACAGTTTCAGGTTAAGAACAGACCTTAGAATTAAGTTCGTAACTAGAGGTACCACTGTATATTAGGCAAAATTGCACGGGAAAATGAATATATGAGGAGAAATTTGCAGTGAAATGATGATAAACTAAACTTAAAAAAAATAAATGTGGAAATTTGGAGACCTGGAATTAAAACTGGGAAATGAGAAATCAAGAGAAACTGAAATTGAGAATCACCCATCTCTATTGCTATGTTGGTGTGCACTCACCTCGGGATGCCAGAATTCCTGGTGTGGGAAGTAACCACTGCACCAGTCTCAGGCATATGACTTCTTCGCTTCAGACATGACCAGAGTGATGCAGGAACAGCTATGCCACAGCGACTGCCATGCTGTGCAAGTAATGAGTGGATTGGACCTGATTTCTTCCACACAAAGAGAATTTCCACCCTTGTGTTGTTGGCAATGCCCTTCCTTATTATTCATGTTCATGTTCCCCATGCGGATGAAAGCAGCCCTCCTGCCCTCAATGTGAATAGCAGAAATGACTCTGCCAGCATTCTGAAAATGTGCATCCCAGGGGCTGATTCCCTGCCTAACTCATGTGGGAAGGACTCAAACCGAGGAGAATAAACTGTTACTCAGCGCTGACGCAAAAGTGAGGCAATAGGGAGAGCCAGGCTTTCAGCTTTTCTTCAACTTGAAAATTATCCCTAAAACACACACACACACACACACACACACACACACACACACACACACACCAAACAAATTGCCAACTACAGCTATTCACTGCCTTCTTCTGCCTTTTTTTCCTCCTTGTGGCTGTTCCCACATTTCAGTCGCCTGTATGCATACAGCACTGTTTAATGGAAAACATGCTCCCCCTTCTGGTAAGAGAATGAACTGGCAAAAGCAGCAGAATTATATTTCACATCAGAATTACAGGTAGTCGTTTGGGGCCTCTTAGGAAAACCAACAACAACATTACCCACACCTCTATTACAGCTATTAACCTCTTTTCTGTCAGTTGTATCCATGGACTCTCCCTGTTCTGCATTGTTTTAAAAGCAAGAGGACATTTCTTCTGCAACCACTTAAGAGCATAGCTGCCAACCTCCCCCCCCCCCTTTTTGCAGGAAATTCCCTTATTATAGCATTGGGAAACAGCAGGGAGGGTTGAGAGCTATGACTTAAGAGTCATACATCATGATGCCAGCTATCATTTCTAACTAAAATGGTCAAGCTATGCACAGCATGGTCTCTTAGTAGTCATGCTCAAGTTTCCACAACACCTATGGATGTGTGCTTGGGTCAAATGGTGCCAACTTGAATAAAACATTGGAGGGGCCCAGGTAAGCCCCACCCCCCACATAATCAATAACATGATGTGGTGGATGCACTCCATTTGAAGGGCAATGTCCATCAACTTGGGGGGGCGGCCCCCTCAAATATTTTATTGGGGGGCAAAGACCCATTGGCCCATAGGAATTGGCTTCTATGCTGCTCCCTAAGAGGCAAAATAGGGGCAGTGTTTATCAGGGATTGACACTAGCTCATCCAGAATTCTGACCTTGAACATTTATATAGTGTCCCCCCCCCCAAAAAAAAAATATATCAGCGACAGAATGAGCTTTATAAAGTGCCCATCCTACAGCATCCAGACTCACGAAATCACTTCTGCAGGGAACTCTGTTCTTTTCTGGTGGAGGTCTGGAGCTGTTTCCTTAAAGCGCTCTTATTCCCATAAAAACTGAAGGAAGAAGATTCACAGTAAGGTATTAGTTATAATTAGAAAGATGTACGTCAGCGGCAGAGCCTTCCGCAAGCTAGGAAGTCTTAATGGGATCGTGAGTGACCCTAGATCATTTCTTGATGTGATCTCCTTTGCCTCCAGTGGAGTTCCACCTGTGCAATATTTGCTTCTAAGAGCCTTAGTAAGTCATCTTGGAGCAATATTGGCTAATTCCAGCTTGCAGACGCATGACCCGGCTGAGTTAACAGTAGATCCTGCCCCCTTTCCTCGGTAGAGCTGTCATCCAGATCACATTCCGGGAGCATGTAAGCTTATATGCACAGGAAACCTGGCCTGGTTGGAAGCTACCCAGCAGAACAACAAGCCACAAGGAATTGGGTTAGAATGATAAAATGTGTTCACTGTAGAAGATCAAATGGCAGGCATGCTTTTTGCTGGCAGACATCACGGCTGCAAGATATGATGATGGTGATGATTAAATTTATTACCTGTCCTTCACCAGCAGGTCACAGCGTAGGTGACGGCAATTTAAAATAGTTAATTAAGGACAGGGAAAACAGCACAGTCACAGGAATAGGCCCAGAAAACTCAGGGGTCAAAGGTAAAGTGGTACGTCTTCAACTGTCACTTAAAATTTTATAATGAAGAAGCCACACCTCTGTGGGGAGGGAATTCGACAACTTAGGGGCTGCCACAGAGATTCTCCTCTTCTGGGCCATCCTCCTGAACTTCTGTGGGAGGTGGAACTATCAAGAAGGCCCTCTCCACTGGCCTTAACACCTGGGAGGGGCAGTAGAGAAGGAGATGGTCTTTCAGATATTTGACGACCGTTTAGACCAAGGATGGGGCATCTGTGTGGCACTCCAGATGTGGTTGGACTTCAACTCCCATTAGCCAATGATCAGGTATGGTGAGGGTTGAAGACCAGCAACATCTAGAGGACCACAGCCTCCCCAGGCTGAGAGCCAGTGTGGTGTAGTGGTTAAGAGTGGTAGACTCGTAATCTGGTGAACCGGGTTCGCGTCTCCACTCCCCCACATGCAGCTGCTGGGTGACCTTGGGCTAGTCACACTTCTTTGAAGTCTCTCAGCCTCACTCACCTCACAGTGTTTGTTGTGGGGGAGGAAGGGAAAGGAGAATGTTAGCCGCTTTGAGACTCCTTTGGGTAGTGAAAAGCAGGATATCAAATCCAAGCTCTTCTTCTTCTTCTTCTTCTTCTTCCCCTTCGCTGCATGATCAAGGTACCATGCCACTGAATGCCAGCTGCTGGGGAACTGCAGCCAGAAAGGGCTGCTTGGGGTTCACCAGAGACATGTGGTTGTCAACTACAGGAAATGGGGTGCTGGATTAGATATGGACCCTTGGACTGATGCAGCAGAGCTCTTCTTTGGGAAACCCACATCCGCTGCAGGATATAGGAGTTTTCTGCATATTGAGAGAAATATGCCATATACTGTATTAAAATGTAATGTGTAGTGTGACTCAAAATCTCACATGCAATAATTTCTTTTCTTAATTCTCTTCTTTGCACTTTACAGTTGTAAATTGATTATGCTGCTGCTGCTGATAATCTTATGCACAAGAATGAACCTAACCCAATCGGTCTCTATTACCATGTTGAATATGAAATAAAGGCAGGCAAGGCTTAACCCTGTGTCCCAAACACACATTTCCCCCTTTTATTTTGAAGCTGAAGCCTCTTCCTCCTCTCTTAACACCCTCGACCATAACACAGTCAGATCGCCACACCTACAGCAACACTAACAGTGTTAGAAGGTAAAGGGACCCCTGACCGTTAGGTAGGGGAAATAAGGACCCAATTCCCCACTCCTGATATAGGGAGAGGCATTCCTTCAGATATTTGGTCCACAAGCAGTTTATAATTTTCTGCGTCAACACCAGCACCTTGAACTGGGCTCAAAAACGTATAAGCAACCAGCAAACGCGCCCCAGGATCAGGGCTGTTTGGACCATACAACTTCCTAACAGCGGGCATTCTGCAAGAGTTGCCACTTCTGAACTGTCTCCAAAGGCAGCCCCACAAAGCATGCATTACAGTAACCCAGCGCATGGGGTTACTATTGGTAGGCAATGTCTGTCCAAGGATGACCATAGCGAGTGCATGCCGGCAATGATGGCCTTGTTAAGTTGGTCTGATAAAACTAGCAATAATAAGGAAGAACAGTCCTGACTGCTGGCTCTTCATCTTTTATTCTGTACTTGTTTGACTTGTGGCAAATCTGTAGAACTATTAGGCAAGAAACGTATTGTTATACGTGCTCACATTTTAATAGGGCCAGCTTCTGAAAAACAGCATATTAAGAGCTACCCTGGCAAAGTTAGTAACAGAATAAGCAAATAACCTCTTGCAACATGAAATACATGGGTGCTGACAATGGATAAATGTCCCAGCATGTGCTAACTGGCTAATTACCTTGCTTTTAAGTTTTATTTTATTGTATGGTTTTTAAAATCTTTTTATTGCTGAAAACTGCTCTGATATATTTACAAAGAAATAAACAAGCTATTCTGTATATTGAAATCTTCCATATAAATTATTGCTAAGGAAACGGAGTTCAAATTCAATGGGGAGGATTTATCAATGCAAGTGTTACAAAATGTGGGCACCCCAGAAAGCAGAGCAGAACAGAAAAAGCATTCATTTTGTTTCTTTTCAATGAAGGTCTTTAGCACCAGGTGCCTGCATAAGAATACAAAGGTTGCTTCTTAAAAAGGAGTGCACTGAAAAATTATCCCAACCGTTTAAGTGCTTTTCTTTCCGAACAGCAGAAGGAGATGTTGCGCTACGTTGAAAACTGCTTCCAATTCTTTATACAAAACAAAACACCAATAACTTGGGTTGCCCACTGAGCTAGGTTCCTGTAGTGGTCAGCAGCAGATGACTGAACAAGCGTAAGGAGTAAATTGCCTCTCAACGGTCACTTGAATTGGTTCTTCCTGTGTGGCATCAGCCATTCGGTGTGCAGAATTTATTCTGAGTCTCCTAAGGTGATGACTTCTCTTTGCAGCCATGATAATCCTAAAGCCAATTTCATTTCTTCCCTCAATTGACTTCCCATGGTGGCTCATAGACTCATGTAATCTTCTCCCCTCTTTCAGCATGAGACTTTGTCCATGCAGCAACAATATGAGCCACAGCACAGGAAAAGAACTGCACGTTCTCCAAGTACAAGCACAAGTACTTTGAGGACAAGGCATGAGAATAAGCTTGGTGACCAGTTGCTTGGACTCATCTTCTGCAACGATTGCTTTCCTTTTGGGCCAGGCTGTAGTGTAAGGGGAGGCAGGCAGGGTGCGGGGAACAGGAAAGGTTATGCGGGCATTGCTAAATGAAATCCAAAGTTACTTAGCCCTCCTTTGTTCCAGAGATTTAGAGCATCTCTAGCTGTGAAAACTAGTTTAAACTTTCATCTGCAAAGACTGCATGCTCTGTTAGGCTGTAGCAGCAGGTCAGGGTTCAGACATCCAGGTTCCTGGACCCAGGGAAGCAAACTGGAAGTCATATGACGAGTCATTGTGCAGAAGTGAATTAGATGGAGCTTTGGTCTGATCCAGCAAAGGCTTTCTTAGATGCAGTTCTAATAATAATGGCTGGTTCTTCTACACAGAATATGAAAACACTTCCAATTATAGGAGCACATGTGTGCTGGCCCCAAGGGTTTGTCCATGAAGCGAGGTCCGAGTCCAGTCCTGGGTCTAGGGGTCCAAAGGAAGTCAGTCCGGCGGGGAGCGAGGCAGGGAGCAGGTCGAGGTCCAAGGCAGGTTCAGGCACAAGGTTGCAGGTTGAGCACACGCTTGCAACTAAGTTGCTCACGCAACTTGGGCTGGGTCTGGCTGGCTTTTATCTGGCCCTATGCTTAGGGCGGTCCCAATCCTCCGGAGACTTGCCTCTCCTCCGGGCCTGGAGGCGAGCACTCCTCCTGCAGACACTTAACTCCCTTCGCCTCTCTGCCCTGAGCCTCTGTAGCTCAGGAGAGGCTGGTGGGTTACTGGACCCAGGGGATGCCTCAGCTTCCTCTGAAGAGGCTGGAAGTGGAGCACCTGCAGGCAATGGGTCCTCCCTCCCATCAGGAGCCAGAGCAGACTCTGCTGATGCCTGCACCTGGGGATCCAGCACAGGTGGGGATCCTTCAGGCTCAAGCCCTGGCCCCGGCTCAGCTGGTTCTGGAGGCGGGGAATCCTGTGCAGGCTGGGATCCCTCAGGTTCAGCATCAGAGTCTGACTCCCAGGCCATCACAACATGGCAGAAAAGATTAAGCATGGCTCAGAAGAACCCCAGGAACTCCAGATGTCCACTTAACACAATCCTACAGAGATCATGCTCAAAGGCAGCTTGTCAGTTCCTCAAGGCAGAAGGCTGGCTTTTTTGGAGTGGGTGAGAGAGGAGTCATGTTGCTCTGCAAAGCACCATGTATAGCAGGGATAGCCAATGAAAGACCCTCCAGATGTGTTGAAGTCCCATCAGTCCCAGCTAGCACAGCCAATGGTCAGGGATGATGAGAGTTGTAGCCCTACAACATCAAGCCTGGATAGTTCAGTTGGTTAGAGTCTGGTGCTGATAACGCCAAAGTCATGCATAATTTTGAAGCTATACTTCCACATTATTTTTGTTCCACTTAAACGGCATCTTGTGGACAAAACTTATTTTTTATTCAGATCCTGCCTGATGCAATGATTGTTTCCTGCCTTTAATTAGCTGTCTTTGACCACAGGAAGTCCTCCCAACATCTCATCTGCACATAACCTGGCAACCTTGCTATGTGTTGCTATGGTATGTGCTGAACTGACTGTGGGGACAGCCTCGCATATCAAAATGCAAAATGTGAGTTGGCATATACTGTAGTAGTGATTAAGACGTTACTAGTCATGTCTTCAGCATGTGCATCATATCAACAGATTTCGTGGTGCATGACTAAGATGTACTATCAACAGCAGCAGTTCATCTGAGAGGAAGCATTTGTCATATTTGGGGCTGAATTGCTGTTCCTTTCTCTTACAACTTTCTTAGAAGAATGGCTTTACGCCCAATGAACAGTCATGACTGGAGCTTCTTGAAAGTTTTGCCTGTTAAATATCTGTTTCATGTGCACCCGTTCAAAGGCACAGAAGCCCTCGGCTGAGGGATAGTGAATGGACCGGCCCACCTGTTAGGCAGAGTGAGGCAGCTACCTCAGGCAGTAGATCCGGAGTGTCATAAACAGGCAACAAATTGTTAGTAGCTATTACTACTACTATTTCTATTACTATGACAGCTTGGGAGGTGCTTGTGGGATTCTATGCCTCCAGTGCCAAATTAACTTGGCTTTCTTAGCTACAGTGATCCTTAATCTTGGGGGAGTAGAGTCCCCATATGTTGCTCCATCTCAGACAGCAAAATGTCTTGGGCTGGCTCAATTATGAAGGCAGGGAAGAGAGAGAGAGAGAAGTTCATTGGAATAACCTGCCCCCTATGGGTGAAATCCAGTTGGTGCCCTTGCACTCATGTGGAACTTTTGCCCTTCTGTAGCATGGCCAGTAGGCTGTCCAATGACTTCTGAAGGAACACAGGTTTATCATAGGTAAAGGTAAAGGGACCCCTGACCATTAGGTCCAGTCACAGATGACTCTGGGGTTGTGGTGCTCATCTCGCTTTACTGGCTGAGGGAGCCGGCATACAGCTTCTGGGTCATGTGGCCAGCATGACAAAGCCGCTTCTAAGCAGCGGCTCAGAGCAGTGCACAGAAACGCCTTTTACCTTCCCGCCGGAGTGGCACCTATTTATCTACTTGCACTTTGACATGCTTTCAAACTGCTAGGTTGACAGGAGCAGGTACCTAGCAATGGAAGCTCACCCCATCGTGGGGATTCGAACCGCCGACCTTCTGATCAGCAAGCCCTAGGCTCAGTGGTTTAGACCACAGTGCCACCTACGTCTCTATCATATCGTATCATAGCCCTGCACTAACCAAAGAACAGGTCTCAAAATAAGTTCTAGAGTTTTGGAGGACCTGCCAGAGTAGGCTGGGAAGTGATGTGGGGAGTTTTAGGAGGAGAGGGATTGGCAAAAAATCACCTCCTCATCTCTTTGTTATCAGATAATACTGCCACTGGATTGAGTGTATTCTGTTGAATGTTTTAAATCTTTTTCATGCTTCCCTCAGATGCATCAAAGAACAAGAAATAGGTAGGGCACATACATGTGGGAGAAGCAGCAGCAGCTTAATGCCAGAGTCATCCGCCTCCCAGCTTTATTGATCTCTGCCCATCCCACCCCTCTAAAAATTGCCTGAACTGGAGGATTTGTGATGCATGAGCCAGATAAATCCAGTGAACAACCTGGCTTACGGTAATTCTTTCCTTTGCTCACCAGCCTGCAAATGAAGGATAATGTAGGCTGTATTCTCCCCCCCCCCCAACACACACACAAAATGGCAGAGTGTGCCCAAAGGCCTGAAAGTGAAGCACCATCTATCTCCTCAGCTGCTTAGCCAAACCCTGTAGCAGTCTACGTTATATGGCTCCATGAAGATCTGCTCATGAAATGGGACAAGGGCTTTGAGACTTTATATCACATAGGTGACCATGGGCTTGTAGCCAGGATTTATGTTTTTTTTGGGGGGGGAGGCTTTATGTTTTTTGGGGGGGCAGTTAAGTATTTTTATTCATTTACTTGATTTTATGGGGAGAAGCTACCCCCTGCCTCCCCTTTGCTATGCCTATGTAGGTGACCCTATTTTTGTGATTGTGTACATGCACCAATTTTTGTGATTGTGTACATACAGGTGGCGCTGTGGGTTAAACCACAGAGCCTAGGGCAGGCATAGGCAACCTTCGGCTCTCCAGATGTTTTGGCCTACAACTCCCATGATCCCTAGCTAACAGGACCAATGGTCAGGGATGATGGGAATTGTAGTCCGAAACATCTGGAGAGCCGAAGGTTGCCTATGCCTGGCCTAGGGCTTGCTGATCAGAAGGTCGGCGGATCGAATCCCTGCGACGGGGTGAGCTCCCGTTGCTCGGTCCCTGCTCCTGCCAACCTAGCAGTTCGAAAGCACGTCAAAGTGCAAGTAGATATATAGGTACCGCTCCGGTGGGAAGGTAAACGGCGTTTCCGTGCGCTGCTCTGGTTCGCCAGAAGTGGCTTGTCATGCTGGCCACATGACCCGGAAGCTGTACGCCGGCTCCCTCGGCCAGTAAAGCGAGATGAGCGCCGCAACCCCAGAGTCGGACAGTGATGGTCAGGGGTCCCTTTACCTTTACCTTACATACACCAAAAACATTCACCCTACTGTCTCTAGGTGCCTACAAGGCCTCTGCCCCCCTGGAATGGGATTTTATCCCTGAAGTTTCAGGGGCAATACCAAATGGGAGAAAAATTCATACAAACCATCACTACTAAATCACATCAAGAGAACTATGCTGCACTCTGCACTCGTTCATATGATTCTCAACCCATAAAGCTGGTCAGGGAGACTAAACGGCCCATCCCCCACCCCACCCCACTCTGGAACCACTGGCAATTTCATTGCATGGTATTATGCATATCCAAAGCCAACAGACTGAGGGTTAAAAACATAATCATATAAGGCTCTATGCAGACAACATTGCCATTAGGTTGAGTGACTCTTGCGAGCTACACCACATTTAAAGACAGAATTTGAAACAGATGAGAAAATGGTTGGCTTAAAAATTAATTTTGAAAACTACAATATTACGTTTTCAGTATCAAACCAAGAGTTCAATTACATCTTCAAAATTACTGAGTAGTTGAATTCATCCCCAGTCCTTTCAGTTTGTTGTTGTTGTTTAGTCATTTAGTCGTGTCCGACTCTTCGTGACCCCATGGACCAGAGCACGCCAGGCATTCCTGTCTTCCACTGCCTCCCACAGTTTGGTCAGACTCATGTGCTTGGGACTAAACATACAATGAAAGTTGAGCAAATCATATGACCTAAATTCCCCCCTTGCTGATACAGTGAACAAAGAAACTGATTAAACAATGGAAAAACAGGAACTTATCACTCTTTGGGTGGATTGCTGCAGTCCAGATGAAGGTCATACAAAAATATCTCTATCTATGCCAGGTTCTCCACATTGTGCTCTGGTTGGTGCAGCTGAAGCAACAGCAGAACATTCTAAATGATTATGTATTTCAAGGTCAAAAGCCTAGGCTCCCATTGAAACATCTGTATGTTGAACCAGCTGGAGGGGCATTGGGGCTCCTAAGCTTAGTCTGATACTATGGATTCTTTCAGCTCTGCAATATTATCAGCATCCTTACAAAGACAGACCTAAACATGGATCAATATAGAAGTAATTTGTTAAAAGGGAAATGCATATGGGTACAACCCTTGCTTAAAAAATAGAAAAATAAACTTAGCTGACATTCAAAACCTCTTTATCAAAAAATACCTTCTCTATAAGGAAAAAACCCCTGACAATGCATCTCACCTCTTTATTACCTATTACTCACAATCCATCAATTCAAAATGATGCTCCTAAATGTACAACATCATCGTGAAAGAATACGCGACATTTTAAGCTGTTGGGAGTTTACAAGAATGAAGGAACAGTCACTATAGAGCAACTTCAAGCTGATATTGGAATCCTAAATTGTTAAAAGCAGAGGAGCCCTGCCAGAAAAAAAGTTAGAGACTTTGTTTGGTCTGTGTTTTCATTACCAAAGAGTGTTTGCAGACTGAGCTATACTGTGAACAAGGCCATAGTAAGATATTTAGTCCCATCTCACAGCTTTTTTTTTTTCCCCAACCATTGCGATAAGCAGCATTGGAATATTTCTGGAAAAGGAAGATGCAGGAAGACTAATTAGCTTTTTCAGGGCAGTTCTGTGAGTAGCCTTAGAGTCCTGTTGACAGGAATGGAAGAATATTGCTTATGAATAAGAACCTAATTATCTCCTCCCATTGTGAGAGTGCTCTCAGTACTCTTTGTGCCACATCAGCCCCTTCCTTAAAAAAAACAAGCCTACTTTTCATCAATATGTGTGGAAACTGTCCAAGGGTATGGCAGAGTTACCTCAGGCTTTTGTAACTGATTTTGCTGATCAAAGGCATAATCTAAGTATAGCTCTTGCCTCAATCTGTCTACCACTCTAGGAACAATAAAGCTCATATCTATGTATAATGGGAGGCACAATAACATGGGTTCATCCATATCAGTTAATTACAAGGTAGCTTCAGCCACTTACATTCTCTGGCAGTCACAGGAAGTTAATAGGACAACCTCTCAAGGTTTACAGCAATGTACCAGACGATCGAGATAGCAAAGGGACACCCAGGAAAGTTTTTGCTAAGTTTTTGCTTACCTCCAATGGAGGCAAGAACATAAAATAACATTTTAAAAGTGAATCTGTTTATTCACATGCATTTATTGAAATATTTATAAGCCGCCTTTCTGGGTTGAGTCGACCCAAGGTAGCAAACAAAATGCAAGCATAAAAATATACAGTGTTTGTAACAAAGCTTAATAAGTTCAAAATAAACAACCCTGGTGCATCAAAATATACTTCCACCACTTTGAAAAATCAGTTACAGAGCCAACACAGTGAAACATCAGTACAAAAGAATCAATAATACACTTTAAGGACCAAAGAGTCTTGTAGCATCCAACAGATTTTTAAATAGCATAAACCAGAGGTGGCCGACATGGAGCTCTGCAGATGTTTTTGGACTATAATTAGCACCAGGCACAGCCTGAATGGCCAATGGGCAGGGATGATAGGAGTAGTAGTCCAACAATCTCCCACCTTGTTGATGGTTTCTATTGATGGGTTAATGACTGGTCATGTCAGCCTTTGTTTCTTAATAGCTTATCCCCAGCCAGCTATGTCAAGGTGGGCTAACTTTGGCTTTTTTTGCACAATAGCTTTTTGGGTGTGATCACCCACTCTCCCCCGGCCGGCTGCTGCCACTGAACCCAAGCCGCCTGGAAATTTGCTTTAAGAGGTCAAAATTCCCCTGGATGGGTATGTAGGCCCCCCAATAAAGGATTATCCGAAACTTAACCCAGCAGTGTTAATTATTCTACCAATTCCTGAAATTATGGGTGCCCCTGCATCCACAACTCAGGGGTTCTAGTTGTTGTTTAGTCGCTTAGTCGTGTCCGACTCTTTGTGACCCCATGGACCAGAGCACGCCAGGCACTCCTGTCTTCAACTGCCTCCCGCAGTTTGGTCAGACTCATGTTGGTAGCTTCGAGAACACTATCCAACCATCTCATCCTCTGTCGTCCCCTTCTCCTTGTGCCCTCCATCTTTCCCAACATCAGGGTCTTTTCCAGGGAGTCTTATCTTGTCATGAGGTGGCCAAAGTATTGGAGCCTCAGCTTCAGGATCTGTCCTTCTAGTGAGCACTCAGGGCTGATTTCCTTAAGAATGGATAGGTTTGATCTTCTTGCAGTCCATGGGACTCTCAAGAGTCTCCTCCAGCACCGTAATTCAAAAGCATCAATTCTTCGGCGATCAGCCTTCTTTATGGACCAGCCAGGGGTTCTTAATGCATTATTAAAATGTGACACCAGAGGGAGGTGCAGAGCAACTAGCAAAGGGCAGCCGGGAGACAGAAAGAAACCAAGGTAAAAATTGCTAACTTCAGCTTTTGAAAACAGAGGTCTTGTATAAAACTTGAAAAGCACAAAAGTTGAAACTACTACATTTGTTTTAAATTCCAAGAATAAGTAACAATCCTTCTCAAATACAAAAGAAAGTGTTTTAGCACACAAATCCTTTTGAATGATCTCCTGAGATGTGATGTTAAAATTCAAGTTGCTTAAAAGTACTGGTGCTTGGGTATGTCCAATGGATCTCGTTGCCAAGACAACTAGTCTCTTCTGCAACATTGCTGAGCATATGTAATTTTTTTAAATTAAGTTTGAGCTTTGAGATACTGTACTGCGTTCAACATATAAAAGTAAAATATTATCAGAAATTTGTAAGATATAGCAAAAGCTAATGTGTATAAAACCGTGCCCACCAAAGGTCAGTAGGCTATTGCTTTCTTTTAAGGTCTGCACCCTAGGCAGCATTGGCCTTGCCCATGACTTTATACAGTATGTGAAACTAAAATATATATTTTTGCACCTCCTTGCATCACTTTACACTAGTTTACACAGGATTGGTTTGCAATTTTTTGGCCTTCAAAGATGGCTAGCCATCCCTGGGCAAGAGTGGCGGTTGGGGGTGCGCAAAAAATACAAAAATGAAGCTGGTGGTGATTGCAGCCCTTAAAGTCAGCTTTAAAGACCCATTACCAAGGCGGAGACTGCGCACTGGGGTTAAGTCTGAGCCAAGCGCTGCTACAGGTATCAGGTTACACTTAAGTCAAGATTCTGAGGCAAATAAACGAAAGCAAAAACAACCACCCCCAAACTAAGCCACATTATAGCGCCGGCAAGCCTCTATGCGTCGCCAACAGAGACCAAATACAGTAAAGGCATGAAGCTTCTCGGAGCCTGGCTCTTTAAGGAGGCCCCGCCTCTCTTCCGCTTTGCGCCCCGCCCCATATCGGCGTCGGAGGAGAGTGGGGAGGCGCGGCACGTGCCGGGAGGGGCGTGGCCACCAAGCCAGCATGGCGGCGGAGGCAGGGCGCCGTTGGGGTGGGGCGTGGCTTCGAGCGGGGAAGAGGCGGAGCCAGGCGCGGGGGCGGGGGAGGAGGAGGAGGAGGACAAGGGCCGGAGAGTGAGTCTCAGCCAGCCAGCTGAGTTGAGAAAGAGAGAGAGAGAGAGAGAGAGAGAGGCCGGCGCTGTTTAAGCAGCGGCAGGGGAAGGAGACCCGACACTCCCCCCCCTACGGCCGGTCAGTTGGTTGAGGCCGTCGCGTGGCCAGTCAGTCGCTGCGTCCGCCCGCAGGTAACGGCTGTTGCTTGCGCCGGGCTCGCTCGGGGAGGGGGGAGGAGGAGGAGGAGGTGGGGGCTGTCTGGCTGTCTCCTTCCCGTCTCTCCCCCCCCCTTGCTTCGGCGAAGAGGGGTTCCCAGCCCCCTGTGCGTTTTGGTGTGGTGTTTTCCTGCGTGTTTTCTTAACCCACGCGCAAAACGCTCCCCCTCCCCCCGTTTTCTCCTCCTTACTTCGCTTGAGGAATAAACAATAACAGACTCCCCTCCCCCCAAAACCAGGCCCTTCCTCCGCGTTGTCACAATTAACGCCCTCGCCCTCCTCTCCTTCCCCCACCCCCTTGTCCCTTTGCATCATCCCGCGGCGGCCGCACCCCCCCCCCCCCGGACTCCTCATCCTCCTCCACATCCTCGAGTGCAGTAACAAGTCCTCCAGCAGCCCAGCCTCCTCCTCCTCCAGCCCTGTCCCTCCCCGAGAGCGCAAAAGGCAACGTCGGCCGCAACGACAACAACACAACGCCCTTTGTGCAGCCTCAGCCGCGTAGAAACTGTAAGCTCTTTCTCTCTTTCTTTTCCTCTCGCCACCAATGGATCCCTAACCTCAACGAAAAACAGCGAAGGGTCCTGTCGCGCTTTGAAGGCTTGCCGATTTTATTGGGGGCCTTGTTCCGCTGTTATTGTCTTCTTGTAGTGTCTTACGTAGCTGTTGCATGACTAGCAAGTTCTTTGTCGTGTTAAAAAGTCTGCTTTCTTTGTTTTCTTTTCCCCCATCCTCACCCCCCCCCCTTCTTTACCTCCTTGGAAAGCTGCTTTTCGTGTCTGGACGGCGGACTCTGTTTGACATGTTCACAAATAGATCAATTACTGTAGCCTCACACACTTAACAACTGTAAATTACATATGTCGGAAAGCAGGTCACGCTCTGCTTCCGGTCTTTTCCTGCTTTGCTTCTTTCCCCTACCCTGGCTGCATTATTCTGTGACCCAAAACAGGCCAGGGCCAATAACTTTTTTTTCTCGTTTTGCCTTAAACAGATATGACACCTTGCTTTCCAATTCCAGGAGGACACCTGCTCAGAATTATTAGTGCCCCCATCACTTCGTTGTCCCTAATGCATTAGTTTTGGATTACTACGGTCACTTCCTTGATTTATAATATTGTAAGCAGCTTCAGCGCTCTTCCCATAATTTACAAATGCATGAGATCAGTATTTCCTGGAGCAGAGTGTTGATAGGAAGTTTTTTTGGGGGGAGAGGGGAGAAACTGTTGATTTGCTTTTCTGACTGTGTGGTACCAGTGACTTGGGGCCCACAGGTCTCCCTTGTCAGCTGTTTCCTTTTATTTGTTGTCAAATCGCCTGTGCTTCTGGGAAAGTCTCATTCTCAAACCAGACATGGGCAGAACCTTTGCTGATTGGATGCCATAGGCCATGTGACCAGAATCAGGGTGCGCTCCCTTCCTCCACCACCTTCTTTGTGTGTAATTAATGTTTTGGATAATAGGAGCAGGACTGTATGTTCTGGGTCTTCTGGGGGAGGCGGCAGAAACACACTCCTCTTGCGGTGCTCTGCAGTGCCTGTTGAGAGAGGAGGATCCTGGTGCAGTGAGGGTGCTGCTGCTGTTACTGTTCTCATCTAGCTTTACTGTCTACCATATAGAGCAGCTGTCCAAGTGATTAAAACATTATCAGAGCGGAACAGGCTCTGCTTCCCTTCCCTTCTAATGTTTCTTTATCCCCAAGTATGGTTGTATATGACTCATAATGATTTCTGCATTCTGTATAAAGGGTGGAATTTTTTTTTTATTTAACTGTTGAATAGTGATTTAATTCTTTTTCAGATCCTTCCTACCTCCCCTTCCTGGTGATGTATCACCTTGTAAAATGTGTTAAGGGTCACCATATAATATATTACATTGAGCTCAAACTTAAAAAAATTAATTTAGGACGTAGTGTTGATAACATTTAGTACTCAGCATCTCAGTGGCTGGTTCAAACAGAGTTTACCTCATGTTCAGCTTACTGTTGTGCAACAAGGTACATTTTGCAAACACACTGAAAGCATCATATAAAGTTAAGTAATAGTAAAGTGCTTGAAGCACTGTACAGTATTTTGATTCTCCTTACAGCAATCCTATAAGACAGGTATATGTGAGGCAGAGAAGGTTTAGTCATGAGGTAGTGGAAGGAGTGAAATATGAATCAGATACTACCTATTTTTATATAGCATCAGTCTGAAATACCACAGTGCAAATAGCTCTTCTCCCATGATATTGAGAGGAAGAGGAAACATGTATAGTATACTACTGTTATGTACCCTCATACGTGGCCAGGGCATTCTCTGAAGGCACAAGATGCAATCACTTTGCTGCAGCTCTATATGTGATCGGTGCCTGGGTGGGAGACTTCCTGGTGACTTGTGCAGGCTTATCATTCCATAAAGGATGAAAAAAGGTGAGGGAAATGGGAAAAGAGTTTCCTTTATTTTTTCAGAACTCTGGAACCTGTGGACCAGGGGAAGCCTACATGTAAGACAATAACCTCAATAATAACAAAATTATAGAAAGTCAGTGCTCCGTGTTAAGGATTTCCCAGAGTTCTTGGAATTCCTAAGAAGGGGAAACCCTACATTAGAGTTCCCATAGCTTAAATAAGTTGCACGTTATCTCAAGCATGCTTCTTTTGGAATTGTACGTAAAGGACACATACAACCAATGTATTTTATTTACAGAAAAACCATTTTCATCTTATTCTGGATCTGGACTCTGATACTCCACAAACAACTGTACTTATTTTACAGGGCGATGGCGAATAATCAGTTGTTTACCACACTGAAATGGTGTAAAAACCGAGAAGTATCTAGAGCCACCTAGTGACTGGTAAAGGAATCTATGTCAGCCAGCCAGTGGGATTCAAGGGAGGGAGAGGTCTCTAGCGGGCTCTAGCAGAGAGAAGAGGGAATCTTCTAGAGGGTTCTAGTGAGTTCTGCGTCACTATATAAACTGAACTGCCCACCACTAGTTGATCAGTATTTTAAGTGCTTTCCCGTCCACCATGGCTACTGTTGAACGATCTTTCAGTACCCTTCGAAAGGTAAAGACATGGCTCAGAAGTACAATGGGAGAGGACAGACTGACTGGGTTGTGTTTGATGAGCGCCCATCGGAAATTCTTCAAGGAAAATCAGGACTGGATTGAAACGAAAGTTTTAAACAAGTTTTCTTCAAACCCAAGAAAAATGATATTAGTATAAGACATGTAACTAGAATAAAAATAAAAAAAATTTCAAGCAAATAATTGTAATAACTACCGTAATAAAGCACTGCTATAATTATATATAATTTTCTTAAAATTTTGGTTTCATTCGCCTTTTCCGTGCTGAAATGTCACAACCTGAACGACCATGGCTTCCCCCCCCCCCTAGTTTTGATCCTGGGTACGCCCCTGCTTTGCTTCCTAGTCCGAATAAATTATGTGCCTTTAAAAGTTGCACCAGCTCATTAGAAAGTGGTGCCAAATTTATAATATAAATATCAGCATGGGGGGATAGGGTGTAAACTAACCTTTCAATTGATCACAATAATTACATCTAGTCAATGCTAACTTCTTGTTTAAACCTATTCAAGTAGTGGTAGGAATTGCCTTACAGCAGTAAAGAATAAGGAATGCCCAGTTAGAATGAGTGGTGGCACCAGTTTCAAGAATCACTTAAGTACTTTAACCAGTTTCAATTCATGGGAAAAGGGATCTGTATAAAAGGAAGAAAATGTTGAAAAGTTTAATGATTGGTTGCCCTGAGGCTATGGTTTTCTAAATTTAGTCCCTAACATGAACACTCAGATCTTTGTGCTCAAATAGTTCATTTTAATAATAGGTTGTTTATCCAATTTCTACATATAGCCCACACAAGAACAGAAGTGACAGTATAAAACAAAAGGAAAGTCACAGTGCATTTATGCCCCCTCCCCCGGTTAATCACTTCTACTGAGTGGGTTTTGATGGCTTTTTGTTGTTCAGCTTGCTTCATTCTTGTGAGCCATTAGAAGTATTTGTTTTATAATATGCATTCAGGATGTAAGGTTATAAGTTTATAGGCACCCTATCCCTGGCTATAGTCAATATGTTGGTCAGACAAGCTTGCTTTCACATAAATTTATTGTGTAACATTTTAAGCCAGTAATGGAAAAATCTTGCTTATTAACTAGTTTCTCATAAACTTTCAGGCTTAAGTTTTTTTAATTGATAAACCCTTTTTAGAAGACATCTGAAGGCAGCCCTATTTAGGGTGGTTTTTAATGCTGTATTGTGTTTTTAATATTTGGTTGGGAGCTGCCCAGAGTGGGTGGGGAAACCCAGCCACATGAGTGGGATATTATTATTATTATTATTATTATTATTATTATTATTATTATTAAACTAGGACAGCACTGGGAATATTTGACTTCCCTAAAGTAAGTGACAGCTTCTGTTCTTAAGAGTATTTTTCATGGTATACTTGAGCTTCTTAAGCTTCAGGATAATAGATGATATCCAGTGTTAGTCATACGCAGGAGCAGATTCAGCTGGTTCCTCCCACCATTCCTCTGCATCCAACTAGTCCCTGACAACTTGATACTGGGGATTAAACCTGGGACTTTGCATGCAGACATGTTCTATCATTAAGACATAGCCCTTTCTCCAGCTACTCTTTATCCTTGGGCCCATCCATAGTCTTCTTTCAGCATCTCTTATTTGCTGTACTTGGCATAGAACCTGTGGGCCAAACTAGATATTTAAAGGATTTTTACCCTGCTCTTCAGTTACAAAGGCTCCCAGAGTAGCTTGCAAAGTTCAGTAGTAAAACAGTCCCTGTCCTCAGGCTTACAGTCTAAAAGGCAAGAAGGAAAAAGGATTGAAAGGGGAGAAGAAAAAGCAAATGGACATTAGTTCTTAGAGTTCTTGAAATGATAAACTAGAATGGAAATTGTTCAAGGCAAGGAGGAGCCAAAAGTTGCATGCCTCTCAACAGAGATAATGGAGAAGCCCTTCGGTCCCATTTCTTCCTAGCCAAGTCACATGTGACAATATTCTGACTCCTTGTCAAAGCAAAGCAATTTTGGTTGCTGCAAGTTTTAGCAGAGGATTAGCTGGGATAAGGGGCTGCTGCACAAAATTGATTTTGCTCCCCACTGCTTTTCTATCAGTGGTGTGTGTGTGTGGAGAGGAGAATACACAGATTCTGTATACTAAA
Source organism: Lacerta agilis (assembly GCF_009819535.1). Taxonomy (NCBI): domain Eukaryota; kingdom Metazoa; phylum Chordata; class Lepidosauria; order Squamata; family Lacertidae; genus Lacerta; species Lacerta agilis. The sequence goes on along the minus strand of NC_046314.1, from coordinate 86,823,888 downwards.
TGTAGCACTGCTGGATATTTACTCAACATCTCTTACTGGAAATCTCTAACATAAAAACCTGTATTCCATCCCAAGCTTTTTTCAAAGTTGTTATGACATAAGTTGGTGGCATTTTCAGCTTTGATCTTTCTCTCTCCTTTTAGGGCTGTAGCATTCTTTAAAAATGGGCCGGATTTTCTTGGATCATATTGGTGGTACTCGCCTGTTTTCCTGTGCAAATTGTGACACAATCTTGACCAACCGCTCAGAACTAATATCTACTCGTTTCACAGGGGCTACTGGTCGAGCCTTCCTATTTAACAAGGTTAGTTAAAAAGACCTGCAACTCCTTAAGTGCCACCACACTCTGTTCCTGCAGTGCCTGATATGGTGAAACAGAATTGCATGCTGGAGAGCAATGTGATGTTAACAGTGGCTGAGGTTGTAGACTGCATGCTAAATGGTTAACAACATGTGTAGCTGGACCTATCTGGAAAAAAGTCAGCCCTCAGTTCCACATTTGAAATGGGAAAGTAATAAACGGTGAAGCACTGGAAACAAGAAAGTAAGCAAGGCCAACTTGTGAAATACTCTATCATCGTCTGACAATCAAAGTCACATTTATAGGGAACCAACTGGTGAGTGGGATTATCAGAGGCCTATAATCCATAGTTCATTATAAAACACTAGGCAACTGTATTAATTTAAATAATTAATATAATATACTGAGTGTTGTCTACTTTTTCTTTGTAGAGCTCCTTTCAAATTTTCCCAGATTCATTGGTTTGCTGTATTAGGCTGGTGCAGTTCTAAAACCTGGCACTGTCAGCTTTGGCAGCCAGTGCTTCCTTCACAGAGTGCCCTATGAAGGTCATTACTGTTAATGTGTCCCTGCAGTTAGAGATGAAGGCTCTAAGCAATTCCTCTGTAGACTAATTACATCTCAAATTCTTTCTATCCCTTTTATCTGATATAGGTAGTAAATCTGCAGTACAGTGAAGTCCAGGATCGGGTCATGCTCACTGGACGCCACATGGTTCGTGATGTGAGCTGCAAGAACTGCAACAGCAAGCTAGGCTGGATCTATGAATTTGCCACTGAAGACAGCCAGCGGTATAAGGAGGGCCGTGTTATCTTGGAAAGAGCTCTAGTCCGAGAGAGCGAGGGGTTTGAGGAGCATGTTCCATCTGATAACTCATGAATGAACATCTCAGTTGTCTCCAGGCTTTCGCTGTTGAAACTTTAAAAAGAGAAAAATCAACAACAAAAAATCTACTTACATACACTGTCACCTTAGCATCAGCGTTGGATTCATGAACTAGAGAGTGGGAAAGATTGTGAGAGAATTTCAGACAGAACTTTCCTTTATTTCTTTCTCCCTTTTTATCCCTTTCGGTTCATAGGGAATGTTGAATGGATGCTGTAACTTTGCTTTTTCTGTTAAAGTCTCAGATATGTAATCATTTGAAGTTACAAATCCTCTGAAAGCAATTTGGAATATTTCTTTCATTTGAGAGAATACAGTTGGATTTTAGTTTGTAAAACCTGTTACATCAAAAGGAAAATTTTAAGTGTAGCAATCTTTTAATTTATTTCAATTTTTTGTCCTTCGTTTTAATTCGATTTTAGCCAGACTTTTCACCTGATCTGCTGGCTTAAGAGGTCCGAATTTATGATGAGTGCTAAAGGTTCAGTGTTTAGTCCAGTTTGTGCTGGCCGTTGATTCATATTCTTGTTGGGGGTTCATTGGTAGTACAGAGCCTGTGCTTGTCTGTACCTTATTTTTTTTGTAACCCCAAATTTTTCTCATTCCTCATTTACCTAAGCACCCCTTCCACCATAGGGCTGGTGTTGACTTTTTTTTAATAGGGCAAAACTGCTTGTCTTCTCAGTTTCCTGATGTAACTTACACAATTATATAGACAAATGGCTGTCCAGTCTTGTGTTGCTTCAGAACTATGTAGGTAGTGATGGGTGGGACTTGAGCAGTTGCTGCAGCTTTTTTGTTTGTTTGTTTCCTGGCTGACTTCCTTAAATAGAAAAGTTGCAACTCCTAATCTTAGAATTTCCCTCCTTTTTAATCCATAGCTTTGCATTAGAAACCTAACTATAAGGAAGAAGGGCATGCCAGCATGTGCAGCCATGCATACAACTAGGCATCTGATCTAAATCTGTTTAAATGGCTAACAACCTGTCTTCAAATGCTGCTTCTGATATCAAAGCTCTTACTCTTAGTTGCATCTTTCCATTGTGGTGCTGCACCTTTACTGCTTTCACCAGCAGAAGTTCATCTGGCTGTACTTGGTCATAGGTTATCTGGTGCTTCCTGTAGCAGTTACTTGTGTTGCAATACTGGATCTTGCTCACCCGAAAAACCTTTCTGTAGACTTTACTCAGGGGTGCCCAAATGTTGCTGCCAGCATGGCCTGCCAAGCTACATTTCTTGGAAGTCCAAGACCTGCATCTTGAAGATATTAATCACAATTTTGTACTCTCCTTGTCAGTAGGTATTTGCTAGACAAGGTATTTGCCTTACTGTAGTTGATCCTCAGCAATCAGATAGCACCTGTTAAGTTCTGCCACTGAGCAAGGAATGCAAATAAAGCATCCATAAATCTGGAGGATCAGTCGTCCTTACTTCAGTCCTAACCACACTTGCACAGGCTGGGGCAAGGGGTTGCCTTTGCAAGTGCCTTTAGGAATACTGTTCCATGAGCCATGCCTCCCATATATAACTTGCAGACTGGATGAGGAGTTGTATCTTGCACTCCACATGTGGCATTCTGGCCATTGAGCTGTAGTTTGGGCACCCCTCTTAGCTTGATAAGTAGCTCTAATATGCAACTTAGAGGGGCAACATGTAGATTTGTGTACTGGAGCTAAGTCAAATCAGGATACTTAAACAATAGTGTACTTGTGCCTCAGATGAGTAAACTTTACTATTGACTTCAGTAGTTCCCGATTATTTTAGTAACTTAACTGGCAACTTGTGATTGGCAGTCCTTGATGTACTCTACATGTATTTTTGATGTTGCAGTACAATAAAGTTTGTTTTGTCCTGCATGGTCTCCAGCTCTATGCTTCACTGGCAAGAACACTTCTTGAGACTTTTTTTGTTGTTGTTGGTTGTTTTAAATATACAAATGTAAGGAAGGAATGGCAGAGATTTACAGTGGAAGGAGATAGCTGTTGTATATTGCAACACAGCTTGGTTGGAACAGTCTACCTGGCTTCCTGTAATGGGAGTCTCTTTTTGGTCTCTCCAGGCCAAAATAAAACCTTCCTTCTCAGGTGCGGGCTATCACAGCAAAAATTTCTTTTGTTTTTTAAAGGGTGCGCCATTACAAGTAGGTAAAGCAACATGGATTGCTGTTTTCAATGGAGTAGGGTGCATAGCAGATTCATTTCTGCTTAGACAGTACATACCTTTTTGACTACAAACATGCAACTGTTAAAGTTGTCCACCTTCCGCTCCTCCCTCAGAATCGGATGCTGTAGGATGATCAGCTATTCTCTGGCAATTTGGTTCCTTATAATAAAATTTCTTACTTCAGATTGCCATAGCTTTCTAGACTCATATTCAACAACCATAAATACACCAATAAATGATATTATAATCTCCCACTTGCAATTCCCAGCAACTGGTATTCTGAGGTATACTGCCTCCAGCTTGGAGAACATAGCTGTTGTTGCCAGTAGCCACTGATAGCCTTATATGGCATGAGTTTTTCTAATCCTCGTAATGCCATCCAAGGTGGTGGCCATTACTTTTAACTTTCATTTATTTGTTTCATAAGTGTCTCAATCACTATTCAAAATGCAATATCCTGCCCCCCTCACAGTGGATTGCAACATCTATTGTTCCTGTTTCCATCATATACTCTGGAGGTTTGGTGGGGAGAGACAGAAAGAGTCATTGTGGATCTGCTGCAAAGTTTTCCAGAGCATAACCCATCTAATGCATCCAGGGGTGCAAGGCACAGCACTAGCTGACTGGTACCCGAAGCTGTCCTGTTTTGGGACACAGGAAAACGTATCCCTTTGGCTTTATAATGTAGCAATGGGGAAGCAGTACATCTGCTCAGGGCCAGAATACAAGAGCCCAACAGGGATAAACATCTTACCCAGCAAATAAATGTTTGGGAACAAAAAATATCAGCTGGAACCCCTGATCCAAGAGTGAGATAGTGCAGGAATAGCTGGAAAAACAACAGCTTGTGCCAAATCAACCAGATGTGTTTTTTTTAAAGATTTGATTGAATTGTTATGTCCACTTAGGGAAGATTGAAAATAATGCTAATAAAAGGAAGGAGCCCTTAGATGTGGCATACATTAGGGCTTGGGAAGCTGATTCATTTCTGTACTGCACAGCTAAAGTAGAGGAAATCCACTTAATGGATTTCTGTTCTTAGGCCTGTATGTAATAGCTCATTAGAGGAAATACACCATGCCAACATTTTGGAGCAGCTTCAGCACTTCACAGTAAGATGCAGTGCCATATTTCTCTGCATGCTTATTAGACAAGACAGCAGTGGGATGCTTCCTTTTGATCTGTACCGAAAAATAACTAAATAATAATCTTGAGGGTTTCCAGTGTAGTATTCCTGTTAGTCTTGCAGAAAAGGAGGTCTTCTGGCATCTCACAGCTGCTATTTTTGGTGAAAAACATGCCCACAATTTTAGGTTGTGCAGTTATAGCTGATTGGGAGGATTTGCATGGCAAACCCTACTTTCCCCCAAAGATTGAACTTTTTGCGATAAGGAAAAAGATTGGAAAATCCACTGGGATAGCACTTGTTTTGATGCAATGTCATTTCGCCTTCCTACAAAGAAATTGGGATGAATGCTCATTAAATAGCCAGAGTCATCTAATGTCCCTGCAAACAAACCAGGATCAATGCTTAATAAACAGGTCGGCTGGAAGCAGCCTAAAGGATTTAATATGGCGTGAGCTTTTATAGACCACAGTTTACTTTGTCAGGTGCATGGTGTGTTATCCTGAGTTACAGGTACCGGTATGTATACAGATGGTTTGGGAGGGGAAGGTGTAAAAAGTGAGGACAGAAACAAATGAAAGGCAGGCAGTGCTAATTAGGTAGATACTTTTGGGGATGCTGGTGTTGTAATATGTATTCTAAATTGTCTTAAAGGTCATCTGAAAACTAGTTCCCAGACAGTACAATTTATATGCAGACCATTCTGCTAAAAGATGCAGAAGTAATGAATACTTTTAAGTGATTTTAAGGAAAGACTAGAGTTTCCTCCAGGCATTCATTGTAAAGTAGGAATTTATGTTTTGCGCTTAATGGGAGGAATTCAGTATTTCAATCTTTTGATTGTTCCAGTGGTGCAAACGTTTCTGCTTGTCAGGCAGAACGATATTCCATCTTTCCACCCTATGCAGTGTGCTGAGGGTTCCCCCAACTCCCCCTCCTGAACCACTTGGGGGAGGGGAGGAGAGGAAGTCCTGTTACACAAGTGAAAGTCTTCCTGCCCTAAGTGGATCAAAGTGTTCTAAGGGCTTCATTTGGGAGACTTGCCAGAGCAGGGTGGAAAATAGCATGGCAATTGTATGCCCTCCTGTTCTCTTAGTAAATCAGAAGTTGACTCAAAAGCCCTTCTGTGAACACAATGGCATCAACTAGACTACCCAAAGTGATCAGGGAATCGTTTTCATATTAGGAGTACCTTTAAGAGTCGGAAAACTAGTTGTAAAGGCCAGGAAATTAATGCATGGTGCTTTTTCAGTTACAAACAAATTAGATATAAAGAAGAATGCAGTTGTGATGGGACTGGCAGCAGGGAGAAGGCCTAGATCTGTGGGTGTGGTGGGGCTGGGCTGGACTGGGCATTTTGCCAACAGTAGTGAAAAAGCTTGGCCCAGCCCCATGCACAATTGAACAGCTGACTGTCAAGAACAAAGAGACAAAACAAGAAACCACTCTGCTCAAAGAAAGCAGGCTCACAAGCTCCCTTAGTATATTAAATTTTGATTCGGCATCTAATCGCTGCAATTTGTCCCCGTCACTCGCAAAAGAAGTGCTACTCGTTTGCTCAGCAAGTTGGTTATTGTAGATTGCTGCTTCTAGGCTTTCAGAGGGGATAAATAAGGATATAACACAGAGTGTGCAATTTTCTTAATACATATTTTTTGTAGGCCAGGGCTAGGGTTCTCAGTCTATGTTCTAGGTACTCTGGTGTTCTTCAAGGAGAAGATTTCTATTTGTGGACGTACTTCTCTAAAAGATGGCTTGTCTACCTTGGCTGATCTTTTACTGTAATTCTTACCTATGGCAAAGTGTTGCTATTTTCTATAGTGCAATCACCAATTCACATGAGAACCCAGTTGCTGAAGAAAGGTTTCAATGAAGGTAGAAAGTTGTGAAAACCCATTTGATCTAGGACAGGGATGGGGAATATGGCCCCTCCAGGTGTTGGTAGTCTTCAACAACTATAATCCCTGGTTGGGGCTTTTTCAAACCACCTCTGGTCAGAGAAGATATAACCATATCATCTCCATATAGGAGGGCAATGGCATCTACATTTCTTGTGGCAGGTGGGCTTTTATCTACCAGTAATTTCCCAAGCAATTTAACATAAAGTGGTTAACATAAAGTGTTTGACTTCCTTCATAGTCTGGATTGGGGTAGTTAAAAGACCATTCCTGCCTACTCTGATTTTAATAGGAGCATCTTGATAAAGACTTTGAAGAAGCATCAGCAGCTTTAGGGTCTATATCAAGGGGTTGCAATTTGGCCCACAGATGGTTTCTATCTATTTAATCAAAAGCTGATGGATAGGTCAACAAACACCGCAAAGAGCCTTGCATTGTTTTCAACAAATTTCTCAATGAGGTGGGACAAAAGTATAACAAAAGGATCAATGGTGCAATAAGAATTCCTTAAACTGGCTTTCGTTCTGCATATAATACAACTGGAGGAGATCCATTCCAGCAGCTTATTAAGTAAAAACAAGTGGCATATATTTTGGAAGAGATATCCAACAGGATATCTGTAATTCTGGGGAAGAGAGGGGCTGCTCTTTTTCAAAAATAGGATAAACCACAGATAGTTTGAATTAAGCCAATCGGATTGATCTCAGCAAATAATTTAGCAAGTACAGGAGCCCACCTGTTGGAGTGTGTTTTAAACAATTCTGAACAAAATAAAAAATAAAAAAATCCTTCCAGTAGCACCGTAGAGACCAACTAAGTTTGTTCTTGGTATGAGCTTTCATGTGCATGCACACTTCTTTCAGCACACGAAAGCTCATACCAAGAACAAACTTAGTTGGTCTCTAAGGTGCTATTGGAAGGATTTTTTATTTTTTATTTTGTTTTGACTATGGCACACCAACATGACTACCTACTTGTAACTTAAACAATTCTGGTTTCAGATCCTTTTCATATCCAGCTACCAAGAAACATCATTACGGGTGGGTTAGCCACTTGGATCTCTGTTGATATTAGAGGCCCTGCATCTGCATTGCCAGGCTCCTTTGTAGGGGTGCTTTTCTTCCAGTCCTGATACGACTCCCCATCCAGACACATTAACATGTTTTGATCTCTTTTACTGTTAATTTTAATTTTTTTTAAAGCTGTTTGTATTGATGATTTTAATATTTCTTGTAACCCATTAGAGGTTTTACTAAAATCAAGTAGTATATAAATTTGTTAGATAAATAAAAGTAAGGTGTAAGTTTCCATATGATGTGGGCCCCGACTGACAACTTGTGCCACCGTTTTTTGGGAAATTTGTACAGGCTGTCAATCTGCTAGCAAGCCAGATTCAAGGTCCTTGTATTAATTTACAAAGCCCTGAACAACTTAGGTCCAAGCTGCCTTAGGAACCACCTGGAGCCTTATATCCCAGCTGGATCCCTGAGATCATCTGCAGGAGTGTTTTTGGTCGTCCTCCAAACTGGCGAGGTTTATTTGACAGCAGCAAGAAACTGAGCCTTTGGTGTTGTCAGCCTGGTTTTGTGGATTACTCTTTCATTAAAGATTTAGCAGGCACATTCTGTTTTAATTTTTAAATGCCTGCTGAAAACTTTTCTATTCTGCCAGGTTTATGCAGGCAATTAAGAATACACATTTCCATAATAGTTGATTTCTGATTTTAATTTTTTTTGTTTTTGTCGCATGGTTTTATGCATAACTGTTGTAAACCACAATGATACTTTTCATGAATATGGTATATACTTTTTAAAATATAAAATAACTATACTAGATTAATCCATTGAGGGAGTGCATCTGTATGGAGAATGCATACCTGAAGGAGCGTCTCCACCCCCATTGTTCTCCCCGGACACTGTGGTCCAGTGCCGAGGGCCTTCTGGTGGTTCCCTCACTTCGACAAGCCAAGAATCAGGCAGAGGGCCTTCTCGGTAGTGGCACCCACCCTGTGGAACGCCCTCCCACCAGATGTCAAAGAGAACAACAACTACCAGACTTTTAGAAGACATCTGAAGGCAGCCCTGTTTAGGGAAGCTTTTAATGTTTAATAGACTATTGTATTTTAATATTCTGTTGGAAGCCGCCCAGAGTGGCTGGGGAAACCCAGCCAGATGGGCAGGGTATAAATATATTATTTATTATTATTATTATTATTATTATTATTATTATTATTATTATTAGTGACATCACGCACACATGCTCCTACGGTTCTAGGAGCACATAAACACCAGGATGCACATACACTGTTTCAATAGTTATTGTAGCTTTGATTGGGCCCTGACTGCAGGCAGAAAATTGCTCCTTTTGCACAGCTAATTATAGTCCCCTGCAAATAGCTCTCTCTCCGGCTATTAAATCACAGCTATCTGTATTCCATTAACCTGCGCTGAACAGAGAACCGACTGCATTTACTGCGTGCTTGCATGGCAATGGTTAACTGAGCTGGCGAGATTCTGCTTACCTCAACAAAACCAGCCGCAGTGAGAAAGGGAAAACAATGAATGGGTGGAGATGAACAGCCCGTCAGAGAAAGAGCTATGCATTCCGGCTAGTGCAGTCCAGACTGCTGCAATGACAGTCTGAAGGTTGTAGCAGCCTCTGGAATCTGCATTCAAACTGAACATCAGCCTTCGCTTGCAGGTGGAGCCCCCCCTCCTTTTCTTTTTGGCACAAAAGGACTTACTGGTATTCACCATTGGGACTTCCGAGACATGGCCAGTAACCAGGCCAGCTTACAGGATGACCAGAGCAGGCATTGCAAGTTCTTATCCTATATGTTTTACCAAGCTGTCAGAGATCACAAACCTGTCTGGATGCTGGAAGACATGAGGACTATGGAGTATTTCTACTGGGAAGAAAATGCCAGCCTGAGGACGTATTCCCCTTCCGAAGCCCTGCTCTACGCCGTGGTACACAACCACCTGCCTTATGCCCAGTACCTGCTGTCTCATTTTCCGGAGGAGGCTCTCAAAGTGCCCGGGGAACATTTCTGCTATTGCCCTTCCTCTGCTCCTCACTTGGCCATGGCTGTCACCTACGACAGGAGAGACATTCTGGGGCTGATCATCAGCATCTCCCACAAGCTGCCCAGCCTGAACTCCTACATCAACCGAACTGGCTGCTTCCACCTGGAAGATGGGAAGACCCCTCTGCATCTCGCCTGCGAGCTCCTGAGGTCAGAGACGGTCCTGATCCTCCTGGGGAATGGGGCCTCTCCCAGGATAGAGGACAGCAAAGGACTGACACCGCTGGACGTCATCCTGGAGCAGATGTGGGACTCCAAAGTCAACGTGGCGTCCAAAAAGCTCTGCCTCGATTACCTCTTGCTCTTCATGCCCAGCCCCCGGTTCAAGATGAGGAAGGTGCTGCAGGAGCACCCGGAGCACTGGGCAGTTCTGCTAGGGGAGGACAAGTTCAATAGCCTGGTGGGGAACATGCCTGCATCTTTATACCTGCAAGCTATGCAAACCATCCTTCAGACTCTCCCACCCTCCCATTTCCCTAAAAGCATCCAGGAACTTCCTATACCTCAGGCATTAAAGCCCCTGCCTCGCTTCGGCAAGCAGCACCCAACAAAACATATGGTAAATGTTTTTCCATGACGTTATGCTTTTTTAAAGTGTCACATTCAATTTGTGTAATTTGTTCAGGTGGGGTTTTCAAAGGTGCTTCAGGCTGCAAACCAAACCCCCTGTGCACTTCCACTTGAGCTAAATGGGACTACTCTCAAGTAAAGGATTGCTGCCTTAGGGGGATTTGCTGCCCAGTTATTATTGAATTGGTATCGAAATCTGGGCTACTGTTTGATGCCGCTGAAAATCCCAGCCTTAGTATATGTTGTCAAATGAAATCTATTTTTTTCATATTAAAAAACCCCTCCCATTCCGTGCATGTGAAAATATTACATTGAACTGAATGTACATTTTGCTCACTGAAATCAGTGTAGCAGCATTCCTGATTTATTGTTTGTATTTTATGTAAATTATCCAGGTTTTGCATTGTTGTTATTATTTAAAAGGCACTGTTTTCACAGGGCATTATATGGACCAGGGGGTCCCAATCCTGTACATTGCTTGATGCCTTAACATCTATTAACATCACTGAGTTTTAAGGATCATAACTCTATGCAGGATTGCAGCCTACCAGATCACTGTGCTGTTAGGGGAGCATGTGGTGGGGGTTAAAGTAGGAACTCTTTTTAAGTTTTCTCAAGTACTGCATAATGAATCAGCAGTTATGGTCATAAATGTCTTGGCCTTCAGTGCTGCTACAGTGGCAAGGAGTCCCTCTGGCTGCAAGATTCTGTTGTGTCACCTTAAAACATTGAGCCTTTCTAGCAAAAGCTGGGTAGGTTGGTAGTGTGATGGAAAGGACCCAATAAAACCTGCATAGATGGAATTCCCTTTCAAAGCTGAGTGGTGGGGGAAAGACCAATTTCCACAGCACATCACAATGTACAAGACATACCCTTCCCCTCCCCATTCCTCTCTGCTCACAGTGTCACTGTAGTTTCAAGACTGAACATGCCTACAAAGGAAGATGCGGCATGGCCCTTAATGCTAGAGACCTGCAGTGGTTGCTTGTATTTTTTTCACTGCAAGAAGCGATGTAATATTAAACAGCTGATGCCCCCCTTCCCTGTAAGAAATGCAGTGTGATCCTTGCAGTTGCTGAGAAAGAATGCTGGCAGCCTTCGCCAACCCAGTGCCCTCCAGATGTTTTGGGCTACATCTCCCATCAGTCCCAGCCAGTGTGAAAGCTTTTGACTTAGGAAATGGTACCCTCCCCACCTTAGAGGATGAGACCTTGTGAGTGAATGTACGAAGGTCACAATCATCAACCAAAGAGTTTGGCCTGTTTGCCTGTAGACAGGCTGCTCCTGCCTCTCTGCCCATCCCAACTTATCTCCCCCACCCAACCATGACCACTGATGTAACCTGCCTAAATAACGACCCATCAGCATTCCTTCAAGGTGCACAATCTCTGTAGCTCCAGATGCATGGTTTCTGTTTTTCGTTTGTTCGTTCATTTTACCTCTGCCAGAAAGGATTGTGTTCCTTACATGCCCACGTTGTAGATGGGCAACACATGTTTGCTCCTCTGATTTTGGATCGCATGCTGTTTTCAGCAAGGCATCTCTGGCCAGAAGAACACTTGATAGCCAGGGATGGGCCTTGATGCTTTCCTGGAAAGAGAAGAACGAGATGCTCTCACCCCCCCACCCTCCCACAACCCCAGAATTCCACAAAGAAAAGCCAAGCAGACTGGCAGATGAACCTTACCTCAACACAGGCGGCAGGCAAGCAGCCTCAACTGCACGTGGAGGCAGCAGGCTGGCTTAGGGGTTGCAGGGTAGGTTGTGTAGCTGCCACTCCCCACCTCTGCCTGAGGCACCTGTCTCACTCTGCCTTATGGTGGGGCCAGTCCTGAGTGAAAGCCCAGCCCTAAGCATGTCTCCTGGGAAGCAGCTCGTATGGAAATCGAGGGGAGCTGCTTCCTGCTGAACAGGCTTAGAAGCAAGTTCTGAAACCCTGGACAGCCCCTGCCAGTCTGTGAGTACACTGCTGAGCTATACGGACCGAGTGGTCTGATTAAGCATCTGGCAGCTTCATAGGATCCTATGTACTTTGGAAATGGGGCTAAAACATTTATTTTTCTTAAGGCAACTTGGCTTGATAATAACCATTGCTCTGTATAAAGCTGACCTGTTTTTCACAGATAGGTCCAAATTCCATGATGATGGGCAATGCGAAGCTGTCCCTTTAATGTAAAATGCCTAAGAAGACTCAGAATTCAAAACAGAGAATAGTCAGTTGTGCAATTTCATCCTTGTGAACAAATGAGCAGGTCTTTGCTGTGCCTAGTGGATGCATAGGAACTGGTGCCCTAGCATACGCCAGGCATGTTGAGGATACTATCTCAGTCTTTCTCTGAAATTTACCTCTGCAACAAAATGTAAGCTATGTGTTCTATTAGAGCCAGTGGGTTTGAACAGATCTACATGATTTGCAAGAATCTCCTGTTACGTTCTGGTATTGGCGACTCCCCACACGTACTTGACAAATCAGACCAAATGCCCCAATCTAGCCGAGCATTTTGTTCTCAAAGCCAGCCAAATGCCTATGGGAAGCCCGTCTAGAGGACATGAGCCCAGCAGCACCTGCCCCCCGCCAACTCTGTGACATAATCCTGCAGCAAACTGAGAATTTGCGCCTGCTGAACTTCTGCCATATAGCTGTTCAGGGCACAAGAGCGCCTTAAAAAACAAAACAACAACAAAAAACAACAACAGACAGTTCAGCACCCCTCTTCCTTTCCATGATTAAATCCTCAGCATTTTGAAGTTCACAGGATTGCCTTAGCCTTATGTCCACCTACATAAAGGAGAGGCATCTAGGAAACTTTTGCAGTACATTTCTGATACAGCAAAACAGAACCAGTTTCTTTTTTTCTTTTTCTTTTTCCTAACCAACCAGCCACACAGGCAACACAACTAAATGCCAGCCAGAGTAAAGAATTTTTTAAATGAACTAAGGCAACAAATGCACACACACATGTGTGTGTACCACTTGAATCAATCAATGCTAAAATAATAATCAAATTGCAAATAAAGCCCACATCAATAAAGCTAACTATGTTGCAGCAGACAATCTAATACAGTAAATCTCATTTCGGTGAAAAATGATAGGGGAAAATGTATCTGAGATATCCCCACGCAATGCTAGCAATTATCTTGCTTTATATTGTATGCACCCTACCCTAGCAAACATTTTGAATGCAAGACCCTCTTTAATCTTTCAATCTATTGGAAAATGACACATCCTGTAAATTGGTGTCCCCCTCGCCCCATTTTGTATTAGCCGCAGCAGACAAAACTTGGGAGCAATTCCCTGAACTGTGAAGGCTGCTCACTTTGCAGTCTTGTCGCTGCTCAGAGTTTCCTTCCTTCTTACAGAAGGGAGAATGACTAGGGTAGTATTATACACTTGCTAAGCCAGTCTCACAGAAGATTTAGAGGTGTGTCTAACCATATCTTTGCAGCAGCCTCCCAAGTCAGGCTAAGAACAAAGGAACCTCTATGCACTGTGACTGATCTACAGAACAACAGAGGGGGTTGTTGGGCCTGGACCCCAGCCTGTGCCAAGGAGACACCAGCTGTTGGAATCTGTGAGGAAAGGGCTGGGTCTGGTGTTCTTTTCATTCCTCTTGCAGCTGCAGCTTCTAATTTGGATGTCAGCAAAGATAGGAACAAGGGTGGCACTCTTTAAGCAAGCACTATTTAGGAATAATCCCACAAAGGAGATATCTGCACACTGTTTTCGATCGGATAAAATCTCCCTGAATGAACCAAACCTTAAAAAATCCAATCCAAATTCAAACAGATTTAAAGGTCAAGGATGAAACTGAAGGAGGTTCAGGATGAAATCCATGGTCACCGATGGCCATTGATGAGAGGAGATGAAGTGTACTTTTAAGACCAGGAAGAGAATGGAAGATTGCAAAGTTACAGAATAGAGGTCACTGTTTTGCTTTCAGGCACAAGTCAGCAGCCTGCAAAAGCTACATCAGAACTGGGCAGGGATATCATTGGCGATAAAATTTGTAGGGGTTTGCTTTCTAGAGTGGCCAGAGTGAAACACCAGAACTTTAGGGTTAGAATATTCTGGAAACCCTCCAATATTTCTCCGATGAAAATAGGGATGTCATATTCAATAATAATATTTATATCCTGCCCATCTGACTGTGTTGCCCCAGCCACCCTGGGCAGCTTCCAACCTATATAAAAACATAATAAAAATTTAAACATCAAAAAACCTCCCTATACAGGGTTGCCTTCAGATGTCTTCTAAAGGTTGTATGGTTATTTATCTCCTTGGCTCGGGGGTCGTATAACTCCATACCCGCCAACATTTCTCCAGTGAAAATAGGGGTGTCCAAAAGGAAAATCATGACATTCCAGAATCAAATAAAAAAACAGGTTGGCTTATACAAATGTGGGATGTTCCCTGGAAAATAGGAACATTTGGAGGGAAGGGGTCGTTCATTATAACTTGTGAGATGAAACTAACATAAAATAACAGTAACCACCCATTTTAATCTCTACCCATCCCCAAAACCCAGTATGGGGTATCTAATGACCCTGTATCCCTGAGATCCCAAGAGAAAAATTCTAGCTAGCCCATGGCTAAGAAAAACCTCTCGGCAACTTGTTTTAATGGTACTCAGGGATTGTGCAGGTCCCGCTGCACCGTGGGAAAAACAATCCATTTTAAGGGCTACCATTTCCTATGGGTCTTGCCAATGAGATTGCCAATTGAACGGGGGCAGGGGAAGGAGGGCTTTGTGCGTTTAATAGAGGCTTATTAAGTGCAGCACGACAGCAAGCATCATTACCTAGTGCCTGTACATTATGCTGCTGTTAAATGCACAGCTACAGTGCCTACTTTATAAACCATAGCTGGCTCTGAGCTCAGCTTTTAAAAAACCCAACTAAATTGCAGTTCTTTGCAATGCATATTTTGCAAATGCACATACCGGTATACTTGTTCTGATTAAGTAGGGTTGCCATGTTTCAAAAGCTAAAATTCCTGTTGAGCTTTTTTTTTTTTTTTTTTTTTTAGGAAGACCCCAAATTTTTGAGCTTTTTTTGTTTTTCGTTTAAGGAAGCCTTCCTGAAAAATAGTGAATTTAAGCATTTTGGAGCTTTTTCCATTGCGCTTTTTGCGCTTCAGCAAAATTACCCCTGACATCATTTTTTCAGCCAAAAAACAGGACATGTCAGGAATATTTCCTATGTATGGCAAGCCTGTATTAAGACATGGGAAGTAGCTTAGCGTTTCCTTACTGTGGCACAGTTGCCCATTCTCCCACTGCAAGGGCATGGGATAGGATTTCAGTACGTACTACTTCCAGTCAGCCTGTAAATGTTTTGCGACACTGCCTGTTATTATTGCTAACTCAACCCTTGCCCCTCAAGGTCTTTAAGCAGAGTCTGGCCAGCCATCTGCTAGGAATCCTGCATTGCAGCTCCTGCATGGAGCAGTCGGTTGGACTGGATGAGCCAAGGGTCACTTGCTGCAAGTCTGTAATTCTCTGTCACTTTTTATTAGAGCTGTGCACACAAATAGCCTGTCAACATTCTCCACCCTCAGCACAGAAACTGGAGGGAATCCAATTGAATTTCTGCAGGGGAAGGGCAAATCTTTCATCAATTTTTTTCTCACGTTTCACAGAGGTAGTAGCACAGCTTCTTCCTCCCCCCCCCCGGGAGTCCCCCCCCTTTCACAGCCACTGCAAGTCACAACAGCAGCAGCTGTGTTGACAGCCCAGCCACCATTTTGTATCCTCAACAATGCCCCTGGAACCGTGTGTGTGTGTGTGTGTGTGTGTGTGTGTTTTGGTGGGGGGTGGTGGTGACTAGAGGTGAGATGGTGACCACCACAAATATGACAGAGAATGTTGGGAGGAAAGTCTGCAAAACTGCCTCCTTTTCCTAGGGGGTTAAAGAAAAAAGCAATAGATTTTATTTTATTTTTACATGAAAAAAGCCTGATGAGAAAATTTGGCTCAGCTCAGCATTGTATACAATGCTGCCATCATCAGCTTGACAAAAATCTGAAATATTGGTCCAAGGCATTTCCAAATGGCTGCTAGCCATGATGGCTATTTTCTACTTTATGCCTCTGAATACCATCTTCCAGGATATCACAGATGGAGAGAGTGCTGCAGTGCTCCGGATCTGCTTGTGGGCTTCCCATGGGTATCTGGTTAACTACTGTTAGAGCAGGATGCTAAACAAGATGGGGCTTTAGGCTCTCCTTATGTTCTTACATCAGACCACTGGTCTATTCTGGCTCATTATTTCTGAATCTTTGCTGCATATCATGCATTAATGTGTGGTTATACCATTAGGGTTACACCTGCTTCATTAGCAATCATAGGCCTGGTTTCTACACAGGCACCATGCCTGCTGCGCATGGTATGGCATAGCTATACAACCAGATGGCTGCTGAAACACTCTCCCACCAAAAACAAGGTAGGAAACAGGCTACCTGCTCAGATGACTGCACCACAGTTTAAGCGGTGAGAATACAATGGTGTTCATGCTTTGCTGGCAGACTATGTATGAATGGAATCATAGGAGAGTATTTCAACCTGCCCTTAGGAATGATATATTTGCCTAATGCAAGGTTTGCCAACCTTGAGTCTCCAGCTGTTTTTGGACTACAACTCCCATCATCCTTAGCTAGCAGGACCAGTGGTCGGGGATTATGGGAATTGTAGTCCAGAAATAGCTGGACACCCAAGTTTGGGAAACCCTGGCCTGATGCCTTGCTAGTCTTCTGTACCAGAATGTAGTCATTCTACAGCCAAGTCTACCTCAGGTCTATTGGCATTTAATTTGGCGAATGTTTCACTCAAAGCAGGGGTGTAGTTATTCCAATGTTGTTGGACGCCATCTCCAATCATTTCCAGCCAGCATGGTCAGGAATCACGACTGCTGGGAGTTGTGGTCCAACAACACCTTGAGGGCCACAGGTTAGTCACCCCTGACTTAAAGCTTGCTCATCACAGACAGTTAGAAGAAGAAGAAGAAGAAGAAGAAGAAGAAGCATTCCATCACCCCTTCCCATTATGATTTCCATGAGATGTTTCGGACTGCAACTCCCACCATCTGTAACAACTGGCCATGGAGACGGGATGATAGGAATTGGAGTCCAAAACATCTGGAAGGAACCTAGAAAGCAACCTTCAGGCCTTTCTGTCCATTTCTTTGGGCTTACCCAGAAGCGGGGAAGTCCATGCATTTGCATGGTGACAAATATTGATATAGTTTATTTTTGTAACCAAACAGAATGAATGTCGACGGCAGATGTCCTGTGGCATATTGGACTCTTGAAATAATTTCAAGGGGAGGGAGAGGGAGGGAGGGAGGGAGAATGTATTTGTATACATGAATAAGAAATTATCTCAAATTTTTAATTTTATGTCAAGTCTATCAAATATTGCAAAAGACTGAACTACTAGATTCCTCCAGAAAGAATTTGGGAATAATGCACATATGTTTTTCATCTGTGGCACAGAGTTCTAAAATCTTCTGTCAGGATCTACTGTTGCAGTGACATCTCTCTTTCAGTATTCTGTAACTAGGAAAATGGGACACCTCTCCCAGAGAACTCACTGGTTGTCATTGTGTTAATATTGTAGGATCATGACTGTGCATTTGTCACGCTTACCTGAGGCATAATTGGTGTCTGCACTAGCAGAGTGTAGAGGCTGAGAGGAGCTCTAGCCTAGGCAGATGCTAGTTCAAGCCTTAACTCAGCCACTAACTGACTGACTAGGTTGCTTTTTAGGCAAATAACCGTTTTCCCCAAATCTCTCTCTCACACACCCACAATCAGCAGTATGATATCAATAATACTGATTGACATTACAAGGCTATTGTAATGTTTGATGTTCCTGGCATTAAAATTTTGAACTGGAGTGGTTCAGAGCATGCTGCTTGGAAGCTGGAGAAATAGAGTTCCCAACCCAACCAAGATTAATGGATTTAATTCTGCTTTTAAATTCTGAGCTAAAAAAAAAGAAGAACACATTAGAAGAGCACGTTTAAATTTGGCTTTGGAATTTTGCAAATTTGAAAAGAATGACTAGTGAAACTGAGGAAATTGCTGATTTTCATACATTTGCAATTCTTTGTTTCAGCTGTACATTCTACCCCTTTGTATTCAGTATTTATTTAAATGGGCACATGCTTCCGCTTGCTGAATAACACGAAATCTTGATAAATCCATTTTACCACTTATCAAGTAAAGCCATATTTTGTATTTTAGACTCTCCCTCTCCCCCCACCACTTCAGTTTTACAATGGAAAAACCTTTTATCCATGTGATTGTACTTTTACCCTCTGCATGCTAAAAGACGAAGATTGTAGTATATATTGCAAATTTTAAAAAATATGCTGATTATGCCGATTGCAAAATTATTTTATCAGATTGTAATGAACCATAATAAAACTCCAACATAAATTGGATTAGTCTTTTTTATTGGCTGTTGAGTTGGTTGTGGGTTTTATTATTATTTTATTATTCTTTTATTAAAAAATTATTTATACCCTGCCCTCCCCGGCCAGAACCGGGCTCAGGGCGTCTAACACCAATAAAATAACAATAAAATATAAAAGAAAAAGAAAAAACAGTTTATTAAAATAAGGGTTAAAATACAATTTAAAATGCAGTCTCATTTTAGTAGAAGCCCATAAATCAAAACCATAAGGGAAGGGAAACATAAGGGACAGACTGAGTCCAAGCCAAAGGCCAGGCGGAACAGCTCCGTCTTGCAGGCCCTGCGGAAAGATGTCAAATCCCACAGGGCCCTGGTCTCCTGTGACAGAGCATTCCACCAAGTCAGGGCCAGTACTGAAAAGGCCCTGGCCCTAGTTGAGACCAATCTAACCACCTTGTGGCTCGGGACCTCCAAAGTGTTGTTATTTGTGGATTTATCAGTTGGATTTAAAGTGCTGGGTTAATTGCTTTCCCCATTGTTTTAAACTACACATGTTCATCACTGGAAAAAACATATTTGAGTTTCGGAATTATTATTTTTACTCATAACTCAGAGATGAGTACTCCAATTTAACGTTTGTAGATCTCTGGGAAAACATGTTGTCGTCCTCTGGAAGGGCTCAATGCCCAGAATCTCCAGGTACGGCTGATAGTGTATGTGTGCCTGGGGAGCCCACTCTGCACCCCGACTTTTTAGTGTGTAATAAACTAAGCTAAACAGACCAATGGTCCAAGTAGGGTTGCCATCTCTCGTCTGTAGTCTGAAGCAGTGTCCTGGGAAAAATTGGCAAAATGTCCAGAAAAATCTGGATGTATGCCAAGACATGCCAGCAGTGTTGTTTTTGCTGATTTTCCTTAAAAAAAAAAAAGCTCCGGATTTTCACTTTTTGAAATATGGCAACCCTACATTTCAGAGCAAGAAGAAATGATGCCTCCTCAAAAACTGGACATTGCATGTCAAGGTGGAACAAGAAAATTGGGTCCAAGGATCTTTGCCACGGGCATGATTATCCTCAGCTTCCAATTGATTCATTCCATTTTTTTTAGCCCCACCTGTTTCCAAGGGGAGGTGAAGAAGAACGTGTGATATCCTCTGCAAAACTGGAGAATGATTTTTATTAAATTTTCACATAGACATATTATTTACACATCTGATTATTGCATCTTATTTTTCATAGTTATATAGAGATGGTTTCTGAACTATTTGTTACTTCAAAAAAAGGGGGGAGGAAGGAAAAAGGAAAAAAAGAGAAAAGAAAAAGACTTCCCCACTTCCTTCTTCTGTTGTTTTTGTAGTCATTCTTAATTTGCGCAGTTTGGACCTTCCTTATTCAATTGATCATTTGACAATTCTACTATTCCAGTAGTTACAATCTTCTAGATAGCCATTTCCATATTTTCACCATTATGTCTTTCATAAAATATCCATGTACTCAATTTATGTCCAATATCTATACATTGTATTGCCTTGTTATTTCCTTTATATTTTTCCCAATAAAAAGTATTGTTGTTTATCGTTTCGTAGTTGTTATCACTTTTCTCCATTGTCTCTTACATATAGTGTCGATGTATTTTAATTATATCTATCAACCATACATTGTATTTTTCTTTCATTGTTCATTCCCAATAAAGAATTTTAAAGTTTAGTTATGAGTTTCAATTCAGCCTACTGATATTCTCATATTCCATACATCTTATCCATATACATCAGAAATTTTCCCCATTCCCTTTCATATGTTTCGTTACCTTGCTGTTGAATTTTGATGTTAATTTAGCTATTTCTGTATACTCCACCATTTTCTGACGCCATTCCTCCATTGTTGGAATTTTTTGTTGTTTCCAAACCTGAGCTAATATTATTCTTGCAGGAACAATTTTACATCATTTTTCTCAATGTCCAATTTTATTGTATATCAAAATAAATTATGTATCATCCGCTATACTCTCCTGATCTTGTACTTGCTTCTCCACATCAGAATCCTCTTCCACTCCTTCTATCTTTCCCAGCTCTAGCAAACCTCTGCATTTCTAGTACTGTATCGGTTTTAAACTTTTTATCCTTGTAGCAGAATGATACTCCCTCGGGATATTCCCACCTAAACCTTATCCTGTTTGCTGTCAGGTTCCTTGTCAACTTATAAACATTTCTTTTGCATAACAACCAATTTGGGATATCTCTAAAGACTACTACTGGTTTGCTGTCAACGCTCCATTTTAACTCTCTACTTTTCTTCAAGATTTCATTTTGGGCCTCCAGAGAGTTCAATGTAACCAAACAGTCTCCTGGATATTTTTTGACCTTCCTTGGAGGGGACTAACCTTGATTCTAAAAACATTAATTATCAGATCATCCACTTCTTCTACCTTCATGTCTAACAGTTTTGCTAATTCATTGATTATTTTTTCTCTTAGATTTTCACCCTCTATCTCTACTATACCTCAAAATTTCAAGTTCTGGGCTTTTTGATTCATTTCGACCAACGCCAAGTTATCTAGCATGGACTCCTGTGTTTTAATAATCTCCTCTATCCGCCCCTTCAATTTCCCCCCTTCTTTTTTATTTTCTCTCACATCTCTTTGAACCCGTTTTGTTTGTTCTTCAGCTGTGTGTATCTTATTATTCAATTCCTTCATTTGACCTGATAGTTCTGTTGCTAGTTCTACCAGTTTCCCTCCAATGTTCTTCTCACTTTCTTTCATCTTTCTCCTTATTTCTCTTAATTCTGCCAATATTTTTGCCATATCCCCTTCTCCTTCTATATCTGCCTTTGATAACCTTCTTTCACTTGATGTCACAGCTTTTGCTCCTTTGTGAGGCATGTTTGAAATTGGTCCTATCTCTCTGTGTTAATTAATTTATATATTTTACCCTCAGCGCGTGAAAGATAGGCGTGCTCTGGTCCATGGGGTCACGAAGAGTCGGACACGACTGAATGACTGAACAACAACAACACCCTCAGCGTCCACTAGAGGTTGCCTGTTTTTCCACAATTCCTTAAACAGCACACACAGTTCTTGTGGTTCTTATAGTTCTTACCGTCAATTATTGAAACAATTATAAACAAAACAACATTCAAGCCTTGCAGAATTTCCCCTCTCAGTTTTCCCCCCCTCCAAGTTCACAAAGTTCACAGAGAAATATGAGTTTTACTTGGCTAATTCTCTTCTCGATGTCTTGTGCTGTCGTCTTCCCTGTATACACGAGGGGTAAAAGTCCTGCTCTCCTTTATCCCTTCACGCGGGGGTTAACAGGCAACTCCAAATGAAGCAGAGAGTAGGAGGAAATACAGTTCAAAGTAGCATACAGCAATTCAAAGTAGCATAGAACAGTTCAAAATAGCAGTCTCTAATGTGTATGTATTGGAGACCGGCGTACAAAGTATTCCGAAGTAATGATACAGTATAGATACAGTCTCGAACCCTGAGGTAAACAAAACGTTTTTAAGTCCCAAGAACAAGTACAACAGTTCAGCTTATTTGATACTTCCCCTCCACCCCATCCGATATTCAGCTTTTTCACCTTTTCACATTCCTCAGCAGTTCCTTCCTGTCTATCTCTCTCACAACTCGGCGTCCTGCGCCATTATTCCTCACAGTGCCCAGGAGGCTCCCCTCAAGGCCGTACCTTTCACCACTCCCGGTTCTCCTTTTATTGCCTTCGTTTCCCTCCTCCTTCTTTGTTCTCCGAGATACCAGGGGTAAACCTTAAATTTCGGGGTGCTTCTCCGCTTCACCCGTGGAGCTAGTGGCAGCGCTTTTGTAGGGCAGAGTGAATCCTTGCGCTCACGACTGCAATCCCGCTCCCACCAGACTCTTCAAAAACAACCAGCGAGTCTGGTATCTGAGCCGGAGAGTCGCTTTGGAATGCCGCCGGATACTCAGTCCCTGGCAAGACCTCTTTTTACCCTTACAAAAGCTCAGGGCTCCTCGAAGATCTTGCCCCGCGCTCCTTCCCGGTTGGCGGAGAAACAGAAAGTCCAGAACTTGTTTTCCTTCCAGTATATTTGCTACCAGGCTGGACCTATGAAGCCATGAATAACTTGGGACCCATTTACCTGACACAACACCTCTGCCCAGTTGCTGAGATCTCAGAACAAGCCACTGCCTATGAAAGTCCACCTGGCAGCTACAAGTGAGTGGAGACATTTCCATCATGGCTCCCACCACTGTGGGGGTGGGGGAGGCAAATGACCTTGTTGAGTTTTCAGCACTTCCTATACTGGTTCACTCAGGCTTTTGCTGGTCACTCATATCAAGCCACTGATAATTTTTCAGCTACTGTGATTTGATTTGATTTGATTTGATTTAGCTGCTGTGTTTTAGTTATTTACTGTACATATTGGTTTATACTGGACTTTTTATTGTATTGGTTCTTATGTATTGTAAAACTGGCTTGGGATTTTTAATGAACAGCATTCATTTTAAATAAAGAAATAATAAATTTATTTCCATAATTGCTCTTGACTTTCCAGTCCCTCTTCCATCCTGCACTGCACTGAGTTCAACACACTGGTTGGAAGAGAGGGAGAGCAAGGCAACTGTTGTATGCTCTGCATTTATTTTATTCTTACCAAACTCTGGAATTTTGTGTGCCTCTGTGTTTTTTAATTAAAAAAGAAAATGAATACCAGGTGCAGCGCCACTTCTGCCACTACCCCCCAAATCCCAATCTCTAACTGAAATTCAGCTGGAAGGGAAACAAAGCAAGGCTGTAATCTCAGATCAATTACAGAATGGAACTGAGGAAATCCTCTTATCCCTAGTTTTTAATGCTTTTGCCACATCTTTTGGGAATTACTTCTTGACCCACAAGCTTAGGGTCACATTACACTTCCCCATTGTTCAAAAAAATGTGGAATTATCCCGGGAATACACCTGTTAGCTTCACAGAAGAAAAACAGATTCACACCCAAGAGGACAAAGATTTGTCTCAGGTCTCATAAGCAGAATATTCAAAGCTTCTGCAATCTCCTCTTAGCCTAAGGCTTACTATGTGGAAATAATAAGAGCTGCCATGAGCTGTGGACACAATACACTTTGCAGTGCCTTCGCTGTGCTTCCTCACTTGATCCACTCATTTATTAGATTTCTATGCTGCCTTTTTGACAAGTGGTTTGCAATTCTGAAACATGAAAACAAACACATTATATAAAATGCAGAGGGACAGAGTCCTCTCAGGCCAGCTGGGAGCTGATGGTACGTGTGCTCCCTGGCCCGGACTCCCTGACCTCTGCCTTCCCTGAGGGCAGCCCCAGAACTGACCCAACAGTTCTTCTCACTGGCCATGGAAGGTTCTTCATGAGCTGATGGGGTGTTTGTTTCCTCTTGTCCATATAAAGCAAGGCAAATGTGTACCAACACAAAGGTCTCCCTTTGGTACAAAAATGAATGTTTAAAGCACAACAGTGTCACATCATTTGGCAGTGGGGATGATCCGAGACGCATGACCTGTGACCTGCTTCTCTGCCTTCAGATGACAATTCATGTTGGTGGTTCCGCCTTTCCACCCCAACATTCCTCTACTTCCTTTAGACACATGACCAAACCAGCAGGCACATTCTGCCCAATTCTACATGTTTCCTTGAGCTCTATTTCATCATCATCATCATCATCATCATCATCAGTAACTGCTTAGGTGTCAGTATTACACCTGGGCATTGGTAAGTCTTCAAGAACCGCTGTTTAGAGCTCTATTTTAAAATTTTGAGCCTCGCTCCTACCTGCCTACACCTGGGCATTATCAGGCATTTGCAGGTCTTCCAGCACTGCTGTTGAGAGCCCTGCTAGTGTTGAGATTCACATTCCAATGCACCCTTTGGGCATGAAAAACAAGTGCAGGCAGGTGAGTTATGGACTAAACTGTTGCTGCTGCTTCCTCTTCAGTTGATGACGTCCTTGGGAGAGAGGCTATTGTTCAATTAAACAGGTTGGTGGGACATTCAGCCTCCATGTAAATTAAAGAAAAAACTCAGTTACCTCCTCCCCACCTCCCCCCCCCCCCGATATCATGGTGTTCACATTGTTCCTGCTTGGCTGGGGCCATGCCATGAATAAGAAAGAAGAAGCTTCACTGAGTGTGTGTTGTTCTTGTTTTGAATGGCACGGGAGCAACTGCAGAACGGAGGAATAATGGTGGCAAAAAACAGATGTGGACACAGGGTGCCTTTGGACTTCCCTTCTCCCTGAAAAAGTCCACAAATTAAAATGTGCTCTTTAGCAGGGATGGTACAGCTTCTCCTGGTGGATTAGGAGCAGAGCTTAGATGCCACACCTAGCTTAAGGTCTCCTATAAACTGGAGTTTATCAACAGGGAAATTGGAGTTCATAGTCATGGTTCATTATCATACCCACTGTCTTACATTGCCTATCCTAAATTTGTGATAGGACCAAATAACAATAGATAAAACCCCAGAGTTTACAAATGTATCCTTGTTACCAAACTTGCACCCTGTGCATAACTGTGGATTAAGTTCTAGAATATAGACAATAATGGAAGGGTTTTATTTTTTTTGGAATAAGATCACCCCTCCAAGTTTTAGTGTGATGAGAGAGAGACTGGATGGGGAGGCTAGTAAACTAGCAACCCTAGCTCCCAATATGCACTGTGCAACTCACCCTTTGCCATGTTTAACATGTCTATGAATGAAATCGGCAAAAATAGGAAGCAGTACAGTCAGCCACCTCTGTATACCAATATATATCTATATATCCTCTGTATATCAACACACCAGCTTCCAGCTCCTCTCTTTCAAAAGACTGCATATATATATATATATATATATATATAGGTTTGTGGAAACGCTAACAGAGGAGAGGGTACTAGAGAACAATGTTGCACACTAGTTCGAAAACATGCCCACCTGTGTGTATGGACAACACTGACAGCAGCTTCAGATGACATTACTGTGTGAATGTGTGCACAACTGGGGGGGAATGCCCCCCTTTTTTCAAAGCCCTAATTGTGCCCACAGTCTTTGTAACAATTGAAACCCGAAATCCAGTACTTGTGACAATTACAGATCCATGCTCCTCGCAGCAAACAACAGTGAGTGTCCGCAAAGAATGAGAGGATGCAGCAGGGAAGAAAGCAACACCCTTTTGTGAATCTCTTACTTGAGTAGCTGTGTCCTTCATCTTAACCACTAGATGTCACCCATGTTCTAAACTTAGGCAGATTTTTTTTTGGGGGGGGCCTACTTCCATAATACCCAACGCAGCCATTCCCGATATATGCATTGAAATTGGTACTTGAGGAACTTTCTAAGTTACCTTTTCAGTACTGGCAACTGAGTATTATTGCCTGTTCTAGAATTCGTAATGTGAGAATGAAAGCCAATTCCTTCTGACACCATCTCAGAAGCAAGTCCCCATTGCATCATTTCCTGTGTTATGGAACGGAAATATTAAGACGATGCTATTTAATTACTTGTTAATTTCAATGGCCAACACACAACTGAGAACTTGAGACTGGCAGCCCATACAACCATATAATAAAATGCTATCCTTTCAGAGTCAGCCCTAACTATTCAGGCATGGTTGAGGTGGCATAGCTCAGCAGGTAGATTCTGATGTACCATTTGGGGAAGCATATTTGCCTTAATTTTAAGGTGGTTTCATTGAGCATTGCTTAGTTGGAAAAAGGGTATTATCTGAGATAGCCAATATACACCAGTCCTTGAGGCTGAAAATCTAAATGGTGCCCCACATGTAAAAGAAACGAAGTCATTCCTATTACGCCTGTAGCACCATTTAGATTTTCAGACTCAAGGACTGAAACATCATGGCTATTTTAGACAATACCCTTTTTCCAAATTATCACCATCGGACAAAACAGGCTTAAATGGAAGGTATAGAAAAGCTTTCTTGAACTTCTAGGGTAAGAGAGTTTTTTTTTTAAGTGGGGAGGGCAAAACCTTCCAATTAATTTATTGCATTTCTGTCTTGTCTTCAAGATGGCATGCCGACGGCCCCCTCGTAGTCTCTTTGCCAGGCACAGGGGTGCTGCAGTAAAGGGGCTCCAGCAAATGCCCTGGGGCCAAGCATGAAAATTCAAGGGGACATTCTCAGAGTCTTATGTGAAGGAACAATTGTTAAGGCAATACTATCACATCACTTAGCTTTGATATAGGGCATTTCAGGATTCAACACACTTCAAAGCACTCTCAGTAATCTCCCATCCACCACTAGCCATTGACTATGCTTGCTGGTTTTATATTATTTTGTATTGTTGGTAGCTGCACTGGGAACCAATTGGTTGACGGGTGGTCTACAAATTGATTAAAACAAACAAACAAACAAACAAACAAACAAACAAACAAACAAACAAACAAACAAACAAACCCCAGAATGAATAAATGCAGCTTGAATTCACAGTGGCTCTGTGCAAAAGACCTGATCAGTACATGGTGGGTCAAGGGAAGCCATTTCCTCTCCCCTTCCATGTATTCATTCTCCTCTCATCATTTGCTGCTCACACAGGGCTAGCATTGTGTCAGAGAGCCACTGAGATGCATTTCTTCCTCCATCACAGGCATCCAATAGTCAGTTCCTCCCTTGACAGCACACGCCACTAATCACAGGCATCTGACTCTTATAATGTAAAAGGAGAAGATAATTTCTTTTCTCTCTGTGTGTGTATATATGCGAGTGAGTGAAAAGGTCAAGGATAATGAAAGCTGCTAATTAGAAAGCATCTGGCTATTCAGACCAGCCACTTCCCTAATGCATACAATACTTTTAATGATGCTCTTGTTCAACAGTACTTAGCCAATTTTCTATAATGCAATAATAAGTCTGATGCTTCCTTGCCAAGTCATAGCAGATGTTTGGAGTTCTGCTGATCGGCTTCCCTGCAGAAGGAAAAAAAAAAACACAGTCACCTTGATTCAGAGTTCATTCGAAGTGCAATTGAGTTGCATCACTTACATCTATAGGGCATAATTTCCTCAAATGTGGTGCCCCAAATGAAAGGGAGTGCAGTCAATGAGGTCTTATCTTGAGCTGAATACAGCCTCTCTGTGTCTCAGGGGATGCTTTCGCATATAATTTGGACGTTTCAGCTGGTCCAGGTGGGGAACTTCAGGCCTGGGGACTTCCCATTCTCTCTATCTGGTCATGGGAACTCTTCCCAGACGATGCTGTTACTATTTTTTAAAATTAGTTTCATTAAATTTCTATTCAATTCTTTTTTCTTTCTTTTTAATTTTTTTTTATTAAGAAAAATTTAAATCCATACATTTTGTCAGTATTACAACCAAATACATTATCCCCCTTTCCCCCCTCCATCTCCCTCCCATCCCCTCCCTCTCCCACCCTCTTCGGACTTCCCTCAGCTCCCCCCTCTGATTTACTTATTCATACTGCCAAGCTTGTAGGTTCAATCCTCATATGGGGCAGCTGCATATTCCTGCATTGCAGGGGGTTATTATTATTATTGTTATCATCATCATCATCATCATCATCATCATCATTATTATGTCACCCATCTAGCTGGGTTTCCCCAGCCACTCTGGGCGGCTTACAGCATATAATCAAATACTAAAAACTTCCTGAAACAGGGCTGCCTTCATATGTCTTCTAAAAGTTTTATAGTTCTTTATCTCCTTGACACCTGAAGGGAGGGTGTTCCACAGGGAGGGCGCCTCTACCAAGAAGGCCCTCTGCCTGGTTCCCTGTAACTTCGCTTCTCATAGGGAACCAGCAGAAGACCCTCAGAGGAGGACCCCAGTGCCTAGCCTGAGTGATGGGGTTGGAGACGCTCCTTCAGGGCTTGGACTACATGGTCCTCCAGGTCCCTTCCAACTCTTCAATTCTATGAATCCTGAAAAGCAGCACTCCACACTGGAACAGTTTGTTGCAGATCCCTCCTTAATGATCACCTCTGAAATATCCCCCAAGCTCCTAGAAGTCCCTATTTGTCCTGTGCACAATCACCTTTCCACAAGAGAGCTCTTTTATTCTGGTTTCTTCTTCCTTTTGCACTGCTGACAGCGGCCTTTCATTCACGGAATTACAGATGGCATTGGATAGAAGTCCTGCTCCCACTCAGGCTGTGAAATTCCAGACTGTGAGCGACTAGTTGTTGTTTCTCGTTCTGTAGCTCCATATCATTGCTGAGGTTGAGTATCCAACTGGTACGTTGATGCTTCGGTGAGTATAATTATGGTCATATATACCTCCAGTTTTATAGCTTAATATCCTCTAAGTACTTATATACCTTTATACAGGTAAATACAAGACCCTTCAGAGTCCCCCCCCCCGCACTATGAACTGAGGCATATAAGCAGGGCCGTCTCGTCCATTTGGGCTGGTGGCGCGGTGCACCAGGGCGCCGGGCCCCCAGGGGCGCCCCCACGAGCCCGCCGGCATACCGGGCGCCCCCTCCCCAACCCAACCCCACGGGCGGGTGGGCGTTCGCGCGCCGGCGGCACCGCCCCGTCTTCGAGCGCAGTGAGTGGGGGGGAGTAGTGCGGCCCTGCCGGCGGCCTCCCCCCGCCCCCATGGACGGCCAGGTGCTTGCACCACCAGCGCTCTCCCCCAGACGCCCTGGACGCATGGGGGCGCCGGAAGGATCGAGCCCACCGACATACCGGCCGCCCCCCTCCCCAACCTGCCCCCGCCCCCAAGGACAGGCTGTTGGCCAGGAGCTTGCGCGCCAGCGGCACAGCCGCTGCCGCCCATGCCGGTCCCCAGCGGGCTGCGAGCCATCCGCCCTCGCCTCCCGTCCCGGGAGCACTGGAAGGGCGTGCAGAGCCCCGCGCTGCTCCAGCACCACGCCCCTCATCCCCTGCTCGCCCACCCCCACTCCCGAGGGGCAGCAAGCACAAGAGGGAGGCAGCGGAGAGGTGATACGCCAGGGGCACCGGAGGGATCACTGCGCCACGGCGGCCGATCTCCTTAAGACGGCCCTGGATATAAGCATGGCCAGAGAGAGGGAATTTTCAGTAGTGGCACCCTAGTTATGGGACAGGCTCCCCGTAACTTGGCCATCTTGTGCCATCTTTGCAGTACTTTCAGCCCCAAGTGAAGACCTTTCTGCTACACCAGGGCTTTTAAATAATTCATGTAATCTGGACTTCTCCGTTTCGAATTTCTATTTTAACTTTGGGAGTGCAGTGTGGGAGTTGTATTTTTGTTGCATGGCTTCTGATATTATGGTTTTGCTTCCCAGACAAATTTATGTTATGGTGTAGGCAACACAAATGCCATAAACAAAATGCAATAAAATCTATAAATAAGTTAATTGGGCACAGTCCACCAAGGTCTACATGTGGACACCCCTCTGGACCTCATTCATTTCGAGAATGCTGGGAAGAAATCAACACACAGGGGGCAGTTGGTATTTCTAAAATGGCTGATTTCCATGAGATTTGTTCTTTATCTTAGCTTCTTTAAAAGAAAAGCAATTGTTCAAAATATAATAGAATCGAGGGAATAAACAGATTCTCTGCAGCACTGAACTTTTTTTTTTTGAACAGAGTTTCTAAAGCACTCAAATCCATATTCATATCTGGAACAAATCTCGGCGTTGCATCAGATTTTGAAGGATGTCTCCCAGATGGCTCTTATGGATTCTTGTTTTTCACCGTACATAAAACATATTTTCCTTGCAGCACAGTTTTTTTATCAGCAACATTCCAACAACCCTCGTTGGATGCCTTTTTGCAGTTCCAATTAAACAAATTAGCACTAGCAATAAAGGCCCGTTTACTTGTAAGCTGGGAGTTTCTTAATTACCCACACATGAAATCTTTTTATTTGCTGCTGGTTATTTTCTGCAAATGCTTTGTTTGAAAACCCTCAGTATCCAATCTGGGCACAAATGAAATAATGAATTGGGCCACTTTGGGATGTTCATTTTGAACACACTGGAGAGGAGGCAGTGGAAGAGAGTGCTGAGTTACTGCGTAATGGGGAATACAATGCTTGTTCTGTCATTTTCTAAGAAAGGTGAAACACAAACAAAAATAAGCATGTATTTTCAAGCAAATGACTTGCCACTGCCAGCCCACACAAACGGTCGAGTCCTTCTGGAGTTTGATTGCACATGACTCAGTCACAGTCATCCTTCACGCAAAAAAAATAAACACATGCTGGGGGCTGGGGAGCATATATATGTGAAGCAATATCCAACTTGAAGTTCCAGAGTGAGTTCTCAAAATTGAAGGCATTAATTTAAATGAATCATAGGTAATTAAGGATGGAAGTGCAATAGAAGCATCTAAACATACTTTTAAAACAAGCTATGTCATTCAGCTTCCCATAACAAAGGAGAACACACATCTCAAGCCAGCAATTCTTGAGGAGCAGGTCACCTTAACAGACTATATTCATGCAAAATTATAGCACACAGAGAGCCATGGGCAGAAACTGTAGCTCAGTGATTGAGCACGTGCCATGCAGACAGAAGGTTCCAGGATTAATCCCTGGCACCTTCAGTTTGATGGGCCACGTAGCAGATAAATAGGAAATGTCACTGTCTGAGACACTGTAGAGATGTTGCCAGTCAAAGCTGAATAGAAAATACAGTGGTACCTCGGGTTAAGTACTTAATTCGTTCCGGAGGTCCGTTCTTAACCTGAAGCGTACTTAACTTGAAGGACCACTTTAGCTAATGGGACCTCCTGCTGCCGCCGCGCCGCCAGAGCACAATTTCTGTTCTTAAGCGGAGTTCTTAACCTGAAGCATACTTAACCCGAGGTACTACTGTACTGAGCTAGATATAGTCTGACCTGGAGTGATGCTGTAGTAGTGTTCGCTGTAGGTCCCATTTGCACTGTGCATTTAAAGCAGTATCATACAATTTTAAACAGCCACAGCTTCCTGCCAAGAATCATGGGAACTTAATTTTGTTAAGGTTGCTGAGGGCAGTCAGGAGACCCCTATTCCTCTCAGAGGCACAAGTCCAAAGCTGGGGCTGATTGTCAGACCACTCTGGGAATGGTAGCTCCGTGAAGAGGAAAGGAGTCTCCTAATAACTCTCATCAGCCTGTACAAACTACAGCTCCCAGGATTCTTTGGGGGAAGCCATGGCTGTTTAAAGTGGTATGATGCAGCTTTAGATGGGCCTGAGAGGATGAGGAAGCTTGTATCCCAGTCCAACATCCCCACTGCCACCATGGATGGTACTTTATTTTCCCTCTGCCCTTTAAACTCTGGAACTTATTTACTAGCCCAGCTGGGTATAAGGTAATTTCCTACATCCCCATCACATCTCCTCTGAATGTCTTGCTTATGCTGGCATAGGAGATGCAACACCTGCAATGAGGTCCCTTTCATGCCTTACTGCACTAACATTTCTTCTGCTATTTGCCAGCTGCAGAAATACGTCAGAGAAAGAAGACTGCGGTCAGGGAAGTTGTAGATCTCTGTAATATCAGAATTACTGAAACAGACAAATCCATATAGGCCTCTTCAGGGGACAAGGCCTCCTTGGTCTCTAGACTACATATGCAAGTAAATCTGATGGCAATGGCATGGGAGAATACTGAGGTGGTTGCCTCAAGTCAGACACCTTAAAAACAAAAAACAAAATACTCCCACAATACAGTAAACTTACACATCATGGAGAAAACTCTACCCCAATCCTTTGCCTGCTGTTGGCTTTCTATCTGTAGGGTTACCTACAACAAATTTACTTGGGTATTTCTATTTATGCACCATCTATATATCTACACCAGTATGTTCTATCTATTTATATGGTATATATTTACCTATTTGTGTAATATCTGCTGCAGTATTTATTTGAGTACCTCCATTTATGGTATCTCCATTTATGATTTCCTGCAGCAAATCTCTTACTTGTTTTATTTGTAAATAATGGGGAGAATTTAAAGCAAATTCATTACCTACTTAGGACTCAGCTAGACTGGTAAAGAAAAAGCGTTTTATGTGTGTTGTATATGCAATATAGCATTCTGACACCAGATGGCGATGCAGTCCCATTTTTCCTCTGCCTGTTTTCTGTGTTTAAATTTACAGCACTTTAAACTGAAATGCTTCTTTGATGTGTCTAGATCCAGCCCTAGAGTCTGAAGCGGTACCGTCCAACCTGCCACATCAGCCTTCTGTTACCTCATCTTGTTCCATGTACAGCAGAGCTGCATTGTCTATTGAAGTGTGCCTCCCTGCTAGTCTTTCTATATTTCCATTTCTGCATCTTTGGAAGAGTGGGCAACTTCCATATTCTGAGTGTGCTTGGCTGTCTTTCTCCTCTTTCCAAGAAAGGATGTGTTGTCTCATTTCCCCAACCCAACCCCCCCTAGTTTCCCCCACTCATTAACAATGATAAATTACCTTGTTTTTCAGACATAGGGACTTGGGTGCTATTTTCAGTTCAGTGTCATCATTGCCCAAGGCAGCCAGATGTTTCTGACATTGTGTGTGTGTCAGATTGCTTTTGCTGTGCTTCTTAATGAAAGCTTTCTTTTTTTGCAAAACGTTTCTTTGCTGTGGCCTCTCCAGTTGCTTCAAGACTCCAGAGTTGTTGCTTGATTGCATTACCAGCTACTCAAGATTCCAACAAGCAAACTTTATTCAGTACAGAAACAGAACTCAGTACTCAGTATTGAAACAGTACAAAAACATGTGGCACGTTGTTCTAGCTCCGGTGCAGGAGTTTATAGCTACTTGATAAATGTTACAAACAAACAAACAAATAAATAAACACACACACAAATGGATATATGATAAAGCCAATAGATTTCCCTGAGTATTACAACAAAAGACATCTTGTGAGATTCCTGTGGGATGGAGAGACCCACCTTCCCAGCCTGTCCTCCTTATCAGAATTTATCCAAGTCCCCTGCCATTAGTTTAGTTTCCGCCATTTTTTCTCCCTTCCATAGGCTTTCGGCCAAAGTTCATGTGACTTAGAAAAGGCAAGCCACTGTGATTTCCTCCATTCTGTCCCTGTTACATATTCCCAACCACATCATCTTTGGCTATATAATACACTGAAGAATGTGCAAATATTTCCCTACGAAATGCCATTCAGATAAGCAAATCCTAAAAGCAAATACACTTTGGAAACTGTCAGAACTGTCAGAATTTAAAACAGTTGTTATAAATTACATCACACTGCCTTATTATTATCTTGGAGCAGATTACAGAGCAGTATAAACTCAAACTAGTGTACACAGGTGAAAGCAAATATTAGGTTTCCTCCTAGCCACAGCCGCAGTACAGAATACAACTGAACAAGCTAAATTGGGGGAAGAAGTAGAATATAAACAACTGATGCTCAGCCTTTGCTGTTCTGTGACCTTATGTTCCCAGAAAAGAATATGAACAGCGTGAGACCTGCCTTCCCTCTAGCATACAGGGTTATTTAAAAACAAACACACAGCGTCAATCCCTGTACAGGGAGCAGAGTGTACAACGGCACTCGTAGAATCGTTGGCATTTGTCTATTTCGGGAGACAATGGAAGAGTGCCCTTCTCAGCAAAGTCAAACTGTTGGAAGGTTAGCGCACTTGCTGTGGCTGTAGAGACCCATACACGAGAGAGATGTTTTGTTGCAGCTGGGGGGCAGTTGAAGGCATCCGGTTGTGCTGATGCAGGTGTACTGTGGTGTTTCTTCTCAGAGAATATGCCCTTCCTTTTCTGATGCCACCCTTCAGCCGAATGCCTTGCTGCCGTGCAGAATGTGTTGCTGAATCCTGGACCACATTTGCATGCATGAAACATACGTATTGTCCTGCTGCTCTCCAGGCTCTCAGGTGAAGGCAACCGCTCCTGCTGCTGTTGTGAGCAGACCCTCTGCCCTGGGGCCTGGGGAGCAACAGACTGCTCAAGGCATGTGCACTAAGGGGCTGGTGGTCCTCAGATTACTAGGGATAGCCAGGTACATTTTGGTGTGTTTAGCACAACACTGACTATTTCTTTTGTTTACAAAAATATTCATAGGGGTGGACTTACCTTTTTCGTAAGCCCTCCTAAACAACACACTGGAGAGAGAGAGAGAAGGAGAACTCCATTTACCAGAATAACTCATATTCATGCATTGATGAACCCGCAATCAACCATCCTTAGTTATATTAACCAGTAATTGGTTTGCAATAATCCTGAACCAGCAGCGGTGACATCAGTGAAAGGATTGAGGGGGAATTAATCTTCACACCTGAACATGCCCCAAATCTAGTATCCTGGGCACTGCATATGCCTGGAGTCAGGAACAGACAAGCTCCAGAACTTGCTGAACTCCAACCCTTATCAGTTTAAGACAGCATGACCGATAACCAAGGATTGTAAGAGTTGTAGTTCAGGAATATCTGGGGGGGGGGGCACAGGTTCCTCATCTCTGCTTTAGGACCCAACAGTTCCCAGAGACAAGGAGGGATTTGCAATGGTGAGAAAAGCCAGGAGATGGCACTGCTCGATCGCTTTACTGCTGAGTGTGTGCCATTTCGGTTTCCTATTTCTCCCTCACCACACAAGCTGTTTTTATTAGTGGCAGAGAAACTAAAAAGATCCCACCAGCATCACTGGCCGCCTCTCCTGTTCTCTGGCTCTCGTTTTACGATCGCATAGCCCCACAAGGTACGAAGAGTGTGTCAGTTTGCTTTGGTATTTGGAGCATTTAATGTGACCCTGATGAGACATTTCTGATTTGTGAGTGGTAGGGGGTTGTGTCTACACAGCCTGTCACGAAGAGATGATGCAGGCTTCCTGCTCCCAGGTCCCAACGACAATTTAATGCATCACGCATCACCACATTTATTCATCTCCAATGGGCCACAGAGTGACGTGGACGATTTTACGGATCCCATAAATAATAGCATGTGGCGTAATGGATGCGATCTGTTGATGACGCCTTGCATGTGCTCCCACTTTTTGCTGCTGCAGCCCATCAAAAGCCCCACCTCCCACCCCAGTGTCTCTGTGCCTCCGATTCTCTTAATAGCTTGGCTCATAGCTAGACATTTGAATAACAAAAAGTGGTTGGATAAACATCCTGAAGATCAAGGGTGGTGAATTTCAGGCTCAGAGGCCACATGTGGCCCCCAAGTCTCTCTAATTGGCCCTTGGGGCTCAGCCCAGGCACACACCCTCCCTGCTCTCTGGCCCTTTCCCATACCCTCTTTGAGAGTTCTTGCTTGATCTTGAACTGCAATAGTGACTGTTGCTTGTCTGGATTGAGAAAGTTGTGCCTATATAAGAATCTCTGACTGAATGTAGAGAGCTAAGAACCATGCTTCTTGCTCCACCCACTTTTACCTCTGGCCCCACCCACTGGCATGTGCCCACCCCCTACCCCTAGGGTTACTATCCTGACCCTCACTGCTGGATGAAGCACTGGAACGACTACGAACTCTGTTTCCTCCCAAGGGTTTAATGCATAAATCAAAACAGTGCCTAGGCGAGGTTCAGATTACACAGAGCAACAGGTGCTAGGTAAGTAGAGACGCACAAACTAAGATGTTGATCCAGCAAGCAAATGCCCCCTGCACCAACTTTTTGAAGGATGGGGCAGACATATCACTTAGCGTGGCCAGCAGATGGAGTCCTGCGATTAGTCAAGCAAGCAGGCACTCCTTTGAGAGGGCTGGGCTTACGAAGTGTCTTCATGCTCACCTTGGAGTCTCGTGTTATTGGAGGAGAAGGAGAAGCTCAGCATCCAATTTACTCTCAGCTATCTCTCTCAAAGGAGGCGGCTCTGCATTGATGTAAGGAGGCACCCAACAGGAGGTGTCTGTCTAGGATTGTCCAATGTCACAAGGGTGGAACTCTCCTACCAGGTGCCTCTCCTACTCTTGGATCCAACTCTCCATTCCCCCAAACTGCTGGCCCCATCCATGGACTAAGACACCTCCCATGTCTTTTGTGTGGCTGTAACGTGTCCTTTTTCATCTGGATGAAGGAGTGTGAATGTGTGCTGAAACTGGCTTTCTGTGCAAAGGTAAAATTTACATTTGTTGCTCTGCCCAATCACATGCCTTCCTCACTCCATATATGAAATGGGTGGGTGCATGAATGACAGACCTGGCACATTTGATTCTACCCCAAGACAGCAGTCTGCTGTCAACAACCACCCAACCAGACTAGGGCAAAGACAGACCTTGATCCCTAGGTTAGGATGTGCACATTTAAGGCTCAAGCCTCTGGACTTAGCAACTGAGCAAAAAGTTGCAGACTGGCAAGGGAGGGGCACCTCCAGCCCATGAGCTAAATTTGGCATGGCAAGGAGCTATTCCTCACAAACAATGCACACCTCCCCCACAACCAATGTCATATGCGTCACCTACCCATCAGAGTTGGCTTGCGCAGGTGGGGACAAATAAAGAACTAGCTCCAGGTTCATGGTAGCTCCAGGTTCAATCCGCAGCATCTCCAGGCAGGACTGGAAGAGATTCCCGCCTGAAACCCTGCAGAGCTGTTCCAGTCAGTGCAGACAACACTGAGCTAAATAGACCAATGGTCTGACTTTGTATATGGAAGTTTCTTATGTTCTTCCTGTGATTTTAGCCACTCCATTAGTCCCACCCACCCACCCACCCTCAACAACAAAAGTCAGCCAGCATTTTGTGGCTCCCATGTCAAATACTCAGGGGGCTGCTTGGGGGCTCTTCCATTTTCCTAAATATTTGTTGTTGTTCAAAGGGCAATGGCTTGGAGTAACTGGGTTATTTAAATGTGCAAAGAAGCCCTGCACTTGCTGACTTCATGCTCACCGCTTCCGCCAGAAAGAATTCTCCCAGCGCAGAATTCTCATGCTAAATGCATCTGCTTTCTTTCATTATTCAGCATATTAACCTGAGGTCACGCTCCACAGACGTTTGAAAGAAGTGACTGTCATCCGCCAGTCACAGTTATGCAGAGAAGCAGAATGAAAGGAATTTCAGGCTAATAGCGTGAGGTTGCTAGCCACAGACGACTTCAAAGGGCACGTTCCGCACTTATGCATGGAGACGAAGGGCAGGTTGGCATTGCAAAAGCAGTGGTCCACCTCTGTAGGACAAAAGGAGATAAGTGGATGCACTTTATGCAACAGCTATGTCCCACTTGGTTGTTGGTTGGTTGGTTGGTTGGTACCTGTTTGTCTCGGGAGACAATGGAAACATCAGCATTTAGGGGTGATCAAACCATTGGAGAGTTACACCCCACCTGCTGCAGCTGTAGAGACCGATATGGGAGACACATGTTTGGTTGCAACTGTGGCAGGTGAGGGTGTGATACAATATTAACAAAATAATTCCTTGTGAAATTTTATGAGTGGCTGTGTTGTGGAGGTGGTTTTTTTTTAAGACTCCCCAAACCTTACTCTCCCATTATCCTTCTCCCACCCTCACCCCCATCAGAAACCCCAACTTCTGCCCTCAACACCATAGGTCTTCCATCGTGGTTCTGGAAAAGCAGATTTGGTCTCATCAGTTCCTGTACTATTTAAAAGCACTGAATCCAGGAACACAAAAATCCCCAGATAGCAGTACCTCCATCTTGTCTAAATTGAACTTCAGTTTGTTTACTCACTGATACTAGACTTTGGTTCAAGATTTCTGCTGCCTTTCTAGAATCAAATGGTTGAAATTAGAGGCAGATCCATGTAAGGGATGGCTACTCCAGCTCAAATATCTGAATAAATCTGTCAGATAAAGGCTGTTGAAGAGCTCCTTCTCTTTCTACACAATGTATGGAGAAAATGGAAGATGAAACTTGAGTGGAGTTACTAAGAATGAACTATATGCCTCTGTAGACTCTCCTTCCTTGGAGGTTTTTAAGCAGAGGTTGGATGGCCATCTGTCATGGATGCTTTAGCTGAATTTCCTGCATTGACTCTTGGGGTCCCTTCCAACTGCATAATTCTATGGTTCCATGGGGAAAAGATTTGTGTGTTTCTATACTTTGTAGAGGCTTGTGCAAGTGTGCGCACGCCAACACACATGGTTGTCTATGTGTTAAGGAGGTGAGATTGTGTGGCCCACTACTACAATCCAACACCCCAAAAGCTCTCCATCAGGCTTGTGTAGCCCTTGGCTGGAAAAAAGATTCCTTACCCCTGAACTAATACATAAGGTGATGAATTAACCACTGTGCTGAGTGGCATGACTCCCCTTGAGCCAGCATTGATTGAATTTTTGAATCTGACTGCCAGTCTCAGAAATTGCCCAGTAATGTGATGAACTCCATTCTGGGATGGAAATGCACATTCATCTCACAAAAGCCTAAGGAAAACTTATCCCAAGTACATGACTTGGAAGAAAGTTCCATTTAAATCGGTGAAAATCATATCCTAGCAACATGTTGGCTTCTTTGTTTACTAAACAGAACTGTTCATCCTGCAGGCTTGTGATGGCTGTAAAGCCTGAACTCTTCGACCCAAGATGGAAGCTTTTGCATTCAAGATGGTTATGGCTTTGCTGTTCAATGCAGCCATATGTCTATATTTCAGGTTGTCAACTATTATTCCATAGAATTCTCAGCTGATTGAACATAGTTTTTCAAACGTTATGGTTCTCCAGGGCAGTATTACCATATATTGTGCTAGTGGGCTGTGAAACCAGATGTAATGAAGCTTTGCTGGCAGACTGAAGATTTTTCTTAACTACCACTTAGAGGGAAAGCTGAAAGAACACTGGATATTCCATATAGGAAGAAGTACTAACCTTATGTGCTTATTAGAAAATAGCACCATGACATATCGCTCTA
The DNA here is from genome assembly GCF_009819535.1 of Lacerta agilis. Lineage (NCBI taxonomy): Eukaryota > Metazoa > Chordata > Lepidosauria > Squamata > Lacertidae > Lacerta > Lacerta agilis. The sequence goes on along the minus strand of NC_046314.1, from coordinate 86,784,741 downwards.
TTTCACAGAATTAACATCTTCATTCCAACCATGAACCCCCCCCCATGAACTAGTCACCTCCAGTTGTGATGCCAACTTTCCACAACCATCTAAGGTAAGGATGGAGAACCTGCATGGCCTTCCAGATTCTTCTGGACTCAAACTTCCATCAGCCCCAGCAATCATGGCCAATGGTCATGGATGAAGGGACCTCTGATCCAACAACACCTAGATGGCCACAGGTTCCCCACCACTTGCCTAAGGGCCAAAGGAAGCATTCTGCTAAAAGCATATTTGCATTTAAAGTGCATGTTTTTAAAAATCCAAACCCAGCACCTACCCCCCTCTCCAATAAATTTCTCCTAATGCAAATAGCACATTCAGAGGATAATTTTTACCCAGGATCAAAGCAGAGAAGAAAATTATCAGCTCTTTCAGGTGATGTTATTTGCATTCTTAACAAAAAGCACCCCTGTACATTAATGATCCCAGCTTTCTTGCTAACTTGCCTGCACCTTTTTGACTTTGTGGGCTTCCATCTTATGTCTTCTGAAACACTCTTTCAACTTGAAGAGGAAAGTTGGTTACTGGTGAATAACAACACAAGACCACAGCTGGGCATAGTCTCTCCCCACTCCCCAGTCCCTGGAATAACAGAAAGTAGTGACAGAGTGGTAGTATAGGTTCAAGGAGAAGAGTTTGGACTAGCAAGTGTCCTGGCCCACCCCAGCTAAGGTAGGCACACACCTGATACTATATTGTCTTTATTGACAAAAGAAGCGCTTACAGCAACTCCCGCAGTGCTCTGGATGTGCTGTCCTCAGATCTGCACATTGCGGGGTACTTCCAGCAACAGCGAGACTCTGCCCCTCTGCTGGCTTATATATACCCTTTCCCAATGGGTTGTGTGCTTGTAACCTGAGACTTCTCCTCCACAGAAGTTGCCACTGCTCTTCCCACTTCAAGCCCCTCCTAGTTCTAGGAGCCTGTGGGGGGTGGTGGAGTCTACTGACCCATCTGTCACCAGAACAGCTGCCTCTGCTGCCTCATCCTGCACTCCTTCCTACTTCTTGGACAGCTCTAACTCTTCCTTCTCCCCCTGTCCTGGCTCCTTCCTTGAAGGTGGCACCATACCCCGTTTATTGTTGGTCCCCTCTCCAAGGTCACCCCCTGCCTCTGCCCCATACTCTTCAGAGCCTTGCTAGTCCCTGACAGCAGGTGACCATGAGTAAGAGCTAGTAGAGTGACAACTTTTCTTAACTTTAATTTACAGGGAAGGTTGAAAGAACATTGGGAAAGGTGAATTCCAACTTTTGTATATTCCATACCAAATAGTTCCAAGTGCACAACACCTGAGAAACATGATCCTGGGAAATGCTGCCCCACATATTTTTAATATTCCCTCCCCTGCAGCCATAAGAGAGCCGGTGTGGTGTAGTGGTTAAGAGCAGTAGACTCGTAATCTGGGGAACCGGGTTCGTGTCTCCACTCCTCCACATGCAGCTGCTGGGTGACCTTGGGCTAGTCACACTTCTTTGAAGTCTCTCATCCCCACTCACCTCACAGAGTGTTTGTTGTGGGGGAGGAAGGGAAAGGAAAATGTTAGCTGCTTTGAGACTCCTTCGGGTAGTGAAAAGCGGGATATCAAATCCAAACTCTTCTTCTTCTTCTTCTTGACTAGAAACCTGTGTTTTAAAGATATATCATGACTGTTTCCCCCATGAAGTTGATTTCTGTGCCCAAATGTTGTCTTGCGTGCATTGCATGAGCATTAATCTAGGCATAAATTTGAAGCTTTGCCATATCATTTTGTTAAAAAATGGGAAGCAATATGCAGTTGCACAGAAAACAGCCCCTAATGACTCAGATGGAAAGGAACGCAAACATTCTGATAACGTTTGTGCTGACTGCAGTCACTAATCCATCTCGAAGGTTTTTGTTTTTTTTTACTTGATTACGTGAACTGAAAACATTCCTGTGCAATACATCAACGTCTTTCTTTGAATGACTGAGAAGTTTTGCATTACTTTCATCTCATTAAGGTATTTATGTCGAGTTAGGATCTGCACTTGAGCCTACCTTGAGGGGGTAATTGTGTGTTGCTAATGTAATGGCTGAAGCTGGTGATCCAAATGGAAGTATATGAAAGGTCACTATGTACAATGCAAGGACACATGGAGGAAATGCAATGCGGAGCCTACTTTCACACTTTGGTAAAAGTAAGAAGAATGCGTGGAATTTAATAACTGCTTACATTTCCTTGGGACAGCAAATGGAAAGCAACTGTGCATTTCCAACTTTCTCATGATTAAGTCTTACAAGCTTAGGGGATGGCTAAAATTTAGAAGGCAACTGAACAGACTCAAATGCCAGCTCTGTCCCCATCTTCACTCTGACAACACCCGCACAGGATCTCATAATGTCATCCACAGCATCAGGGGTTCTGCTAATCTTCCAAGGTGATATATGCCATCATCTGGCAATGTCCTCCTGCATTATATACAGCAGGGGTGGCCAACTTCCAAGAGACTGTGATCTACTCACAGAGTTAAAAACTGGCAGTGTTCTACCCAGTTCAGGTCAAAGTTGTTGAGCTTTTTTTTAGGAAGGAAAGCCCTGTTTTGGGGGGTTCACGTAAAAGTTGTTGAGCTTCTTTAGGGAGGAGGAAAGCGGCGTTGAGCTTTTTTTTAGGGAGGAAAGCCCTGTTTTTGGTGGTTCAGGTCATTTTAGGGGTGCAGGGCAAAGATGTTGAGATATTTTTTAGGGGAACCAAAGTTTTTAAGCTTCTTTGGGGGAAGCCACTGATCTACTGGTGATCTACCACAGACGTCCAGTGATCTACCAATAGATCATGATCTACCTGTTGGACATGCCTGATATACAGTATAAGACAAACAGGGCAGTCTTGTTGCAGAAGGCTAAATAGATACAAAACCTGACATCAGAAATGGCAATATCGAAAATGAAAACAAGAATGCAGCGGGGAACACTTCAGCCTCCCAGAGTATTTTGTAGCTAACCCTAAGATACCCATATTGGAAGATATAATTTCAAAGGAAGACTACAAAGTGAAATGGCTGGATTGCATCCATCAATTTGATCACATTGCTTGTGTTAATTGGCTTACCAGTGCCAGAATGTCTGTGTTATCAGAAACCGACGGTTGCCCTTTACAGAGAGTGGGACAAAAGGAGTGCAACCTTGCTCCTGCTTCTTGATCTCTCTCTGGCTTTTGATGCCATTGGTCATTGTATCCTCCTGAACCAGCTCCTTGGAAAGGGAGTTGGGCGCACTGTGCTTCAGGAATGGGTCCAGACGGTAGCATTGGAAGAGTGCTTTTTGCCTCCCTGGCAGCCATGCTGTGGGATGCCACAGGGCATTATTTCATCCCCAATGCTATTTAATATCTAAATGAAGCCACTGGGAGTGGTCATTTGATGATTGGGGGCAAGGTGCCCTTGGTACACTGTTGACACTGTTGAATGTAGCATATGAATCAGAAGCTGCATAGCCTTGGACCAGTTCTTGGAGACAGTGCTGGGATGGATGAGGGAAAATAAGCAAGGCAGAGGCACTGTGGGTGAGTGGTTCCCATGTTCAAGGAATTTGCCAGTTGCATGTGCTGGAACAGGAGTGCTTGATCCACAGTGGTTTAAGCATTGGTGATTTCAAGACTGGATTACTGCTCTGCACTGTATGTGAGGCTTCCCTTGAGCTTGGCATGAAAACCGTAGCTAGTACAGAAGGCTGCAGCTCAGCTGCTGGCAGGAGTGAGATCCTACCAGCACATGACACCTCTGGACAGAGACCTGCACAGGTTACCAGTTCAAGGTGTTACAATTGGCGCCAACTGTTGCAAGGATCGACTGGTGTTTCGGCAAGACCTTCGACTCTTATTGCCTGTTAGAAGTGCTATCCAAATGCAGGATCTGGCATGTCACTAAATTCCTTGGCTCCTTTAGCTTCACTCAACAGATGGCTGGGCAAAGCAGGAGTCTCTGAAAAGCATCACAGAGAAAGCGGGTCTGGTTGTAAACTAAGTAGCTTCATTAATAGGAGACAAACTTGCCCACAGTAACTGGGAAAGGCAGGAGCTAATGCCCAGTTCTGTTTTTGATCCATTCATCAAATGCCAACACAAGCACAAGCTCAGCACCAATCAGTAGCAGTTGTGTGGCAGGGCAGAGCTGACCTCCTAACATCAGCAATGCTGCAGCTCACCTGGGTGGGACAGGGCGACAGCGAGGTTATGATTACACAGGTGCACATGCAGTGTCAACCTAGGGTTTGGGGGTTTTTTGGTGGTGGATCCATGCCTGCCTGCCCCACTCTATCTCCATCCTGGTAAACGGCAGCCATTCTGATGTTGGGAAGGTGGCCCCACCACACAGGCCACTGCTGACCTCAGTTTATAGCTATGATTAGTCTCTGAAGTCACTATGACTTAGGAAACCCACTCCTTCTCCTTTCCTGGGGAGAGGTAATTATCAGTCCATCTGTTTTCATGTGTCTTTCTGGGACACCCTTCCCTAGCTCTCGCCTGTCTCTCCCTCATGGGCAGCGGGTCCATAAACAGACTCTCACCGTGGGACAGAAACCAGTCTCCTCTTTCACTGAAGCTGACAATGCGGCAGACCAAACACTTATGAAGCCCATATTATAATAGCCACGGCTTGAATAAAAATAAAAGACGGGCTTGAAATCCTACAAACATGGCATGCAACACTTACCCGCTTCTTTTTTTTTTTTTTTAAACAGAATTTATTGACATTTTCATAATATAACAAAAACCCAACCCCACACCTACAAATACCAAAACAAATACAAATACACATAATGTCAGGATTCTTCTTCTTATCTATATACCTTACAAAAAAATAATAATTTCTAGTTCTGAATCTTGACGTTTGACTTCCCCCGCCTATACACCTTCGGTTTTAAATCAATATACTATTTCCTTAACAACTTTTCTCTATAAAAAATTTAACTTTACTTAAAAAGAAAAAACACAATTGTCTTAGTCTTTGCATTATAACCTAAATCTTGACCAAATATTCTTATAGCTAAACTTAATTCTTCTATCCTTTATCATGCTGCTTTTAACTTAAAATTCAATATCTCCTTACTTATTTAAAATAAACTTGTAATTAACAGACTTCACACTCCGATTTCGGATACCGTGGCAGACCATTCAGATTATACATTTAATACTTCAACCCACTCCCCCTCTGTCCATTGTCTTTTTCTGTCTTTCACCAGGACCGGATCTCCAATTATCTTCTTCTGGATGTCCACAGATCCAGGCTGCATTCCCAACAAACCTTGCATCGAGCTTCAGGATATTCATCCCCTCTATTCTGGGTTTCTCCGTTTCTTTGTGCCATACTTCTTCTTCTTGTAGAAATCTTAATTCTATGTCCCTTGCCCCCGAGCTGCCACCTCGGAGTCTGGATATTGTAAATCTTCCCGTTCCAGGGCTGCCACCCCCAGAAACCGGCCCCCCTTCCATTCGGAGTTGCCCAGCCATCTCAGACCATCCTTCAAACACCTCTCCCAGCTCTTTGCAAAAGTTTGTTTCCATTGTGTAGAACTTTTGAAAAGCCTCTTCTGTGGAAAATAAGTTCTTTCCATTTATAATTCCACTCAAGGCTTGTAGTTTTCGATTAAGCAGTTCCAGTTGAAAGACAGTGAGCATTTCCTCATCCTCCAAATCAGAATTCAATGCCAGCGCGAGCGCAAAGTCCAGCATCTTGGGGGGAGGAGGATGGGTATCAAGTTTCAGTTCCTGTCTCTTCCTTCCTTTGTTTCAACTTTTTCCCACGAAAGTCCAAGTCGCCGCCATTTCTCCGATGCCGGAGTATAAAGACCAAAACTTCAAATGGAGATATTTTTTCCCCAGTTAACCCCCGAAGGGAAATCTCAACAGTCTCAGTTTTCAATCTCCAGATACTTTCTATCAATTATTGTGGCAGCAGTCACTTAAAGGGTTAATTCCTTTCATCCGCCGAAGGGAGGGAGGCGGGCTGCCTTTCTTCTTTCCCCCAGATCGTTCCAGAGATACAAAGAGTCAATCAATTACTCACCGCCTCTGGGTTCTTTACCCTCACTAAAGACAGGTAGAACTTAGACGCTCATCACAGGCTTTGTCGCCGCATTTACATCCCGGTTGGACTGGGTGCTTCGCAGCCGAAGCAGCCCACGACCACCCGCAATGGCGTCAGCCGCCGGAAGTGACACTTACCCACTTCTGTCTCCCACCCAAGCGGGGAAGATCCACAACCGCAGGCAAGCACCATGGAGAATGAAACTTCCATGGTTCCTCTGCTAGTGTCCCCACCAGCAGGATGGAGAACAACTCCATACTGCTACGTAACAGCCTAGCTTGAAACAACGACGAGTCAACAAAATAAAAGCAAAAAAATAAAAAATAAAAATATGACAACCCCAAAGGGACAGTTCTTATTGGTGGTGCCCCTTCTCCATTTCCCCATCGAGGTGAGTTGCATGTTTTACAGCTCAATAGACTTAGTTCTAAAAAGAGTCACTGCTACTGAGAACTTCCTTGCCAGCTTCCCAATAAGCTGGTTTTTGCTGGAGGTGTTTCTTCTTTAAGCGAACAAGGTAACTGGGAGCTGAGAGGGCAGGTGTGCTAGACAACAAACTGCCTCTCTCCCACCCTTCTCCACCTTTTAGCCTACCAGTTAGTAACTAAGCATCAGGTTTCCCATCCTCTCTCAAGTCCTGCAAGCCCGCTTTGGAAGGCTCCCCAATTCTCTGGAGAATATTTAGGGGTGGGTGGGTGGGCGGGCTGCTGGAGCAGGGAGCACAAACGGCTAAAAATTGTTTCCTTTTCCTCTTCTGCTGACAGATTCCTTCTGCTCATGGATGGGCAGAATTGGATACCACCCCTTGTAATTGGAAAATAACCTGCTTATAAAATGTTATACTTTGGGGCATTTTTTTTCTGAGCCAGAAGGGTTTGTCTGAACTAGGTAATGGGAAACGTTTTTGTTCTGGAGCTATAAAAAAATAAATAAAATAAAACCCACTTTGGAAAGACATAACTAAGGTCTTAAATGACATGGTGTATATGATAGTGGGATGTTCTATTAAATTGATTTCTTTCATTGCTTTTCCCCCTGGATTTTTTTAAAAAAAGGAATAGACTCCCCTGCCTCCTCCCCCATTGATAAATATTACAATTTAATGGGCAAGTTGTTGATGGATGATAGGAATAATATCATCGGAAAACAGAGCAGTGACTCTCTTCCATCAGTCAATGCATGACTGTCAAAAACAGTGGACTTTAATGGAGAGGAATAAAATTTCATATTTTGAATCAATAAGGGGCTTCGTTCCACCATCTAAATGTTATGACATCAGTGGAAACAATTCATGATGCTGTAGAATAAATAGATGTTTGAATAGTACATGTGATCCACTGCTTATAATGTGAGTGGTAATGCTATATAAGTAACCCGGGGTGGCATTCAACTCACATTTTGTACTAGTGGAAGGATTAAAGCTAGTGCAAGAAGGTTTTCTCTCCACTCCTCTTCCTCCTACATGTGCCCTGCATGGTCCTGAAATTTCTCTGGAGGGTTATGGGGAAACCTAGAACAGATTTAGCGAATGTGCAAGGGAAGCAGAAGAGGAGAACATTCACTCACGCAAGACGAAATCTTTGCGCTGTTAGAACGTTCACCTTAGTGCTACATTGAATACAACCTGAGGTGTCACTGATAGGGGTGGGAATAAGTTTGAACACTTAGCCATACTGATGAGTTCTAGCTCCATAGATGGCTGAGTGCCAGCTCCAGCTTCTCTCTCAAGCTGGCTTTGCCAAACTTTGCTTCTCTTGGCAGATGTTTCCTCCTTCTCTTTGGCCCTTAAGATCCTTACCAGTCCTCACTGCCACTCAGCTGTCCTTCTTGGCAGTAGCTGGGCCAGCTGTTACTTATCCACAACAGGGATGCTTGAGGAATTCATTATTTGTGAATTCTGATGTGAACTGACCTGATTCTCACTTCCTGAATGAAGGTGCAGATCTGAACATAATTATTAGGATTATGAGCCAACCACAAGATTTAGTTAACACCCCAGTCCAGCACTTTGGAAAATTATCCACCTTATTCTGAGGTTCTAGTTCAGATCAGGGTCTGTTCAATTTTGTTTTGTTCCCTCCCCTTCACTGTTGTGATTTTTTATATAAAAGCTATAACTTTTTTCTATTTGGCAGACGTGGATGATATTTGCAACTGTAGTGGATAAAGCTTGCCAAATTTCAGGCAAATATGTCTAAGGGTTTTGTGCTGGACACATTTAAAGTTTGTTATTTGAAAGGAAATGTCTATAACTTTTTTTTTACTTTGGGGCAGAATAGGATAAAATTTGTTGGCAAATTTCAGAAAGACGGCCATTAAAGTGTTGATGTGAGTAAAATAGAAATAACTTAATCTCCTCACATATTTTTGTGCGCAGTTGGTCTGAAACTTGCAGATAAGAGAGACCCTGAAAGAGAAGGGTGCCTTCTCCCAGGTGGAAGGCTACAGAAAGTTGTCTCATCATAGTCAGCTTCAAAGGTTTCTCAGAGGGCAGTCCTCTGTTTGAAATGGGGCTCTGTTTGAAGGTCAAGCAGGGTTTAAAGTTAAGGAACCCCAAGAAGGGAGATTAGGGGCCTTGGAAATTGCCCATATCAATGAGCACCTGGGCAACAGACTGAGCAGTTCCACAGATCATCTGGTCACTGCCTTCTTCACTATGGTATTTCTACTTGAACTAGAACAGTTATTTATCAATTTGCGTCTTTGCATGTAAAGTAGCATACAGAAGTTTTATGTGTCCTCATTCTTCCTCTTTTTTGGGGTGATGCATAAGTTGTTGTAGTTTAGTTGTTTAGTTATGTCCGACTCTTTGTGACCCCATGGACCAGAGCACGCCAGGCACTCCTGTCTTCCACTGCCTCCTGCAGTTTGGTCAGGCTCAGGTTGGTAGCTTCGAGAACACTGTCCAACCATCTCATCCTCTGTCGTCCCCTTCTCCTTGTGCCCTCCATCTTTCCCAACATCAGGGTCTTTTCCAGGGAGTCTTTGCTTCTCATGAGGTGGCCAAAGTATTGGAGCCTCAGCTTCAGGATCTGTCCTTCCAGTGAGCACTCGGGGCTGATTTCCTTAGTAGCCCTCTCCTGGTGGCAAAACTTTTCAGAAGGAAAAGGCAGGCAGCCTGCAGATTCACGACAATGACAATGACAACTACGATGTGTTGGTTTATATACAGCTAAATGCATGAACCAGCTTCTAAGTGATTTAGATGTTGGCAGCTATATTATGTAGACATCCTGGAATTTCATATTCCAATGTGAGCTATACAACACCCTTCCACATACTACAGGTACATAGGACAAACAAGCCAGTGTCCACAAAAGCTTATGGCATAGTAACTTTGATAGTCTTTAGGGACTGCGAGAGACAGTGATCTTAAAGCAGCAGCCTGGAACAAAGGGACTTGAAATGGAAACTGCAACATGAAACTCCTGCATTGCAATTCACCAAGAGATTCAGTGCTATCACTTGTGGATTGCATTGGGACATTTTTTAAAATTAAAAAAAAAAAAACCACATTACTTGTGTTAATTGGCTGACTAATGCCAGGATGTCTGTGTTATCAACAACTGTTTTTGCCATCAGCCACTATTAATAATGCAATTATCACCACCTCTGCTTCCGGCATTTCATTTACCTTTGACCACACTTTCTACTACATACCTGTAACTATATCTATAACAATAGATAGAACGACAGGTATACCTGTAGCTTATGCCACAATAAATTTGTTCAACTTTAAGGTGCCATAAGAATCTTGGTTGTTCTTACTTCAACAGGCTAACACAGCTACATCTCTGGAAACTACATTATGTAAGATACTCTTTACAAGTATGTCTTTATGCATACACTTAAATGAATTGCATTACAGAACAAAAGCCACCTTTACGCTTGCCACCCTGACGGGGAACATTAGCATGAGAATCAGGTCTTAACGTTTGCTCCTGTCATATACTCTGGTAATACTTGTACACTTTGCATGCTGCTAAAAGGATCTTCGAATCAAATTGAAGGGAATTTGGAGATTGCTCAACCTCCTTAAAGTCTATTGCATTGCATTGCATTGCAATCTCCTCTATGAATCAGAGGCAATGTGGAAAAGACTTCAAAACAAACAAAGCGTCCTGTCAATCTTCTCCCCTTTCATTTCAAGCCTCCCCTTTGATGGGATCTCTTGGTATTACTGGGAAAGACAGCTTGGGCAGAATTGTGGGGAGGGAAAGAAACCCAAAGCAGTCATAGACCTTTTATCTTCTCTGCAAACTCCCAAATGCAAATCACCTTAATTACCTCTTTGAACACGTTTTTTTTTTTTCCTGACCACTGAGAAGCTTTAAGCCATTTCCCCTTTGTACCTTTAGTTTGCTTGGATGTAGTTTGGTGAATGACTTTTTAAAAGACAGTGCACTTGCTGGGCATCAGAAGTGGAGAAGGTTATGCTTATATCTGGTGGCAAGGGAGGGAATTCCTAGGATATATGCTACTGGCAACCCTTCTTACATCACACACAGCAAACTAGTTTTATTCAAAAGTCACCATCAAAACCAGAGCCTTGTGGCACCTTAAGGACTAACAAAGTTACTATGGTTTGTGAGCTGCAGTCCAGTTCATCAGGTGTATTGTTTTTCATCGTTCAAATATCACAAGAAAGCAAAACAAACAAACAAACCCACTGGCATAGGTTTTGAGGGGATGCCATACAATGAGATTTGCAGCTAACGTGCCTAGGCTACAATTCAAACGGTGGCTGGAGGGCAGTGAGGCTTAACTGTGTACAGGGGCTGCTGCTCACCCTGGCAGGGCAGCAGGGGAGGTACAGCATCTGGGCCTGATGCTGTCATGTGGCGGCAGAGGGGCCAGCTCAGGCTCTAGCAGAGACCAGGTCAGCTCAACCCCTACCTCTCTCTGGAACACCTTGTTTCGAGTCTTTTTGTGGGCTGCAGCAGCAGCAGGCATCCTGTCAGCAATATTTCTTGCCCACACATTTGGCAGGCAGAATGGGGAACTCATCAGAGTGGAACTGACGCCACTCTGTGGGCAGAGGAAGGCAGAGGCCTGCAGGGCTATCTCTGTCCAACCAAACACCCAGCCTGGTGCAAAAGTGCTTTGGATTGCAGCCCTATTTACGACAACTGAAACTACAAGCTCTATTACTAGCAATAAAATCTGCCATATGTATATTATTATTATTATTATTATTATTATTATTATTATTATTACAACCACTGCTAATTTTGTATTCCTTTTCAAAAGAAAACAAATTAACTAATACAACCATAAAGATATAGTCAACAACATTTGCTATTACAACAGCCATGTTTATTAAACACAATTAAAAACAACCAACTTGATAATTCAAGCAACGGGAGAACAGAAACTATCATTTTCTTACCTCAGTTTCAAGTTTCCACTTCTCAGTTTTCACAGAGTTCCTCTGTAATTTTATGGGGCCACCACAGTTTGGGGGAACAATAGCACGCATAACTGCTCACACCAGATTGACGGACACATGGTTTTACTTTTTTCCTTCCTCCCTTTTCCAAACATCACCCTCACTCCTCCCAGCTAAGTAAATTAGCATGTTTAATACTTTCCCCTGCTACCAATGATTTGATTTTTATAAGAGATTATCACTTGAGATTGGGGTCCCCCCCTCCCTTTCAAATCCTAATTTAGTTCTTCCTCTTTTGCTAATTGGGAATTTGAATGGCCAGGAGAATGCTAGAATTACCCCCAGGAGAAAATCCCTCCATTGCAAATTAACAAAACATCTATTTTAAAAAAGTCTTGTTTTACGACATGCTCCGCTGGTACTGCAGCATTCTGCCTATGTGGGCATATTTTCTAACACATTATGCAAAAACAAGTCAGGGAAGATGCTGAGGATTGTAATTTTCTAATTTAATTCTGCCATTTCCAGTAATGGAAAGCCATACTCTGGCCATTTATCTTCATAAGTGACAGATGCATTTCATTAAGACTTCCTTAAATAATTTCTCATGGCATTCGAGGAAGGGTGGGGGAGAGCGCGGACATATCTGTTTCGCAAGCACACCCACATCAGTGTTTTGAAAGCTGTTAAGCCCACAAATGATCTACAGTGGTGCATTAAAAAAGGTCAAATAAAAAGACATTTGTCTGGTATTTTTGAAATGTTGATGCCTGTTGAACAAGTCATGAAACAATATGACATTGTCTATGACTGGGTAATAATGTACCAATAATGCTTGTATAATGCCTTTTCACTGTGAGGGATCCACAAGTGCTTTGCATTAGAGCCAAATGAAGAAAAATGCTTAGGCCATCATTCAAATTGATCTGCTCCCTTAGTAGAATATGGAAGGATCAGCCAAAAAACTGGCCCAGAGTGGCAAATGAAAAACACCCTATCCATACTGTCCAGGATTTAACTCCATTGATTATACTTGTTTTTCAGGTCAATTGGACAAAGGACTCATCTTATGGAAATGTGCAAGCAAAATCCATGGACCAGGGGGTCTGATGCAGTAGGCATATTCTGCTGAACAATTTTGAAATTGTTCACTTTGAAGTGTACTTTTTGGTAGGTACAGTACTAGTAGCATGCCTCAACTTTATTTTAGATAAACGTTTAAAAAGAGAAGATAAAACACCAGAAGATTATATGTACTGTTAAAAACAGAGAGAAAAAAGAGGATTTGTTTCACCTGGTGCTTAAAGGATAGGTGCCAACACAGAAAATGCCCTTTTCTCCACAAAGGCATCTACTCAACTTTAGAATCTGCATGTTTTTTTTAATCATCAATGTCTTACTGCTAAAAAAAAATATGAACGTTTTCAGATTTTCAAAAGGAAATGAATAACTAGCCACATTTGTTTTATTAAGTTTTGCTGCTTATTCTGCGGGTCATGATAAAGTATATCTGGCAAATTAGCACCAGCATTCATTACAGATCAAGTATTGCTCCAGCAGTGGTCAGGAAGGATGATTACCAGCTTAGCTTGCCCTGGAGAATATCATCCCCCAGCTAAAGTGGTAAAACTCAAGTTCTAAGGTGTGGCCTCCAGTGAATCTAATAGGTCTCTCAGGTCTAGGAATGGTATAATTGCAAAGTCAGATGGCAAGATTCAGGGACTGGAATCATCTATACTTATTGGTAGAGACAGACAATTCCAAGAATAAATGATGAAAGATGCACAGTCCCCAGGCCAACCTGGTGCCCTCCATATACTTTGGACTGTGATTCCCATCAGCTCCAGCCACCATAGGCAGTGATCAGGGATGATGGGAGTTGTGGTCCAAAGATCTGGAAGATACTAGGTTGGGGAAAGATGCCCTGTGGCTTTTCTAATCACCTGTGATGGTCTTTATGCAAGAAACAGTTCCCCAGTAGTTCTTCCTAAGATGGTCCAGGAAAAAAAGTTTCCACTAGCACTTCGCCTCTCCCAACTCAAGGGCAGCTGCTCCAAAAAGGAGTTGATGATCAATGGTATCAAGAGCTTCTAAGATGTCAAAGAGTATTTACAGGGACTCACTCCCCCACCTATTTTCTGACACAGGTAATCCATAATACAAGGCAACCAAGGTAGTCTCAGTGCCAAAACTGGGCTGAACTCCCCTGTTGAAATGGACTCAGAAAATCAGTCTTATCTAAGAATACGCAGAGCTGGTCAGTGGCCACCCACTGGAGAATCTTGTCCAGGAAGTGGACATTAGTGACAGATCTGTAGTTGTTCTGATCATATGGTCCCAGGGAGGCTTTCTTAAGGAGTCATCTTTCAGGCAGCCCAGGACCACATCTTCTCTCAATGAGGCACAAATCACCTCCCTGGCCCAATTAGCCATCTCCTTCTTGTTCAGTTTTGCCAGCCATCTCCTGGAGCAGTGGTTCTTAGAGGGTATTGTTCAGGGTTCAGTGTTGTTCAGTCTTATCTGCATTTAATATCTACATGAAACACTGAGGGGAACTATCCAGATACTTGGAATGAATTCCCATAAATATAATGATGACATGCAGCTCAGCAGCTCAGGCAGGTTTGGTGGGGAAATGTGCTGAACCAGAGCCTAGTTTCAGTAATGAACAGGTTGAGAGCCAATAAACTGAAGCACAACCCAGGTAAGGCTGAAGCACAGTTAGTGATGGCCCCTCACCTGTGGAATGTTCTCCTCCAGGAGGTTTGCCTGGTACCAGCATCATTGGCTTATAGGCAGTTGTTTTCTTAGGCATTCAGATCCTGATGTGGTTTGAGTTTGGGCCTGTTCTTCATGTGGAAGGGAGGGATATTTTCCTTCGCGTTATTGCTCGGGGGTGTGTAAACACTTCTATTACAATGTATGGCTTTATTACCTTTTTGGCTGTTCAAAGGTACCTTTCCATTCTTAACTTGTAAGTCGCTTTGAGACTTTTTTTCTATTAAAAACAATGAATAAGTTGAATAAATAATAATTGATACACCCCATACAATTACAGAGATTTCTGCTCTAGAGACATTTCAGAGGTGGTGCAGGTTTTAAGAAGAATGTGATAAAATAATCAGGAAGTGTACTTTACTTTGGATTCTGACTCCCATTTTCCTACGTTACATTACCCTAACTACATATTAATTGCAACAAAACAAATTGCTGCTCAGCAGCATTTCCTTTATTTATTTCTTACTTTTTTAAAAGGATAAAATCTAAATTTGTATCCAGTCCTTGAAGATAAACATGAAAATAAGAGCACAGTGAGACTGACCAGTGCAATCTGGGTTCGGACTGCAGGTTCAGAACTGCTTCTTTCTCTCCCTCCCCCTTCCCTCCGCAACTTTCCACTTCTGTTGAACTTTACAGACTGCGACTTTATTAATTGCTCTATTATACCCAGGAAAACCAGATACTGAGAAACTTCAAAGGAGCCTATTGGTTTAGCATTCCAGAACCTGATGGAGCCAGGAAGCTTAAAGAAGATAACCACAGTTCTTGCTTTTTCTCATTTTGATAAACTTTCAGGTAGTTGCTAAACAGTAGATGCTCTATAAAATAAAATACTCCCCCCCCCTGAAGGTGGGGAGGTTACCAGTAGCATGAAAGGCAAATCTCGCCTATCAACATATATGGATTGACTCGGTTTGTTTTAAATCGTCTTTCAATGTTTCGGTTTTGAGCATGCAACACCGCGAGGGAAGCTGGTGTTCAGAATCCTGGGTGCCCTGAAAGAACATAAACGTCAACAAAATTTGCAGTCTAGTAAAGGCGCGGTGCCGGATTTTTTTGACCTAATTTACGCGACAGCCTTGTGCCCAATTTACGAGCCTCAATTGCAGCCATTTATTTATATATTTAAATTATTTATACCCTGCTTTTCAGTTTGAAAAGCCTCCCAGTAAAAATTATACCATCCCTGTGAAAGTTCTGTGAGTGCAAGGATTTCTGATTGCGCAACGGAATGTTCTCTCCTCCCTTCTCCCTGCCCCCCCCCGCACCTGCTAAATCTGTTCTGGGTTCCCCCACCCCACCCCCACAAAGCAGATTGGACGAAAGCAAGGGGTGTGTGTGCAGGAAGAGGAAGAAGAAGAAGAGAGTTTGGATTTGATATCCCACTTTTCACTACCCGAAGGAGTCTCAAAGCCGCTAACATTCTCCTTTCCCTTCCTCCCCCACAACAAACACTCTGTGAGGTGAGTGGGGCTGAGAGACTTCAGAGAAGTGTGACTAGCCCAAGGTCACCCAGCAGCTGCATGTGGAGGAGTGGAGACGCGAACCCAGTTCCCCAGATTACGAGTCTACCACTCTTAACCACTACACCACACTGGCTCTCAGTGGAGGGGAGATTTCATTGCACTTATGCTCAGAATTGCACTAGCACAATAATTTAGCCGAATACTACCTACTATTATTATTTTTATAGCCTGTAAGAGAAATCTGCTAATTTCACAGAAATGCGTAGATTTCTGTTGTTGTTGTTGTTGTTGTTGTTGTTGTTGTTGTTGCTGTCGCCATCCTGAAATCCTACCCAGACCGAACACACCGCTCTTTTATTATTTCCGCTATTTTTGTGCCAGGCTATTATATGGTATTCTTGAAACATACATCTGCTCATAATGTTGCTTGTAAATGCATATGATTACATATGAATTTCCACACTTGTTTGCCTCCGCCGCTGTCTGTTGCTGCTGTTGCAATCACTGATCTTCTTCCAGCTCAGCTGCATATCAGTTCACCTAAGTTCATATAGTCAGTGCTGTTTTCCTCCATGACTTAATGTTATTTCCTTTCTCCGGTCTACTTTCTGGTGCACATCTCTCAGGATTTTCATTCCCAAGTGCCCATGGGAAGCCCATAAGCACGACCTGAGTGCAACAGCACTCTCCCCACTTTTGAGTCCTGGCATATTGTATTTCAGAGGACATCAGAGTGAAGTCAGAGTGTTCCCCTCTAACAGTATGCTTCATATCACATATATCATTGGGTGAGTCAAAACATTTGAAGTAACCCTGCCCAATCCTCAGTTACTATGCTTTGTATCATACCCAGGGCGGCACATCTCATTTTGCCGCTTGAGGCAAAACAGGAAGTGCAGTTTTGCCCTACTGATGCCGCTCCCACCACCACCTATCTGCCCCTGCTGCTGCTGCCCCCTTGCACCCTGCTGCATCTGCCACTGGCAAGGAAGTGTCACTGCCATTGGTGCTGATTTTGAGCAAGGTTGCGCTGATTTTGGGTGAGATCTCATACAAAATGCACATGATCCTGCCCAAAATCGGCACTGATAGCGGTAGTACTTCTCCTCTACTGGTGGAGGCACCAGAGAAGGCAGGGCACCCATGGCCTACCTCCTTGGTGGTCTTCTGCCACCTGAAGCAGTGGACTCACCCTGCCTAATGGCTGGACTGGCTCTGATCATACACCTGAGCTCCAGTCTTGACTCTGAAACTGTTTTTGCTGTATTCCTACGATGGACGTGGAATAATAATAATAAAACTTTGTTTTACAAAGTAGTAGTGTCTGGTTCCGGATTCCTCCCTTTTCATCGTATTTATCACACCAGGCTGAGCTGAATCCTAGAACAATAGGATCCAGGATGCAGCAGTCTGATTGGTCCTAGAACAATAGGATCCAGAATGCAGCAGTCTGATTGGTCTGCAGGAGCCACCCAATGCAGCTCCAGGTGGAAGCGAATCAGCGACCTGATTGGCCTGCAAGAGCAGCCAATCAGGCTCCTGGAGGAAGTGAATCCGCAACCTGATTGGCCCGGAATTAGCCAATCACGTGGGGCCCATTGTGTAAATAATGTATATATAGCAGACGTTTTGGGGAAAGATCCATTCGTTGCTACTATGAGCTGAATAAAGAGCGTGAAATTCACACTTGACTCCAAGTATATTTCGCAAGAGCTTCCAACATGTCAGGACACGGCCAACTATATTGACACATGGGCAGATTATGCCAATCTCTTAGAAATGCCTAATTGAAGTGGGTGTGTCAAAGTATAGGCTACATATGTGACAGGAGACTAATGTGTTATGGTGACCTGCTTCTGCACCCTTCTTTCACATCACCCGCATTCGCAACAGAGAGCTACCTCATGTCTCCTCTCCTATAACTTTCCACCTTTCCTATTATTAGTATAATATTGCCGATTTCCCACTCTTGCAAGAGTAGTTTCCCTGTTGCTTTGCACCTGAACTTCTCCCCTTCCTGCTTCTCATTCAGCAACTCTTCTCCACCTCTCATTACCACTCTCAATCTCTATACTGGTAACTAAAGTTATGGGACAAGCAGCCTTTAGCCTATGTAGCCTATACAAGTACAAATCATTCTACTAGTCTAGGTTTCAGTAATGGCTTGTTCAAGCTGCAAAGTTACTTATGCTTGATGTTCGTCCATATCTTTCCCCTAGATACATTTCATTGCTACTACAACTGTGCGGTTATTGATAATTCTCCTAAACAAGCGCCTCTAAAATATGCATCTATTGATCATTGCTAAATTCTGCAAGTGAGTTGTAATGGCATGTCAGCGTAAGCAAGATTGTACTTTCTCCCTGTTCACGACGGCTTCGGCGTTTGTCGCAGGCAAAGCAATCAATGCTCTGTATCAGTATCCTGTATTAAAGATAGCTGTGTTGGCCTATATGCAAAATTCCAAAATATGCATTAGAGCAGTATCTTTTCTAGGCCAACCTAGCATCACAAAATAGTGTGCAAGGTTTCAAGTTCCCCAGAAGCTTCAAAGTAAAGAGATGGGGTTGGGGTTGGGAGGCAGTAACTATTAACTGCACATGCATAGAATGCTTTTTCTTGTGTAAAAAAAGAGTTAATGCCCTTTGGCGTGTTACAAAGAATACCTCAGAACATGTAATTTACAATTGGAATTGTAAAGGGAAACCAGAGGCCCATTCTTCCACCTGCAGGAATGGCTCAAGGTACATATAATTTAGTCCACAGTAAGGATGGCGCGGGTGGCGCTGTGGGTTAATCCACAGAGCCTACGGCTTGTCCATCAGAAGGTTGGCGTTTCAAATCCCTGCGACGGGGTGAGCTCCCATTGCTTGGTCCCTGCTCCTGCCAACCTACCAGTTCGAAAGCACTTCAAAGTGCAAGTAGATAAATAGGTACCACTCTGGCGGGAAGGTAAACGGCGTTTCTGTGCGCTGCTCTGGTTCACCAGAAGCAACTTAGTTATGTTGGCTGCATGACCCGGAAGCTGTACACTGGCTCCCTTGGCCAGTAAAGCGAAATGAGCGCCACAACCCCAGAGTCATCCGCAACTGGACCTAATGGTCAGGGCTCCCTTTACCTTTACATTTTTAAGGATGGCAAGGGACCAGTCCACCCATTCCTGTATTGTTTGCTTGTATTGCTGGTGCATTTGGATGAATCCAAGCCAAGGCAGGCTGCCTCAGATGGATGTTGGGTTTGTCCAAGGTGAAGCAGGATCTGTACAAGGTTGCACATGTCATAGTAAGGAACTCTAAAGCAATCCAGGGAGCCAAAGACTGAAAAAAAATGTTGCAGACAAACATCTACCATGTCTTTAAGCCTACCATACAAGAAAAACAATATGAAGGAAAGGGAACAGAATTGAAACTTATGCCTGTAGCTTAGGGAAAACACCAGAATCAGGGAGGGTGAGTTCTTTCACAACTAACAGCTGTAGCTTATGATCAGAGGGAATGATTTTACTTGTGCTCTCCAATTCTGGCTCCTTGGAGGAAGGAGCAGTTTAGCAGCAGCAGCACTCGTGTCTCTAAGCTTAAGGAAGATACCCAGATGAAGAGAGAAGATGAATAGAGGGCTCTGTTTTAACCAACAAGGCAAGCTTGAAATCAGATGGAATGTCTTTAAGTTCTTCCTATTCTCAAAATTAGCTTTAAAGGAGCCTAACGCAATAGCACCAAAAACCTATTTGTCTGCAATTTGACAGTCTTTCTTACCCAGGCTCAGCTCTCTCGTGTCTGCAATGTTAAGGCCAATGGCCCACAAAACACATTGGGAAACTGATTCCTAATTTCACCCATTCCAAAATCTTAATGGCTGTCCTTGCAGGAAAACCACTGCAGCCATCCTTCTGAAATCTGGCAGCATTCATTACTTCAAAGGGGTTGACAGAGCCTGCAAATTTCATCAAATCCTATCCAAAATAAAAAGTTATAGGCACCCCCCTTTAAAAAATAATAAAACTTTAAAGGTGCCTAACACAAATGCCCCTGGACCTATTTTTTTGTTATATGCCAGGATTTATCCACTATAGCAGAGCAATTAGGCTTGCAAATTCCACCCACTTCTGTCAAAAGATTAAGAAATTATATTAATTTTCATTCCCTATAATGAATGAGGGAAGAAACAATATGGAACTGGACAGACTCTAAGCCAAATTCGGCGGTCTACGAAGCATCTAAGACCAAGGTGGGCTGTTTTTCAATGTGCCAAATCAGGGACTGAACCAAATCTTGAGGTTGGTGCTTTTTCCTGGTTATACTACATAACAACAAGAATGATGTAACATCATTACTTACCACCCATACATTTACAGCCAACGTAAACCAATCATTGGATAAATTGGCAAAATATGTATTGATGAATAAATGAATAATGACCTATTGAATATGACTGTTCTGTTATTTATTCTTTCACCCAGTAATCATCTTCATGAATAGCACCACTGAAGTTTCTAAATGTAAGCAAATAGTTGCTTGATCCATTTTGTTCTGACTTGAATATTGATTTTGACCTCTAATCAAGATCAATGAAAATCCTTCCACACAAGGAAGGGCTCTCTGAGGTTGCTTTTCCAGAGCTTGATGTTCTGACCTCTGTGAGTAAAGGGAGTAATTTTGGACTCTGCGGGAAAGTATTGCAATTAGGAAGGGATGAAGAGAAAGAAACACTTGAGCCTTAAATATCCTATCACTTTCTGGTGATTGCTAAGCTCAAGGTATATCTCTCTTTATATGTGTCTAGAATTCAGAAAGTTATTTGAATTAGCATATGCAGAAATTGCTTTAGCATATTAATCGATGAAAGATTGGACAGCTAAATGGATAGAAAAAAAATAGCTGTAATACTAAATTGCCACTTCAGAGGAAAGGAAATTTCAAAAATGAAGCCCTTACATTGTAGGTTAAGGATGACTTCATATCAAGAAGGGATTGTTCCCCTTCCTAACCTGCCTTGATCTGAAGAGGTGATGCTCCTGTGGCACAATCTGGGCAGGACCCTCCCAGCTCTCACCTGGGAGCTTCTCTTTCTTTTCCCACTCTCCCACCCTGGGAGATCTTCCCTGCCTCTCACACAGGGTCCTTCACTATTCATCCATCCATCCATCCATCCATCCATCCATCCATCCATCCCCTGCATGTGTGCACAATCCCCTCAGTAACCCAGAGTAGAGGACACCAAAAGAAACAATTCAGCAAGGAAAAAAGAAGAAAAAGAAAGAGGATGATAAAAATAATAAAAGAATGAGAAAGAAATGAAATGAAAGAGAGATAAATCAAAACAGCTTCCAATTCTCCATCTGTCAGTTATATTTATAAAGATTATTCAAAGTATTCACTCCAGGATAGTATTCCTCCTTCTGCTAGGGAGCCTCTATCCCTCCATATGTTGTTAGATTACAACTCCCTTCTTTTCTGACCATTGGCCATGCTAGCTGGGACTGATGGGCCTTGTAGTCCAACAACACCTGGACGACCACAAATTACCCATCCCTGTTCTAGATGTTGTGAACTACACAACTCCCATCATTTCTGAGCATTGACCTTGCTGGATGGGAATGATAGTTGTAGTCTAAAAAATATGGAGGGCACCAGGTCGGAGAAGGCGGCCTCTGATTTAATCTGTTTCAACTGTTCCTCAGAGATCCAATAAATCTGAATCTGTTCACTCATTGTACTCTCATGCATGCTATCAGGATCGCTCACAGTCCAACAAAAGGAAAGAAAATAGGGCTTTATTGATTTCTTCAGACAGTTCCTAGAGAACAACAGCGAGTAGCCCATGCAATATACAGTAATTAACTTGCTTTCCTTGTATCACACTCAAAACTGGTGCAAACTACTGTACATTCAGTAATTCAGATGGTATTGTGAGTTAACCAAGGAAACCCAACATTTCTGTTCTGGAGGGATAATAATGGCTACAGTTATTTGAGAAATACAGATGATTTCAGATTCTTCTAGGTTTCCTATACTTAGGATGAAACATGTATCAACACTTTTTTTCCTGATTAAATTCTGTTTTCATTTGTCCTGACGTATTATTGACGAATGATTGAATAAATGCTAAGGCAGCACTTGGCTTACGACATGGCAATGTTCCAAAATATAGTATTGATTTTGCTATAGTCACTTATGATCTCTTTGCTTAGCTGTTTCCCCATGGTCTCAGAAAGCCCTGCTTATGGGGAAAGAGCTGGGGTAAAAGAACTCTCTCTGTGTGTTTATTACCATCCTGCTTGACTTATTTGGAAGTGGAAAGGCGCATTATACTGCTTGCATGTTCACTTTGCCCATACGCTCACTCTTTAGGATGAAATATGCCTCTGTTGCTTTCTTTTTAAGGATGTGAGACCACCTTGCAATCCACCAATACTTGCAATCCACCATATTTCAAACAAAATGTGCATTTAGCTGAACCATTGACAGGAACAACAATGCATTGCTACCTAAGAAAATCAAGCTAATAGGTGCTAATAGAATTAATTGGGCTTTTATGGATTTTCTCTCAGCAAAATTTGCATTTCTACTGAATGTACTTTGATTAAGCCTCCAACTTACTCAAGCTTTCTAAAATATATCTGCTTCTCAGTGGGTTGTGCACACTGGATTCACACAAGGGAACAGCATGATCAGAGGGGTTAGCTGTAATAAGGATGCAATACAGGTTCTTTTTAGTCAGTGACAGCATTCCCTCAACTGCGTTTCACCAGGAGTGGCATTACATTTTACTTCCATTGACCGGCTTTGCACTGAAAAGTGACTTGCTATTTATTGATAATTTTCTTCCATTAACTTCTTTCGTGGAAGTCAAGCAATTTTCTCCATTAAAATCAGGCAATGTAGATAGTGTGTGTTCAGGTCAAATTGAGACCATAAGCCTCTCAAAACCATAATGGTTTCACAGGGAGGCCCTATCATTAGGCAGAGTGAGGCGGCCGATGCATGGGAGCAGCAGCGAGGTACTAGAAGATAGATTTGTTTGTGCCACACACCCTGCCCTGCACCCTCAAAGCTTGCCTCCTGCCCTCAGGTTTGGTGGATGGATAGCACTATCTTGTCTTCAGTGCTGGAGTAAGAGTTAGCTGCAAATAAAGTTGATGTCTGTAGGTGGAATTGGCCAGGCTGTAGGGGATCTTGTCATTTGTACCAAGTATCAAATTTTCCTGTATCAACTGTGTAGTTTCAGCTATATTAGTTTTGAGTACATCCATTTCCAAGGTTATGCCATTTTAAGTGGTTTGGCAATATCAATCCCTTTTCAAAATCATGTATTTTTGACTTTCAGTACTGGAACAAGTGCCCTTCCAGGTTTCTTTCAGACTTCCCCTGTCAGGATCCATACAACAATGGACCAGGAATCTTGGCTTCCTTGATGCCACTAGTGAAAGAAACAAAAACCTTCCTGTCTCCAGGCGCCAACACTTCCCCCTTCTTTCCTCAGTATTATTCCACCTCTGACTGCTTCTCTCAGTTCCTGATTTTCAGGATCCTGCCTCTTTCCCCTACTTCTTTAGTCACTCTGTCTCTTGACCAGCCCCCACCCCAGCAATACTCCTCCCACCCCCATCAAAATATATAGTCCCTCCTAACAGCAAGTGCTGTGAGGCTTCTTCTTCAGAGGCCCCTATAACAGGCATAGGCAAACTCGGCCCTCCAGATGTTTTGAGACTACAATTCCCATCATCCCTGACCACCGGTCCTGTTAGCTAGGGATGATGGGAGTTGTACTCTCAAAACATCTGGAGGGCCAAGTTTGCCCATGCCTGCCCTATAATAAAGCCTCTTCCTTTACACTGAGGTCTTGTGCCAAGGGGCTTCTGGTGGTTCCCTCACTGCGAGAAGTGAAGTTACAGGGAACCAGGCAGAGGGCCTTCTCGGTAGTGGCACCCAACCTGTGGAACGCCCTCCCATCAGATGTCAAAAAAAATAAACAACTATATGACATTTAAAAGACATCTGAAGGCAGCCCTGTTTAGGGGAGTTTTTAATGACTGATGTTTAATGTATTTTAAATCTTTTGTTGGAAGCCACCCAGAGTGGCTGGGGAAACCCAGCCAGATGGGTGGGGTAGAAATAATAAAATTATTATTATTATTATTATTATTATTATTATTATTATTATTATTATTGCTTACTGTTTCTCTTAGACTTCTCTCTCACTACACTCTTTCTTCAGTCTTCTTGTCTCTCTTGACTCCACGTCCCTTAGCTCCCCTAACTCCCAGGATCTGTTTCTAATCCCCAGATGTCCCCATGTGAGGTTTCAATCCCAGCCATATCGACAATTGTCCTATCCCATATAAGATCTGGACTGCAAGCTGCCTTGTTCCCTGAGCAATTGAATATTCTGAGGCTCAGAATTGTTATATGATTCCGAACAATTATATGGTACACCAGCTCAGCCAATCCATGTTGGAGGCTTCACCATCAACGCAAAACAACATTGTTACAGGATTACTATCTGGTTATTGGGGTGAGACCTTAAGGCCAGTGTCGGAATACGTTTCACGGATCCGCCATGGATTTATATTTATTTGGTTATTTTATGAGGTTTTCGGGATCTATTTTTGGTATAACTACGCGCGAAAGTGAAAGTGAAAGCATGAATGAATAGTGTGGTTCACTTATGAGATTAATCCGCCTTTATTTTATAGTTCCGGTCATGTTCAAAGTTGTTAATGAGCGTTAAACTTGCTTCCCGCCTTTTTGGAGGGCAGCAACAGTGATTTTATTGGTTGAGGCATTGATGATGATGTCACGTTTGTTCCCTAATAAAAGGCAGAGGCACCCCCGCTTAGGCACGTTCGTGCATTCTTTCCGTTTCGCTTTAGTTGGGTTTTAGTTGAAGTCAAGTTTAGTTTAAGGGATTAGGAGCGGGCTGGATGGGTTGGATGGGTTTTCTTTAGTTAGAGTTAGATCGCGGAAGATCATTCGGTTTAGTTTTAGTTAGGTTTCTTTTAGGTTTAGCCTAGGGCTAGGCTTGCGGAAGATATTTCGGTTTTAGTCTTATTTAGCTAGCCTCGCGGAAGATTGGGCGCGCAGGGACTTTAAGCTTAGGAGAACTTAGCTTAGGGGACGAGCCTATGCGGGTTCTGCCGAAGCCACTAAAGATACAACCGGTGTCTGTCTTCCTTTGGGGTAAAGGGGGAGTAAAAGGTTCAAAGTAAAAATTTTAATTTCTTTAAGTTGGTCCATCTATTCAGAGTCAGGGTATATTTATTTTCACGAGGCAACTTTTCATTAAGAAGGCAACTAGGAACTCATACACCTTCGGAGTCATCAATTGGCTTACTCAGCTTCCTTCGGATTGTGAGACTTGGCCGGCGACCGTGCTCAAAAGCACGCGGAACGCTGGCCGCTTTCCCCGCAACTGGTACCTCGTGCATAGCCAGTCCAAGGCTGTGCACGAGGAGCTCCAGCACTCAAACCCCGACAGGCCAGAGTCAGATTTGACCAAAAAAACACCAATGGCTCAGAATGGGCCCTTGATTCTTTCTCAATGTGAAAGATACAGAGATACCGGTATATCTGGGATGACACATCCAATATTTGGAGGGCACCATGTTTGCTTCCCTTGTTCTATATGCTTGTCATCTAACCAGAAGGAAGGAAAACAAAAAAGTGTTTCAGTTCTCACTCACACTTCTTGACAGAATTACAAATCCTTGTTATCCTACCCACTTCTGCAGGTTCCTTTCCTTTCTTTTTGTGGCCTCTGGTCCCTTCCGAGTGTGGCACAATAGGTTCTCTAACAAAGAAAAAAACCCCACTACCATTTGTTCCCTGTCAGCCCCAGTGGATGACTTTCCAATTTTATATCTTTCCAAATACTGGTCCGACTAACTTTGTCACAAACTTACCTAGACCATGCAACCAGGTGTCTTTGGAACGTGTGGATTTTATGTTGCTATTGCTGCCCTGCAAATGCAGAATCTGGGATAGAAGCAAATTACCAAGAGGGGGACTTAGCATAAAGTCATGCAAACTGTTTACTCCAGATTTAGACACTGTTATGTGAGTTAGTATAGGTTCTTCCACCCAACCTCCCCCAGATTTTTGCCTTATAAGAGATGTGTTTAATGTAATCTATCATCCATTGCAGTATTCACTTCCCTTATACCTATGGAATATTTGTGGATGACAGTTGAGGATATCAGTATTGAGATATCAGTCCCTTCACAATGATTATCAAATCAGAGCCCAACCCAGATAATGTGTAATGATCCAACTATTTTGGTCTATGTGGATAGTCGTGTGGGAATGAGATGGGATGGGGGAAGAGAGTAGGGCAGTGGTCCAATTTCCAAAGTTAGTGATATTTCAGAAAGGGTCAATTAACTTCCTCCCTTGACAATCCTTTCCTTTTCTCTGAATCTCTTCTCCCCTTGGTGCAATGTGAGGGGCCCCATGCCAGATACGATGCTTTCCAATGTTCATTTCACGGATGACTTCAGTAATATTGTCAGAGGCTATCCTTGTTTAAAGTAACATTCTTCTGCGTTCTTGAGCTCCTGCATTGTCCTGGTGTCAACAGCCATTTAAACACACTGTAAGCTTTCAATATCTCTCTTAACTTCATGTAAGCAAATATTGATTGTGACTGGGATAGTAATTGCACTCATTCATGATAATAGATGGCCCATTGGCTGCAACCATTAGAGCTTGTTTAATCGGGAGAAAACAACCCTAATTGCCTTTCTGGAGAGACAAGGGCTGATGTGGCAGTGGATGGGACTGCATTAACAGTAATGTGATGCCAGAGTTTATAATGGACACTCATCTATTTGTTACTGTAGATGTCAGTAGCAGCATTTCGCTGAAAGATTAATTGCTGGCTGAAGGTGCTAAAGGGCACTGATAATGAAAGGGAAGTCAATGAGAGGAAAGTATTCATCTGCGCCTGCGCGATATGATAGAGATTATGTTGGACTTGGACCAAGGAGACCTGGATTCAAATCTTCACTCAGCCATGAAGCACTTTGGTAATCATGAGCATGCTGCTGGTTGTGTCTCTCAGGGCAACTTTCCTCCCAGGATCGTTTGAGGATAAAACGAGGAAAAAAAACATGACTCTGAGATCCACAGAAGTTGGGTAGAAATGTGATGGACAGCAGAATGATCAAAGGGCATATATTAGCCACAGGAAAAGTGTGTTAGTTCCTAGTTCATGATAAGCCACTCATGCATTGCCAACACATAGGAATCCTTCGCTGTGACACCCCAAGCACATGCTTTCAAAAGGCTGCTGAACACAGTACCTGTGAGAAATGGTCTTCTCATTCTTTTCCTCCTCCCAGTTTCCTGTGAAGTAGTCTTTTCAAACACAAAGTGGCATTGATTATTATTATTCCACAACAGTTGAGAACTTGGATTAGAATGAGTTCCATCATCTAAAATGACCTTGGTAACCATGAGATTTCATGGTACAAATGAACCATGAACCATGCACTGTAAAATATTCAAGCCCATGAGACTTAGGAACTTGAAGGCTGGAGAACATGTTGTACAATGCAATCTTATGCATGTTTGTTTACAAGTGAGACCCATTGTGTTTAATGCAGCCTAATTCTAGGCAGGGGTGCATAGAATTGAACCAATCCATGCTGCTTGGCAGATGATGTATGCTTGCTTCATTCCATCCTCACAACTGACATACTGCTTGTCATTCATTGCAGAGGAACCAATGGTAAGTTGGGCAATGGCAATAACTTGGCAAACAGGAGCTGAGTTGTCAGTGTGGCACATGGTGAATACATTACACATGCCAAATTATGTATAGCTCCATTCAACATACGTCCTTAACACTCCGTTTTTTATGAGGGTTCAGGACTGATTCCCAAACAACGTTTTGTATTCCGGTATATATGCATGGATCATGTGGCATGTTAATTCTATATGCATGTCTCCACTTTCCTCTTTAAGCAAATGTGATGGGCAGCATTTGGGGCCTGGGCTCATGAGTATTTGGAAGGGAAAAGCAATTAACAATGCATTTATGCTTTATTCATAAGTGTCAATTTGCATGTGGTACTTGAGAAATTGTGTGTTTCTGTTTGTTTCTGGTTAGCATATCTAGAGAGAATCCAGAACTTCCCATAGGCATCCAGTTGGTCGCTATGAATAACAGGATGCTGGAATAGAAATGACTTTGGTCTGATCCAGCAGGGCTCTTCTTATATTTTTACAGTCTATTTGCATCCCTGTTGCCTAAAATTAATAGCTACTGTTGCTTGTTCCCATATTCTGTATGTAACACAGGAGTGGGCTTGTCAGTCTAGATGGAAGTCAAAGGATCACAGAAAGTAGTGGAATATAGAAAATTAGTCAAAGTCAATGATGAGACAGGGCAGTGAGGCAGGGATGGCCAAAGCTCACTGAGCAGAGTTTTTAATGGTTGATGTTTTATTGTGTTTTTAATACTTTGTTGGGAGCCTCCCAGTGTGGCTGGGGCAACCCAGTCATATGGGCAGCATATAAACAGCAACAGCAGCAGCAGCAGCAACAACAACAACAACAACAACAGTGAAGATGAGCAATAGTTGACTGGTATAGGCTTAGGAATGCTTCATAATAAAGATGTAATAAGACACCTGGTTGGATAAGCTAGCAAGAGGCCTCTTTTCCCTAAGAAGCTGATGCAGCAGACCATAGCAGTTGAATGTGTTTTGGCTAAAATTCATTATCTTGGTGTGGTGGACCCAGGTTTCTCCTATAGTCTGGATGGTAGAGGTGAATCTATGATGCATGTTGGGTATGAAAGCTACTGCATTAAGACAAGAATGAACCACATGTTCTTAAACTGCCTCATAGTCCAATGATTCTGTGATGACATGAAAAGAATAATGTGATCTGTAAAGGCACCTAGGCACTCATGGAATTAAGGGAATGGTAATGAAGATGTCTACACTCTATATTTGGGAGCAGGAAAATCAAGCTCTTTCTACTTAAGTACAACACTTTAAGGAATACAGATTTAAAGATGCACTCATCCACAGGGATAATGGGAACTCCAAGCTGCCACTGAAATCACTGAGCTTCAAGGTTAGCATTTGTGAGCATCAGGCCACAGGCAAAGAAGTTTAATTGGCCAGAGCCAAGTCTGAGAATCTTACTCAGCTAATTCAGGCAAGAAAATAAGCAACTGTTACCAGCAATATATGCTGATGTTCCATCTTGATTTTCCAAGCCTGTGACCCTCTTCTAAAATTAACAGCCAGGAGACTCCAGTCCTCACTATTGATGGGCTCCAGTGGTGAACAAGCAGAAGCAGTCACTGCAATCAGCAGGTGTCACAACACAAAAGCATACCTGTCTATTTTAGCAAGAAATATTTAATCACGTAGGAAGAGAAGTTTACTACGGTTAGTCAGTCTGCATTTGATAGCTGATTCAGTGCTCTTAAAGCTGGCCACAAACATAGCATTTGATGAGCTGAAGAAGGAGAACCAATTTCTTTCATATTACTTTCTAGTGTCTTGGCTGATTTTTCAAGTAGGTGTGATGGTGCACGGCTAATGCTGCTGAGGAATGTGTCTCTGTAACAACAGAGGAGAGGTGGCTACACAGACAACTCCTCTCTGTAAGGAAGGGAGGGTTAATGAAAATGAAACTGAAGGTCCAGCAAAAAAACAACAATAATCTAACCGTGGAATGACTCTGGGGGAATACACATCATGGCCACATTACTGCCAAACAAGCTTCCTAGAAACATCATGAGATTTGTCACTTTTATCCACAGACTGGAAATGGTTCAAAAAGTAATGTATCCACCCATTGGCCCCAATGAAAAGACAACTGCCCAAGAATCCTGCACACAAGGTTCTTTGTATGTCCACCTGCCAAATATATATGGTCAGTGTAGCTAGCTCTGAGTCTGACAGCACCTATCACCTGTTTGGAGGTGGAGGGTGCCAAGGGTAGGGGAAGAAGGCCCCCTCACCCAATACTATCTAAAACAGGATGTAATGCGCACCCCAATCTTCACTACATAATTTGGCAAAAAAGGTACGCATTACGTTCAAGTAAATACGGTAGTTTCATCTTATTTTGTCACCTGATGTGGTTTTTGTTTCTTTTCTTTTTTTCTTTTTCCCACAGTGGTCAAAACCTTTTATGATGGAGTGACTTGCTGCAGAGTGATTTCTTAGTGCTTTGGTACTGTGACCGGAGAGTTTGCGCATTAAAAATGGATTAAATTAAGTTACTTAGAGTCTCTGTCCTGCTGATATCCCTAGTATACTCAGTCCTTGGCCAGCAAGTCGACCTCACAAGATCACATTGGCTACTGAGGACTCGAGGAGATGAATTTGCTTGAAAACAAGCCAGACAGTGACCCATCTATTTTTATTTCCCGAGTACAGTGCCAGGAGCATATAGAAATAACTGCGAGTAAGGTGTGAATGCCAAACAAAGGATCAAGAGTTTGGCTGGGCTGGGTATGCCTTCTATGCTGCCATACTCTTAATTAGAACATAAACATTGTCAAATTGTAACATTAGCATCTGTAATTGGTCCAACAGAACAAGAGACTAATTGTGCCACATTAGTGGCCAGATTGCTCTGAGGCAGGATCACTGTTTCCAAAATGGAAAACACTAATTACCATGATGTGATGAATGAAAGGAGCAACAAACCCCAGGTTAATAAGAATGGAGGTGTATGAAATGTGCAGTGTACAAAGAGCAAGCAGGGTTCCTATCATGATCGGAGACTATGAAAAAGTGCTTTGTTACTTTTCTATATCTGATGTGGGTATGTAGGCCAATTTTCATGGCTGAGAAGCAGTACAGGCAGCATGTTGAATCCAAAGTGCCTTGCAGCTGGCTATGCAGCAGAGTGGTCATCTCGTGGCGCCAGATTAATTTTCAGCCTGCAGTGAAGGAGTGGAAACTTGCTTCCTCACACACATTGAAAATTGATCTGGCTAGACAACAGAGCAATCAGATGATCACATTGCTGCTCTGCCAGTTACAATGCGCCTTAAACTTGTTATTTGGCCATGAACAATTGTGATGCCTACGGATAGCATTGCACATTTATTAGAGGTGCTTTTCATTTTTTTATGAGGAAAAGCAAAGTAATGCAGTTGGGAGCACTGTTGTGTTGAGGGAAAAACCCGCCCTCTATCCATGACACTGTGTAGCACCAGCCCTCCTTTTAAGAGATAACAAGGAACTCAAATGTGTGACAGCTGTAGCAAAAAAGCAGATTGCATGCTAGGGATCATTAGAAAAGGAACTGAAAATAAAGCTGCCGATATCCAAAACGTGGCAATTGTGGCCCAGACCACTGTCAAAACACATGAAACCAATTCCTTGTTATTCAGGTCTCGATCCTACTCTACAAACAAGTTTTAAAGAGCCATGCAAGGTTTGCACTTCTCCAGATACTGAGGACACAGGTGATCAGAGGTAGCAATGCACAGTAGCAATACCAGTTGCTGGAAGCCACTGGAGGAGAGGGTGCTCTTGTGTTTGCGTCCTGCTTGAAAGTTTTCCACAATCATCTGGGTGGCCATTGTGAAAACAGGGTGCTAAGCCAGATGGGCCATTGGCCTGATCCAGCAGAATCTTCTTATGTTGATGCACTGCATATGTCCCATTACAGGGCACAGGCCCTCTTGCCTCTCTACTCTTTCCCCATGATTGTGACTGGCTTTTCCTTGACCATAACTTTCTGCCACCTGTGCATGTAGCATCTTTAAAAGAAGCAGCAGGAGTAGAAGGGTAAGCAACTGGGCCCTGAGCCAGCTAGTTGTGCTTAAGACCCATTAAAGCCAATGCACATACTTAGCTGTACCTAGCATATGCCTGCTGGTTGCTGCTGCCCAGGAGGACTCCCCTGCCTGAGTGCCTGAGGGCCCCGTTCCTGCCACTCACCACCTGGCCCAGGGCGGGGCCTGGTAAGGCCATAAAAGGACTGCTGCTGCCTCTGCTTTGCTGCTGGTTGCTGCTGCCCAGGAGGACTCCCCTGCCTGAGTGCCTGAGGGCCCCGTTCCTGCCACTCACCATCTGGCCCAGGGCGGGGCCTGGTAAGGCCATAAAAGGACTGCTGCTGCCTCTGCTTTGCTGCTGGTTGCTGCTGCCCAGGAGGACTCCCCTGCCTGAGTGCCTGAGGGCCCCGTTCCTGCCACTCACCACCTGGCCCAGGGCGGGGCCTGAAAAGGCTACAAAAGGACTGCTGCCACCTCTGCACTGCTGCTGGTTGCTGCTGCCCAGGAGGACTCCCCTGCCTGAGTGCCTGAGGGCCCCGTTCCTGCCACTCACCACCTGGCCCAGGGCGGGGCCTGGTAAGGCCATAAAAGGACTGCTGCTGCCTCTGCTTTGCTGCTGGTTGCTGCTGCCCAGGAGGACTCCCCTGCCTGAGTGCCTGAGGGCCCCGTTCCTGCCACTCACCATCTGGCCCAGGGCGGGGCCTGGTAAGGCCATAAAAGGACTGCTGCTGCCTCTGCTTTGCTGCTGGTTGCTGCTGCCCAGGAGGACCCCCCTGCCTGAGTGCCTGAGTGCTGCTGCTGTCCAGCTCTTTTTTAAATGTTTTTTTTTCTTTTTTTTCTTAAATGTTTTAAAATGTTTCTATTATTATTATTATTTCTTTTCATTTTTTTAAGTTTTCTTGTTGTGGGGGTGGGATAGATGTTTAGTGGGGTTTTGAGTTTTGTATAATTTTGGTTACTTGTAATTTTTATAGTTTTTGGTTTGTATTGTTGTGTTTTGTTTTCTGTTTTTATATAGGTTTAATTTTGTTCTTAAGGGGTGGGGTCAGGGCTGCCTGGGAGGGGGTCCCGGCCAACAAAATGGCTGGGGCAGGTTCCACAGGGTGGGATGCACTGGGACAACCGATCTCAGTGATCACGGGCAGGAGGAGGAGTTACGCTAAGACCAGACCATGTCATTGCCGAGGAGGCAGGTTTAGTCGTTGTCTGAGGACTATTCCTGCCTCCGGGTCTGGTCCTGACCGGACGGATACTGGATTCAGCAAGGGATACCCACATGACCTGAAGATGCTGCTGTGCAATGCCAGGTCAATGTTGAATAAAACCACTGCCATCCACGACTTGATTGTGGATGGTGGACTTGACCTGGCATGTGTAACAGAGACTTGGTTGGATGAAGCGGATGGGCCTGTCCTTGCCGCTGCTTGTCCACCAGGTTTCTCTTACGCACAGCAACCCAGGCCATCTGGGCGGGGAGGGGGGGTTGCAGTGATTTTTAGGAAGTCATTAGTTTGCACCAGGCGTCCTATTGGGAAGACCCAGTTCTCTGAGTGCATGTTCTGGAAGTTGGGCAATAGGGGCAGTACAGGATTCCTTTTGGTGTACCGACCTCCCCGCTGCACCAAGGATTCCCTGCCCGAGCTGCTTCAGGTCGTGGCGGATGTTCTCCTGGAGTCACCTAGTTTGGTCGTCCTAGGGGATTTTAACATCCATGCCGACACGACCTTACAAGGGGCCGCTCGGGACTTCGTGGAAAGCATGGCCTCCATGGGGCTGTCCCTGAATAAGTCTGGTCCAACTCATAGCCGAGGACATGCCTTAGACCTGGTATTCACCTCTATGGATGTTGGTGATCTGACATTAAAAAAAAGTGAAACTAAAGAAGTGCCATGGTCAGATCACTTCCTGGTACAACTGGACTTCTCCGCAACCCTTCCCCTCTGCAGGGAGGTGGGACCAATTCGGATGGTCCGCCCCCGCCACTTAATGGATCCAAATGGTTTCCAGAGAGTGGTAGGGGATACTTTATCCCATGTTGATGGCCTTTCAGCCGATTCCCTGGTGGCCCGCTGGAATGTGGAGCTAACCAGGGCTATTGACTGTTTGGCTCCGAAGCGCCCTCTCCGGTTGCATGGAGCCCGGACAGCCCCGTGGTTTTCCCCGGAGCTGAGGGCGATGAAACAATCGTTGAGACGGCTAGAGCGCCGGTGGCAGAAAACCCATTCTGAATCCGACCGAACACAGGTTAGAGCTCAACGTCGAGCCTACCAAGTGGCGATAGCGACGGCGAAGAAGACTTTCTTCACCGCCTCTATTGCATCTGCGGAAAATAGCAGCAGGAGACTCTTTCAGGTGGTTCGGAATCTAGCGGAGCCACCTTCGTCATCGGGGCCTGGTAGGGACCCCAAGATCTCCTGCAATGCGTTTGCAAAGTTTTTTGCAGATAAAATCGCTCAGATTCGGAAAGAGATAGACTCCACCGTGGGAGCAGGGCCAGGGCGGGAGAGTGCCAGAGTCCTGTCTAGTCCAGTTGCGTGGGATCAATTTCAGTCTGTTACCTCCGAGGATGTGGACAGGCTGCTTGGACGAGTGAAACCAACCACCTGTCTCCTTGATCCTTGCCCATCCTGGCTTATAAAAGCTAGCCGGGAGGGGCTGGGCGATGGGCTGCGCGGGGTGGTGAATGCTTCCCTCTGTGAGGGAGCCTTCCCAGCCCTGCTGAAAGAGGCGGTCATTAAACCGCTTCTTAAAAAAACATCTTTAGACCCGGCCAATATGGCCAACTATCGCCCAGTCTCAAATCTACCATTCTTGGGCAAGGTGATTGAGAGGGTGGTTGCTGAACAACTCCAGGCATGCCTGGAAGAAGCGGACCATTTGGATCCCTTCCAATCGGGATTCAGGCCTCACCATGGGACTGAAACCGCCTTGGTCGCGCTGGTCGATGATCTCCGGCGGGCTAGGGACAAAGGTGAGAGCTGTTTCCTAGTTCTGCTGGATCTCTCAGCGGCCTTTGACACCATCGACCATAACATCCTTCTAGACCGGCTAGAGGGGTTGGGAGCTGGAGGCACTGTTATACAGTGGTTCCGCTCCTTCCTCCTGGGCCGTGTTCAGAAAGTGGTGGTGGGGGATGAGTGTTCAGACCCCTGGGCTCTCACTTGTGGGGTGCCTCAGGGTTCTGTCCTCTCCCCCATGCTTTTTAATATCTATATGAAGCCGCTGGGAGAGATCATCAGGGGGTTTGGGCTGGGTGTTCATCAGTATGCGGATGATACCCAGCTCTACCTCTCTTTCAAATCAGAACCAGTGAAGGCCGTGAAGGTCCTGTGTGAGTGCCTGGAGGCGGTTGGAGGATGGATGGCGGCTAACAGATTGAGGTTGAATCCTGACAAGACAGAAGTACTGTTCTTGGGGGACAGGAGGAGGGCAGGTGTGGAGGATTCCCTGGTCCTGAATGGGGTAACTGTGCCCCTGAAGGACCAGGTGCGCAGCCTGGGAGTCATTTTGGACTCACAGCTGTCCATGGAAGCGCAGGTTAATTCTGTATCCAGGGCAGCTGTCTACCAGCTCCACCTGGTACGCAGGCTGAGACCCTACCTGCCCGCGGACTGTCTCACCAAAGTGGTGCATGCTCTGGTTATCTCCCGCTTGGACTACTGCAATGCGCTCTATGTGGGGCTGCCTTTGAAGGTGACCCGGAAACTGCAATTAATCCAAAATGCGGCAGCTAGACTGGTGACTGGGAGTGGCCGCCGAGACCACATAACACCGGTCCTGAGAGATCTGCATTGGCTCCCAGTACGTTTCCGAGCACAATTCAAAGTGTTGGTGCTGACCTTTAAAGCCCTAAACGGCCTCGGTCCTGTATACCTGAAGGAGCGTCTCCACCCCCATCATTCAGCCCGGACACTGAGATCCAGCGCCGAGGGCCTTCTGGCGGTTCCCTCACTGCGAGAAGCAAAACTACAGGGAACCAGGCAGAGGGCCTTCTCGGTAGTGGCGCCCGCCCTGTGGAACGCCCTCCCATCACAGGTCAGGGAAATAAACAACTACCTGACATTCAGAAAAAACCTGAAGGCAGCCCTGTTTAGGGAAGTTTTCAATGTTTGATATTGTTGTATTTGGTTTCTGTTGGAAGCCGCCCAGAGTGGCTGGGGAAATCCAGCCAGATGGGCGGGGTACAAATAATAAATATTATTATTATTATTATATTATTTATGCCTCATGAATAATACCAGCTTTAGCCAGATTGCGGGAGACTGACCCAGTGACCTGCTATGGCTGAACTGTCTGCACATGTCAGGAGGCCTGTTTTGCAGAGAGTGAAGAATCAGGGCTGATGGTCACAAATTCTTTTATTCATATTGGGCTGTTTGTTTAATTGCTCATGATGATTGCGTTCTAACTGCAATGAAACAGGTTCTTGAGATGGCTACTGTGGGAACTCAGATAACGGCTGGATGTGTCATCACTGGCACCCCTCGGAAGGTTTGTCATCCCATTCTTAGTAATGATCTGGGGCCATGGTGGAACTCTCAAAATGGCAATTCAAGCTAAATAGGAATAAAAGTACGTCAAAATGAAATTAAGGAAACCACCGCAAGCAAAATGTCTAGTGTGCTTTTAGTCTACCTTTCCATTTGTTTGTGCAAGATGTTTGTTAACCTCCAGCTCTTGCAGTCTCATTCACCCACAGAAGCTGATCCAATCATAGACATCAAAATGCTTTTTTTTGGACCTCTCATTTTCTGGAACCAACATAGCAATCAAACTAT
This sequence comes from Lacerta agilis, assembly GCF_009819535.1. Lineage (NCBI taxonomy): Eukaryota > Metazoa > Chordata > Lepidosauria > Squamata > Lacertidae > Lacerta > Lacerta agilis. The sequence continues at coordinate 86,748,491 of NC_046314.1, read as the reverse complement.
TAAATCTAAGGCGTTTAATTCATCCAGTCTCATTGCATTCTATTTTCTAATTTGATTCCTAAGCCCAGTCATGGACATCTGACCCTAGTTTGTAAACCTCTTCCTACTCGTTGTTGTTGTCGTTGTCGTTGTCGTCGTCGTCGTCAACAGTTTTCTTACCTAACATTTACTAGAAGGTCCCAGAGAAGCTTGCAATATATAAAAACACAACTAAAACAGTAAAAAAAGAACCTCTCACCCATACTACCTTTCCCAACCTTCTTTGCATAAAGGCTATATATATATATATATATATATATATATATATATATATGGATAATCCTATATAAAGACAATCCTAAAGGCACATATCAGGGATGAATTGAACTTGGTGGGGCTTGCTAATGTCTGAACATGCATTGAATCGCACTGCAAATGTTCTGTAGTTTATGACACCAACAGTGTTATCCTGTACCTGTCCACTCAGAAGTACACAACTCCCATTCAGTCCAATGGAACTTACTCCCAGGTAAATATACATAGGACTGCATTCCAACAATCTGATTCATTGCTGTTCCTCTCATTGTTTATGGGGGACCAATGTGTTAAGTTACAAAGAATCTGCATTTGAACCTTAGGCTTCACCCATCCTTTCCTAGAATCCGTTAAGAGTTCTCTTTTTGCTTTCCTTCACTTCTCTATTCCAGTGTCAGAGAATATGAATTTATTACTTTTTTAAAAGTGGGCTTGTATAGTCCCACAACCACCATCTTGCCCCCCCAATATTTCCTTACTACTACTACTACTACTACTACTACTAAAAAAAAATTATTTATACCCCACCCACCCCAGCCAAGACCAAGCTCAGGGCAGCTAACACCAGGTATAAAAACAACTGATTAAAATACAACTTAAAAACAAGATTAAAATACTAGCATTCACTTTGCTAATTGTTACCTTAGTTTGGTTGCTCATATCACTTATTATTACTTTCCTTAGTAAAGATCATTAAAACAACCAAATAAATAGTTCAGCAGCTCAGCCACTGGAGATTATTCGTCAAAATCTGAAATTTGCCTCCTTCTTTATTTATTAATGGGTCTACAATTCAAGGCTTCCTAAGATATGTACCCCTTTGATTCAGTGTTTCCTCCGAAAGCTCTTCCTATGACTTTTCTGATCTTGGAGCATTACATCTTAGCTATGCAGGCTGTGGGTGGAAAGGGTGCTACAGCTGTTATGCTTTGTACATGTTCTCTTGGCATTATGGTATTCACAAGTACGCAGAGCAGCACATTTTCTGTCCTTTTATAGTGGCTCCTTGTATAATAACCATTTATATTGTCCATCCTCTGCCCAAAGGAAACTGTTTTTGTTTTTGTTCCTATTCCAGCATGGTGTAGTGTAGTGGTTAAGAGCGGTGGACTCGTAATCTGGTGAACCAGGTTCGCTTCCCTGCTCCTCCACATGCAGCTGCTGGGTGACCTTGGGCTAGTCATACTTCTCTGAAGTCTCTCAGCCTCACTCCACAGAGTGTTTGTTGTGGGGGAGGAAGGGAAAGGAGATAGTTAGCCACTTTGAGACTCCTTAAGGGGAGTGAAAGGCAGGATATCAAGTCCAAACTCTTCTTCTTCTCTTCTAAAACTGTCATTTTATCTTGCCTCTGCTATTGAAAGGTATACAGGCACCTCCTCCTCCATCAACTAGCCTATTACCCTGTAGGTCTTGCTCCGTCTGTCTCACACACAGAGGGTGTTTCTAGGCATGTGTTTATTGTGAGATCTGTGCTCTTTAAGCATGTGAGCTCTGTGCCGTGTCCACATCTTGCCATTGTCGTAAAAATGCCATTTCATCTGAATTTACCCTTCCCAGCAAAATTCCAACAAGTTGCAAAGAAAACTGTTGTCAGTGACCCACTGGCAATATCTCAGCAACCCAGTTACAACATTCTGCCAGTGTTTTTCCTCCCCTGCAAGAGCTATGGAAAACCTTGAGGCTGAAGGCTAGAGACAGACTTCCACACCTCCCTATCTAGCCCTCAGAATTCTCTCCAGGAGGGCCCAATCCCTCCATGGCCCTACTGCACATATTGAACATTTTTGCTTAGCTGGAATGCATCCTTGAACTCTGTTAATTCTTCCTGCTTGTTTGGATATAGGATAAAGGTGTGTGCTTGAGTGAGTGAGTGTCTACTGTGCAAAAGTAAAACTCAACATTTGCTGCTCCACCCACTTTTGCCTCTGGCCCTACCAATCACTGGCATGAGGCTCTCAAAAGCATACACCCAGAAGGCAATGTGGCCCTCGGACTGAAAAAGTTTCTCCATTCTGTGCTATAATATGAAATGAAGTTTCACCTTGTCTTTGTCATGGTGCCTCCCCTTCAATGCTAATCCATATCATGTTTTTTTTCTTCATTGCAGTTGTAGAAGCAAATCTGGGTCCAGAGGATGGCAATGTTGAGCCAGGCAAATGGCCTACTGCCCCAATGGTCTGGTCATTCTCACTCTGCAGGAAGTCAGGCAATATAATCATTGGTTTTCATGCCCTGCTCCTTCCAGCTTCCGGGGGAAAACCTGGACTGCACCCCAAATCCTGGAGCTGTGATTGAGTAGGACCATCTACATTTCCTTCCAATTATGTGCAAGTTTTCATATTCTCACAGCAAGCATCCATTCACTGCTTTTCTGTGACACCACTAAGGAGTGTCAGAGCCACTCTTTGCACTTACCTTCATTGTTTACCACACCAGAGCAGCATACAGTCACACCTTACATTCAAAGCACATTTTGGGCACATGACACCCCCCAAAGAATAATGGGAACTCAAGTTTGTGAAGGGTGCTAGTAATTGTAGCTCTGTGAGGGGTAAGCTACAGTTCCCAGGATTCTTTGGGAGAAGACATGTGTTTAAATGTGCTTTAAATGTAAGGTGCAGGTGTGACTTATCTGTCACAATAAGGTCAAATAAGTTTTGCTGCAGTTCTCAGGAAGTTCCCCTTTATAATATATATTTTTAGACAGGACTGGGGAGAAGAGAAGGACAGAGAACAGCTAGGGTGCTCACACACACATGACTGACTCAGAGTGTGCTGACAGATATGATGACCTAGTCAAATTGGACTGGATTTAACCACCCAGAGGTCCTTTGCCTGAAGCAAGATGAGTGCTGCACCCCATAGTTGCCTTTGACTGGACTTAACTGGCCAAACTGCGAGAGGCAGTGAAGGATAGGCGTGCCTGGCGTGCTCTGGTCCATGGGGTCACGAAGAGTCAGACACGACTGAACGACTGAACAACAACAACAAACTGTCCAGGGGTCATTTACCTTTACCTACATGGTCAATGATCAACTGTATTCTTATCCCAGTTTTACACCTTACTTTTGGCTGAGCCAATATGGAAAGTGTATTTCATGAACATTTACGCCTGTAAAACATGCCCTTCCTTTTCATCCATTTTTGCACCCTTTTGTGAAAAGGGTATGGAATTATTCACAAAGGGAAGTGTCAAGGGAAGAAAAAATGCTCCTCTTACCCTAATCCAGTCGCATACTTCAGTGACGATGCACATTTGAATGAACCCCTGAATGCAGTGTGTATATGTGATATGGATGTCTGAATGTGCAACCCACATTCTGACCCAGCTAGTGACACAATATCTATGTATAATTAGAGCTTAAGGTTAAAGTCTTGGTGCACAGTGCTTGCAGATAATGGAAGCCCAGCTTGGCAAGACACAGGACAATGGCCTGATTACCTATGCACCTTCTTTCCTTCTCCATTTAGAATTAAAGCCATGGAAGGATTTTATTTGCCCTCAGAGAGCCTATCACAAAGCCTAATCTGATTGTTATATGACACTGTGACATTGTCAGGTCCACCATTTAGTCCTTGATTGGCTGGGATTATACAGTGCATATGACCTCAAGCGGGGAAGAATGGTGCTGAAGAAGCAGTTGATGGGAGCTGTGAACAGGTGCAATAACATGCGTTGAAAGTGGAAAGTAGTCTCTGATTTTTTGCTAAGCCCCAGAAACCTTCACACTGAAAATCAGACCACATATGAATTTTGGCATGACACAGTTTTTATCATACTTTGGCTTAGCTTGCTTTTTTCTGCCTGGAGAACCTGTATTATTTCATGGATCCAAGTATGCACAGTGAATGTCCCTAAAACATTTAAAGCAAATGTTCATCAGTGGCTAAGGCAGCAATTGAGGTCCAGATAGTAGCATTATTGACAACAACACCAACAAAATCATATTTGAAGACAAAGTGGTTGCATGGGGAAAGAAATAACTGTCTAAGCGAGCAAGCCCCCTCACAGCTTTTCCTACTCTTTGCAGCCACAAGACATTAAATACAAATGCAATCTTGAGTTTTTGCTCTCCTGCTTCTCCTTCTACAACAGACCATTACTAAAAACTGTTAGTTGGCAATGAAAATTTAGGTATAAAAATTCAATGGATGCCAAGATCCAGGTTTTGGGCCAGTACTCTTGGGTGAGAGAACCCCTGAAGAGATTTAAAATCACAAAAAATGCAGTAAAGCAAAGTGTAGGCTGTTTAAACCTTTAAAATATGCCCTTGTGAGTTCCTTCCAAAGTTTTCCACTTTCCCTAGCATAGAAAAAGACCACATCTTTGGTATGTTAAAAATGGTTTACTTACAAACTTTTCAAAGGTCAGATTCATGTGCTTTTCTATATGGCATTCAGAAAACACAGGTGGTAAGACTTAGGTTAATTCCAAAGTTGTTAAAGTGTTCCTAAATTATTTGTATAGCAACACAAGGATGGCTTTGCTGGTGTTCACATGGTAGACCAAAGGACAAAGACTTGATTGCCCTCAAGCAAGGGTAAAGGGGAATGGCCTAGCTCCCTCATGCATTAATTAGACTTAAGCATGTAGGTTATATGAGGCTGGTTATCCCACAAAAACAAGGACCATGATGTTCCATATTTAATGCATCGGAAATACATCTGGAAATAGAGATTAATGAAACTCATAAAAGAAGCCCCCCAGTGCTGCTTTAAATAGATGCAAATCAGATTTGACCGAGCAGCCAAACATCGTGTAATCAGTTCCTCAAAGAGAATACTCAAAATAATTTCTTGCCGTTCCCACCAATTCATTTTCTCCAATAAATGTCATTTTTGTAAGAGGCTGACTAGAAAAGAAAATGCTTTGCATGAGCAAGGGAGTAGTCCTAAATAATTTGATACAGAAGCAATCTGGGCAATGAACTCTTGATCCCCATGAAAGCAGACACTGGTTTGCTTTAGTATTGCAGGGCAGAGAATACCATGAGTAGTGGCCCATAGCTAAGTCTGTAACTTATGGTTCTTCTATTTTGCAAAGGGGTCAAGAGGAAAATAAAAAGAGAGAGTGAGAGATTGTTTTCATTGTTTTACAGGTCCAAAGTAACTATGGAAAAGATTTGAGTATTTGCCATTTGGCGGCTGTTTGGGGGTTGTGTGGAAGAAGTGTAATTTGTTTTTGGCAGTTGTGCTGTGCCTGTGAATTTTAGATGGGTCAAGAAAGGGCACCTTTTTTAATCCAGCTAGAAAAGTGAACAAATAATTGACCCACAGAAATGGCAGCAGGGATGAGTGCAGGGGAAAGAAGGGTGGGTGGCCACATGTACTAGGGAATCCCCAGAGTGTCCTTTCAGATTTCTATGGAGAGGTAAGAGAAACCCAATGGAGGGAAAGCTTTATTTATTTATTGGATTTATATTCCACTTTTTTCCTCCAAGGAGCTCAAGCTGCAATGCATTGTCCTCCCCCTGAGACCCCTGGGTATTGTTATTCAGTCGTTCAGTCGTGTCTGACTCTTCGTGACCCCATGGACCAGAGCACGCCACTGCCTCCCACAGTTTGGCCAAACTCATGCCAGTCGCTTCGAGAACACTGTCCAACCATCTCATCCTCTGTCGTCCCCTTCTTTCCCAACATCAGGGTCTTTTCCAGGGAGTCTTCTCTTCTCATGAGGTGGCCAAAGTATTAGAGCCTCAACTTCAGGATCTGCCCTTCCAGTGAGCACTCAGGGCTGATTTCTTTAAGGATGGATATGTTTGATCTTTTTGCAGTCCATGGGACTCTCAAGAGTCTCCTCCAGCACCATAATTCAAAAGCATCAATTCTTCGGCGATCAGCCTTCTTTATGGTCCAGCTCTCACTTCCATACATTACTACTGGGAAAACCATAGCTTTACCTATACGGACCTTTGTCGGCAAGGTGATGTCTCTGCTTTTTAAGATGCTGTCTAGGTTTGTCATTGCTTTCCTCCCAAGAAGCAGGCGTCTTTTAATTTCATGACTGCTGTCACCATCTGCAGTGATCATGGAGCCCAAGAAAGTAAAATCTCTCACTGCCTCCATTTCTTCCCCTTCTATTTGCCAGGAGGTGATGGGACCAGTGGCCATGATCTTAGTTTTTTTGATGTTGAGCTTCAGACCATATTTTGCGCTCTCCTCTTTCACCCTCATTAACAGGTTCTTTAATTCCTCCTCACTTTCTGCCATCAAGGTTGTGTCATCAGCATATCTGAGGTTGTTGATATTTCTTCCGGCAATCTTAATTCCGGCTTGGGATTCATCCAGTCCAGCCTTTCGCATGATGAATTCTGCATATACGTTAAATAAGCAGGGAAACAATATACAGCCTTGTCGTACTCCTTTCCCAATTTTGAACCAATCAGTTGTTCCATATCCAGTTCTAACTGTAGCTTCTTGTCCCACGTAAAGATTTCTCAGGAGACAAATGAGGTGATCTGGCACTCCCCCTGGGTATAGGGCAGTATATAAATTCAATTATTAATAATAATAATAATAATAATAATGTCCCTACAACAAGCCTTTGAGGTATTAGATTGAGAGATAGTGACTGGTCCAAGGTCACTCAGAGGGGATTTGAACCCTGGTCTCCCAGGTGTTAGGCTGACACACTAACCACACCACCACACTGGCTCTCCAGAAAACAAGGCCAAAGGGCTCAAAACCTTAAGGCTCTTTGTTGTGCTTACTTTTGAATACCAATACCTACCTACCTATTAAGGTAACATATCTCTATCTCTTGTTTGTTATAACCAGAAAGCTAAGATAGCTACAGCTGTTTATGTCTCAGAAATAAAAGACATATAGTCTGAAATATGCCCATCCCCAGCCCTCCTTAAAGGATGTCTCTGAGAGGAGCCAAATGGGTGAAAATCCACAGAGCATCAAATGATGCAGTTAGGTAATTTTAGACTCAGGAACATAGGAACATAGGAAGTCAGACCATTGTTCCATCTAGTTGAGTACTGTCCACTCTGGCTTGCAGTGGCTCTCCAGGATGACAAACAGGGGTCTCTCCCAGCCGTACCTGGATTGAACATGGGACTTTAGGTATGCAAGGAAAATTCTCTCCCACTGAGCTGTGGCTGACCCTAACTTAAGGGTCTTAAAAGGCAAGGGTTCCTTATATGGCCACTTTGTATTACTTTGCTGACTTCAAAACATGGAGGCTGTCCTGCTCATTCTGCTTTAGTGGAGAACCAGACTTTTGCCCAGATGCCCTGCTCTGGTGGCACCACTGAGTTGAATGGGTCATTTGCTAAAGTGGAGAGGATAGAACCTTTCTAGTGAGAGGTAAAAGCAGCAGTAAAGATGTTTGAGAAGACTGAACATTAAGTTATCATTGAGGGATTTAATTTATATATTTATAAGAATTGCTGACATCAAGGGTTCCCAGAGTACAGTTACACAAAATAACATTGTAAAATAACGGTTGCTGTATTACCTGTAATGCCCCCCCAACATACAAAAAATATACATAAATAACCCAGCAAAACAGCACTTACCTGGGAGCTTACTTTGAATAGAAATGTATAGCATTAGACTGTAATTGGAATGGTTTCTACTCTCCATCTGAAAATGAAAACATACGGTGCAAGCTGAGCTTTCTGGATACAAGGTTCCACAGTTTGGGAGCCACCAATGATAAAGCCGAATCATGCTCCTCCAAAGTTTGCACTTTCCAAGGCAAACAGATGGGCAACAGGGTTTCTCCCAATAATCTTAGCACACAAGTAGGTTCATGTAGTTTATCCTTCAGATAATCTAGTTCAAAACTGTTTGGGACAAGTAAACCAGCATCTTGTATTGAGCCTGAAAGTCTGTGCAGCTGAAAGATTATAATAGGGGATTTATGGTAGATCTGACCCACGGACTGCAAGCAGACAAAGTATTACATTGAAAAATTGTAGGATGCAGAACTGAGACAGGGCAGCCTGGCTCATTGGTTCAGGGCTATATATTGCAGGAGATGCTTCACATTGCAGTTGCACCTACTGCTCGGGGGTGGGGGGGGGGAAGCAGCATAGCAGGGAACAATGCCATGGCACAACTGTGAAGCATGCAAAATAAAAAGAGCATTGTCTTTGAGCAAATACAGACTGCCTGTACCTGAGGGCATGGTTCCAGGCATGGGTCTGTTTGTGTTTTTATATTGTTTTTATGAGCGACCATTCTGTTGGAATTATTATTATTATTATTATTATTATTATTATTATTATTATTATTCCAGAAAAAGTGCACAAGGCATTGTACAATAAAAAACAAAAGGCAATACAAGTATATATAGTATAATATTGTAGTGTGTGTGTGTGTGTGTGTGTGTGTGTGCATGCACACCCACACATGTGAACGTGTGTGCACACCCACACTATTAAAGGAGCAGGAGCCTTGTCCCATATAAACTTTTACAATCTTGTCCAATATATATATTAATGCTACATGATGTGTCGTTATAATAATATGAGCATTCTATTTTTTATAACATAGGGAGATTAAAAAAAAATGCTTGGATATACATTTGGATCTGCTGGCTGTAATTATACCATATATTCACTGTAATGCATAGTTGCATAAAAACAAAAATTGATTTGTGTTTGTACACTTGTAATTACTGCTAATTTTCCATAATGATATGGTAATGTACACAACAGAGTAATGTCAATGGAATTGCTATGTAGTCAGCATACCTGCATGGTAAAAAAATACACATACTAAGGGGCATTAATTTATTTAAATCGGCAGCACCAGCACCAGGAGGCAATTAGTTCTCATACACAGTGTAATTGCACTGCTTAAGTTTATTCAGATTCTGAACCATTAATGTTAAAGGCAACGGTGTCATTGTCTTCAATTAATGTAGTGCCAATTCTTTAGGGAACAATTCCCTCACACATCTAGCAGTGTAGTCCCAATGATTTCACGGGAACTACACAGACAGAATAATTCATAATTTGCTTATATTACACAGTAAGTAGCAAGTCTATATTTCCCCATTGTGGCCACTAAGGGCACGTCTGCCCAAGGATGTCTTGTTCTACTTTGATGAGAACAGCACTACTTCAAGTGATGTAGACTTAACCCAGCCCCCATGATAAGATGAATATTATTCCCTTGCTCAAAGTGTCATGTTGTCATGGACTGGCTGGATACAGAAGAGTGGTGGGAGGCACCAGCTAGGGAACCCCCAAGGGAATTCCCAGAGGAAGAAGGCTCAGAGCCAGGGGATTGTTGGTGCGATGACAATGTGTGGTCAGGGGGAGAAGAGGTAGCATACTGAGGGGATGAGGAGGAGGAGGAGAGGAGGGAGGTGTCAGAAGAGGCAACTGTGTTTAGTGAGCAGGAAGAGGCTATGGCAGAGAGCAGGCTGTGGCACAGAGCAGTCCAGACTCAGGGGCAGGAGAGGAGAGATGAGGCAGGCTGCTGAATAAGCCAGGGAGTCTCCCCTTCCTGCTGTGACCAACTCCCCTCCCACCTGGTATCCCAGAACCAGAGGATGTATGAAGAGGGAGGAGCAAAGACAGACACAGTGAAGAAGTCTCAGATTGTTTGGGAAGTACCTTGGTGAGGAGCCTTGCAACTGCCTCACTGGGGCAAGGTCTACCGGGAAGAGTTGCTGGGATCAGTAGGCCTCCATGGTTTTGGTTTCCTTGACTAAAGAGTTAATTTCACTGACACCAGTGTTTTTTTATTGCTGACCTGCTCTTAACTCCAGCTCCTGACACGTCTCCCTGCACAGTGTTCCACAACATAATTGTTGTAAAGGTGGTGTTCCCTCTTCACAGTAAAACTCCAGCACATGCAGCGTGATATTTACAGTCTCTATTACATACATACAAAGAACAGCTGCAGTTCAAAATCACACGTCCGAACCTGTCGAGTCAGATTCGGGGAGTGGCTTCCTTCGATTCAACAAAGTAGGCATGGAAACCTTGTGAGACGTCATATCCACTCCATTCCATCATGAACTTTTAAAAAGAAGTATTATACTGTGTGTATAATTGTAGGTGGTTGTTTTTAAGTCCCGTAGAACTAGCTACTAAGGGTTGGCTCTAGCTAAGTTCCTTTCAGAGTAAATGAACTAAAATTAATGAACCTAAGTAAGTTAGTCATGTCTGTTAACTTCAGTGGGTTTACCCTGAGTAGGACTACAACCCTAAGCACTGAAGAAAAAATGCAATTGGAAGATAATCACTGTTCACAAGTGTGCCATCTGGATATGCAATAAACATGAATATCTATGGGGGGAGTTGTTGATGTTGTTATGGTGTTATTTAAATTTTCAAATGTCTTACCTCTTGGGGAGTTAAAAGGTTTTTTAAAGGAATAATTAAAAAAGGATTGGATAGATTAGAAAGCTTTTGAGGCTTTTGGTACCAGCATTTCAGGTTGTTGGGTGGGTGGGTGTTTTTTTAAAAAACAAACAGCACGTTATGGGTTGTAATGAAAACTAAGAAGTGTCTGCTGAATCAGGCTAATGGCCCATCTAGTCCAGCATCCTGTTCATGCAAACAAGATGACTGTGAGAAACCTGAAAGCAGAACCCAAGCACAGCAGCATTCCCCACTCCTGTGGTTTCAAACAACTGGTATTCATAATAAGCATTCCTACTGCCGGTCACCTGTGTCCTCGGTATGTGCAAAAGTGCAAAGTCCCAGGGCAGATTGCAGCATTTTAAAAGTATAATATTAAGAACTGTTAAAAACAAATTATAATCAAGAAAATAAGATGGGTCCTAAAATACACATCTCAAATGTCAAAGGCCAGGGTAAAAAAGTGCATCTTCAGCTAATGGGAGAAACTGTAATGAAGGTACCAGGTGCACCTCTGTAGGGAGGGAATTTCGCAGTTTAGGTGCAGCCGCAGAGAATGCCCTCTTCTGGGCCACTGCTCCCCAAATTTCTGAAGTTGGTGAAACTACCAAGAGGGTCCCATTCATACCTGAGAGGGTCTGTAGGGAAGGAGCCAGTCTTTCAGATATTTTGGACCTCAGTTGTACCTTGAATTGGGCCTGGAGACAAACTGGCAACCAATGCTGCTTGTTTTAAAACTGGGGCTATGTATGTTCTAAATGGCAGTAACTTGAATTGCGTTTTTGATCCATTGAAGTTTCTGGATCACTTTTGAGGACAACCCCACATTTAGTGTGTTGCAGTCATCCAGCCTGGGGGAGTGCTGAAGAATATCGTGTACACAGTCTTGCCTTTCCATCATGGAAGAAAGACAGGATAGAAATGGAATAAATATCATTAATAAATTGGTAGGTTGAGCCAGGGGTGGCCAGGGTTTGGTTCCAGAAAGCATGCTATGATATGAATGCATTTGCAATAACTCTGAATAATAATCTTCCAGCCCCAATCTCTTTCCCATCTCATTTTTTACCACATTATACCTCTGGGCGAACAAGCAGGACTCGTGTACCTTGTGCTGCTGTTGGTGTGCATTTAAAAATAAGTTGATATTTTATATTACTCCCTCTGTTACTGGCATGCATACACTGTGTACATCAATGGCACTATATGCACAAGGAAACATCAAATCAACAGCAACTACTGCAAGCTGAATTCCCAATTCCTACAGCTGCTGTATGTTTGCATGTCACCCAGGTGTTATAGGTACAGGAGCCCATCGAGGAAGAGGAAAAGTCATGCTGACAATCCTAAGGATGGAATCAATTTTCAGAGCTGGTGTCAGATGAAATTCTTAGCAACTTCTATTGTTTTTGTCTAGACATGAAAAGGATACTGCCTCTGAACATATGTTTTAGTTTGTTTATTAAAACAGATCTACGCTGCCTTTTGACTGAAAATCTCCAAGGCAGCTTACAGTAAATAACTAAAAAGAGCAGAAATTAAAACCATTGCATAAAACCCAAGGCAGCAAACTAATAAAAGCAGCAGAAGCCAAACCAAACAGACAAAGTAAGCAGGAACAGCATTCGTTTGTCAGTTAAGGAGTCATCATACTCCAAAAGGTACCTGGAAAAGATCAGCCTTATGTCAGAAAGCTAGAAAGGAAGAGAATAGTATGAATGCTCTTCCTTTTACCACTGAGGCATTGCCATAGCCACCAGCCACTTTTGAAGGCAACAATTTTCTAGATCAGGGTTCATGCCTTATCTAGAAAACTGTTACCTTCAAAGGTGGCTGGTGGTTATAGCAATGCCTCAGTGGTAAAAAGCATTTACTTGTAAAGCCCCCACCTTTTATTTTCTTTCTTAAACGAAACAGAAAGCTGGATGTTGATGCTGCTCACCAGGTGTTTGACTAGCAAGTTGGGCAACCTTCTCCAAAGACTGGAAATAACACGGATATATCGACTTGATATATTGACCTCCTACACTGGAAATGCTTTACAAATGATGCTCACCTTTTTATTATTTATAAAGTCGAAGGAATAAATACATGTTAGTGTGAAAGTCACCCCTGTGCAGAGGCTATTAATCTTCACCTGGCAGGAAAAGCCACACATATGTGACCTTCCATGAAACCCTCTGCCAAATGGAGGTGTCTGTGTGTGGGGGGGGGGGGGAATTACACTTCAGTCTTTCAAACAGATCTAGGCTGTGTACACAACCACCAGCTTTTTTTTTTTGAGCTAGGTCATTCTTTCCCCCAATTTGGACTGAAGTTGTTTGGGCGGCAGGGTGGGGTGGATGGATAGGTGGGTGGAATGCATCAAAACACTGTATTTCATAGAAATGGCAGGATAGATGTGGATTGTGGCTAATGCTGTTTGTACACTGCTTCCCAAACCAACAGTGGGAGCACACTGGGTACAGAGAAAATGGATGTGTGCACACAGTCATAGACAGAATTTTTCCAGAAGTTCAGAATTTTAAACCTAATAGTGATCCAGCCCTGTGAGATTCGATTAGATCGACTAGTTTTTGCAAAGGGGAAAGGTCAGGAAAGTTTTGCTCAATAAAAAGCTTTAAATGCAAGTGTAGAGGTTCAATCATTTTCTTTCCTTTTTGTAACTAGTCAAAACTTATGTTTTCTGTTACATGCCATTGTAGGGGCATGTAATGCTGGTCTCAAATTTTTATCCAAGCAAAATAAAATAATACAGATGCTTTCCCCCTCCCAACTGAACTCCTGTTATATATCACCTACCAAAAATCCTCCAGCCTATCACTTAGCAAGTATCTGCTAATGTTCTGGTGGCATGGAGAGAGAAAAGAACGGAAGGGTATTTTCTCCTGCAGCACCCAAGAGCAAGTGTGCCAAGAACAAGACCCAAAGACAACCATGGATGTCAGTAGTCTATGGGGAAATTGCATTCCCCAGATTAGTTGCACCTGGTATAGAGTGTAGTAGCTTGAAGAGTGCTGGTGAAGAAGGGGGCAAGGCATGGGAGATAACTCCTTTCTCTTAGTTCCTCTCATTCTCTGTCACCAGCACTGGCAGAGTAAGGGGAGTGCGGGGGGAGCGCACCGCCCCCCTGCAGCGGCTGCCCCCCACCCGCACTGGACACCATGCCCCCACAGGCGGCGTGCCATGCCCCCAGGATGCACGCCACGCCCCGGGACACACACCAGCCCCGCCCTGCCTGCTCTCCGCCACTGGTCACCAGAAGTGGGCAGGACGGGGAGTTTTATTGGGTCGGAAGGAAGGTCAGAGAGCCTCACAGGCAGTTTGGTGGGAGTGGGTGGTCCACCTGCACTCCCCCCCCCCTTTCTTGGAAACCAGAATTTATTCCAAGGACTCTCTGAGATAGCCTTATTGAACTCATTGGCTTACAGGGCTGGTGCAAGTGGTTTTGTTTGTTGTTTGCACATAAGTGAGAGCTTATGCTGAGCATGTGCTGCAGAACCTCTTGTGCTGTCAGTGGCTTGAGGCATGCTCCAAATTGCATGGAGAGCTGGTCATATCAGAAGCAGTGAAGAGCACAGGATGCTTCCAGCATAATGGGTGCTCCCTAAATTCTACATCCTGGGGACCTAGGCAGTTATGTGTCTATGGTAGAGACAGCCCTGTTTCCCAGGAGACATTCATAGCAGACTGGACTGCATCAGATATAGATTCTGTGTTTTTTAAAAGAAAGGATCACTAGGAGCTGTCTTAAACCAAATCACACCATTGGCCCACATAGTTTAGTATCGTCTCTCCTGATTCTCTGTGGCTCTCCAGAGTTTCAGGGCATTCCTAGCCCTGCCTGGAGATGCTGGGGATTGAACCAGGGCCCTCCTGAATGTAAAGTGCTCTACCACTGAGCTACGGGAACTCAGCTCAGGACTAGAGATGGGTTAAGTGCCTTTGGCTTTGACCCCAGTCTTCTTGAATGCTCGCAAAAGATCACAAAAGCAAGTCAATTAGGTGGTCTCTAGAGAATAGAGACACAGGTGGCACTGTGGGTTAAACCACAGAGCCTAGGGCTTGCCAATCAGAAGGTCGGCAGTTCGAATCCCCATGACAGGGTGAGTTCCTGTTGCTCGGCCCCAGCTCCTGTAAACATAGCAGTTTGAAAGCACGTCAAAGTGCAAGTAGATAAATAGGTACCACTCTGGTGGGAAGGTAAACGGCATTTCCGTGCGCTGCTCTGGTTCGCCAGAAGCGGCTTAGTCATGCTGGCCACATGACCCAGAAGCTGTATGCTGGCTCTCTCGGCCAGTAAAGCGAGATGAGCACCACAACCCCAGAGTCATCTGCGACTGGACCTAATGGTCAGGGGTCCCTTAACCTTTACCTAGAGAATAGCACTGAAGAACATTCATTAGAAGCACCCTGCTGGATCAGTATGATTGATCCCTGGGCCTCTCTAGCTAATTTTGATCTATTTAAACAACATTTTGAAGCCATCCAAGTTGGTGGCATCACTGCATCCTTTAGTTGCAAGTTCCACTATATGTGGTACAATGAAGTATTTCTTCTTGTTGACCCTAAATCTGCCATCTGTAGTGGCTCCCCATTTGTAGAATGCTCTCCCCAGGGAGGTTTGCCTGGCACCTTCATTAAATATTTTTAGGCACCAGGCAAAAACGTTCCTCTTCAACCAGGCCTTTTAAATGTGTTTGTATTGGGGTTTTCTTTTTTTTGTTGCTGTTTTGCTTTAGTTATTTACTTGTTTTTATCCTGTATTTTATTCCGTGAACCAACCTGAGATCTTACGTTGAAGGGTGGTACAGTATATAAATCTAATAAACAAATACAATTTAAAATGTGCCCTCAGGTCTCAAGAGTTTGGTGTCCCCTGCCCTGCGAGTGGGGAAAATGAGCTCAGGGGCACATTGGCATGATCTAGACTTGCCTTACATTGGCGTGACACATTCTGAACTGCACGTGCTCACCTCCACCACTACTCAGCAGCAGGTCTGCTCACTGCCTCTGTTTGTGAGATAGTTAATCTTACAATGCTGTGCCAGTACACTAGACCTCACAGACTTCTTTGTCCCCCCCCCATCTGTGTTCTATAGAAGGTGGTTTATATCTTGTTAGGGCACTAAGATAAGCCTTGATTGAGTTAAAGCCCTCCTATGCACACCCTGTGCTATTTTCATAGGGGCTTGTCCCCCTCTTTTTCTTTCGCTTGATCCGCTTAATCTTTTAATGCATAATTAGGGAAAGTGCACAGTTGCAAATTTCCCTTCAAGGCAGGGCTCTCTCATTTGCCTAAAACAGCCAGCCTGTTCTGCCATCAGCGAAATGAACGAGGGAGAGAGAGAGCGAGAGAGCGAGAGAGCGAATGAGAGGAGAGCGAGCGTGTATCTCATTGCTTTTCTCAATGGCCGGCTGTTCTCCAGCTCGCGCCTCCTCCCACTACCTCTGTTCATTTGCATAATGAATTCCCCCGAAATGGCCATTGGCTGCCAGCAGCCGCGCTCGTGCGTGATGTCAGCGCTCACAGGGTAATGCCAGGGTTGTGGCGGGTAGTTGGAGCCTGTGAAAAATCTTCGCAGCGGTGGTGGCCGCAGATAGAAGAGAGCGATGGTGAAGCGCCAAGCAAACGTGGAGTAGGAGTCTCGACTACTAGTAGTGGTGGCGGCGGCGGCAATAGTAGAAGTAGCAGTTGCCTTTCCGGCTGGAAGCGAAACCGCGAAACCACCACGCTCTTCTTTTTTTCCTTCAGAAAAAGCAGCGAGAGTGGGAAGGGTGCGTGGGTGGGCAACTGGGAGAGAATGAGCGTCTCACCTGCCACGGCGACCGTCCACTCTGAAGAAAGCGACGGCGAGTCCTGAGGTAATTCGAAAGGCCCGCTGTTCCCGCCAAAAAGGAGCTCCTCCGTCACCTGCCAGGGCGCAGGGAAGTCGAAGAAGAAGAGCCCAGGCTGGGAAGGGCAGCAGCGCGGAGCCAAACGACTTCGGTGAACCTCCGGGCAAGGAGCCTGGGTCGGAGAACCCGGCGAGGAGGGAAAGGAGAGAGCTCGCCGGGGCCTGGGAGAGTCACGCCGGCGGGCAAGGAGCGGGGCCCCGTCGCTTCCCGAACGGGCAGGCGAGACGTGGACGCCGCAGGACTTGAAGAGACACTGCGCGCCGCCCCCTTGCAACTCTGAAAGCTGGGCAGAGGCGCGAGGAATCCGGAGAGAGGCGGTTCTCTGGCCCCTAGGAACCCGCCGAGGGGAAGGTTCCGCCCCCCACAGACACCAAGCGGACGGCGGCGTTTTGCTTTCTCCACAGACTTGGCGAAGAGCGAGGGAAAACGCGCGGTCCGTTCCCCGTTTCAAAAACAAAAACGAATCTCCGGCGGTCAGGGGCGCGCGCGCGCGCTCCTGTCGCCGCCTGAAAGCGGCTGGGCGCGAGGTCGAGGCAAGCGCCCCCGCCTCCACCTTCCTCCTGCCTCTTCAGGGAAGAGGCTACCACAAGGATGTGGCGGGACGTTTAGACCGTCTCGGGCACGTCTGGTGGCAGCGGTGACTGGAGCGCGAATTCGCCTCGTGTGCAGCTCGGTGGCTCCGCTTCAGGAGGATCGCCTCAGCGGCTAGTTGGTCCCCGCTGGTTCCTGAAGCGGGAGGAAGATTACTTTTCGGACTCTCGCCTCTTCCCCGCCCGCTCCATTCCATGGCAAGATGAACGCCGCCGGTCTCCTCTTTCTGGCCACTCTGGCCGCCTTGGCCACACAAGCGGTGCCCCGGGAAGCGGGGAGCTCCCCTCCGGGCTCCCGCCCGACGCAGCGGGATGCGCCGAGTTTCTCCCGGCAGCAGAGGAAAAGCCTGGCGATGGATTTCATCGTGCCTTCTCTGTTCCGGACCTACCTGCGGGAGCTGGTGCTGGGCGGTGGCAGCGGCGACGGGGAACCTTTGGGCGGGTTCAAGGCGCGCTGCAGCCTGGTGCTCGACTGCCAGCCGCTGCTGCGCGCGGTCAGCTCTTGGCTCCCCAGGAGCGGGTCGGCGGCGCCTGCTGGCCGCTCCAGAGCCCCGTCCAAGGTGCTGAAAGGCGGCTCGGTAAGAAAGCTGCGCCGCGCCAAGCAGCTGGTGCTGGAAGTGGGAGAAGCCAACCTGCGGGAGGACTGCGCGTGGCATCCTGCCTGGGAAGGAGCCCAGGCAGAGGCACGCCAGATCGAGTTCACCCTGACCGAGGAATTCAGCTGGTGGATCCGCTCTGGAGAAGGCAGGCTGAGGATCCGGCTGATGCCCGAGAGGAAGGCGTCTTTCCAGGGCAGAGAAGGCAGTTTATCAGCGGCGATCAGAGCCTCCCAGCCCCGTCTGTTCTTGCAGATGGCCACCAGAGGTGAGCAGCTGCTTAGCGACTTCTGCATCCGGACAAGATCGGGCTTCTCCCATACTAGCGGGATGGGGGTCAAATCTGTCCCTAGGGAAAGTTTGGGAACTCTACCAATAGAAATAGTGGGGGGCAGAGATGTCTTTGCCTTCCCAGAGTCCACCCCTTCGGGCTAGGATGATTTGGATTAGGAAACCTAATCTCAGAAACCTTGAGGAGGTATTTTGCTGCTGGCTCTAAAGTCCACTCTACTTCTAGTAGAGAAGTTATGTATCTTATCACAAGAATCCACTGGAAAGAGTTTGTAATCTGCTCTGAAATTTCTGCACAGATCTTAAAATAATCAGTCACCACTGCAGGAAAGGGTGTGTATCTCTGAATGGAACTGAAAGAGTTGCATGGAAGCTACATGCTTGTTGTGCTTGTCTAAATTCCTCTTCTCCCTTAATTGCTTGGCCTTGTGGTGTCCAGTGCAAAAATATTGTACTGCAGGCTAATGGGCATAAGGCTCTGCAGTACTCTATTTGGGAACCTTGATCCTCACTTAGTTGTTCTCAACTAAATGGTTGTTCTCAAAGGCAAAGTTCTTCCTTCCGTTGACCAGGAAGCTGCCCTCTCCCTCTTGTAGAAAATAATAAATGAGTAATCATTATCACTATGGTCTAAAAAGCATCTAGTTTGGTTCCAAAGCACTTTGGTTAGTCTACTAAGAAGCAATTGGGCTGTGGACTGCTCTGGTTCTAGAGGTTTATTTTATCTCTGGAGATGCAAGTGGTTCCTTGAATTTCTATGGTTACCCAGAAGAAAGTTCCACTATTTCAGTGGGAATTATTTCCAGCTAAATGTACTCAGTAAAAGTAAATGACATTTTACAGGAATATTCAAGACAGAGAGTAGAGAGGGTCTTTAATCTTTTGGCCCTGGAAAAAGAGAGATACAAAATGAATTTATGATTGGATCAAGTATGTTTGTGAAAAATTGTGTGTGTTTTGAGTTTCAAGGAACTTTAGCGTAGAAAAAAGACTTTATGAAGTGGTTGGTTGGTAAGCAGGATGTATTTCTTTAGTTGTGGTTCACAAGTCTCTCTGGTCTCTCTGGTCTCATGTACCGTATTTTTCGGTAAGTCTATAACTGCTAAAGCTGTCAACTGATTAATGACCAGTGACCAGTCTTCATTTCAATTTATCTCTTCTTCCATTAATTACTGGATTAAAATCAATATCTCTGCATTCCAGTATGTATGTCTTAAACACATTCCTTCAGTCAATAGATTCCTACTGACTGTTATCAGCATGCCTTAAAAAGTTTTCTGTAAGATACAGTGTAATTCAAATTCCTTGTGTTTAATGTATGACACATTAATTCAGTGAAACAGATGAACATTTGTCCCCATAGCTTGCTTGTAAGGTTACAGAAATTAC
The DNA here is from genome assembly GCF_009819535.1 of Lacerta agilis. Classification (NCBI taxonomy): domain Eukaryota; kingdom Metazoa; phylum Chordata; class Lepidosauria; order Squamata; family Lacertidae; genus Lacerta; species Lacerta agilis. Next base: position 86,729,102 of record NC_046314.1, on the reverse strand, counting down.
ATTATGGATTGCCATGGGGATATAAAGTAGGATAACAGCTAACTCCTCAATTTTGTTGAACTACTGATTTAAGTTTATGCAACCAATGAATTGGTGTAGAGTAGAAGTATTTAGGTTTAATTAAATTGTATACCAGACTGCCAGTTTTCAGTTTACTGATTCCAGAGTAGTTCTGAGCTCCCTTGGGTTACTTTAGAGTAAATGGAGTGAAGACTGTACTGTGTGTTATGCACAAGCAGAGTATACTGAGAAGTCCCAGGATTTATTTCTTAAGGAAAAATGCCTAGACAGTGCATAAAGTCAATGCACAGGGAGAAGAGACACATTCTTGGAAGAGAAGCATACACATGGGGAAACCTCTTAGTATCATTCTTCTTTTAATGGCATTTTTGTATCCAAAGGGAATGCTTCTATGTTCTAAGACAGTAGTGGCCAGTTGACAGCCTGCAGGCTGCATTCAGCCTATGCTTTGATTCTCCCAGTACTCTTTATACCAGGATGAAATCAGTATGAAAGTCCATCACATGTCCTTCTGTTTTGGAATGAGATTGGCACTTGCTAAGATCTTCTGTTCAGGGGAGCATAGGCAAGAAATCCTGGTGGCTGCAATGCCATCATTTTCCAAATTTCTCTAGGCCATGAATAGCTTGACCAGGCAGGGCCTGTCTCTTCTGACTGAAGAAACTGCCCATCCCTACTCTGAGAGATTGACTGATGACCATATATATTGATTCAGTCTCATTAACTCCTGTAAGGTTAGAGCAGTGCAAGAGATCACTGAATTCCACGCCCCCTTGCTCCAGTTGTTCCCTGTTGAATTTCCTGATAAAAACAACAGATCCCTTCTTCTCCTCATATGTTGAGTGCTGATACGATCTAGACTGGAGCTCTTTCTTTTTCCTGTCATTTAAGTAAAATTAATTTATGGTGTAAATTAACCCCATATCCCTTATAATGTGCCATAAGGACATAAGCTAGCATTTTATAATGCAGAACCCTAATTAATGGAGCGTTAGTAGCCCCATAGTTAATGGCCTGCAGAGTAGTCTTAAATACATCTTTCAAGAGAGTTGTATATTCCGATTGGTTTGGAAATGAAAGCTGAAGCATCCACCTTCTGTCTTATATAGGAATAAATGGTCCAGAAAGTTTAAAATTGCTGATAGGACTTCAGTGGGCACAATCAAGATTGAAAGCATTCTAACTGAAATAAAAATTGGACAAGCAGGGCTTATACTCAGTTTTTTGAGCTATGGTGATGGACCTCCTGTGGACACTTAAAAAAAAATGTCACTGAAGCTCTGCCCTCAATTCCAGAACAATCAAAGATGTGATTTTCAGAGAAACAGATCCCACAGATCCTTCTGGTTACTATTTGGGATGCCTGTGGGTAATATTCTTTCCATACGCTACCTTCCATTCTTCTGAGTGACTCTGTTGTTGGGATTGACAGTAGTTCAGACCTGCTGTTAGTTATATCTTTAAATATATCATATTTGCTCCATTATTAAGTATGACCACGCATTTAGTTTGAAGGCATATTTAATCGGTGCTGTGTTAATAACACAATCTACAAGCAGCAGCTCTTCTACACACAAGAGCTACCAATGTTGTTTGCAGGAGCCAAGTTGTTGCAGAAAGGGCATAGCTGAGATCTTCTTTGCAAAACATGTAAGCGGTTGTTCATGTTAATTGGAAACATGTTGCAAACAATGCAATCCTAAAGTCAATAATGCAAAGCCTTTACACTCTCGTTGGTAAACAGTAGCTTTTTCCTTATTGCGTGTTTAGTGAGTAGTTCACAATTGCCAGAAGTTGAGATTAATAATTAACCCGACTTTATTTATTTATTTAGGCTGGCAAAGTTGTCCTTTGTGTAGATTGAAATTAAAATATTGATGGTCAGGGAAGCAAGCTGTAGCTGAACTCTGGTTCTCAAATGAGCAAGAAGTTCCAGTAAATGTTCTTGTTGCCTTAACTGTCACTCCACCCTCTACTCAGAACCCACCGAAGGTTATTTTAAAAAATTGCTTAGCTAAACTCTATATCCTTTCCCTATTTAACAAATCACTCTACAGGAGATTTCTATGAAGGATAATCCTCAGCGTGTGTGGGAAGTATTATTAAGAAGACAGTGAAAGATTGCAAGAAAAGCCATCTTAAAGGATGGCTGCAAAAGCTCTATGGAACACACTGCAGAATGTGTCAACAAAAGTCCTTAGATGAAATGCTCAATTCTCAACAGTTAAGCATAACATCCCTTGTGTATGGGGATTCTGTGCTGGGGTTCGCAACCTTTGTCATGGTGACTTTTGTCTAAAGGTTTTTGCAGCTTTCAGGAATGTTCTCAGTTTACAGGATGGTTAGGCAAACTAAGGCCTGGGGGCCAGATCCGGCCCAATTGCCTTCTAAATCCAGCCCGCGGACAGTCCTGGAATCAGCGTCTTTTTACATGAGTAGAATGTGTATTTTTATTTAAAATGCATCTCTGGGTTATTTGTGGGGCATAGGAATTTGTTCATTTTATTTTTTTTCAAAATATAGTCTGGCCCCCCATAAGGTCTGAGGCACTGCTGTAAAAGATTGCTGACTCCTGGTTTACAGGGCCAGTTTACAGCCAGGAGGTCATTAAGATTTAGCAATGGCAAACTCTGAAGATGCAGGAAACCTTATAACCTTAAATAATTCTAGTAACGAAGTCCCAGTTCTTACATTTGCCAGGGACAGTTCTGCTCTTGTACGGTGGAAGAGGGGGCTAGTTCTAATTCCTCCACCATGCAAATGGTATCACGTGTGAGTCACATGCTCCACACAAACATCTATTCGTATGGATGTCAAGTTCACACAGTCTCCTTCCTCACTCACCAACACACACTTTGGGGGAGAAAGGATAACCTGGACTAGGCCTGATAGGGCATTTTTTGTGAGTAGAGTGCCCTTCTCACATTAGATGTTATCTGCATGGTGGAGGGGAATGGGTGAGCATGCTCCTCCACCTTGGAAGGACAGCTCTAGCGCAGCACCAGTGAATGTATGATCTATATCAGGCAATGATCTATAAACCACTGGGCCATGTATTTCCTCTATACTGTAGACAAATCTGTTTCTTATAGTGCCAGAAATGTGTTCATTTGCTCCTTGAAGCAAGTTTGTTAGGATGTTTCAGTAATCTGTAGATAGTAAGGAGGATTTAACTTTTATTGATGATGAATTGTTACCAATATATTCAAAAGTGTATGTGTATAGGGGTGCATATTAAAACACAGACAGTGCAAGCCAGTCTAGAGACAATACAGAAGGTCATGCCACTTTGATGTATGAGACAGATTGAGATGTTGAACAGCGTTCCTAATAGTAATGCATAGTATGTCAATTTGAGACTTCAGGGTGGATTTCTTCCTAATCTATAGCACACATGTAGACTAATACTAATTTAATATGGGGTTATGTCTGAAGCTGTTCTGGCGCCATGGGAGTGTAATTGCATTTTTGTTAGAGTTACTGCTATGCTCACACTTCAAAAGCACCTGGAATGTTGTGCTGGAGGATTCCCTCAGTCTAGCTTTTGGTTCCTATTTAGACTTCCTACATACCATGAATGGCAAAGTTCCTCAGGTTTTACGTAGTCAGAACTGGCTACTAGATTTCAGCATGGAAATAAGAAAATATGGTGGAGACATATACCAACCTGAACAAAGTAAACAGTGGGAAATGGTTGGAGACCAGTATATAGATGGAATTGATTGATGTTTACAACTAGATTTTGGACCAGGATGCCAACTAGTGCAGAGTGATTTCTGACTTAGGACCTATATTGCATTTTGGTGGGTTTTGGTCTGAAACAACTTGAAATGTAAGGTTTAACATAACCTGGAGATGTCCAGAGAAATCTGGAAGTAGGTCTTTGGTACATCAAGTAGTTCATTGATGTCATCAGCCTTTTCACATCCTGGAAGCTATAAAACATATGCTGATAGGTTTTGCATGGCCTGGGAATGTCTGTAGGCGCATACTTTCATCTCAGATCATGGTAGAGTGGATTGGAGAATGCAAGCAGACATGAGTATTAGCAGATGGTTTTCATTCTACTCCAAGCCCTGCTGAAACTTTCCAAATTGGAATGAAAGGGCATTGCTTATTCTTATATGAGCAGGACTCATCTGTCTTTTTGATACTGCCTATGCTAAAATAGCCATATTAGAAGAAAAAGGCGAATGTTTATGTTAAAACACCCTTGCGCAACATAGTAAATAAATATATCAACCTTACGTTCAAGATCTGACACTTGGCGAAAATGTAATATTAATGAAAAGTGTATGAAATTCAACTACTTCAAATGGGATAGCTGGAATTAGTTGCATGGATGCGTAAGTACTTCCGTCTTGCACCCATGGCAAGTTCTTGGGTATTTAGGTTGCTCAATTTAGTGCTAAACCAAAAGTAGTACAAAGAAAAAGCATGAAATTTTGCATGGTGTTGTGAAATGACCTTCCTTTGCTGCCCAGCTATCTTCCATTTGGACTTTGCTGCCCGTGCTGACTGTTATTTGGGCTAGTGGGGTAAAGCAGAGGGACAGGCACAGTAATTGACTTCTAGAAATAGAATATGTTGACAGTTCTCCTGACACCAAGAAAATTCTCTGCCTGAATGTTCTCCTAGGTAGCTTGAGGTAGGTCACTGTGGCTCACTATGCAGTAACTCTCAGAATGCTTTGTTCCTGAATCATCCTTTGATGCCCCGTCTTCCACACTGCTTTCAGGTGCTACCCCCCTCCATGGTCTTTAATTCTGAAAAAAGAGGGTGGGTTTGCATGCCCCTTGCTCCCTCTCTATAGCTCTCTGTTCTTGGTGCCACCCTGGTAATTGGTTTTATTTTTATTTTATTTTTTGAAAATAATATTTATTAAAGGTTTTTCCAAATAAATCCAAATTGCAATACATGATTAAATTTTTCCAAACTCCCCTTTCTCTCACCAAGGGGAGCAAACAAAACAAACCCCCCCTCCATAGCTGTCAAGTTTCGGATTTGAAAATAAGGGATCAGAAGCCTCACCTATCCCGGGACAGTCACATGGCAGTGGTGGGCGGAGCCAGAAGCAAAAGTGGGCGGCACTGGTGTGAACGCGCGCAGTAGGCTTACTGTATTTTGGAAACGCTGCCCGTGGGCTACGATGCCTGTAAGCGCGGGAAATGGCTCCCGCTTGCTTTGAGGCTGCAAGGAGGCGAGGTCTTCCCAGTCCCTGGCCAGCAGGGGGTGGGAGAGGAGCTTCTTCCTTTGAAAAAATGGGAAATTAAAGGGATATAAAAAATAAGGGATAGCAGCGGGAAACTGCTTGAAATAAGGGAGATTTCCGGGGGAAACGGGATACTTGACAGCACTGCCTCCCTCTCGCTGGGGTGATCAACAATTCTTTCCCAATTTAACCACTTACTTTACACATATCATCTTTGCCTTTTTCGACTTCCCCGATTCCCCCCGTTGATTTCCAGATTTGCCCTAATTCACAGTTATTGCCAATTAATCCCCATATTACTTTTCCTCCTTCTCACATTTTTCTTAATTAATTCTTTTACTAAATAGTTATTCATCTTACGCGTCTTATTTATCACCCTGGTAATCGGTTTTAGAGGGGTGGGTTCCTCCTTCTGTCCATGTTTTTGTGTTGTACCTGTGTAGGAGCCCTCCTACATCTAGGCTTTGCTGATTTTGAATAGCTGCTGGCAGACTCCACAATAGCCCTACCCCTTAGGGTTTAGCCTTAGGATTTGTTGACATTATATTCCTTCACATAATATTCAATACAGAGTATAGCACAGTTAAAATTCATTATGGACAAGCTGCCAAAAAGTTAACACTGTGGCAAGTGGTAGTATTTCTTCCATAACATGTAGAATCTAGGAATCCTTGGAGAGAAAGTCTTCTGACAATGGCAGTCCCAATGATGAGATGGATCAACTCTCTTTTCTATGCCACGTGGAGTCATGGACACTAGAGTCTGCATCTCTTCCCTTGAACCAGACCCTGATGTTTGGACCACAGATTCCTTGGAGGATCAGGAGAGCTCTGAGGTCCCCACAACTTGAAACACCACGGTCTAGAAGACATCAGCTGACCATATGTCAGGGAATGGAGCCTCCAGCTAGCCTAGGCTATAAGATTTGCCCTTTGCTTCAGGGCATTGCTGAGACAACTTTGATGTTCTGCAGGTTCACTAACAATGGTCCTCAAACCCACACATTGGTCCCTCTCCAAGGTACTGATATTTCATTTCCTTGCCTTCCTGTTTGCTTTGAATCCAGGGGCTACAGACCTCCCCCTTGCTTGGACCATCACCTGTCCTTGTGGGTGGGACCCCCATGGATCAGGAAACATACACAATCCTGGAAGCCACCAGACACTCTTAGTTTGTGGTTAGGTATCTTTATGTCCTATATGCTATGGATAGGACATTATTCACTTGCCATGGATATGCCATTTTTATGACACCCTGGTAGCAAATATAACTTGTCTGGGAGCAAATGAGACTCTGTTAGGAAGTAAATTCAGCCAAATTCCAGTACAATTCGGGGCTGATAGCAATTGCACTAGAGTAATGCTGTAAAAGGTGGTGTGTATACAAATCTTTAGATACTAATGCTACAACTACGTATTTTACCCACATATATTGGTCTTATACCAATTTTAACTAGCATGGCCTCCCACAAAAAAGCCAGTGAACTGTAGTTTGATTAAGGTGCTCAGAATTCTCTGCTAGAGCTTCCCAGCATTCCCTGCCCTGGAGAACAGAAACAACTATCAAATCAGTTTATATCTAGTGCAAAGTCATTATTAAATGTTAACTCCTTCCCCAGCTGCAGTTCCACTGAAAATGTTCCTGTGCTGGAATTATGCTTGAAAGTTGTCTTCTATAGGTGTGAATTAGGTTTTCAAACCTAAATGATGGGGTAGGATGGGGGGCTAAGGAGTAGAAGCCGCAGTTCAGGTGGTGTTGCTCCATGGCCCTCCGTGATCTCAACAGGCTGGCCATTTCCCACCCCTGGCTTGGATCATATGATAATAATCATGATGGGTAATTAATTTATTGCTATTCCTTTTGTTTGATTTTGTAATCCTGACAACAGAAATTGTGTTAAGAGTGAAATATATAAACTGTGAGTGAGATGCTGAAAGCTACTGGCAATAACCACCTCATTCTGCTGTCTCACTATAGCTCTTACAAATCAACTCTGTGCAATTATATTGCTTGTGTATAATTCTGTTGTATTTGCTGCATGTGAATGGGGTATAACTTCAGATGCAATGCAACCTCAGCTGGTAATCTTCCTGTAGTTCAAAAGGAATATTTCCCCCATTGATTCTCATTGATGTTATTTTAACGTGTAGGCATGCTTAATGTTTAAAGTGTGAAAATTCTCAGTTGGCCCAGTTATTAATCACCTGCATATGAATATGCAAATGACTTTTGCAACTATTGCCTTCAAAACTGCTCAGTTCCCACTGACTTCCATAGGATCTTAGTGTATACAATTGCAGTGTGTGCCTGTATTTCTACCATTAGTTGGTTCATGTTCTACATAGCCCTTTGTTGTCAGTAATTAACATTCTCAATTTACAGATGAGTTCAACTTGGATTTGAACCCAAGTTTATAGAAACAACAACTACCCAGTGGACCATATTGGTTTTCAATGGCCTCCACAGAAGTAAGGTTCAGAGAACAATTTAACTGCATTATGAACTATGCATGAAGAGCAGTTTCTGCATAACCTGAGCTTGGTGGAATTTCTAAGCAGTGCAGAACTGTATAGACCTCTATTTCTGACTTATCATAAGTATTTGTATGTCAGTCTCCCTCTATATTGCTAGAATAGTTAAACGTGGCATTTAAGTCATCGGTGTACCAAAATGTTGGTACAGACTGTATTCCTGTATAATAAAGAGATGCAGTTATTCACATTTACAGTTGGGGAAACGTGGCAGAGAAAGGCTTCATTTTCATGAATGCAAAGTGTCTTCAGAAGAGAAGGAAGCTCCCTGGGCAGCACTATGACCATCGGATTATCTTCCCCATTGTCATCACCTATAATATGCAGTACTGCTGGCATGCTGTTTATTATGCTTCTGTTTGCTTAACTAGCATCAGTTCCAAAGAGAGACCTGGCCTGAGCAGGTTCTCATCCATGATCCCTCCAAGACGTTCCCAAAAGTTGGAATTCCATTTCATACAAATAGACTTGGCTGTGGAGAAGTTTCCAATTAATACATGCTTCAGTCTTGTTTAGTTAGGAGAACAAGTATATTCAGCAGCCAGGATGCCTGAATTTTCTCTGATCTGTTCAATAAAATGTCCTTTTGAAATGTAGTGAGTTATACCCCTCCTCCCCGCTGTTGTCCCTTCCTGAGCAGTTTTCATGAAAAACAATTTATTTGACAAACCGTAGCCTTGTTCCCTGTTTGCACGCTGCCTATCTGTAGCTTATGGATGTCTCTGGCTTGTCAGAGTTATTTGCCACCTAATTTCAGCAAACGTTTTTCAGTCTGCAACTTGCTTATGCGAAGGTCACTACGTATATTTGATATTCAAAGTTCAAGCTACTGTTTGAAGGCCAGTGATATGGATTTGTCTCTGGCTCTGAGCACCACACTTGGAAACATAGACTTGTGCCAATGAATCTGAAGTTTGCTTCTTGAAGTATAATTTTACGCTTGCTTATCATTCAGCTGCCTTTTGTTAGAATTCCTAACAGTAACCCAACCTGCTAAAATGTTGATAGGTAAAATATATATTGCACAATGTACCAGCCAAGTCAGAACAGTGTTTAATATATAGGAAAATATACAAGATTTCTTTTCAAGTGATTACTTTAGCTGGGGCTATTTTGTACATCTGTTTCTGAAAATTTGCAGTCCCTCAAGGGATGCTGCTTTATGTAAATATTTAGCAGAAATATAATTATAGCTGGAAATCAACAGGAGGCAACAACTCTGCTTGCAAACCTACTGCTCAAAGCATCTGAATGCCGCATTCAAACCACTTTGTATGTTTGTTTACCTGAAAGGAAGGCACTCTAAAACTAGTCATTATGTTTGGAAAATGAGGTCTAAATTCCTTTCCCCAAGGTATTTAGGCTACAACCCTATGCACTGTACACACAGATCTGAGTGTAAATCCCATTGAACTCACTGTGGCTTACTTCTGAGTACACATGTACTGTATAGGACTACACTGTTAATGAGTCAGTGGCAGAACTGGAATGCAATCTCTACCTCACAAGACTGTTTCCCAAATTTCTCTTGAACTGATTGAATTATTACCCTTCCCTTATACAAAGAATATTCAGAAATGTGTGCTACGGCATAGGCGGCCATGCATAGATGAAAAAGGTCCTTTCTGAAATGAGCTACATTTGTCTTGCCTCTGTAATTCAGAAAAATTTGGTTGGAGAAAAATGTCATGGAAGCATAAATGCAGATTTGATAAGTTTGACCTTTCTTCTCTTCAGAACAATAAATGTCAGAAAGCTTAAAATGACAAGGTGGAATAGCTGGAGGTTATTTATGTCTTTAAATATTTAGGCAAGAAATGCATTTTGAGAATAACAAGCCAATCCTGTGGCATCCACTACACTACAGGCGCACCTCCTCTAGTCTCAATCATATGTACCCACAGCAGCAAAAGCCGAAAACCAACCATGAACAGTGGTATACAAGAAATAATGTAGCAACACCGACAGACTTTCCCACAGTGGCAACTACAGCAGCACCAGTCAATAATGGCATTGTGTATTGACAATATCACATCATATTCATGCATGGAGGGCATCAATCAACATGCAGAAGCAGCAAGGAGGCTATGATGATATTATGGAGCCTGGTCCTCACCCTCTTCCCACACACAATACAGAAGGATGCTGCCAAAATGCTGCCAAGAAGAGTCCACAGTGCCTCACTTGTCAGAGGTGCCAGTGACTAGCAGTGAGAAGGGCAGCAAGTGAAGTGATGCATGAAGCCACCAACCTCAAGGCTTCCCCTCAGAAAAGAGTTTAAATTCCCTTGCAGTCCACACATAACCAGCCATTCCAATCTCAACATCAAAGTCACCCCCATAGATAAGAGGCCTGCACATGTATTCCATATGGTGACAGTGCACATCCTCTCTCTCTCTCTCCTTCTCTCTCTCTCTCTCTCTCTCTCACACACACACACACACACACACACACATTGGGAAAGTGCTTAAGTCCCACTGAGATGCTACACAGAAAATTGGACATATAATTGCACACAGTATGTTTAGGTGGATGTCTGTGTGAGAGTAACACAGGTTTTGCAAGGAACAGCAGATACATAGTTAAGCACCATCATGCACCCTACATCAATAAGTTTACAGTGAACCATGATGTGAACTGGATTGTAGTTGAGTGGAATAGTGACCAACTGGTAAAAGCTGAGATGGAAAAAGGGAGAAGAGGCAGGGCTAAACGGAAAGCAACGTCCTAACCTCACATCCACAAAGAAGGCTCATGATAGTCCATGGCAAATCCATGACAATGGTGGCTGTGCTTCACTACTACATGGTGGGAGCTTTTCTAGGTTGGGGCAGGGGCATGGCTCAGCATATGTCAGCAGAATGCCTGCTTATGTATATGGACACACCACTACAACCTGTTGAGTGAACAAGCCACCACACAATATTCCCAACTGCAGAGATTTACATTTATATCCTGCCTTTCTTCAGCAGAACGCAATGTAGAGTTCCTACACAATGCAGCTTATACAGGGTTCCATCCAGGCAATGACCATAACCACAGCATAGCTGTAGCAACATTGCTGCGTCAAATGCTTTTAGGCTGTAGCCTTGAGCTATGTTCTGTTGCTGAGCCTTATACCCCTGGTGATGCGCCCTGAGCTAATACCACCTCATGCCAAGGGGGCTCTCTGTGATTAAATGGATGTTGAACTACCCTGACAGTCGCATCTCCCTACTCATGCCTTCTGATGTCTGCATGTTGAGCATGGATATCTGAAAAGGGCAAGCCAACCTATATACACAGGTTTCTCCTCTTCAGATGTTAGCATTCAATGTGAGACATCAGGGCTGGGGCCACCAGCGTAACCCTGGAGCCCATAAATTGTGTGAACCCCTCCCTGCTTTATGCACATAATATGAAACGGAGGCCTTAATCAAAAGACTATCTGATGTGGCGAGGGAGAGGTGGCAGAAGCCAGTAAACTGCACCTGTACATTAACAGCAACGGGGCTATTTTGATGGTGGCTGTTCTGGAATTTTGTGATGGTTGTTATGCTGGAAACCATGGTTGTGAAGAGATTCACTGCAGCAGCAGCAGAAGCATGACTCTGATATCCCACTTTGCATTATATGTGATAAATTACTTTTACATGCTTTCAACACAAGTTTTACAACAACCAGCACACTGCTTTCAAATAACACCTGCTATAGGGCTCACAGACATATATATGCGTACACACACACACACACACACACATGCGTATACACAGCACACAAACACTGAACCACCTTCCTCTCACCCCAAGCCTTTTTTTTTCATCCAACATTGTCAATCAAAATTATGCTACTTACTAGCAAGGGTGGACTTGGGCGCCCTGGATTAGGCCAACATTTGCTCCCCCCCCCCAGTTCTTGCACCGTGGGCTCTTGCAGGGTCCTAGAGCCCTCATGCCTCCTTCCCACAGCAGGGCAAGTGCTTACGAGGCATCCTCTCTGCTTGGTGTTCAGTGCTGGGGAACTGGTTGTGCTGCCCTAAAACTGCCTCTCTTATTGGTCTGTGGGGTTCTTCATGCTCATGTCATGTAACCCCAGGCAAGTAGCACTTCTGTTTCTCTTGATGTACGATTATCTGAATATTTTGGATTCACTTGTACTCCTTTTAAAGATACGCTGAGCTACTTTGTACGCTCATCATTTTATTTCACCTGCACTGGCCAAAGTAAATAAACAAAATCATTCAAATACATCACACACACACACACACACAGTCTTTTTGATGAGACTCAGCACAGTCTGTTGGAAGCACACTGCTCCTAGAGTTGATAAAGATCCACTGTTAATTCAAAGGGAACATCTGATTTATGTTAGGCAGCTGCCTGCTGATGATTTCACAGTGGGTTAAGGAACTCTGGTTCAGCCCATTTTCTTAAAGCTATCTGATTAGCACTCCACTTCTTAGTTACTTCATTTGAAAGCTAGTACCTCATTTAAGAGGCATCTGGTTGGCATCTGTGAGAGCAGTATGCTGCTCTAGGCGGGTCTTGGACTTGATCCAGCAGGCCTCTCTTACATTGTTACGCTCTTGCAATTTATTACCTTATTATGAACTTGCAATTGGTTGGGGGCCATGCAACAGCTCCTTTCCAGCGACAGGACACAAGAGGCTGGCAGCTCCTGCTTTGAGGTGTTTGGGGTTTTTTTTGCTCCTCGGTCACAGCAGCTGAGTTAGCTTCTACACAATGTGGTGACCACACCCTAGATATATACTGTACATAGGTTTTGCCAGGTCTGGCAGAGCAGGGCACCTTCAGAACAGTGCAGGCGTTTTGTGTGCCACATCCTTTTCCTTGGGGGCTGAAGTGGAGACGTGAGAGCACGGAAGCTAATACATCAATGCTGAGGTTGGAACCAAAACCAACCACTCTTCAGGAATCGCATTCATCATTATGAAGTGCAAAGAAAAGGACCCTTGTCCCTAATGCAAAACAGTTCACAGATGCAGCACTGCACCACAGCATGCCTCTGGAAGCGATCAGAATCAGTTCATAATATCGCAGGGTGCTGCCTTCCTCTAAATCAGCTTTGAAAGATAGTGAGGCTTTAAAAAGCTTATTTATTTAAATACTTTTCTCTGAAATATATGAGTTAGCTGAATACTCCATATACTTGTAAACTTCTGTATGTATGAAAGGTGAACCTCTTATACAAACACATTGCTGGGAACTGGGAATTCAAGAAAGAGGTAATTCTCTAAATTGGGATAAAACAGAAAGGAGGCGCTGACAGAAACTGATAAATGACTGTACAAGTTTATTCATTCCTTTTAATTGAGTAGTTCTGGCTACATCCAGGAGATGGCACTAGTATGCACCTAGACTACAAATGTGACCTAATCTATGTCTCTCTCTCCCCCCCCCCCTTTTACTCTTAACAAACAAACCATGGGCATAATCCCATAGAATTCAATTTGTGTGTACAGATTGCTGGTGTCAACTGAAAGTGTAGCTTTTACTGTCTACATTTTAGAGCCAAATTACATGTTACTATGTGTGTATTTTCTCAGAAATGTCCTTGTTTTAACTGAAAGCTGTGACAAGAAGCTGTGAATAGCGGTGAAGGATGAGCAGGTCGTGGTGGTATGAAATCTTTTCCCTTCCAGACATTTTCTACTGAAAATTGGTAACTTCCTGCTGCTTTTTTTGTCCTGCAGCAGGTAAGAGACAGGTACCTATATATTTATCCCTGTGAAATAAAAAGCACAAAATGAGGAATGCGTATATGGCTTTTGAATGCACAAAAATGCCTGGAAGGGGAAGAGTTAAGCTGCATCTCTCCTCCATAATTTCTTTCCAGGAGGCTGCTTTTAGTTACAAAAATAAAACATTGGGAATAAATCTGATTCCGTTTGCATTTAAAGGCAAACCTACCTAATTCACACTTTTCGAAACAATACTTGGACTGAAGCTGAAGCACAGTGATCCTTCCAAGTTTGCACGTCTTCAAATTTTGCAGTGCAGTCTTCCAGTCAAGTAAGCCAAGTAATGTGTACAAAAATGCATATACCAGGGTAAAGTATGCAACAACAACAACAACAACAAAAAACCGGCCTATGTTAGTGAAACTAACATACACAAATGTGTTATACTAGGCCAGTGGTGTCCAAACTTTTTTTTTCAAAGAGGGCCAGATTTGATGAAGTGAAGGGCTGTGGGGGTCTACCAAAGGGCCAACCAAAGTTGTTGACCTTTTTTGGGATTGAAGTTCTTGAGTTTTTTTTTGGGGGGGGGGGGTTGGAGTTGTTGAGCTTCTTTGAGGATTTCCCCCAGGAAATAAACTGCCACAGGGGCCGGATTTAACCGACCAGCAGGCCGGATTAGGTCCCCCAAACCGACTTTGGACATGCCTATACTAGGAGAAATCTGCAGTAAAATGCCGATGAATTTTCACAAGAGCTTCTTAAACAAATAATTAAATTGCAAACTGATGCAGAAATGTGGAGTACTGGACTGAAGATGGGAAAACTGAGGAAATTAATAGAAATAAGAACAGACAGATTTGCCCATCCAAGGTCCAGTGCCAACACCTCCAAGGATGCGATCCTGTGCACACTTTTCCTGAGCTGGCCGTCAGCACCATTCAGTTAGCACCTGCTCAAGCCTGCTATGAAATGTCAGCAGCACAATTGTATCCCGTATACTGAGAGATGTGTAGTAAATTAAATTATATCTTTTATCAAACTAAGTGATTGCAGTACTGAAAATTTCCATCACATATTCTTCATAAGGCAGAAATAACTGTTCCTCTGGGCAAAGTCTAACTGAGTGTAATCTTATTAATTACTGCAATATGATTTTATAATTCTTTGTTCACGGAGCACTAGCTTTAGCCAGGTATCTTCCAGCTTAGCTGCTTTTGTAGGATTTCTTTTTCCCCCCACCCTGATTACCCATACCTGAAGAAGAACTTGCAAATCTGAAGCTTGCAACAAATTATTAGTCCATCCAATCAATGGATCACATTTCACCTAGTTGAAATCTCTTCACTGCGAGTATTAGACCAGCAGAAAATTGAAGCTCTTCATCAGCTCACACTTCACCAAAGGGGTCCTCTTCAGGCACTGTATCTTTTAGGAAATCAAATAACATTCTCAAGAAGAACCCAGGCCTCCATTTCTGCTTTTATTCTAGTAGCCCCCCCCAACAGCTTTCTTTTTTTAAAATAATAATCAATCAATCAATCATTTATTACTGTCAGCAACCAGTACAAATGAAAATGAAAATGAAACGAAACCAGGCACATTTATTTATGGATTTTTGAGTACAAGAATCTCAGATGAGTAATAATGCAGGTGCTAAATTTTAGGTATATCCGATAGTCACAAAATGCTTGGTACAGAAACAGGCTACAACTGTCCTACCCACTGCTCCCTAAGACCACTTGGTGTGCATAGTTTGAGAAAAGTTGTATGCCATGCTTAGGACGACACAGAAGAAATGCTGTGAGCATTCACAGAGAAAAAGAAACAGAAGAAAAACAAAACAGAAATGTTTTTTGATGTGTCTAGAACTAGCCAAAGTGTGGCCATACCTGTGGCTTGACTCGAGTCTGGTCACTAATTCCAAGCTGTGACTTATCCCAGGTGCACAGATTCCTCCAGCCCATGTCTGTTGACTAACTGGATGGCCATGTGGTTAAATCAAAATGGCCAGTGCACTAATTGGTATTATTAGACTTTGTAGATGAAGGGAGCATGACCTTATGATTATTTCAGAAGCAGTTTTCATTACTGGTGCTAATTAGACTTGAAGTTAATGAGGAAGGATTACTATTCAGGGGCTTAAGAGGAGGCCAGAACAGTTATTGCAGGTTAATTGTTCTTCTAAAAGACCCCATTTCAAGAACAACTCATTTTATCAACTCCCCTCCCCACCCTTTCATGCTGGGTGAGATATGTTTGAATAGAATTCAAAACATAATTGCAGGACTGATCCCCCATCTATTGCTTGATCAGCAATCATTTTGCATCAGCAGAAGGTTAATAAAATGTTTAAGGAAAGAAATGCTGTGCCTTATCTACATGTGGTGAATACAGAATAGTCTGCCCTGCAGATATTTCCCATAAGCCTTTTTCAGTGTACCTTTTAACTCTGAAAAAATGCAAACCTTCTAAAAACCCAGAAGGGAAACAGTTAATTTTTGTACTACCATAAGAAGGAAATACATTTATAAGGCACTTGTAATTCAGGTTGTCTTAATACTTCCTTTAAAATAGAGTTCAAATCCCCAATTAAACTCTGAGATCAATCTCAAATGTTTGTGTAAGTTTGAAAGTATTTTAAAACATTTATAAGCTATCTTCTCTAACCCATTTACAGAGCAACACTGTATTTTCCATGATTCTAAAAAAAAACCACCCCAAAATATTCCAGTATTTGCATATATGGTTGTATATGATTTATTTTTAAAAGTTATCATTTATGCTGTGATGTCACCGTCCAAGAAAGTATAATGAATGTCAGTTTCTACAGCTGGCCTACGTGTGTTTATTATTTAGAACAGATAACAGTAGGGTGTGTTAGGTTTGAGGTAGTTGTTCAGGCACCCATAATTCTGGTGGCCCTCTTCAGTTTTCATTTACAACCAAGTAAGGCTGTAGCCCTTATGATTATAGGAAGGGGGAAAAAGATATTTCCTCCCTGATCCACTCCTCCTCAAAAAGCTTTCAGAACTCATATTTCTCTTGAAGTAAAAGATGATGACAATTTTACTATGATACGGTAAATCCTCTGTGGTATCCTAAATCTAGCTTCAGATACCTTTTAGAAGAAGGCAGGGGGCAGGATTCTCTAAAGCTTTAAACAGCTCAGGACCGCAATACCTCAAGGACTGCCTCTCCCCATAGGGACTGACCCGAACGCTATGATCATAATCTGAGGTCCTTCTTTATGTGCCTTTTCTGAGAGAGGTTCAGAGTGTGGCAGCAGGAGAACAGGCCTTTTCTGTAGCGGCTCCCCATTTGTAGAACGGTTTCCTCAGGGACGCTTACCTGGTGCTTTCATTACATATATTTAGGTGTCAAGCAAAAATACACTTCCTCACCCAAGGCTTTAGCGCATGAAATCATCTATGGCCTTTTTTTTTTAAAAAAAACAAAAACAAAACTCTGTGTGTCTTGGGAGGGGGTACTGTTTAGTTATGTTATGTATTTTTGTGTTTCTGTGCTGTAAAATGCCCTGTGATCCTCAGATGAAGAGCCGTATGTAAATTTAATAAATAAAATAAACAATTGGATGAATTTGTTAAGAGTTAGGCCTGGTGTCAGCACAGCTGGGAAGTTGCCAATTATTTAATCCCTCTTTACATTCCCTGCTGCTCACCCAAAATGGCACCTGTGCTTCTCTTAGCACTGGAACCGAGTGCTAAGCAGGCTGGCCCCTGCTGTTTTAATTAATCCACAATGCACCTGAAGCATAGCATTGCTTCAGAGTGATGCTACGTTGGTACATCAATGGCATTCTGGTGGGATTAAAATGGGAGGCCTCAGCAGCAGCACTAGGAGGCAAGGCTGTCTTCTTCTTGTTCTCGTCTTGAGCTGCAGCTGCTGTGTCTGCCTGCCTGCCCACCACTACCATGGGAAGGCTAAAGAAAGAGAAGCCCACCTTTGAGTGTATGTGCAGAGGGCCCTGGCAAACCAGGTACCAGCCCTAGCTTGAGTGGAAGTGGGGCTTTGTTTGGGGCAATTTTGTTGACTAATATGGATTTTCTGTTTTCCTTCTTTTCTTGCAAATCCGCTGTGATATCAGTAGGTAACCTTTAAATAATAAAAAGGTAGCAAAACACTGAGTACATCCATACCTGCTTATAAAGAACAGTACTGGTGAGGGCAGCATTATCCTGATTCAACCTCCAGGCTAGATGCTTTGTTTTGCTGCATATTTCAGCAGAGGCTTTAATGGCAGAATGCTTCAAGCCAGCACTAATGGTTTCAAAAAGGTTTATGGCACCTTGACTACTTGCATTCTGTATAATACACAAAGCTTGAGTGTGAGGTGGTTTTTGCTGGTCCTTCTGCACAATGCAACGACATCACCGGGGTCAGTTTTCAGAGCTCTTGTCCAGGACCCTCTAGACTGTGACCCCACCCCCAATGATTTCCAGAGACAGGTGGCAGATAGGGAGGCCAGAGAATTCCAACAATTACATAGATAAGAGTGGGAATTGCCAGCATTAGCTTGTCCATCCCATGTCTGGAACAGAAATTGATCCAGCAAATATGACCAGTATACACTGGTATATCCCACCATTTTCTTTGGGGAGCAAAATGTGGTCACGTGGTTCTCCTGCTCTTCATTTAATCCCCAAAACATTCTGTGACGTAGGTTAGGCTGAGAGGCAGCGGCTCGCCCAAGATCACCCAGTGACCCATTAAAGGATG